>NC_091931.1:31713040-32334040 GCF_041260155.1 Ptychodera flava
AGTACCAAAATTCTCTCAGTGACCCCTGATTCTTATGCTTGATTTAGTAAGAGTGTGGTTGAAACTTTCATTGAAGAAAGTTGGGCAAATCAATTTTAAGTCTTTCGCTTTCCTGGCGCATGCTGCCTTAAAAGAACTTTACTCGGTGAACACAAGCATTCGGAAAGCAATCTTGGTAGGAGAGTGATTAAAAAATGGGGATGTGGATGGAGCACTGTAAAGACCGTCGAGGAAGTTTTCTTCAACTGCTTTCATAAACATTTGTTTGAGTGACCGGAGAGTAAAATCCATGTGGAATGTTACGGTAAAATGGTTTGCATACCCCGCCTACTACTCCTTAAAATCAAAACACAAGTTTGGAAAGCCAAGATATTTGCAACCTCATTCTGATCATTCCTTCTAAATACTTAGTTAATGCATCCCTCATAATTGAAATTGTCTTGTCTGACTTGCCTAACGTTTTCCAATAGTCTAGCGGTTCGTGCATCGCCCCCAAAAGATGTAATGGTAACATTGACATTGTAAACTATCTAAAAGGATAGACACTGATCATGAGTTTGCCAACAATGATATCATTGAAGATCAAAGCTCCATTATCAATGAAATGGTATACCTATTGATTGATTTTTCAGTATGTCTTCTTTTTTCTGTTTGTAAACTACTGTTTCTTGTTCAACTCCGAAACTTATGTTTAAATGCCTGGTGTGTACGCGTGTACGTTCATGATATAAAATATTAATGTTGACAACTGAATTTCAATCCTGACCAGAAGTCATTTATCTGCAGTGACATCACACACAACGCATTGTGCTGGAAATGTTGATACGCTACACATAACTGACTTTCTTGGCAGGAAAATAGAAACATGTCTTTTTTTTCAAAAGAAAAAAATAATGACCATAGTATCAAAACTTAAAGCTGATGTACATGTAGTTTAATGATGTAAAAACGGAGTCTGTAAGTTTTCAACCTGTATTAGAATGCTATCGGAGCTCAAAACTCGGCCGTTTAAACCATGCAAGGTATTAAGTGACTCAGTGCCAACTGGTAGGTCCGTAAAACTCTCTTGCGAACGTTGATCGCCGAATCGCCGAGGAGATATCCATACATCATTATTTTCCAGATAAATGATGTAAACAAACTTCGTGAGATTGAAATCGATACAGTTGCAATCGCCCAGTAATTCTCAGAAACAAATATAATTACCTATGTCTGGCACGCTTCACTCGATACACGGCTATTTGTCTGGTGTACGCCCCGCGGAGTGCAGACGTTGTCGAGGGCGAGACGTGACAGTAATGAATGTACACACGCTGTGCGATTTCTGCCGATATTCTCGTCTTCTTTTATTAAACCCCAGAGTAACGTACGTCTTCCAAAGACAGAATAGAAGATCGGGCAAGAGAATCATGAAACCGGTAAACAGTTAAGGTAGAACGCGCCTCGGGGACTCTCAAACTTTTACAATTCTTTTCTTATCTACCACTTGTTAGGAGTTCATTTTAAAGCTCTTGGTGAAAGAAAACTTTTTTACCGGCTTAGTTGTTCGAAACTCGAAAACGTTATTTTTCTCCATAGAGTTAACACAGGAATGGTGGCCATTTTGAATTTCAAATATAGGCAAATCTTGGGTTATTTGTTTCTCTAGTACCAAAATTTGCAGGATGAGCCACGATTTTTATTCTTGATTTTGAAAGAGAACGGTTGAAAGATTCCTTGAGGAAAGCTTTGACCAAAAGTCTTTCACTTTCGAGGCGCGAACAAACTTAATAAATGAAGATCAGAACCCAGAGATAGGGCATGAAACAGGACAACTTTGTCTGGTTTTTAATATTTCGAAAGAGTCATGCAGTTTGATTTTTTTCATTTCTTTCCCCCTAACCACTTCGGTATGAGATTACCTTACCATTTATGTTTACTTTCACTGACTGCAAAACACTTTCTCTTTTTAGCAATGCACTGGTATAAAAGGAAAGGCGGATCCACGTATCGAGACTACAAGAGCTAATATCACCGATTGTGAATAAAGTAGATTGTCTATTACCCGTTTGTTTCATGACACTGTGCTGTGATATTTGTGGAACACGTCAAAAGAGGACGGGGGTCAGATATGAATTTCAAGACTCGAAATATTGAAGGTAGATGACCAGAAATATTTTTTTCGTTTTGGCCTCAGCACGTCCAATAGGGTCTATTTCTGTTTTGAAAGGTCGAAGAAACCAGTGTGATGATATGTCAGAGTGGTGTATTTCAGTGGAGGCAAGACGTATTATTGGCTTAGTGTGCATGCGTAGAGAAGTCACCAACATCACGTGAGGGACTCTGTCAAGCTTTCATGGAGGGCATTTTCCCCGTCAGAGTAAAGTTTTATCGCACGTTGTATATTTTATTCAATTTGACCTGTCGTCTGGCTGCATCCCGAGTCCTATCTTTATGAAAATATTTATGAGTCTGAATACGAGCTAATCTTCCAAGGAATAGAATGATAGCAGATCCCTGAGCAATATTTGCTATCGTCTGAATTCCTTAAAGCTGTCCAGTCGACCTCTTGATCCATTTATCCATCTATGGTTGCAAGGAGAAGATTGTAGCATTCTGTATTCAGGCCAGACCCATTGAGCGACGCGGATTCCGTATATCGAGAGCATCGGCACGTTTGGTCTTTGTCTCACGGGTCAATGATTCTAACATGGACTGTGAGCCTTCCAGCGACGAAGACGAAATAAACATATGTCAGATTTAATGAGCGCAATTGCCTGGTGGTTAATTTTCTGCAACTGAATTTTATGTGGATCTGTATAAGATGCTTGACCTTTTTTACAATTCCCTGCTAATGGGGAAATTATTTGTGACTGTGTAGGCTTCGACAATGATGCAGCTTCGAAAGTGCAAGTGCCACTGAAAATTTGACGGTTGTCCTGTAATTTGTCAAAAAATGTGGAAAATATTTTCTCGTTAGTGTGGAAAATTTAACGCTGAAGTTAATGACATTTTCACTGACACAGAGAAGCTCGTTCAATAAGTCATAAAATAGATCGCCCAGAACATGAATTTAAAAATCGTGTACGACTTCAGAAGTCGTGTACTTGTTTCTGCGTCGTTCTCTTCGGTTTTATCTTAATAACATCTATGCATAAATCATGCAAATTAAGCGATGACGCAAATGTCAGAGGTCAGAAGTTTTCCTACCACAAAATGTCACAATTCTCTTCCTACGGTTCATTGATTTGCCTCAAAGACAGCATATGGACTTTATCAGCAGCAGTGATACAACTGAAATTGTCATAGTTTGAAACGTTGAGTTTTGAGGCGATTCCTAATATTTAAGGGAAACAGTCGTCGGAACTGCGCCTGTGCGACTTTCTTGTTTACTAACAATGTATTTCGTGCACAATATCTAGATACACCTCATCATCATAGCTGCAACATTTAAATTATACGATGTAGATTATGACAGACATGTTTTAACTTTCATCAGTCACCATTGTACCCTGGATACAGTGTTTACATTAGTCATATGGGTCCTATACGACCTTTGGGGACAGTTCCGACGACTGTATCCCTTTAAAATCTTGTCTCGCGTTGATTGCGCTTTGTACACAATGTCACAGATAATTTACTCTTTCAGGGACATGGATCATCCTGCTTCGAAAGCCTCCTGTTCGTGTGTCAGTTTCCATAGTTACAAACTGACTAGCTACAAAATAGTCGAGCCTTGTAGGGTATTTTACAAAACAATCAAGTGTGAAATTCAGAATGCGTAGGCCGATTTCCAATTTTCCAAGATTCGCAATAATACAGATCCGCTATAATCGGCGTTGTCAAGAAAACCGCTCTATTTCCTTTACTTTACAGAACGAGAGATTCGTTTCCAATTCTGTATGATATTGGAAGCAGAACACACGTTTTTTAACATGCTTCGTTTGCTTGTCATATTCTCTGAAGGGTAAACCGTAATCTTGTGTCTCTCGGCTATTTCTTCCCGATATAAAACCCTTATCTACCGTGCTGTTTTCAATTTCCCCTCCTTCACGTTTTATAGCGAATAACTCGACCACTCAAATGCGATAACTCGACCACTCAAACGTGATAAAGAATTTTTTTTCGTGTATCAACAACAGTAATAGCAGGCCATTAAAGTTGCCCAGTACTTTTGCACATTGACGCCATCATTGCGAGACGTATGTTTGCTAGTCGAGTGCGTGCCTCAGTACGTACGCGCCGATGAACCAACCGAACACGAAAGCTATGGAATAAACCAGGTATACCCGGTGGCGAACAGATTTATCGCCAGACTGCGTGTGAATGCAGGGACGAATTCTGCCCTTGTTGAATGAAAAATGATGTCAGCACACATGAAATGAAAGTACGATATGATCATGGTATTCGCGGAATGCTCGAGAAATCCGTCCCATGTCTTTGAGATAGCTGAAATAATTGGAAACTGTCTAATTCCATTCGATACAAAATTAATATCTAGACTCCTTGACATTTTTCGACTTCAAAAGCTTGAAGTCAAGGAATCGCTGACAGGTCGTGATGTCCGCTAGTCCCTGGCATACTTTATGTTGCTTATCACACTCTCAACCCAGTTGCTGTCGTTCGCCTACTATAGCACAACACATACAGTGAGATTTACAGAGGGGGGGGGGAGACCGTGTGATGATGAGAGAAAATTGCTATCCTTTTTTAAGTATTATTCAAATGTTTAATAATATCATTCTTGTTATCTAAGCATATTAAAAGGCGTATTCAATGATGGAGCGTTGAGAAATGCGGTATCCAATATTTTCACAGTGACTTGTTCGAATGAATGATATTTCTGAATTTTTAGGTCTATGAGTGAAAATGCGCATATTTCGTCTAAGCTGATACAGAGTTAATGTCATATATATGAATAAATAACTTTTAATTAACCTCGCTGAAGAGTTAAAGTACTTTGCAAATAAAAAAGAAGGAAAAATCAGTGATGCATTCCAATCATGATCATTGCCCGGGAAGTCTCGCTGAGAAGAATTTTCGCTGTGTACTGACAACAAGTCAACGGCCTCAAAGCGAGAGACATAATCTGATTGTGCACATGATGACAGCGTGTGGAAAGAAGGCCAGGAAACTTCGTATTTCTCTTTTACTTTGTAACTTGCCCTTTTGAATTTGTTCATGTAATCAACATTGCATTAGGGATTTCATTGCGTATTTGATGATTAAATTCTTTTCAAAGGATTTGTTTTTAAAAAGTCGAATAAATGTATAAAAAAATCTTATTTTCGACCAAAACGAGTCTTGCACTAATCCACTGAAGCTTTGAGAGGAGCACACGATGTTTCGGATAATAAGGAAAGCCACTGTGACGCGAATCAAACGTGTTTATACCAGCCAGTGGATTACACCTAATATCTTGATTTTTAAATAACTCAATTCGTATTACCTTCCCCTGGATACAAGACTCAAAGGAACAAACAGAGAATCCACACATTGATTGCATGCCGGCAAAAACATGTACTTGGCACCGATTGGCCATGCGAGGTAAACGACTGACGTTAAACCAAGAAGCTGTGCGTCACTAATAGAGGCCAACAATTAATGCAATAATCCTTTGCCATGACCTTCTCGAAATTGCCAATCTCGGGTCTATGGGTATATTAACTGCCTTCAAGACGCAGACGGCAATGACCGCATCAGTGATTTGACCCGTTAGCATTGACCATTAAATATTTGACAGCCGATGTAACCTTGAACTAAACAAATTGGATTAGCAGTAAGTACGCTTGACTGGAAGATGATGCTGACTACATGCCAGAGAAAATTGGCAAATAATATAAGGCCAGGTGTATCTTTTGAATTAACTGTTTATAAAACATTGGACATATGTGCTCTGTAAATTGTGGCTTAGATTTAAACGATAACGTAATTTGTCTGCGGACAGGGATGGAGTGTTCAGTCGCTGAAGAGTGAAATGCTGAGGTGATAGAGGGCGCCGTTCACAGAAATGAATTATGTAGAGCTCGAGGGTTTTCGCAAAAGGTAGCACTGCGTTTATGATTTGCACAAAAAATAATGTAACTGTGGAAAGAAATATTTTGTAAATAGCTCTATAAGGATTGAATAGACAATACTTCCGGATGAGTGTTCTTGTGAGTTAATTGCGATGAATATTTTATGCCAGTAGATTTTGGTAATCTTCTTTATTTCAGACAGGAAATCTCGGAATCACTTGTCCGATTGCTTCTGTAGATCTGTTCATGACAAAACTAATAATGTTTGTTAGCTTTGATCAGTAATTATGACCAAAATGGCATTCAAGCGATATGACCGCGATCTTCGAATTATTGACCTGGCAGACAGGAGCGCACAACGTACAGCATTAACTTTCCTGAACAACATTCAGAGCTAAAGAGATACGAGAGATGACGACCGTGTAATTTGAAATTAACAGTTTTCGATTTACAGACAAAGGTATCAAATTCGCGATGCTCTGAGAGGTCAAATCACAAAAATATATCTTGTTTCGACGATAACGGATTGTGAACACAGCCGTCTGGTCGGAACATGTTCACTCTAGATCTGAAATTTATTCTTCCTACGCTTTCAGTACGACCTAAAAGGTCAAACTCTGTCATCCAACTGAAAAGCAACCCATCAGTTGTTGAAAATAACTACGCTGCCCTCAAAGTTTCGAGTATTTTCTTTGCACCTCTCTTCATCGTATTTGAAATAAGTACATTCGATTTCATGCGTTCTTCTTATGCAGGAACCACAAGTCGATTAAAAAGGTCAAGTCATGTCTACATTGCCCTCGCTACTCCAGGAGATCGTAACAGCTACGGCGGTACCACAGTCATCTTCCGAGGAAGACACGCCCGGGGGCGTGTGCCCAGATTGGTCTGAACCGCATCACGCCTTATTCCAAGTCGGTCACCTGACCTTAGTCGTTGCCCTGGTAACGCCGACCATCTTTCAACACCATGCGTTATTCCTGAGAGTTGTCCTGGTATTCGCTTTTCTGTTTCTGTACCTGTGGGCCATCACTGTGTCTTGCATGCCGGACTTCTTCGGCTGGAACCTGGTTTTCTTTATCGTGAACATCGCACAGGTTGTCCGGATTGTGTACTCCTTCTGGCCCGTTGGCTTGGACATCGAACTGGAGAGCACCTACGACTCGCTCTTCAAGCCGCTTCAAATGCCTAGATCCAACTTCAAGAACCTTTCTAAGCACGGATGTATGTTCTCGCTGAAGAAAGGAGATTTTTACGCTATAGAGTTCAAAACCGCGGCCGACGAAAGGCTGTCAATTCTCCTGTCGGGAAGGTAAATGTAAATGTATTGAGGTGGTATGTGCCTTGGATACAGATATTCGGATTCTCAAATTTAAACAATTCTTTTCTGATCTACTAATTGTGGGGGCTCATTTTAAAGCTCTTGGCGTAAGAAAAATTTCACGGTCTTACTGTTTTGAAACTCGAAAGTTTTTTATTTTTCTCTCTAGAGTTAACACAGGCATGGCGGCCATTTTGAATTCCAATTATCAGTAAATTTTTTGTTGTTTGTTTCTCCAGCACCAAAATTTGCTTGGTGACCCCGATTTTTATTCTTGATTTTGAAGGAGAATAGCTGAAAGATTCCTTGAGGAAAGTTTGAGCAAAAGTTTAACCCTTTCACTTTCGAGGCGCATACTTCTTTAAATGAAATTCAGTGCACGCGTAATTTATCACCTTTCACCTTTTGGCCCTCAAGACAGCTTTGCGTGGAAACGTTATCTTTTATCAAACTGATTGATCGCACTTATGCGAGAAATTTATGTAAACCGCGAGAAGCGATGTCAACGTTAGAACATTGAGATAAAATCCCACGCGGGTCAATAAGTCACTCGGAGCGACGACTGATTAATTGCTTGACAATTAAAAAAGAAATTAATCACGGAACAAGAACCTACTTCTGTATAACGAACTAGCTGTCTTAACACCTGATCATAGAGGAATTTGAGATCTAAGAACCATTAGGCCAATTTCAAGAAGTCGGTCTAACGATGTATGCCGAGACGTCAGGGCTTAGCAGTTAAATAGTAACTGGGTATTCTGGGACCGCGAACACTAATTTTCATATCATTTTTTTTTCAAATTTCCTCTGAAGTAAAGTCTCAAAAATGTATTTGTTCGGAAATGAGTAAATATCTGTCTGTAACAAACAGAAATCTCAGGATATAGAAATCTTCGGGTAAACACAGACAAATTCCCCTAGCCTTATCAAAGACTTTCTTCACAGATGGCGTGCGTTTCAAGCTTTCCATTTTCACATGCATTATGTACATGATGATTAAAGGTAACGACGGACTAGTTTTGCTTGCCCGATCTTTAACCTGCCCTTACTCTTAGACAGTTTCAGCCCTAATGACTTTCTGGTCTCAGGTTACATGCAGTTGGTCGCCGCTTGGCTACTTGTAGCAGCACACTTAATAGTACGCTGGGTAAAATGTGACGAGAGCGAAGGTTCGAGGACTGGCAAGCGAGACTGATGATGAAAATGGTAGAAATGCAATCATTATCCTCATGAACATAAGAGTAAAAAAAGATTGGAAGAGTCCAATTTCTGCTCTTGTAGAGATTTTTTTCTTTAATTCAACACGATCTGCTGTTTTCATGACGAGGTTTTAGTCAGTTTGCGGATAGCAACGAAGTCATAGTTACTTCCTAGAGGTATTGTACACTTTCAAAACAAACATAGTTCCACAGCCTTGCTTTAAATTTTAATCTTTTAGAACAGTCTTCACCATTTTTTTTCGCAAATGCCGCCTGCGGCGAATTTCAGTATTTATCTGGGATTTGTTTTTCCCCTCAGCGTTCGCGTCACTAGTGATGACATTTACCTGCACACCGTCAAACCGAACGAGTTTCTCGACGCTCCAGAATGGGAATCTTGCAAATCAGGATACGGAGACGTGTTTCAGGTAAGCTACAAAACGAGTCTTCGGAAAAATAAAACGCTGTCTCCGCTGGAAAGGGGTTTCGATATTTTTAAACACTGATTGGTTTTCACTAGCTCAGATGGCAGTAGAGCGAATTGACATGTTTGACTAACTGACTGACTGACTGAATGAATGAATGACATAATAAATAAACGAATTGATAAACGTATGAGAACACTGTCGGTAGATTTTGACCGGCGTGCGCAGGAAGTAAAGATAAAATGACATCACAATGGCAGGTATTTGTTGTGTAGTGATTTTTTCAGAAGGTATAAAGACAGTGGGTTGGAGAAATTCCTAATCAAGGTATTAATGCTAATAAACCTTTCACTAAAAATGCTTTTGTATCAGGTCTGTCAAAATCTGCCGACTATATTTGCCATGGAATCAATCAGTCAACAATGAATGAATGAATGAATGAATGAATGAATGAATGAATGAATGAATGAATGAAAGAGTGCGTGAGTGAGAGAGTTGGTGACTGAATGAGTGAGTGGATTGATGGATGGAAGTAGACGTCTTCCTTCACGGGACGATTGAAAATATGAAGGTTTGGTTTGTCCTCTTTGACCTCAGGTGACCTTGACGGCGTTGGAAGATTGCAGATACATCTCCTGGCCACGTAAGAATCTAGAAAGTCATTTGAAAAAGCATCAGTTCACCAAGGCCATTCTGAACAGCCTCATCGGGAAGGACGTGTCTAGGAAACTGTTCGCCATGAACGAGTATGTGGTTCATCTGGACGAGGCTACGCCAAAGAACGACGATTTCAACGATATCGACGGCATCAACATCGGCGTCTCGTCCCTCAGCCATCTTACACAGTGGTCACAGCTACAGAGAGGAAACAGCGTGGTTTCATCCGATCTAGGCGAGTGACATGGATGACGTGTGCGTTTACTTCTCTTGTTAGAAATTAAAACAAAATGCTTCATTGGCTGACTATATGTATGTATGTATGTATGTATGTATGTATGTATGTATGTATGTATGTATGTATGTATGTATGTATGTATGTATGTCATCTTCCCTTTCAAAACTAAAATATTGCATTTATTCTTCAATTTGAAGCTAAGCATACCATATGACACAAACGTTTGATGAAGATATAAAAGTGTAGCATCGAGTTATATGAATGTTAATCGATTAATGTATCCATTTGTGTATTTATTATTCATTTAAGGACCTATTTCCGAGCAGAGTGAAAGTTCCGGCGAAGCTGTCCAATCGAATGAAGGAATGAAGAAAACCATGTGACTGATGGATGATGGACTAAAACTGACATGAAAATGGATCAACTCTGTCGTTCGCCATTTTCTCACGGACTGCCTTGGAGTTCCTTGTACATGCAGAAGTGGAACTGAAGAACGCCTCAGTAACATTACTGGCTGTTTTACATGTAAATAGCTGACAGTACAAGTGTATTTTAATTTCTCTCTCATAAATGCTGTTAAGTCCCAATAATGACAGTCGGGTAAACCTACCGACACTTGTAGTTTTCCCATAGCATGTACATCTGCCCGATTTCACAGAGTTATGTATAATACGGGACAACACCCTGACAACACATTTGCCTACTGTTGATTTTCAAAACATATCTTTCCGTTCATAGGTGTACGAAAGACCCTGACACAACTGCTTGTATTTTCTCCAGACGCGTATCTTTACATTAGTCCTAAACTCTGCCCATGTAATATCAGATAACCGTCACACCAATGACACAAATCTCGCTTGAAGGATCTTTGATACGTAACTCGAGGATGATTGTGGTGTATGGCCATCACGTGTGTTGTGGCCCACCTCCCAACCGTCTCACTGAAATACTGAACAGCTATTTCGGTACAAAATGAGTATGTCTCAAGTCAACAGTCCTAATCTGCGTGACAATGGTTAAGTCCACAAGTACCAGGTGTCTATATAGACGTTTTGTTTTAGCTTTTATTGGCCGTTTTCTGTTCCCAGTTGTCTAAAAGTTTTCTATCAAAGCAGAATGGAATATGGTGCTCCATAGATAATTATAATTAGTTCTAGTAGCATTATGATTATGCTTGCCATTATGGACTTTGCACTCCGTGGGATCATTTCAGTATGTTTACTGCTTGTTTTCAACTGAGTATAATGTTGTGACTGTCAATCACTTAAAAAAACATTCTGCATTCTTTGAATTCATTATTCCAGTATTAAATTTTGAAGATGTCCACGTGAGAGGACACCACGGGACCTGTTGCTATAGTTACAGCTGTTACCATCCCAATATCCATCATGGGATGAGCATTTGGTTGTGTTCGTGCTTGTTTGTTAGTTAGTTTGTTTGTTTGTTTGTTTATTTGTTTATTTGTTTAAAGAGCAGCAGTCCTATTATACAAGTTGTTTTGTTGTATTATTTAGGAACATTTGTGAAGTAAATACGATTAAATTGTACCTAAGTTATGAAAGCCGAGTACGAGTTTCACATTCACTTTTGTAGATACCGGATGACATGTACAGTATAATGCGTCAAATTGTTAATGAAATATAGTTGATATGAATACAGTTTGATAGAAATACATACATTATGTCAAATCCTGAAAAACAACACTCCTTGAAACCTGTTCAATGTAATGAGAAGCTACTTAGCAAAGGGAACAAGCTTCACCTTGCTGGATCATTATAAGTAATGTAGAAACAACATTGTTTTGCTAAAAAGCCATCATTTTCAGATTCGCAATCGACGTTTCAGTAGTTTCTGGCTGACAAGTGAGTTCAGGTAAGGTCAGTTATAACATGGAATGTCAACGTGGTACAAGCGGTTAGGGTAATTAGAATTTTTCATTGTTTCTGCATATGAAAGTTATTCAAAAGTTATAAAACAAAGAAATCAATTCAACTAAGAACGCTTTATCAGCAAAGGTGTTGATTCTTAAAAATGAAAAAACAATTCCAATGTGATTTTTTTAAATACCAACGTTCAGCACATTAATATTTTCTTTATAGTGACCAACTGAAACTTTTGATGACTCTTTTGAACCTGAGGACAGGAACATCATTAAAAACATACTGAATTCTAACTGTGCAACGACAAACAACCCTATACCATAAGATTAAAGGCAGCACAGTGGGGCCCAAATATTACCTCTTCGACACCTTAGTTTACCTTTACTTTGAGCGTCAACAATCGTGATGTAGTTTGATTTGAGTTTGACACGGCCTTACTTGTAGTTGAAGCATAATTATTGCGCAACTGCATTTAACATTTAATGCTAACCCGAACCGTTGCTTCATCAACTATATAGATCATGCAACGATCCCCCACACGGACGTGGGCATGCGCCTCGAAATTGAAAGACTTAAACTTTTGCTCAAACTCTCCGTGTGGAAACTTTAAACTATTCCATTTCGATATCAAAAACTAAAATCGGGACAACGTGCAGAATTTAATACTGGAGAAACTTAATAGAGTATTTACCGACACACCTGAAATTCAAAATGGTCGCCATCCCGGTGTTAACTACGAATCAATGGGGAAAATTGATTTTTCCGTTTGCACAAAAATAAACCCGTGCAAAAAATTAAACTTTATAGTCCAAGAGATCTAAAATGAGCCCCATAAGTGGTAGACCAAAACGCTTCTGTAAAAGAAATTCCAAATATCTGTCCCCGAGGCGAATTCTACCTTTATTCGGTGTACTGTAAAATACATAGCAAATCCTCAACAATTTATAGGATATGTTGTGGATTAATTGTAATAGAGATCATTCGCCACCCCAAGGCTCTGAAAAATAACTGAGTGGCCACCCCTTTCAATCCTAAAACATTTAAGTAGGCCCAACCCCCGTAGCGTTTTAGGGATCCCTCACTTTCTTCGACCCAAGGCAATATTTAATAACATTCCCCTTATCATGCGGTCCAAGATCTTGTTAGATGCAAAGCCAGTCTACAGAATTTGAGGTACCATTAAAAGATCGGCTGAGAGAGTGAACTTTTGGGTCAAGAGAAATGAACTTTAAAATAAGAGGAAAAAACCTGGCTAAGTGTTCTCTCTCTCTCTCTCTCTCTCTCTCTCTCTCTCTCTCTCTCTCTCTCTCTCTCTCTCTCTCTCTCGGCTGTGCTCTCTATGTATTGTAACCCTTAGAATGAGATAGTCACTGAATTTTAGCGATGCAATGTGGCATAGTCCCGTGACAAAAACGTATCTACAACGCTTATCTGATGACGTCATGACAATAGAGCCTGCTGCGTAGTCTGGTTCCCTGACCCGTTTTCCCGGTAGAGGGAAAAACGGGTCAGGGATTCAGACTACCTGCTGCGTGGAATGATGCGCAGTAGTTAGGCTCTGACATGTGACAATCGAATGTGTTACGCGCTCGGTCTTCTCACGCGGATCACTATTATGCGACTTTCTTTTATATTGGGAACGAGGCTGCTTCGAACCAACTGTGTCGAATTTAAGAGAAAAAGAAAGCGAGAATCATGAGTGTTTACTGCGCGAGTAGAACACAACACAATGCATTGTCCATTGTTGTTGTGAACGAGTAAGTTTAGGACTACGCAGATATCTGTTACACGTATCTTGCATCGAGACTTGCGGATTTTTTGTTACTGAGATGGGCAAAGGAAACAAGGGAGGTAGGTGTGACTAAAACCATCGACGCAAAATTCCAAATATGAGATGATTCATCGGAAACTGACATCGATTTGATTAGCTTTCTATTCAGTACAATATCAAGGTTTCGATTTCATAAAATAGCGCGAACATTTGATGTTACACGAACAGGCAGTGACGGCAAGCTGGTAACACTGGGAATTTCGATATGATTTTGCGTGTATAACAAGAAACGGTATTTTACAGGTGACATGTACATCGCCGAGTCGTACACGCCTTTTGAGCGTGTTCGAGAATCGTTGCAACCCGAGTTCTATTCCATAGTGGGTTCCACTTCCGATAACTCGTATGTAGGCCCCCGCAGCAAATGAATATCTAAAAAAATCGAACCTTGTTTCGACCAGGAAACAAAAAATCCACCAAGAACAAGAGCAACGCGGAAAAGAAGAAGAAGAAACTCGGCGAAAGGCGACCTGAGGACTTTCTCACCACCCACGTAGTGCAGAGTATAAAGTTTGTAGGACCAGGATTGAACGACGGGGACCACGATTGGCAGACGAAAAAAAGTGATGCTGAAAAAGTAGAAACAACAGATACTGTTAAACTTGATAATATTAAAGACAGTGAAATTTGCCAGAACACAACTACAGAAGAGAAAGATGTCGAATTGACACCCGATGGCTCAGAAAATGGAGAAGCCGTTGACGATACTTCAGTAAAGAGCCAGCACGACGATTCATGGACACAAAGAGTTAAATATCAATCCATATGGCAAATATCCGACGACGAAATATGGTCACTGACATGTGACGATAGCAGTGACGACGAACTGGTCGACAACATAGCGCCCTCACTCCATCAGATTCGTGACCGAGATAAAGAAAAGTCAGTCAGTGTGGAAGACGTCGGGGAGATTATCAAATGGGAATATACTCTCGAGAAATCTTCAAATTTTTCAACAAAATCAACGACATTGAGCTGTGTGCTTGGCGATGACGTCATGGATTGTATAATAATTTCACGAACGGATATGTGTACGCTTCTACGTTTGGATACGATGTAAGTCCGTATACAGACTACATAAAGTTGAATACAAACATAAGCACAAATGATGGCACATGCACAACACATAGAAGCATTTTTATATGCAATAATTGGCCCTTCTCTCGTTAAAAGGGACGGTGGCTGTAACTTTGGGTAATATTTTCACTACTGTGTTTACTGCTCTCCATGTAATATAAGGGTTGGTCTTGATAACACAATAAAATATGCACATTATACAATTTTATCGCCAAACGATGAATACTGGTCGGGACCAAACTTTGGTTGTAACTGATTCCTCACATACGTAAACAATTCGAAAACTGGGAAATTTTACATTTTCCTGCAGTGTACAGTGAAAAACTGCATTTTACGAACAGAACAACGACTGCAGAAAATAAGCCTACATCAAAAGTGGGCTTTATTGAAAACGATCATACAATATGTTTTCACATTTAGGCGAAAGGGAATTAAAGGTCGATGATTCAAATTATTCAAACGATTGACCATCATCATTTTTCGGATTGACTTTTGATTTTGTTTATGATCTCTAAAAGTGGTTCTTCAGACTCTCAGTTCTGCGTTTCCTGTAAGGTTGATCAATTTACAACTTTCAGGTGCAGCCAACGGAGCTATTCATCGAAAAAGCTATTCCAGGAGCAATATTTTAGGGCAGGGGAAATTATAATTTTGCTAGGGCAGGGGACATATTTTTAGGTGGCAGGGGAACAAATTTTAGTTTTTTTTTTTGTCGGGTAGGGCAGATATTGGTTGATTGTCCTGGGGACAGGGGAAGTTGAGCCATTGTGTTTTCAGGGGAAATTTTTTCACAGGGCAGGTAAATCGGTAAATCGGGTAAATCGACAGATTTTTTCATCAAAGGGTAGGGTAGCTCCATGTCTGCAGGGAAATGGAATGACAAAATTTTGGGGGGAATTTTTTGCAGGGCAAGGGAAATCGGCAAGTTTTTTTCCGCCACAGGGCAGGGGAGCTTTAAAAATTGACAGTGGGGAGGGGAAACAGGCAAAAATAAGTGGGGAGAGGGTAAAAATGAAGTTTGAGTGCGGGAGGGCAAGTCGAAAAGTTTTCAGTGGCAGGGCAAATTATGAACAGCTAATTAATTACCCTCATGACTTAAAATTAGTCAGTTCACATTACTTGTCATGCACAAAATATCTTATCATAGTAAAGACCCCTTTAAAAGTGCATTGTTCGTTGGCTGCACCTGAACTTTCCCTGACCGTTTTGTATGGTGGCGAAACTCGCCTTGCTCACCACACAAGATCGCCATGAACAGTTGTTGGCTACGCATTTGCAACAACTGGAGAGTATGGAATTATTTCAACTCTCTTTAAATTCAGTATGGATGTCTGTCCATTTAACGAGTATCTTGACCATTTTTTCTCGCATTTTATGTGTCGTACTCTAGCAGAAGTCAAACATTCAACAAAACGGAATCCACCTGCCCCGAGGAGCAAATGAAGTGTCCCGAAGAAAGCACCAGAAATAGCACGCGAAGAAAGAGAGGGCGACGGAAACGACAGCAGGCTAACCAATCTGCCTCGTTTAAACGGAAACAGGGGAAGTTTTTCTTGGACGATTTTCGCATCGGGCACGGACAAAGGGACCAAGACCAAGACGGGGAGGACTTTTCGCCTGACGATGATAAAGAGTCGAATTATCTTCCAATAAAGTTATTGCAGATTCTATGACAAACACTGTCTATGTCCATTGAATATAGCTCGAATTGTACTAACACGATTGGAACTAATATGGGATAATTGGATGGTGAAGTAATATCCGTTTAACCCTCAAATGTGAGCTCATCTGCTTGCCTTTTTAAGTTACACACTTGTTTTTATGAGTAATTTGTATTATTGCAACATTAAGCTATAAGGCTCCTGATATTTTTGAGAAATTTGAAAAATATGAAGATCTTATTATCCCAAATTAGTTCCAATCGTGTTACATGTCACTGGAGGCCGACGGTCATCGGCTGTCCAGTTTGTTTTTCACAAGGTTACAACACATCTACCTACCGTATTTTTGCGACTAATTTTGAAGGATAAAGTTCGAATATACATCAACGATTCACTGGGCATGAACAGTTGAAGAAATATTCTTGTATAAATTATACTTTACATTAAAGCAGTCTACTGGTAACACGATTGGAACTAATTTGGGATAATTGGATCTTCATTTTTTTTTCAAACTTCACAAAAGTGTTAGGTGTCCTATAGCTGAATGTTGCAATATTACAAATTACTCATAAAACCAAAGAAAAGCAGATGAGCTTACGTTTGCAGGTTAAACCGATATTACTTCACCATCTAATTAGACAAGGTTCAAATTTGCAGTCAGTGCAAAATACCTTGTGCGCAAAGTGTTATTAGTTTAATTCTGCCATGTCGAGCGGCCCCTTAATACTCTTACAGTTCGGTGACAAAAACAGGGTTATTTGAAAAGATCAAAGTACAACACAATTGGAACTAATTTGGGATAATTGGATTTTCATATTTTTCAAATTTCTCAAATCGTTAAGTGCCTTATAGCTGAATGTCTCAATATTACAAATTACTCATTAAAACAAGTGTGTACCGGACAAAGAAAAGTAGATTAGCTTACATTTGCAGATTTTAAAGACATTACTTCGCCATCCAATTAGTTCCAATCGTGTTGTACAAGGTTTTGACTTAATTTCAGATAAAACTATATTTATTCAGTTTACTACATTTCTAATCACAAGAGTCTGAATTGACCCTGAGAAAAAAATCCAGTTTCTCTCTGCTGTCGGACTGTAAAATGAACACACACACACACACACAGCCACAGAATCAAATATTTTTGACAAAAATGACGACAATGAATCCTTTTAATACATGAAAATTGTCAAGCTATCCCGAATGGAGCTTTGCCACTGGGTGGCTCTCTCTTCATAATTATACAAAGATTGTCAAATTTGTTCCCCAGCTTCAAAGTATTCATTTGATAGCAGATCATTCTTGAAGATTGCTTCAGCAAGCTTCTCAGATTCACCAACAGATAGTTGGCGAAGTCACCCAATTTCACATTAATTCTGAAGAGCATATAGCTATAAATTTGCAATTTTTTTATTATTTTTCGGTTCAATCACATGAGTCAGTTTACTCCTCCTAATTCTCCTTACCCTTTCATCACATTGGTTAGGCCCAAACCAATTGTTATCAAGAGTGATTGTAGACCTGTTTACAGCAAATTGGGGGGGGGGGGGTTGACATCAAGGTATGATAGTATTTCTCTTGCAAATAGTGCGTCGTGTGTTCTTTATGATGCTAAAGTTGACAAATGAATTCCAGTCTGGACTACAATTCAGTTTGAAAGAATACGACAAGATATTGCCCAACTGCATTGCCCAAATATAGCAGAGATGCTGACAACTCATGCATTTTTGACACTGATGATTTTTGGAGCAGAAAAGAAACTGCATTTTTCATAAATAAACAAAATAAAAGAAAGATAAAATACATTGAATTCATCAGCTAGAAATATGCCAAACCTATGGTCAATTCAAAAAGAATGTAGATACTTGGAAAGTCTGAAACACATGCACTGAAACTCAGATTAAAAGTGAAAAAAAGGTTTTGAAAGATCTTGGTACTTTTCTAACTATGAAAAAAAACCCAAAACGATGGCAGTACAAAAAAAAAATTCAGATTTAATCGTAATCACGCAATTTTTGCAACAATGTACCATTTTACAGATAACTCTTACAGGATGAGGAAAAACATGGACAATGCAGCACCATTTTTTATCACAAAAAAAAAAGCGCAGACAAATTTAACTTTCTAGAAAGTTGTAAACGTCTGCCTTGATTTCCAGAACACTGTATAACAACACTCAATACAGAATGTTAACTGATTACAGCAGAGACAGATGTTACTATTGTAATGTACACTATATATCACCACACTGACGTCTCAACAAGATCCGTGGCGGGGTTGACCTTTGACCTGCATAGCGACGCACGCTACCCCGCCCACAGATAGCTGCGTTTCCACAGCTACAAGATATGTGACTGTTCTGTAAAACTATTCGTGAGGAAAAACTGATTGGAGACTATTATTTTGCTGGGTCTGGGGGGTATAGATTCCAAATAACACTCTGCAAAGCATTGAGCGAGATCCATAGCCATGAAAATACATATTCCATGGAATATAAAGGACAGTGAAGATACATGTCAAGTTACCATATCCTCAAAAATATGGTACTGATGCTTCACCTTTTTTTTCATTTGAAGTCTGGCAGAATTATTTCTAAAGACACTCTGAATACGCATTATGTTTCTGCTTGGGTTTTGAGAGAGCACATGGGCAGTTAATAAATGGCTTCTTAGCTAGTTTATAACCTACAATAGCTTTGATCGCAATTTCAGGTTTGCTACTAAATATAGCTGCACGCATGCAACTCTGGACAGTGTTGCCTAAAATTCGGACAAATTTTGTTGTTGTATGCGCTGAAGTTGTTGCAGCTTGTAGTCTGAGCCAGATATTCATATTAATTAGTGTGACTTTTAGTAGCCATTGTAACACTAACAGGTTTTATTTATGTGGTTTATGCGGAAAATGCAGACAAATATTTATTTATGCATATTAATGAGAGAAAAAAATGACGTCATTTGCAATCAACGCTTTTATCAGCCCCGCTACTTCATATTATTCCTTAAAAATAAAGGAATAAGTAAATGACAAATCATATTGTCATGATACTGTCTCTTCCAAAATATAAATATATTCAACAAACACTTTATATTTTTAAATTCATAGCACAACACGAAAAAATTCTCAAAACTAGCTAAATAACATTATGTACACCACATGTAAAATGCACAAATTGAAGGCAAAAAAGATAATGTGTTATATTTTAGATCACTCAGTTCTTTTTTACAATTTGTTAAAAAACAGATTGAACAAGATGTACACTTTTTTTAAACACCAATTTTCAAGTGTTCTCTCGTTCAGTTGTCATTATGGGAAAGCTCCATTAACTTAGGAATACCCTACTTCCCTAGAGGATCAATTTCACAGACCTGCCTTTCCTACAATGGCACTACAATGGCACTACAATGGCACCAGCTGGATTAGATAAACATAACATTGGAACATTCACACCTTGGGGATTAAAAGTCTTCTGTTTGTCACCCGAGTTGGTCAGGCAAGGAAACGGGTTTCAGGTAACCATGCAAGTTAATGCAGTCTTCCCGTAATGTGGCAAGGACGGCAGAAAGCTCTTCCAACCAAGGTTGTATGATTGAATGACTTTTACACTCACACCTGTACTTGCCTTAATTCATGAAAAAATTGCGAAATTTGTGAAAAATTCACCAAAAAATACCACAAGATGTACAACCATTTGAAAGCTGTGTGACTTTGAAAATTGGATGAAAAATTGGTAATTCAAATCGTTTTTAAAAATTAACAATCCTTGCCCCAATATGTGGGCACACTAACTTCAGCTATACTTGTCAGTTTTTTTTTAAGAGAGATTTTACTCTCGTAAAAGTCTCTTTTATAAAACTTGGGAATAAAGTGTGCCACAGCTGTAACCAGAAAAACCACACAATACTCACTAGACTGAGATCTATAAATAATAGGTAAGGGATTCTACAGCTGTATGTAAAGATTTTGAAGCAAAAGTTTTCAAAGATGTCAGGGAGTAGTTGTAGACAAGAAAGTGTTTGTGAATCAACTGCAGCAATTCCCCTCCAATGACAGATTATAGATATCAAAATGTGATGTACGATGCTGATTGAAAAATGCAGTGTGTAATGAGAGCCATTTTACAGCCTTGTCATTTTTCAAAAATTGAAGCATGGTAAATCATCTTTATGACAGCCACATTGACTAAGTTCAAGGTCCTACCCTGGATTAATCACACTTTGCCTCAAGTACACACTGCAATATACGGCACATTGTAAGGAGACATTCAATTCGCTAATGAGATGTTTGCATAATACTGTGAGTACTAGACTGGCCAATAGGAAAAAGGGTTCCTCCAAGGTGGTACATCAGCTGTTTTATCTTTCTAAAGAGGCTTTTCTTGTCAGTGGGATTAAAAATAACATTCCAGTTACAACTACAAGTGTATTGTACCACCTGCTGTGAATGTGAAGATTTTGTTCATGAAGTTTTGTAAAACTCGCCAGATTTGAATAATATTAGTGAACACCTGTACTGAAGGTTACTTATAAGCTGCTATTGCCTACATGTGATGTTTGTATTTGCATATCTGTCATTCTGAACCAGGTGCAGTCATGAGAAAACGCCAAAGTGAAGGGCTTGAAGGGAAATGGATCAAAATATGAAGGATTCACGGAGAACACTATTGTAAGACTATGATATAAATCAGCTGCAATACTTATTGATGCCACAATAGCTGCATCTTACAAAACCCAACCTGAAATGTCATTTTAATGTATGCTTGGCGATACACCTCAATTACTGCTGGTATTTGCATTGTGGGTAAAACTGTTGTAAACTTTTAACTTTGCACACAATGTGCAATATACACTGAATGCTTCTCATTCAGTGAATTTTTTTTTGCCAGCTAACTCTATTATTGTGTGATCTATATTATTATTGCTCTATGGCATACTAAAGTCTAAATCATTTCACTACCGTACCTTGTATCTACCATATATAATGCCATATAAATTCCATTTAACTACCATACATGTCAGACATACTGTGAGTTACAGTAAGTTGCTTTTCCTATTTTAAAAACGCTATTGCTTAGCTGGTCAGAGATTAGTTGAAGTCTGTCTTTTGACAAAATAAAGGATGTAAAAAATTTGAATTGAGCCATGTGGCTGCATACAGACTCTGTATTGTTTAAGTACTTGAAGCTCTAGCTGAGTGAATAATGATCACAGTGATGTCTGTGTCCCTTATTGAAGTATAGGAGATATTAAAGCTGCCTTGAAAATTTCGAGAGAGCTGGGGAGTCTGTCAAAATTTTCACTTAGGTGTGCTTGGGCAGGGCATCCCTGTGGAAGTATACGCAACAGGTGGCAGTGCTCCTTGAGTGGGACAGGGCATATACTAGGGCACTTCAACTAACTGATCACGCAGTCATTGTTCTGTTCAGGGAAGTGCAGGGTGTTGGCAACAGCCTTGGCTATGTAGGTCATGGTACCGTAGCGGCCACTGGGGGCGCTATCATAGAAGTGCTGGCATATTCCGGCTGTACCGCCACACTTCAGGACGCTGGGTTTGGCAAAGTGAGGGTCCTTGCGAACACAGCAGAGTGTGGCATCTCCATCATCTATAGCCTAGAACAACAAAATATTCCAACAAACAGTCAGTTTTAGCACTTGTATTACCGTATGTACATTAAAACATCAAAGCCTTTGTAACTTGTGACAACAATTTTCAGTATTTTTGGTCCTGCCAGTATTGGACATTGTCAATGATTGAAAATACCAAAATATAGAGATGTGAATTCAACTGTAAACAATCAATATACTCATTATCTACATACTGGATAGGTTGGCAACATGCCAAGTTAGGGAGCAGACAATTAATATAATCATGATAAATGACATACAGCTACAGGGTCAATGACGTCGTTGCATTTTCTGGAAATTACAGTGTATTCTAAACGTTCCACAACTCACCTGTTGTTTCAGAAAGAGTTCATTGGCTTCATAAACCAATCTTTCGATGGTTATCACTCCTCCGAGATTCGTTGCAAAGTCGTTCTCAATAATCAGCGACAGCACCATCAGCGTTTCCACCATCAGCTGACGATACTCAGGCTGTGGAATTCTGTTCAGGACAGTCTCCACACTCAGGGCGAACTTGAACTCTCCGGCTGTCATCTCACTGGTCATTCCCTGCCACAGCATGTGCCCTTCCACTGACAGACCTTGACACTGTAAATGGGGGAGGGGGAGGGGAGGGGTAGGAGAGGAGGGAGATAACACAGAGAGTGTAAGAAAATGATTTGATAAACTAATAACTGTCTGTTCAACTCTCATGGCTAAGTTTGCTGCTTTTGGTTCCAACTTTTCCATGTTCGCAGTAAAATCTAAAATGCAGCACTGTTGAAAAGCATCTTAATTTATATGCTTGAATTCAAAATGAAAGTGCAGCTATTCAAAAAGAAAGTGTTTTAACTCAAAAAGAATATCATTTTTTGCAAAAAGTGCAGCAACTGAATGTGGAGACTTAATTTTGACCTTTTGGCCTTGATAACGCACCATAAACTGTAAGTTCTCCGGATTCGGCTACCCACATGCTCCACACGCAAAAACTGGTGCCAGATGTTTTGAGATCAGTTTCAGTTTCACAAGATTGAAACTCACCTTTTCCAGGACCTTCCAGAGCTTCTCATAAAATCCCACTGGTACACGATTCAACGCTCCATCCAGCCGTCTCCTTCGTAACCACTGACCAGTCCGGTCACTGTGCATGGCTTCTTCTAGCTTTTCAATGCTATCTGACCCAGGGGGCGACATTGGGCTGATCACGCTATGTCTCCTTGTCTGGAAAATGGTACGACACAGTAGATTAGATGCAGAATAATTCTGTGTTTGCGGCTGATATCTCGTAGTCAAGTGATAGCCTGAATAGAAACGGTTACCCGGTATGTTCTGTTTCAAAAAAAACTACAGCATACCTCATTCAAAGGACACTTAAAACAGATATCCTGGACTTTATTAATACTAAACTGGCACTGATACAAATTGGTGCATTTTTTATGTAAATTTCTCAGTTCCTGAATTTTACGACACTCTTAAAGGCATACCACATTTATTAATATTGCATTTAACCAGGCAATAAATAAATGGTGTTGGGACAAATTACCATTACAAGGTTTGGGTGTTTTCATACAAAAAGAACACAAAAGTCAAGAGAAGCATCTTCCCAACCCACCTTGACTTCCTCTTTAAGTTTTGCAATGCCGGTCACTTCTTCCTTGGGGAGTCCAAAGACGGATAGCTGCCTGACTTTACCGCTGCTGATGTTGGGATGAACTGGAAAAAAGCGATGGTGAAGGAGACAATTGATGAGAACTTGCCAACAACTGCAAGGACAAAGCAAATCCTACAAGTACATGGAAGTGCCCAGGACCAACATTATGATAGATCAAGTAGCTCACCCCTGTTTCCAAGTTCAAAAATCCCTGATCAGAGTTCATCGAACAATTTACAATTCTCAGAGATCAGTCAGACCATCGGAAAGGGAAATTTACTTTTCCTGGTAAAGAAAACTCAGGGCTCCTTGCATTTGTAAAACATGTCAAAGCAGGGCTACTGGGTATTTTGTCATCAACATCCCCTTGACTAGTTGTTTTAACTTCAATGGCTTTTCAGAAAGCTTTCAACTACATGGTCTAGAGTATCATATTGCTACTACTACTACTTCTACTACTTTGTCTACAGTGTACTCTCTAAGCCACTTTCACACACCACTGACTAATGAGTGTTCTCCATGATGGAAGAAAATTGTATATATTGCATGTACAAGTATCAATATAAGTCAAACTTCAGGCAAAATGTTAGAACGTGCACTATTACTAAAACTACCCCTTTCACCACCTATAACGGTAGAATGTGCCTTGTGGACAGATTATTCAACTTCTCTCAGTTTTATAATACCTTTTTGGTCTCAACTTTTGGGGACTCAGTTTAAAGCTCTTGGAGAAACTAAAGTTTTCCCCGGCTTACTTTTGTAAAAATCAAAAATTTTATTTTTCCCCATTGAGTTAAGACAGGGATGGCGGCCATTTTGAATTTCAAATATCGATCAATTTAAGGTAATTTGTTCGCATAGTATCAACATTTGCGTGGAGACCCCTGATTTTTATTCTTGATTTCGTTGAAGCAATTTTGAGCAAAACTTTTAAGTCTTTCATTTTCAAGGCACACGCTACCATAATGGTGTCACCCAACTGATTTTCTACACAGAGGTGTCAACTAAAAAGGCTCACTACTATAGGATGGAATGCATTCTATGATCATTTTCACCTCTGTATCAACTGGTGCGTAGACAATGCTGTCACTAGTACCAAAGCCGACAAAAACAGACATGCACAGCTTTGAACTGTATCACTTGTAACATAATGATAAACTACGACACAGAACAGACACAAAACAAGCCAAAACACAGATACTACTTGTACTTTGCATGACATGGGGAGATACTCAGATGACACTGAACATCTAAAGTAGCAATGATAAAAGAAAGTGACGACAAAAAGGGATATCTATGCGATGTTGAACTGAATAGGAAACATACCGGGACTAGAGTCAAAACGTAGGCATATACCAGGGCTAGAGTCTAAACGTCCAAACATAAGAGGACTAGAGTCTAAACGTAGACATATACCGGGGCTAGAGTCTAAACGTCGAAACATACCAGGACTAGAGTCTAAACGACGGATTCCGTCTGCTGGTGCTAAAAGTAATATATATTCACACAGACAAGATGTTATTGATTAGGCCGTGTGCTTGGCTCTTCAGAGATGGCATGCACTTTGTGATGAAAAAACCAGTGATTTCTCGAAAGGATACACTCACAGTGAAAATATTAATGTTTTGCCGCAATAATGAAATATGATGAATGATGCTCAAGGTGTCATATTTTAATGTCACAATAGGTGCCGTGAAAAGATTTTCTGCATCAAGACTGTAAAATATGCTTGGGATCTATTGTTGAAAAAAAAATCATGATGACTTGTTGTGTTGGCAAGAATCGCTTTAGATCCATGCTCGTCAATAGAATAAGGTGGTATAAAAGTGTGTAAAATCAGTGAAAAACTTTACATATTAAAACTTAAGGTAGAACGCACCTCCAGGACAGACATACGGACTCTCAAACTTTTACAATTCTCTTCTGATACACCACATGTAGGGGTTCATTTTAAAGCTCTTGGTGAAAGAAAACTTTTCACCGGCTTAGTTTTTCGAGATTCGAAAATTTTTATTTTTCTCCATAGAGTTAACACAGGGATGGCGGCAATTTTGAATTTCTAATATCGGTAAATCTTGGGTAATTTGTTTCTCTAGTACAAAAATTTGCATGTTGACCCCCTATTTTTATTCTTGATTTTGAAAGAGAATGATTGAAAGATCCCTTGAGGAAAGTTAGAGCAAAAGTTTAAGTCTTTCACTTTCGAGGTGCATACTACCTTAAATATACAAAGTTAACACTTAGTGTGCAGGAGGTTATATTTGCATTAATTTATCTTGAAAGATACTTGGAGACAAATAGTTTGCTACATGTACCATCAGGGAGAATTTAAGGCCAGAATTTTTCTTTGCGAGTGTGTGCAAAACTCTCTGCACCACCATGAGTTTGTGAGTCCTGTTTTGTGTAACTACATGGTTTAGTCTACACACTGAATCCTAACTTGGCCACTGAATTCACAAATGGGTTAAAAACCTACATGCAAAAAGTGTAGAATATTTTCATTGGTGGATGCAAAACAAACAAATACTCATTACACTGAATTGGAAATTAAGAAAGACACGTTAGGAATGGATCTGACTACATGGTTTAGTCTATGCACTGAATCCTAACTTGGCCACTGAATTCACAAATGGGTTAAAAACCTACATGCAAAAAGTGTAGAATATTTTCATTGGTGGATGCAAAACAAACAAATACTCATTACACTGAATTGGAAATTAAGAAAGACACGTTAGGAATAGATCTGACTGGTGGTTTATAGATAACAGAAGTTTGTTATTCTTGACTTGACAAATCTTTTCAACAAAACCCCCACATTAATGTTCATGAAAACAACTGTGAAAGAAACATGATGACAACTACAGACATGACAATAAATCTTTCAGTGTGAACACAAGATGTACAAATTGTGATGGAGATGTTCAATACTCACTGCTGGTCACGCCAAATTCTTTGCCGCTGAGAATGTGATGTAGGAGACATTTCATCTCATAGGGACTCAGATTCATCAGGTGTTCGTATGCCTCCTCACCTGTGAAGTTCAAATTCATTGAGCACTGATCGATATTACATAGGAAGAAAATGATGAATGATATCATTACCTGTACACAAAAACAGTGCCTACATACATGTATGGACATTATACATTGATATTATCTACAGTACCTGACAATATTTAAACCATTGACACAGCTCTTTTACAAATTCTACCCAGAACAGGTATTGATTGATTTTATCTCTGAGGATATGAATCATGAAAATGTTGACATAAAATGTGGCATCTCCATGTCAAATCATGATAATCGCAAAAAACTCAAGAAATTCAATATCTAGTGTATGGTAGGTTATATACATATATGCAGTTTATGCTGGAAAATCTAATAAAAATGTTTGAAGACTATATTGTCAGATGTCTGCCAAATATGTTTCTCGTTCACTGATTTTAGCAGGTATTGTTTTGTAATGTATATGCTTTCGGCACACATGACAGAGTGGTACCTATGCATATGTATGTCTTTTTATATTTCGGCAGAAAAGTCATCAGACATTAAATGTTTGAACAAAAAAGAGCAAAACACGATTATTTCTCTGTTTTCCATTGAAGCAAGAAAAAAAATTAGAATTTTCACAGTGGTTATGCAGGTGGATCACTGACCTGAACATTCCAACGTCCTCGCTAGCTCGGATGCCATCACTTGGATGATAAGACCGACACGGAGACGAAGCATTTCATGGAACAACTCTGGTTCAGTCTTGATAAATGCAGCCAGGTAGAACAGAATTTCCTGAAATGAATGAAACACAGACCATGAACATGCAAATGACCCTAATGCTGTAATGTCCATTAAACCCCGGTGCGGGGTATAAAAGACCCCTAACTCATCGAAAATTCATAATGGCGCTTGAGTGACAACTGGCAACAGCAAGGTAGACCGCTCCGTGAAAATCAGCCGAAGCAATTCTCAAACAAACATTATTGGCATACCATAAACATAGACTGTTTCATAAACACGTAGGCCATACAGGTATCCGCAAAGTTTCACAAAGCCTTTTCAAATTACTACGATTGGGGGAAAAATCGCTTTCGTAACAAAGGAAATGGCCCCTAGGGAACAGTCGTTCCGCAATTCAAACAATTGTCAATCATTCAGTGACGCGCAGAGGTGTAAACTGGCCAAACATTTGCTGTGCATACGAGTATAATTACGATGTAAATAAACCATGTGTACGCTCAGAGTTACATGTATATTGGCGTGCACACAGGATGAAAACGTCGTGGTTGTCATAAACTATTTTACTAACAAGCGTTTATGATGCAATGACATCGCGAAAGTGAGCCATTTTCGGTCGTGACTTAGCAAGAGATGAGTCAGTACCGGTACGATGTATCCTTGCGAAAAGTGCGTACACTGTATGCAGGCAGATTCCATAGTTTACAATGACATCGAAAACAACTAAATATTAAAGCATGACGGTAGCCTCCATGATCAATTTAATTACAGTCAGTCAAAGAGAGCCACTTTTTTAAACAGCCCCCCCCCCCTCCAAATCTACGGCCGAAAGTACCGGTACGCTACAGTCGCTTTTGATATAAATGCTAGCCCTGAAAACGGCCGTATGGTTTGTACATGTACACGTGTTCTCACAATGACATGTCGTGTTCGGAGGGTTGGTAAGGTTTTGACATACCGGTTGCCCCAGTAACGTTTGGACTTCTGCTATGAGAATTAAACAAAGCTTGTAAAGACATCAAAAAACAGTATTTGTCAAGGTCAGTTCAAGGTGAGCAAGTGAGCGTCGACGCGTCATCACCCGATCTTCTTTGAAAGGCTTAGGCCTACTGATACCGTGTGTCCGAGATCGGCTCATTGAGTTGGCACTACATCGTATGATTTCGACAAAGGTTGGACTTCAATTTCTTCAATAACGAAGATCTCTATGAACCCAGTCCCCGGTTCATCCCATTGCTCTAAAAATGAACATAACTCGTGATCGTGATGAGTTGTCCGGGGACAAAGCAACCGAGCAGCCGACCTCGATCGCTTACAGATATAGTGGTACGCGAGATTCATGGAAATCTCGATCCTTCCGTGATGTAGTGAACTTATTTTTAGCGATCGGTCATGACGTCGCGTCGTTCACCTGTTTCCTTCCATTTTCCTGACCGTGTTTCTCAGTCAATGTTTAGATCGGTAATTCGTGATTTCAACATACGAAATTACCAGCTTCGGATTATTTTTAATGTTTATGTTTATTACTTTCTTGATGATTATTTCCACTACGCGTACTACGTACGGCGCCAATTCCGTATGTAGATATGGCGGTCAGTAGCAGAATCATTCTCGAACGATGACCCCAGAACTTCAGTGAATCAACTCAGCAAAAACTTCAGTACATCAACTCAACACGCTCCTGTTTTTAGGAAATTGATATTTTTTTCCTCTTTCTTTTTTCTTTCGCGTATTGCGAAGGCTGTACCTAAGCTTATAGTCAGAGCGTGAGTTGAGAGCAAACAGATTACGCAGATAATGCGAACGATAGCAACCGTTACCAACAGACTCATTATGCAGAGCCGTGCCCCAAACGCCCACCGAAACTTGGCATTAATCCGGATCCCGGTCCATTTCGCCCCGGCTTTAAATGAATAAAATATGGAAAGATTTCACAGGAAAAATAAAGATTCTATGCCTCATATTTGCTATTTTTTCCGTTCTGTGGATCAAAACTTGAAGTGGAATGTTTTGGGAAAGTTTATAGAAATTGCATGGCTCTGTTATTTTATTTTATTTATTTTTTTCAAATAAAGTCACTGTCTCCAAATTCAATTTACGAAAATGCGACACAAAACTCAAATATAACTTCAAACCTTACTGTATTTGCACATTGTAATCAGCAAATCATGATAAACAGCTACTATGTAAACTGACAAGACACAATATCTCAAAGCCATGACAGTACCTGTGTCAGCACAGCAGTACTGCTATCTTCACCACACGCATCGTAGATAATTTTCTTCAGCTGGTCTGGAGGCAGAGGTGCTGTGATCACTTTCTCTCTTGGCTCCGGCGGCATGCCGACCGTCAGCTGTTTCTGTCTCACGATGAGATCAGTGGCAGCCTGGGCCAGATCCTCCACCCTTTTACCCAGCATCCCAGCTGTGTGTCTTACTATGGACCAATGCTTCATGTGGCCGGCCTGTAATGGTGACATGAGAAAAACATATCAAACACATCGATATAACACACAAATGTTATGCACAGTACTGGCTATTCACGTCACAGAATCACAGTGGTGTAAAGTTCATGTGTCTCATTTAAAGTGTAGCGTATACCTTGTCCCTGGTAAAGTTTGGTCAGACTCTATTGTTATCCATGCCAGGTTTGAACCATCACATCACATCATGGGGGTGAAAGGGTTGAAGAATTGACCACGTCAAAGGAAATCATCATTTAATGCAAACAAGTACACAGCACATATAAAACATGCTTATTTTAGTGACAAGTACTTCAACACTTCCACCCCTGTCTTTATGTACATGGTCCAAACTTCATCAAAGATGACAATGCAGTATGACCAAAACCTTCATAGGAAAAAGTTAAGCTGCACTCGGCTTTCACAAAATCTTCAAATTTGCAATAGATGTATAGGTGTCTTGGTTACTTAGATGAGTAACATGTGACAAGCTTATGGATATACCCGTACTCCAATCACACAGAGAAACGCATGAAACAGACAAAACATAAAATCTTCACATATTTCAATTGCCACAAAGGGGTTCTATTGAAAGTGATGTCTGACAAAGTATCAATCTCATCACATCTTTGATTATGTCCCAACTACCATTTACTGATCACTTTGCTGAAAAAGGTAGGATTAGTTGATTATATATGAGAAGTGATGGTGCACCTTAGACACCTGGTGTGAAGACGATCACTTGCAACTCACACAACTGTACAGTTTGACAACTTTTACAGAAATACTGTTATTTCTAAAGGGCAGCAAACACAGTGTTCATTATAAGCATGTTGAAATGGAGAAAGCAAATGAGGTCCATTTTTTCCACCCCTGTTTTCTAAATGGAATGGTCTGATGTCTACTGTTGATAATATGGGCTACCATTCTAAAACTAAAGTTGACAATGGATACTATCTGACTTTTTTTGTTCTGTGCCCATTTGATTCTGTAATGTTTTTGTATCATTAATCTTGAAACAGTTGCGATGTCACAGCATTAATTCAATCAGAAAATTAGTATTTAAGGCCAGAGTAATGCTTTGTATTGCATATGCTCAAAATTTTGAAAAGTACCAGGGTAAACAGTTCAAAAAACCAACATGGAAAATTTCACACACTCAATTTTTCTATTTTCATGATTGTTTCAATATAATCTAAGAGTCCATCTAAGAATTAAAGCAGAAACTTCTTTTCAACTTCATAATTTACTCTGTTATGTGACATTCTGCAAGCATACTGTCATTGTAAGTACATTTACAAAATTTGTAACCAGAAAAGCTATGGAATAAAGCCCTATTCAAATTTGCTAATATGATAAGAAATGCGTTTTTATCGACAGTACAAAAATTATGGAAGTACATCTAAAGTTACATCTGATGGAGCTCGAATTGTTGGATACAATAGGACTGCGACAGAACACATGCATGGAAAGTGTGAAAAGACGGGTCAAACACATCAGTCTCGCAAAGCTTTAACATATCATCAAAGGTAAAAGCGTTGCTCCACATTTCACAATTTTGGTCACGATGGCTGCCCATTTGGACAGGGACATTCCATGGTGGAGATATTCACCTGTAAAAGTTGGGTTGGTAAAAACTCTTCATGCAAGTTAGTATTCGCAATGGTGCAAAAACCATTTCTACTTAGTCTGACCGATGTCCACAAAGGTTCACTAGTAATAAGTAATATCATTATACGTTACGCTTGGATTTTGAAACAGAGGAATTGATTTTGAACATGTCATATTAGTGTAATTTATAATATAATAATGGTGCAATAGTCAGTCTGAGGAGATTACCAGTACATATTGAACAAGATTAGTATTGATGAAAGATAACTTTGGGGGTGTTTTTGTAGTACAGTGATCCCGTCTAAAATTTTGGATCAAGTCTTGGTAATATATATTTAGATGACCACAGTGTTAAAGCACACTGTCTATGTGTACACAAGTATGTGCATGTATCACATTGGTCAGATATTAGAATCCTTGGGTTCAGGACATTTTGGACATGAAAGTTTCAATTTTGGTCAACAATTATAATCAGAAGCTCCATAATACCGTCTTTTAGGATCACCATACAAATCAAAATGACACCATGAAGTGGTGACATCGGTCAGAGTTAAGAAAAATAAAAACACTTTTGAGCAACAGCTGTGGAAAAGAAGCGTTAAAAATCTCAGCCATGCCAGTCAACCTTGTGCCAGGTGTTGCCGTGAGGGTTGGGGACTTAGGATAATTAAAACGTGCACGACAAATTGAACTCATTGCACTTGACCTCTTAACCCCCCTCCCCCTTCTTTCCCCTAAATCAAAGTTTGGGAGTGAAAATCCAATGAGGTAATTAATTTGAACTTCCCCTAAACATGATAAGTTGATTGAATGGTCACTGGAAGTTTAAACTGCTGAAAGGTTTTTGAATAACAAGTCATCGTTGATGACACAGTCCCCACTTGTTAATGGGTACTTTGATTACATGTCCTAAGAGGATAGAGTCCTCTTCATTAATTAGGTCTGTGATAAAAATACTTTGATACAGATGGCGCTCAATGGCCAAGAATGAGTTCCATGGTGATGAAAACATAAAACCAATGTAGGCCACCATCCTAAAGTTCATAAAATGAGTCAACTAGGAATTAATCAACAGGATGTTGCAAAACATTTTTGCATACAATTCTAACACTTGACAGATTATCACTGGTACCATATTTCATAAAGTTTTGATGCAGTATTTACAACACTATGAGATCAACATCTGTATCAAGTTTCATCACATTTGACGTTGTATTAATTTGTGGCTATATAACCCTAATTAGGAAAGTTCATTACTTATGCAATTACAAATTAATTAAAATGACACTGATAAATGTCTTTTTCAATGTTAAAGCAATGTGACCTTAACATCAGTTAACATCTGTATAAAGTTTCATGAATTTGATGCAGTACGTATTTCTTGACATATGAGCCTACTTACGAAACTTCAATAATTGACATGTTGCTGCTACATGACGTGAAACAAATTGACGAGCATATGTATGAAATAGGTCAATGTCCTTGTACCAACTTTGAATGATACTGGTGGAAATATGTCTGTCAGAGTTATGGCTCTGTACATCTGAAAATTGTAACAAAATCACCGCCATGCAACGATATTTGATCTTACTGTTTAAAAATCAACATGTATATGTATGACGTAGTCAATGTACATGTACCAACTTTGAATAAGATCAGTTGCGACTTGCCAGAGTTATGGCTCTCGACATGAAACAACCATAACAAAATTGCTACCATGTGGCCATATTGGACCAAATCGTGAAACCAATCGACATACATATGTATAAATAAGTCAATGTCCTTGTACCAACTTTGAATAAATTTGCTTGATACATGTCTGAGTTATGGTTCCGGACATGAAAAAACCGGGAAAAAATGGCCACACGGCGGCCATATTGGATTGTATCATAAAACAAATCAATACACGTATGACATAGGTCAATGTCCTTGTACTAAGTCTGAATAAAATCGGTGAATAAAATTAGTTGAGACATGCCCAAGTTATGGCTAAGGACACGAAATTGGATCATATCAAGAAACAAATTGACATACATATGTATGTCATAGGTTAATGTCCTTGTACCAACTTTGAATACAATCGGTTAAGATATGCCTTAGAGTATTATGGCCCTCGACATGAAAAAATCGTAACAAAATGGCCGCAAGGCAGCCATATTGAATTGTATCACATAACAAATTGACATGCATATGTATGACATTAGTCAATCTCCTTGTACCAACTTTGAATAAAATCCGTTGAAACATGTCTGAGTTATTGCTCTGTACATGAAAATATCGTAATAAAATGGCTGCCTAGCGGCCATATTGGATCGTATCACATAACAAATCGATGTACATATGTAAGACATAGGTCAATGTCCTTGTACCAACTTTGAATAAAATCGGTTGAGATATGCCTGAGTTATGCCTCTGCATATGAAAAAAATTGTAACAAAATGGCCACACAGCAGCCATATTGGATCGTATCACAAAACAAATTGACATGCATATCTATGACATTGGTCAATGTCCTTGTACCAACTTTGAATAAAATCGGTTAAAACATGTTTGAGTTATGGCATTGTATATGAAAATATCGTAATAAAATGGCCGCCTGGCGGCCATATTGGATCGTATCACAAAACAAATCGACATGCATATCTATGACATTGGTCAATGTCCTTGTACCAACGTTTGATAAAATCGGTTGAAACATGTCTGAGTTATGGCTCTGTACATGAAAAAATCGTAATAAAATGGCCGCCTGGCGGCCATATTGGATCGTATCACAAAACAAATGACGTGCGTATCTATGACATTGGTCAATGTCCTTGTACCAACTTTGAATAAAATCGGTTGAAACATGTCTGAGTTATGGCTCTGTACATGAAAAAATCGTAATAAAATGGCCGCCTGGCGGCCATATTGGATCGTATCGCAAAACAAATCAACGTGCATCTGTATGACATATGAAGTAATCCTTGTACCAAGTTTGAATGAAATCGCTTCAGGCATCTCTGAGATATCTGCGTGAACGGACGGACGGACGCACGGACGCACACACGCACGGACGCACACACGCACGGACATGACCAAACCTATAAGTCCCCCCGGACGGTGTCCGTGGGGACTAACAAACATTTCAGATCAGAATTTAAATGGACAGGTGGTTGTGTATAGTGCAGAGAGTATGCATAATGCACAACACTGTTTTAATAGAATAACCTTGGCATATAATTATTCTGAATATGTGCAGAAAAATCAAAACAAGTCATTGTAAATGACATAGTCCCTGCTGGGTTATTAAATAAATTTGGAAACCATTGACGGAAATCATGTAGAAGTGAAATTGGTCGAAGCATATCCAATAAATGGTACAGAAAATATTGATTTTGTAATGATGTGAATGTGCAATGTTGATGTACCAAGTACGAATGGAATTAGTACAGCTAACTCTCTGTAAAAGTTGGGTAATAGATGTGGTTATATGTTATGACAGTAGGTATGAAAGAGTCAGAAGAAAGTGGCCACTTGGCAGCCATATTAGATTCTTTCTCAAAGAAATTTGACATGCATCTGTAAAGTCATGTATTGTCATATTATACCAATGCCAAAAGAAATTAGTCCAGGCATGAGTGAGTAATGACTTTGGACACTGAAAACTCAGAACAAAATGGCTACCTAGTGACCATATTGGATTATATTGCTGAAAATTTAAGACATGCATATTTATGTCATGGTGTGTTGTCCTCGTGGCAAATTTGAAAGAATACACTGTCATTACATGTCTGTGTAATGGGCTGAGATATTTAAGAACCAGAACAAAATGGCCACCTGGTGGCCATATTTGATTATACATGAATTAATTCTTTGAACGTATGTAAGTCACTGTGTATTGTCCTTGTGCCAACTTTGAAAGCAAGCAGTCAAGGTATGTCTTAGAAATGGCTTCAGACATGAAAAAATGGTGACAACATGGCCGCCTGGCAGCCATATTGGATCATATTGAAAAACAAATTAACCTGCATATGTATGCCATTGTGCATTATTAGATAAAAATCGACACAGGCTTGTCTGAGATATCTGTGAAACCATCTCCCATAAATTCAATGAGTTTCCTTTGTCAATACATGTTTTAACTAGCCATGACCCCTAATTATTGACAAGGGGTTTAGAGAGCAACTTTTGTTTGTTTCTTATATCTGCTAGCACTTTACAGAGCAGTCAGATGGAAGACAACAATACATGCCGTAATGAAGATTACCTGACTTCTGCTACTTTCACGTGCAGCCTGTAGTTGACATTACAAAAAATAATCACCATTAAATGACATGCCGGGAAATTACCATGGGAACTATGGCTTCTAACCCAATGCATTTGAGTGTTGAACTTGTTAACATGCAAGCAGACTCCATTTGAACTTTGAAATGCTTTCAATGTATCCATAATGCTTGGCCATTCTGTCGGAAATTTTTGAAATTTGAGCAATTTAATACCTTGTTTGTGCTAAATTGAATTGGGATAATTTAGCCTTGAGTCTGCTTACAATGTTGATCATATCAGCGATGATGTTGCATTTGGACAAACTTGTACAAGCCTGTGGCTGATTTCACTCATACCCAGTCTCATGGTAATAGAATTTGTCACTGAATATACAAACCTCTCCATGAAACTTGGATACAAGAGAATCTCAATATTTGAAGGATGTAAGTACAGTTTTGTCCATTATGATAACTAATATTTGCACACAGCGTATGATGTAGTAATGCCTAGCTACACGACAAATCATGGTATAGAGGGGTTAGCATTTAACAGGGTATTTTTCTCTGCCACTTTTTAAACTTAAATTTTAGAAACAAAGAAAGTGTGGCATGTCATCACATTATGGAACTGTGATCTTGATCAGTAAACAGAGAATGAAAGTGAGGTGTTCGAACCCTGTCTGAAACTAACCCCTCATTTATGTTTGCTTAACAAGCTTGGCGGAGCAAAAAAAGAGTAGGCATCAATCCATGCTGTAATATAGAGAACAGGATACAGAGCAGAATTTTTCCAGCTGAAAGGTGAAAGGTGAAAGGTCAAATGGAAACAGACGCAAAGTAAGGATATATACCATTATCCCCAAGTGTAAGGTAGCACAGTATGTGTTGTGCATAACCTGTACAAAGTCAAGGCATGCAGTGTACGGAACACAGCAGCTGAAAGACAACAATGACACAATGCTGGCGTTTGCTGTACTCTATGTGACATGCAAGAGCTGCACTGTCAAATATCACCCACATATATCTTTGAATAATTTTGCTGCTGCAAGCATACCTTCATTTTTCAATTTTTGTGTGTGCATTTGCCACTTTCTGCAGGTCTGTAACAATCAGCCAGTCTTGTTGCAAAGGAAATTTGAGTACAGAGCTTTACAAGTGCTTCGCATAGACAACCAAGAATCAGCAGCAAGCTCTTTTCAACTGTTCACACCACACACTTACCTTGTAATAGAGTTCAATCAATAGACTTTCTACAGTGCTGCCTGGCTCTCCTGTTATCTCAGTGTCCCACTTGGCACCTCTGGTGAACAGTAAAAGAAGAGAAAAAAAGACAAACAATTAGATCTGCAGCACAGTTCTCTGCATTCTCTTTTATCATATTCTCATGGCAACGCAGACTGGAAGTTAGTTGGTTCAATCAGGGGAGAGAAAACTGTATTAACTCTTCTCATACCAAGTTCATATTTCACCATCAGGTCAAGTCGGCTGAAGCCAGAGGCATGTTGCATTATAACCAAGACATCAGCATTTGAAGATCCTTGAAAACACGGATACTGTAAACACAATTTTTGCTGACTTAACCCACTAAAACACATCACGCCACCACATAGGTGAGTATACGTTTATATTTTGGCTCAATACTACTTTCTACTGACTTGAAAGGCCTGACAGAATAAAGGTTTATTACCACCCTGTGGATTTAATGGGTTGATCCAAAATAGGCAAAGGATAAAAATTCCTCTAAAATATCTATTAAGGCTGCGTTTGCCATTCTTTGCCTGCATGTTGTACTCTATATACATAAGTCGCTCATGTCAAGTCATTCTTTTTCTTCTCTACTTCAAACTATCATTTGCCCGTATTAAGTTTTCTAATAACTGAAAATAATTAATAGTATTATAAAAGAGTGGATATACAAGCTATATCTTATTTGCTAACAGACGTCAAGGACATTAATTCAGTGACTTACTTTGTGCAGAACAAGTAGTGGACAATATCAGCCTGGTCTGTCAGCGAAGTGGTGTCTCTGAGTTGTTCAACCAATTCTGAGGCCTCCACTCCCTTGTACATGTCCAGGACACTCTTGTCATCACTCCAGCTGGGCCGGTCCTGCCGGTCCATCTCCGGCGATGGTGCCGCTGTCGATATTCGACGTCTGAGTCTTGGAGACTGTGTGGGTGACCAGGATCCTGGTGTCGGTATCTTAATATCTGTTATGTGTGTTGAGCGGATTTTAGTTTATTGATAATGTAAACGACTAAATGCTCATGACACAAATTTGTCCCGTTCTCACGACACAAATTTGTCACTGAGACCACTGGAGAACATGATGTTTCACACACACTGATTTGGAAATACTTGAGAGTAATGTTTATGAGGATGTCAATCATTTGTAGTTGAATGACAATCTCTTTTGGGTAGGGTAGATGGCGGTATGATTTGTGGATAAAATCAAAACGAAGATGGTTCTATGTATGCTAAGAGGTTCAATGTGATTTCGATTGGAACTCCAAACACAATTTAAAGTGCCTTGGTATACATGATCCATAATGTTGTATACGTATTTAATTTGCTTTAGCACTATTAACCTACAAGTTTATAACCCAACAACAAAAATCAAAATCAATATGCAAATTTATGCACATACATTATTATAAACAATTTGTAAGCAAGAGTTTGTAACTATTTCAGGTATATACTATTTTGACAACTTTCTCAGGGTCAAACACCTCCTAAAAATCGTGTATTGCAGTTACAAAGATTCGGATTCCCAACATAACACTGTTTGGAAATTCTGTTGTTCATTAATGCAGCGGACTAACATTTAATACACATAACTTTGATAATATATCAAACCTGCCTGATGTACACATACTAAAACTATGTTATAGAGCTTTGTCAATACCAGTAAATTTTGTGACATCATTGTTTACAATTATTTTGTGATAGTAGTGCACTTTTTAAGATTTTGTGACAGTGCATTTTTATTATTAAGAATCTGTGATGATGAGTTCCCTAACCAATACAGATGTTACAATGTACAGGACCTGGTACAAAAGCATAGCAGCCCAACTAAAATCAACAAAAGATCTTCCCATTTGATATTTGCCTGCCATGCGAACTCTGCACATGTCTTTGCTGGCAATTTTGGCTGTCTAGTGTCTGTAGTCTGCCAGTGTATGGATTAGCCAACGTAGCCAAACCTCAAAAATACATACCGGTAGTTATCCACCATGTGATAATGTCAAAGTGTCAGTCCCAGCACAACTGAGACAAACCAAGAAGTATGTATGGTTTACATAACATTTCCCCGGATATCATTTTTCCAGATATGCATTATTTGCATATTCTTTTGTCGTGAAAAGTATCCTTTTTGTATGGTCATTAACATATGAATGGACTTCTCAAATAAAGCCAGAGGGGTGGTGCACCCCTCAAAACCAGCATGCAGAGAATCCTGCATCAAAGGCTTGTCCTGTAATCAAGTTTGAATGTGGTATTTAAACATGACTGATACTCCAAGCCACAGTGAAACTTGTACATGTATATCACTGATTGTATATCAGACGTAAACATTATTCACAAAATCCTCTCATTCTGACCAAACTAGATCGCCATCTGGAATTGGCAATGGACTACATTTTTTAGCTACATACGCCCTTTAAGTGGGATTTGTGATCATGTCAATGGATGATAAAGTGTGAATTTTATTCGTGAAATATTCAGCATAGTATGGGATCATTGGATCTGTCTTTTTGTTTTGTTTCGCAGGAGTAAGGTCTACAGTTGTACCTTCTTATTAAGCTCATGTGGTCTTTTTGAGCTTGTACAATGTTGATTTCTTAAGGTATGCACACTTGCTTGGTCTGAATTTTCTCATAAAAAATGTAACAAAAATTTCATCATGCAGTTCCACACTTCAAGTGTTGTCATCATCAGTTGTGTGCTCCTCTGACACTGAAATGTATACACAGCAAATACCTATCACACATGGATGTGACATTGACTTTGAAATGCACTATTTTCAAATTTTACTTTTAAATTCAGAGTCCAAAAATTCAATGGTATTGCAAAAGCTACATACAATTTAACAAACAATGATGTATGGGCCATTGGCCAATGGTGGACTCAAGCACACTGCATGTGACATAATACTCTTGCCTTGCCTTGGCCCTTGATGTCACACAGAGAGTGATTTTGTTTGGTAGTGTATTGTATTAAATGTATAAAATAATTCAACATAAAATCACTTAGTGCAAACCTCTGGCGAAAAGACCCTCATAATAAAGGGCAAACCTATTTTCTTTGATTTGAGCAAACCTTGGTGCAAAGGAAATTCTTCCTGTGCTTGAGGCCATCTGTGATCTAAGGCCCACACTACTTCATTGAATACTTTGTATAACACTATGTAAACTACGCCTATGTATCTTATGGCTGCTAGTATCTTACCATTAAGTGCTTGTAGAATCTAAATATGTTAAGATTAAATGTCTGTGACACTTAAAAGCTAAACAATTACAAAAGAGCCATCTGATCAGATGTACTGATAACAATAGTCAATTTACATTGATTTCAGAGATATTGAAAACTCCAGTTGTGAAGTGGTGAATAAAGTACTAGAAGTATATGATACTTTCAGTTTCAACTACCATATTTGGAATAATGCGTGGGTCACAGGTCAAAAACAGAGAAATGAGTCTAACATCATAACCAATACATGGTCAAACCCAATAATTTTTTACCCCATTGTTGACCTTTGACCTCAATAGATTGACAGAATCATGATCAGGGCAAATGGGGTCACAAGTACAGGAAACCCTTCAAATTAATACACCCTTCAGAAGAGGTAAAGTGTTTGTAATGGAGTTTAGGGATATAAAATTTTGTTCTGAAGGGCGACATGTCCTGGGAAGTGAGGTGAATGAAAGGGCACTGTACTTGTTGCATGACCCTTGTTGACCCCTGACCTGCAATTGTATCCAATATGGCAGCTGAGGAAGATACTTTGCAGTGCAGAGGAAGAATCTTGTTGAAGGATAGTTTTGCAGTGGAAACAAAATGCAATCAGAATGACAGACCCAGAGGAAATATAGATACAGTTTCATTTCAGGCCAACAGGGTAAAGCATAGATCTTGGCTTTTCTGTCACAGCCCTCTGTTTGGCACAAGACTTTCTCAACATATACGTTACTTTGCTCATGTCACACACGTCAGTCTAGTTACAAAGCCATATGCAATATTGGAAGTTGAATAAGAATACGGAAGCAGAGAGAAGACAAAAAAAAAGTAGCTGATTACTCCACAGAACTACTGATCCCGATCTATAACACACACAGAGAGAAGGTAGGGGTTGTTAGGTTACTCTGTCTAAAATGACAATGGTTTGACAGAAATTTAAACGGATCAGACATACAGGATGACATGGTGATATGAACAATGAATTGTAAATTTAATTGAAGAAGTAACTTGGGTGCACAGTGCATAGAAAGATGTGGAATGATGAATGAGTGAAACATACTGTAAAACAACAATTACACCTATGAAAAGCTAGGAGCTGAATTACTTCTGTGTATCTCTCTGACTGTTATCAAACTACATGTAGTTCTATCTCCTACAGCCTTGGTGGATCAACAAATCTTCACAGCTCAGGGTGGGGATGGTTAAAATCAAATGAATTTCTCTGCATGGCTACTGACAATGGCATCATGGTGTTGTTTTTCATATGAAGAATTTGAGCAGTCACCTCTAAAACCTGATATTATTATTCTATTTTTGGTCATCTGTGGTTGTATTTAATTTTAACGAGCCTTCAAAATCGTAGTAGTGTCAGTTTGGCACTAGAAAATGACAAAGTTTGCATCTGTATATTATACTTGAGAGAAAAGGGAGACACAAGAGACATGGCACTTGTATCAAAACGTGTCAAGATCTAAATTGACAGTGAGTATAACAGACAAGGAATGCGGAGAAACAGAATAAATTGCAGAGAGGATTAAGAGGGTGACACAATGGTTTGTCCAGCCTACCTTCAGTTATCTTTATTTCAATTTATCCTCACTACTTTTTTGATATTTGTATTTAGGGATGCAGAGATTTATCAGAGATTTTTGACACTTCTATATTTGTCTCTACCCTGACATGTGATTTTAAAATACCTTCTAACAAACTAAACCTGTATTAAACTAAGAAAATGTGACGTCTCTTGAAATCTAGTGCGCCCTCGCTGTCAGCTAAACAACATCATTCTGTTTTTATGTACCTGTGGTCTCAGCCAGTTCTATATGCACTGATCTAGTACGCTGAATAATGCCGTGCACTGAGCTCTTGCGCCTCTCCCGCACGTGAGGCCTGGGACTCGTGTCGCTGACTGAGTCGCTCCTGTCTAGGGTCGGCAGGTTTGGCTTGGGACAGGTAGGGAAGAGGAGAGACTCCAGATACCTGGAGATCTCATCTCCACCTGCATCGGAAGTAGATACATTTCACAGATAAGCGAGAAATATGTTTCATGATGCTCCAAGAAGTCAACAAGAACCTAAATTACAGAGGCGTCTTTCCAGAGGAGGAAAAGAAAGTCAGTATAAAATCTAGGAACACAACCAAAGCAAAAAGTGATCCAAAAGTTACATGCTGTTAGGTGACTGTTATTTCATGGCGTTAAGAAAATCACGCTTTTAAAATGTTATTACTACTTCTAAGTGTTATTTTTAATAATAAGTCTATTGTTAAGATAGTGGATATTTACATTTATTTGACTCTTTGAGTTCTTTCATGTCTTTAAACGTGATGTTATACTGTGCGCAAATGGATTCTATAAACTACCGTGTGCCCCAACTATGCCCATTTTGTGAACGTTTCATTGAGGTCTAACATAGCCTAGAGATGGACGCTTTTACGAGAAAATGGACCGTGCTTTCCCAGTTTATTTGCAATTTTACGTCTTTGGTAAGAAATGAGACTATGCGACACCTTAAGGCTTTGGGTTGACGACTGTTTTCTTTTGACTGCTTGAACTCTATGACTGTGGAGGGCCCTTGCATTTTGAAGTAAATGCAGGGGAGGGATGTGATCACCCTTTGAAAATGATGTTATGATATGATATGACGTAGATTGGGGCAGGATTTGACATGACCTTTGATGACCTTTGGCACAGGGATGGAATGTAATAGAGGATGTGTATGGTTACTCACACTGAATGAGGTTTTCCACTGTGAATACTATTCACAGTACGGTGTGATTACAAGTGAAAAACATACACTGCTGTTACTTCAACTACAACTATACTGCGAAGGGTAATCCAATAGGAAATCAACTACCACACGCTTCAGGCAGCACAGTTGGTAAATAAAGTACAACACTACGCTACAACGTAATAAAGCCGCGAGGAAGGCTACACATGCCGATGGGCTTGGATAACTGTGTAACATTTAAACTGATCACAGCAAATTTGGAGAGCTTTGTGGATTCAGCGTTTTGCAGGGAGGTTCATTGCATGGAGATCGTGACATCATGAACGATGTGAACGTAAACAATTACCGGCGAAACACAAATAGCAAACAGTGAGACGCAAGAGTGATAACGTGAAATGTGACACACACTGAGAAATTATGAAATAAAACTTGCTAATTACGGCTCAGAGCTAGGAGTTAGAGTGATATTTAACACTAGCAAAAATAAAAATCCAAATATTTCAACACTGAGACTCATTCTTGTTGGTTAACTTCCGTGTACAGCCATCTATGAAAATAGTGGCTTTACAAATATTATCCCCTGCACGTTTGTATGTTTTCCTGGAATACACAATCACTTGATAATAAAATATTGTTCATATTGTTATGTTTATGTCAATCTGGCGTAAATGAATTGTAGAGATGGCAAGGTCTCTTACTTTATAAGGTCACTCCTTTAGACTGACAGATTCGTCGCTTGAGGGCGTCCTATATGCTCTCCCTCTAGCTTAGAGAGCGCCCTCAAGTGATGGATCTTTCAGTCTAGGTCATTCCTTGTTGGTCACTTTTTTCACGACAGCTAACAAAAACAGTAAGGATTAAAAGTGTCGTCCTCAGCTCTTGATGTTCATCAAATTTGTCTTGTGTGCAATTTATTGGTAAAAGAGACCAGTGCGATTATAAATGGTTATTAATGCCGGTACCACGGTATTTTGTGTGTCCTCTCAATGCGTGATGTTTCAGCTTTTGAGAAATGTGTCATATGACTTCAGTAATTGTGAAATGATTGGACAAGCAAACCCTTGTCTGGTTCTGCGGTAAATCTCGCACCAGAGCCAAGAAAAAGTCTCAGCGTAGTCTAGCAATGTTCTGCATTAACTTTCAGCTGCTGCGAAAAATGTTAGTGATTTGGCTGAACACTATGTTAACCTGGAACAACAAATGCCAGACTGAAATGGTAGACTCGTATCAATTGTCTTTTCACATTTCATCAAGCCAGTGAGACATGTCACTCACGCACACACACCATGTCTCAAGCAAAATCTTAACCCTTCCTCTCCCTACATTTGGTCTCACTTCCATTGTTTTCAATGGATTGGACTATTACACACTGTTTATGGGAGGTGGAAGGGTTAAAATAACATCCTATTATCTACAAAGCTTGGTTCCAGGTAGAAATGCCTTTGTTCACACACAAGATTAATTCAATTACAAAACACTATAAAGTATGAGGCATAACAAAGTTGATGTCTATAGATCCATGACATGGCTTCACACATTCAATATGATCATGATACGATCTATGAAAGAATCAACTCATACACCAACTCTAGTATATATTGATGCATATACACGCCAACATCAAACTTTGTACACGTATCTCTCAAAATATCATTTTTGACGTTTGTATATATTCAAAATAAAGGGCTTCGTTTGATTTCAGTGTAAGAAAGAGTAACAAAATGTTTTGTTGTTTCATTTAGAGATGTTGAAATCTGGAGTACAGATCACGGTGATCGACTTACTGGTTTGATTTCTCTAAAAAAGAACTCATTTTCAGTATTTATAAAGGATTTTCGTCCACTTTTCTCAAAATTTCTTTACTTTTCTAGAGAAAAAATCTAGAACTCACCCGGATCAAATTCCATGATCTAACAATCCTATATTGTAACAAAGTTTTCCAATAATATTTTTTTATATTCACAGGGATGCTCAGTGACAAAGACGTTCACCACAGCAAATCACTACAAGCATTAAAACACATCACAAACACATGGCCAAACCACAGGACAACGGAGCAGAAAACAAAGAAGGATAACACACGAACCATGCTCATCCCGATCCTCGGCAGATCCTTCTAAGAAAGTCAGACGACAGAAGCAAGAAGTACTGATGAAGTCCTGTAGCTTGCCCATTTTAACACGAACTCCATTGGTGTAGCCTGTCTGTAGTTTGCGTATTGTTGCCAAAACTGCTGCTTGCAAATTCATTTCCTTATCTGAGAATAGGAATACATGAATATATATCAGACTGGACATTTTTAATTCTTCTCTTCCCCGTTTGCCATGTTCATAATTACACAGAAATCTTGTGGAAGCACTACAGCAATCCCATTGGATTCCTATGAGACTTAACACAGGATTCTTATAGTATATCTGTCGTGAAAAGTCAATATATTTACATGGGGAAGGCCACGATGGTGTGAGAAAAATTTAGAAAAGTACACCACCATGACTCTTTCATTTTTCTTGCCTCTTTTTTTGGAGGGTTGGGGGTTGCTTCACTACAGTTTTGCATGGCAAAGATGGAGCTACACTTGGAGAAATGGGCAAAGTGGGGAAAGATGACATAAGAGATACACATACATGTACAATCTTTTTATCTGCTGTTGTCATACTGTACCAAGGTAGAATGTGCCACAGGGACAAATATTTAAAAACACTAAATTAAAAATGTTTAAAACGATGTTATGGTCTACCACTTGACTGAGGTCATTTTGAAGTATGCAGAGAAATCAATTTTCGACTACTGATTACTGATGCAAACGGCACATGTGATTAGAAGTCAAAACTTACCCAGCATACTATGCGTAATGGTCATTGTCAAGGTGGGTCGGCCAAGTTCATTCCAGTTGTACCGAAGATAAGCCAGGTCTGTCTTGAACATGTCCACTAGAAGATCATTGTCAAGGGCAAGGTAGAACTGGTGCTGATCCAGGAACTGGGGTGTAAATACAAAGACCTGGTCTCGGAGTACGTAGAGCTTTGAGGTGCTCAAGAGGCCAATGTCGTGGGATGGACGGCCTGATAGACCCATTCTCTTGTTCTTGCCTACGGGAATACATGAGATATATTTGTGTTCAGATCTGTTCATTGCAATAGACAATGACAGTGTACATTGCAAACAAGTTACATCCATTGCCTAGCTAGAAGACTACTGTATGGGGAACAACATATTCAATGGTTTTTTACCATCAGTGGACAGACTGTTTCATCATACCTACCCATTCTGCTTTCAATTTCTGAGTGTAATCAAATTTCTGGTAACAATAAGTTTAAAAAGGCCAGTAGCTGTGACTTTTGATAATTTTTGTCACAACTGTATTTCTGTTTTGAATGCCGATTACAAGTTTTTGTTCTACTCCCAAAAGCATGTTGAAAGACACACTATAGAGCATGCCAATACAGAGATTTTACATATGTAAAACAAAATGTTATTGTTAATATTTGATTTCTCGTTCAGACCATAATTCACTGCTTAACTATAACAATGCAGATCACACACATTCAGACTATGTCGACAAGCTGAATACTGTGTTTCTCAAGATGCTTTTGAGAGTAGAACAAGAAACTGTAGTTGACGTTAAAAACGAAAATGGTGAAAAAATTGTCAAACATTACAGCTACTGGCCTCTTCAAACCAAAGGCATGTGCTTCACAGCAACTGTACGTGAAGATGCCTTTGGTGCAGCACCAAGCCACAAACAATGTTTAATACGCATACAAAATAAAAGTTCACCATCTCTATGACTGGAGAGTCAATATTTCAGTGTGTGATGGGAAATTGTTACATACCGAGTTGAGAGTAGAGGTGACTAAGTACCCGTGCTGGGTGTACCTGAATAGGAGCAACTTGTGAGATAGTTTGAAGGTGTAAATCTTGCTTCAGCATTGCCTGCTGTACAATGCAATCCTCTGCCAGAATGGCCACTGTTGCCATGGAGGAAAAAATAAAACACAAAGTAAAATCAATGACTGAAATGAGATCAATGAGTCTGGCATGGACTGTAAGACTGCAATGTTTTTGTGTGGTGTAACTTTTGCGTTTTACTTCCTAGCCTGCTATTTGTGGTGGAAAATCTTCACCTTTGTTAAAACTATAGACGGTTGCCTCCTGGTAGTGAGTTCTGCGCTGGTACTACAGCACTAATATATGTGATCATCAGTGGTTTTGAGAAAACTGGCATCACGACCGCAGTCAAAGATTTATCATGTCACTGATATGGCTTTGACAGATGTGAATATTTAACAATGCTGCAGTGCACACCCATTTTTAAAAAGAAGCACAATTGCCATATCACTAATGTCTTATTTGACTCATGGGACACCAAAAAAAACCAACAACAAAATCTGGATAATAATGATACATTGATGGAGGGTACATCAACTGTTTATAAAGTGGTATGATGTCATGGATCCTATCTGATAACACGATCACTCAGTTCATATCATCTTTTTACTAGTATGCTGTATACAGTACACATATATTCCAGTAACAGTTTTACCAGTGTCGCTAAAAATTTTAACGTGCTCACCCCAGTTCCTTGCAACCAGGTTCACGATTACTATTGAAAAACAATGAGTCTGGACTAAAGCATTGTGGTGACAGGTTAAAGATTTCAGACTGCTTACTTTAATCCTTTCACCACCACAAAACTTTTACTGTTTGTAACATTACTTATTTAACACCTGCCATACGTGAACATATTACATATTTTTAAAATTTTGGCAGGTCATGAGATCTTCTATTGTTCAACAGTAGAGGAATTTTCTAGATTTTTACCTTGAACAACCAAATCTGGTTTGGGCTCAGTGCAGTACCGTCTGTTCAGTGGGTCCAGCTCTCCAACTTGAAGGAAACTCTCTTGTAACAAAGAGCTCACAATATACAGTGATGTGCCCCACATTTGTGGTATTTTACCGCCTGGTAGCCGTTCCTGACTGTGTGGGTCCCTGTACTCTGCGTCAACCTGGAAGTATCACAGCACAGAAGGAAAAGACATTTGTAAACTGTATCCTAACATTAATAGATACATGCTGTTAATGATTTATTTTCAAAAGCATTTTTATGCTTTAGATATTGTCACTGGGATTCACATGAACTACGTGTATTTCATTATCACAACGACAAAAGAGTCTATTCCTATTTACCATTTTCACTGGGATTAAATAAACAGGAAAAGACAGCAAAATTAAATCTAAGAGAATTGTTACTTTTATTACAATGTGTTAAAACACTGAAAGTCTCATTTTGTAGTTTCATTATGATATCTTGGAAACAGAGAGTTGACAAGTGGATCAAATATTTCTGCCAGAATGTGTGTTCACTCACACAAAATGTTTCTCTGCAATTAATACTTCTAAATCTATTTCTTGTACTTTCACAGGACCTACATATACATATGTACTGTATATGAATATGTTGTCCTTCTGGACGATAAGCCACTGAATATAACAAAGCTTGCCCAGTGCGTTTCAATGTAATCATATTGGGAACAGCAGAAATGTATCTAAATGTATCTGGAGTTCTTAAGGGCCAGTAGCTGCAACTTTTGATGATTATTGTTTTGTTTTGTATGTCAATTTCAAGTTCTTGTTCTACTACTCAAAGCATGTTAAAACACCTACTATTCAGCCTGTCAACACAGCGTCTAAACATTTAGAATGCACTGTTATTGTTTGAATTTGAATTTTGGTCCATACCAGAATACACTAGTCAACAATAACAATGCAGTCTACACATTAGGGCTGAGTTGACAAGCTGAATACTGTGTATCTCAACATACTTTGAGGAGTAGATCAAGAAACTGTAGTTGACATTAAAAACACACACATACATGTATTTAAAAGATAATCAAAAGTTACAGGTATTGGCACTTTAAAACATTCACCTTTATTTCAAATTCCTGGCAAAACACAGTATGAGACTATTACAACTTGCCATTTCAAATGGACTGCTTAGCAGCTCTTTGAAAGTCAGTGCATGGTGCTGACAAGGCCAAACTTTAATCATTTCACCCCATTTCCCAGTATGGACGTCGGTCTTTGCTGTAGAAAACTACTGTTGCACAAATGTTGATGGTGGAAGGGTTAAAGAGTATCTGACTATTTCCAGCAGTTTACCTTATCAGCCGGTACATAGTACAACTCTGGCACCACTTTGTGGCCGTCCTCTGTGGTCAGCAAGATGTCGTTGAGGGCCTCCCGGTACTCCGATGCCATGGCCTTGTTATTGTGGAAGATGCCATCTATCAAGAGATAGCACCAGAACACTGGCCACTCACATTCTATGTTCTCAAAGACTTTCAGCTCATATGGTTCATAGTAGAGCCTGCATGGATCCTGACAACAGAATTATAATAGAGTATGACTCATTTTCCCTGGTGAATACACTATTTTACATATGCACTAAAATAATTGAATTACTGACTTCATGGCAAAGCTTTATGAGTTATGAGTTTTCAAGAAACAGTAAAATAATACATTTCAAAATTTCTTGTCTTGTTAATCTTTTGGATTGAAAATCCAGTTTTTAGATGTCCATGATATTCAAATATCTTACACACACAGACACACACAGATGCACACACATACATGCACACACGCATGCAGACAGACAGACATAGATACAGACAGACAGACACAGACACACACATACAATTAGCTGTGGAAAAGCAGCTATCTGTTGGCGGGGTAGCGTGCGTCGCTATGCGGGTCATCAAAAGGTCAACCCCGCCACGGATAGCTGCGGGGCAACTGGGAGCGAAAATGGGTCTATTACGACGACAAAACTTATGTCGGAACTTTGAACGGCAAAATAAACCAAAGTGAGTGTAATTTAATAAAATGACCTATACCTGCCTGAACTCTGATTATTGCTCATTCCCTAACTCCTTTTGTGAACAAAATTTCTGGTTCGTTTACGTAATTTGGCTGATTTTCCAAGGAACACTCAAGATTTTCACCCTGACCGGCCGTCACGCTATACGCGTTTGAATGCGCAACGTCCATATTAGCATATCAATAGAAGTCAAAGTATGCTGCTGCAGTGAAAATCTTGAGTACTCCTTGGAAAATCAGCCGAATTAAATAAACGAACCAGAGATTTTGTTCACAAAAGGAGTTAGGGAATGAGCAATAATCAGAGTTCAGGCAGGTATAGGTCATTTTATTGAATTACGCTCACTTTGGTTTATTTTGCCGTTCAAAAATCTGACATAGGTTGTGTCATCGTAATAGACCCATTTTCGTTCCCAGTTGCCCCACAGCTATCCGTAACGGGGTTGACCTTTTGATGACCCTCATAGCGACGCACGCTACCGCGCCAACAGATAGCTGCGTTTCCACAACTAACATACAATGTACGTGTACGTACACATACATGTCTACCCAAACCAGCAACTTGGCAATGTGGATACAGCACGCAGGCAATTTCAGTTTCAAATGTGTAAAAGAACGTAGTTTACTTTAACTACCTCTTTGATGGTTTTGTATCCGTCTCGGAGAAACCGACAGCATCCGTATCTGCCTTGCAGTTTGTCTAATATTGTCATTCTGGTGATATTGACTTTGTCCATATCGTCCACTGCGAATGCTGGGAAACTTATAATACTGAGTAAACTTGCATCGACTTCCTGGTGATGGAAGAAAAAACACAAGAGATATGAGTGAGAACAATAACGACTGGTACAGTACTTTGTATGAAGGCGAGACAAAAGCACAGAAAATCACCCCATTAGCTGTAATTTTTGTATTTTATTTTGATAAGATGGTTTGAAACAAAAACTTACTACTATATAAAAATGCTAACCAAAGTGTGATCACAGAATGTATTTCGAACAATGGCGATGACTGTGCCACTTAGATTTTAACAACTAAATAATTTTGACCTGCAAGTCATACAGTATATGGCAGTTACGATTGAGGGATGATCTAAAATGCAGGATGAATGAGGTTCACCCTACCTTGGACTTGGACTCTCTTGGTAGCATGGAAATTAAGACAGCAGCACATTTGGCAGTTTCATCAGGCAACACGTGGATGACTGATGCTGGACCACCACGGGCACCAAACAGATTAAGATCGCTTAGTGCTTCTAAAGCTGCCTGTGGAAATGAAAAAGATTGCACAATTACATCAATATTCTTCTCTTAACACATACATGTACATGTATATGATCAAGTATTGAGTAAACAATAATCAATGCAGAAACAACACACAGAGGATCGAGTCAGTCAGAAATTTGGACAGGAGCTTGTTTTAATTCTGAGAGAAGTCACTTGATCAAAGAACAGTCTCCTTTTCTAATCTTTCACAAGAAATCGCTTTCACACTGGACATTTTTCATTTCATCTCTGAGTGATAATGACAATGCAATGCATGATTTTTGGAGTTGCCCCATGATTGTGCAATTAAAGATCAACATATCAAAACTACAGCAGAGGCTTATGGATATGCCATATTTGCTGCAGGGTTGTAAACTGTAGAAAACCTTGTGAAATGCTTTAAATAGTCTGTGAAGTGTGTCCCCCTCTTTTTTACACTCTTTCAATGAATTGACTTCATCACAGACAGAACTTCATGTTCATTCCAAAGACATTTGAAATTTTTATGACCATAGTGTCGTGATGATTCCTTTCGCGATAGTATTATGCTCAGTATATGAAATTACATAGTATTACATACAGTTTAATGTCGATATTCAGACGAAATACTACAGCTGGATTAAAAGTGATCTTATCATAGATGGAATTTCAGAGACCATGTCATACATGTAGAAATGTGAAAAAGGCCACAAGGTTGTGCTGAGTCCTTCAAATTCAATATATCAACAGTACATGCACGCGTGCAGAAATTTAAAAATTCTATATGCCATGTTTCGAAATACTTTAACTTCAGAATCAGGCGCTGGAAAATAAAATACTGATTTTCATTAAAACACTATAGTGTCAACTCCAATATTGACACCATATAAGTATGGAGTAAAAATCTGTAGAATTTGTGGATTTTTCATGTTCCTGAAAATGCAGACAAGTAGTGGTGTCATATCAAAGGGTTATGCTATCTGTTACACATAAATACCGAGAACAAGGAGACGGCCTGCATTTTATTGAGAGCATTGACATAGCATCAGAGACGAAAAGGTCAAATCAGGGGGGTCATCTCCCACGGACATTTCAACATGATATCCAACTAACAGAGAGCAGCTGATGTCAACGCTGATGAAAGACGAATAAATGAAAGCAATAACTTAGATTTCCGTACCTTTGCCATTCCTATTGAACTAGCATTTAATTCTGGAATGCCTTTGTTTGTTTTGTCTCCTCTCTCCCAAACACCAAAATCCTGTTGAGATAGCAGGAAAGAAAAATATAGTACACATACAGTATATACACACATATATATGGTATACATATGTATACATATATGCATAGATAGATCTACCGGTATAAATAGATACATAAAAAGACATGTACATAAAATACGTATAATCAAATATACTATTATGCATTGTACATGGATACATAGATCATAGATAGATACATGTAGATCAATAGATTGATAAGATACAAACATAGATATGTACATACATACATACATACATACATGTACATACATACATACATACATACATACATACATACATACATACATACCGGTACATACATACATACATACATGTACATATATGCAACATACATACATACATACATACATGTACATACATACATACATACATACATACATACATACATACATACATACATGTATATACATACCGGTACATACATTTGATTTTTTCCATTTCAAGCAGAAATTACAGAAATGGATGTCGGTCATTTGAATTCTCTGCCATTGTAAAATTATTGCTGTCCTCTCTGCTTCTGTTACTTCTTGTAAAGTTCAATTCAAAAATTCAATGAAATCCTGTACCTTTTACATGTAATACTAGTCAGTTATAGTATGTCACAGGATAATTCAAAGTTATACTCACACATGTGACATTTTATTTATTGAAAGTACACAATGCATCCGATTTTCAAGGCAAACAGAAATACTTACAGCAATTCTATAGGCTGATTCAATGTAAAATACCATGTTTTGAATAAAATCTACTTCATCCAAGGTGAAAATAATTTGTAGACCTGTGTAAATGATAAAATGTGTGGTATAGAATATATGTAAAAAGCACGTCAAATTTGAGTGTTTCGCACAAAACATGTCACAATTTACATAGCTTGTACACATGTATCAACATTTATCATAATTGTTCAATTAGCCTCTAAAAATATCAACAGTCATATATTTGGAATAATTGCGTGTGGTATGACTCATTGCCTTGCAGAGACTCTGCAAGATGCAAACATAAAAGTGACACAGATTTCTGAATCCGTTCAAACAGATTTTGGTGCCATGGATACTGGATTTCCTGTCTCCATGGAGATGCTTAAAAAAAAAATAATTACAACTTCCGTAGTAATATAGACAGATCACAAAGAACCATAAATTGAGGGAAATTTCTATTGAATCAAAGACACTGGCAGTGGTGGAGTATCACCATGGTGCTAGTCTGACAGTAATTTACGTTTACCGACTGCCACTTATTTCACAGCATGTTTACTTTGAATATTTCATAAATCAGTGCCGTTCTTTGGTTGTGTCCGAATGGTAGCTTTGCTTCACTGCATTGGGTATCAAGTAGCATGATACCATTAAAAATGTCATAAAATAGTATGATCTGTGAGTGCTTCACAGAAGGGCTTCATCTATTTAACAGCAGCTACGTCGTCAGACCTACGGGCTATCTCACTTTACATTCAGAATTCTAGAGCTGGTAATACAAGTACTTGAGTTGAAATTTTCTATCTTTTAATGTGATAATAAACATTTTTTTTTCATCTTCAGTCATGCACCAAGAATGAAAATAAATCGCACATTGAAAGCACAGTGTAGGCTTTACATGTAGATGATTGTGTCAGGTTGGTTGACTTTTATTAAGATATCCCTGCAAGCAATCTGGTTTGTATGGGAAATTATATTGTCTGATTTCTCTAATTTGCAATTAAATATGAGAGAAAAGTCATGAAATGAAACATGTGGAAGATCTACTATAAATGTTGTTCCTCAATGATATGTAATGGGGCAAAAATCTTACGATGGAAAGATAACTGCTATTTACTACACAAATAGTTTCAGACTCGGTAAGTTGTTTGTTATCATTTAGCGTGATTAATATTAATACTAATATGTTAACATTAATACATGCGAGCTAGCGCATTACATAGTCTATTACATATATCTGCTTCTTTGAAAGGCTGAGACAATGCCATTACTTGAATTACACAGCAAAGGCACAACTACAATGTACAAGTAACATTCAAGAAAGTGCAATGTTTTTTGAATGTAGCTTCTTTTCTTAAATTTCAGCATTGTGCATACTGATAATGCATTATTACAGATCTGGCATTGGATCACTAAGTGCCAATGGATTCAAGTGTTGAAATGATATAGATATTAAAATAGCTGTTACAGAAATCTTGAGGTGGTATTGCTAATTTGTAAATACGCTACACAACTTTCATTTGTCAAAGTACTGAAACATCATGAAGAGACCGTTATTAGTGTCAAATCAGTTGTGAGAACTCTCCTGGCATGCTGTATCAATACCAGTCATTGCAATACTGAGTGGATTATTCAAAAGCACTTCGCTGAAAATTACCTTAATTTTCCCTGTCCTTCAGGATAAAACTACTAATAATTAGTATGATTCAGTTATGATAGTGAGTATCTTGGGGAAACAATCACCATTTATGGAAAGGGACATAATTAGGTACATGTACATACAGAGACACACCATAGACTTCTATGTGTGCAACCCCTGCCTGAAACTCATTGGAGGGGTTAATATGGTTGGGAAGGACATCATTCGACGATTACATGTACATCCCTAACATTCATGTACTATATACATAGGTCAGCTGTTAGCACAGAAAACAACACAGCCACATGTACATGTGGGATATACCTCTGACTACAACCTGCTGATGTGTACATCATTGACTAACTGCATGTACTTGTTGATCAGTCTACCACTGAGAGACACAGAAAAATCACATTAGAAACACCGGACTCTGTGCAACTTATTCATGGGCAGCTTTAGAAAAATAATTTTGCAAGAATTTACTGCATATACTCGTTTCGACAGTTTTGATGGTCTCCATTGTTACTTCAGACTGCTATGAATACTGGCAGTTTGCATACATCTAATCCTCTAAAATCCATGCACTCATATTAAAATAAGTGCCGACAGTGAAGTGATTGAGTTGTCTGGGTTAGAATTCTTCAGAGTAAAACTCATTGAAATACAGTTGACAAGAGAAAAATTCTCATGGCTCTCCCTGTGGATGTAGAAAACAATGGATTGCACAATTGTCTGGTAATAGACATGTGTATGCATCTCAGAAATGAAAATTTAATTTTGTTAAAACTTTACAACATTCTCTATCAGGGCTCACTCTGCAAATTTTTGAAATTGAGGAACATATTACCTGAAATTTAACAGTAACTGTAAATACAATCAGCCACTTTTGTGTTCATTTTGTAGGAGATAGGAGAAAACATTAGTTTTTCAATTTTAACCAAAATGTCGTCCAGAAAACTTCCATCTTTTGTACACAACATTTCAAAATATGTCCACTGTCAACACACGCTCTGAGCATCAGAATATCCATCCCCTTGGCAAATACTGCACATACTGCCTTTAAGACAAATACAACCATACATGTATCACAGATGGCAGAGTAGGACATAATATCAAATAGTACGATAAGTGTTACAGATGAGCAGTGTGACACACACTGTCTATGTGTACACTGTATCTGATCTTTTGACCTTTTGTAGGTCACTCAGTAAGGTATATCATTTACTCCTAGAGGTATTTGACATTTCTACTTCTAAAACAATATTTGTTTTATTGGGTACTATAAAATTTGTGTCTGTATGTGGATACCAGTAAATGTGTTATCATCACTCAAATCTGTTCATTATCGAATTATTGAAATCTCAATTTCTTGTGCAAGTTTACCGTTTACCCGAGACACTGCTTTATTTAGTTAATTTGTATCCTATTGGTGTCAAACAACCACTTGTAAAACTGCATTTAGGTCTTACTCTTCCATCACTCATGCTGTGATTGGAACTCAATACATGATAATGGGGTAATCAGGGGTTGAATTTGATACCAAATATCAGTGTTTTTGTTCATGAGTGATACTTAGTACAAGTTTCCTGACCAGGGTTCCTCAGTCACATTACCTGGCAGTGGGTTCTTGTCGATATATTGGTGAAATTATACTCTGAGACAAGTGAAATGTCACAGGATGGGGCTTCCAAAAAACATTAATATGTACCTACAGACCCAACACTTAGCTAAAACAATGAATGTAGTTGAAACATAGAGAGAGATCAATCCCAATAGGGGAAGATGGGTGATTGATGCTGATGAAAATAGTGAATTATTATACAACAGACACAGCGTAATTACTGTTTAAAGGAATATGACACTATAGTATGTACCATACAATTAATATTTCTCTATATCATTTAATTGTCATATTGCTTTTCATAATAATCATAGGGCAGAAATGAAATATTAAAACAACCATATCAGAATGCTGTAAAATTAGGCCAAATGAGGATAAAGTGATTAGACATTTCTATGATGTATCATGCATGGCTTGTCAGCTGTGTCATCCCTGGCATCAGTGTTTCTGCCAAAGACACACTGTTCTATAATTTATCACATAATCCCTACGTGTCAGTGTCTAACATTATAACGGTGAAATCTATCACACAGCTGTTTCACAGGCAGTTATGAAAGCTCCGTATGTTTTAGGTCAGAGTGTCGTACAATGACATTTCTGACAATACATACAGCCAGTGCTGGGCAAGAAACCACACAGCAGTGAATGCATGCATCGTCAGAATGATATGTGCATGCATTTAGATAGGGCAAGACCCCTAAATCATCGACATGTGTAACCTTCAAAGTCAATGATATCAATAAAGATATACTGTAACAAGACCTAATGACAAAGTAACCAAGATACGGGAAGTTAATCTACTTTCTCCTAAGCAGATACAGCAGTTACAGCTGACAACTGCCAGATTGAATTCTCAGAAATTCTCCAAAAAGTATCATATTTTTTGGTTGTGAGTATGATTTTGAAAGTTTTTTCCTTTCAATGCTCATCAATAGTCAAAATGTAGTTGTTCATTTTTGCAAATTAAAAATTACAAATAATGAGGTCAGTTCTTTTGAACTTGAAGTTGATTTTTTTTTGGTAGCCTGTTGGGAACAAAACTGATGTTCAGCAAGTCCATTCAAGTTATCAAAAGAGTATTAATTACTCTAATGATTGTCAGTCAATGAAATCAAAAGCTGAACATGTGGTGTGCCCCTTGAATTTGAAAGACTTAAACTATTAATGCTCACGTTTTCCACAAGGAAACTTTCCTTCAAGGAAACTTTAAACCATCCTCTTTTGAAATCACAAAGTTTAAAGCTAAAGAAACTAGTAATACCCTAAAATTTATCAACATTTACTGATATCCAAATTGCCCCAATCCCTGTGTTAACCCTACGGGGAAAAATAAAATTCCGATTTTTCACAGGAGCAAGACAGTGCAAACTTTGTGTACTCTCCAAGCTTCAAAATATTCCATACAAGCATTAGACCAGAGAAGCATTGTAAAAATTTGAAAGTCTGAATATTTGTGCCCAATGTGCATTTTACCTCAATGTACGTCAATGACAAAAGAAACACACAAATGTTGAAGTCACTTTGTCATTAGCATAGAAACATGAAGATGTCCATCATCGGATGCGAAAAGCACTCACTACTCATTAAACGAAGCAGTGTCATCTATGTGGAACACACCTGTTAATATACTGTTAGGGATGACACATCGCAATTGTTCATACATCCGATTGTGCCTTTCCTTTGACTGATAAATTTGGTGGGAAAATGCGACCCCCGATGTTGGCAATAAAATCTACAATGAACCATTTCAGTCCCATTTCAATCTTTTAAGACTGAAATTTGTCATGGACGACAAGAAGAATTGAACCTAGGTGAAAGGCTTGAATTTAGATAACACAAACAACAGGTCGACACGACTTGCACACAATATCGCTCCTACCACCGCAGTGCTAGTCAGCAACACACTTACCTGATGCAGTCATTTGGGCTAACATCAACAGGTAAAAAGAGGTAGCGTCTATTTGTAAATGTCCCCACTCGTAGTCTCCGACCACTGTATCACCAGTATGTATAGAGTATTTTGCATGGAGTGCGTCTTTAGGGTTCTGAGAGTACTTGAACGCCTCCACCTTGTCAACCTGGAAAGGAGAAACCAACATTATAATAAAACAAAGTAAACAAATTACTCCTTCCTCTCACTGCTTGACTTCTGCAGCCCCTTTACTTTGATCAAAGATTCTGATCAAAGATATCATTACATGTTTTGATGACTTAGTACCACGCTGCACCCTTACACTTCACTGTTTGTGATCCCTTTTCACACTTACATAAATACGATGCCTTGTATCAAGAAAATGATGTAAGCCAGGTGCAGCTTGAATGGCGTATATTGGTGATTCGGAACTGGTTACGGGAGGCAGTGTGTGACTTTCTTGTTTACAAACAATTAATTTCAGGCATGATATGTAGATGCATCATGTCAACATAGCTGCAACATTTAAATTTTACAATATTCATTGTTGACAAACATGTTTTAACTTTCATCAACTGCCCACATACCCTAGATACAGTGTTTATGTCCGTCGTAGGGGTCCCTGGCAACCTTTGAGAAGAGTTTCAATGATGCTGCCGCCCTTTAAGGGTCCAAAACATGAGCCGTGTCTATATTTTGATATGACGTATACCAGCTACACCAGCTATAATAAAAGTCCACCTTACAGCAAATTTTTGCTTTGTTGTCGTAGGATGACCTATTGAGCAGTTTCATAGAAGTTAAATGCAAACTGACAGAAGATGTTTCAACATGGACACATCTCTGTAAACATTGGCATGTTTTTATCATTAAAATTGAACTTGTTTCTGAATGATAAATACTTTGCTGACAAAAAGAATGAGTATTTGTTAAATTCCATACACGATAACAGACCATTATCCGTATCTCACCTGTTTCATCATGGCACTGAGCAATCCCCTCATCAACTTCACCACACTCTGTGAAATAAGAATTTAAAATGAACATGATACTGTGAGACCGGTTTAAAAATTAAACAATTTAGAAATACGAACTTTGTGCTGGCTCAGAGAAGTGCACAACCTTGGCAAAGAAATATAATCAGCTATGTATATATCAATCACAAGAATGGGCCGCATGGACGCCTATCAGATGGATCGATGTGGAAAAGATTCAAAATATATTTTATCTTTTATAGCTCTTCTATAGGAAGCCCATCATTTCAGGATTGCTAATTTTCAAAATTTCCTTCAGAATTTACTTGTCATTATCACCTATTATGGTTAATTATCATTTTCATCTTTACATTTTCATATCTTCAATAAGTGATAAAAAATTATCCTGTCAGTACATCGTGGTAAATTAAGACTTTTAAAAATTTGTTTTCTCGTCCTGTAATTTCTTTCCGGAGGAACAGCTCCAAGCTGAGAAGAATTACATGATACAGTTGAAATGACGTTGTTTCACACTTCAAGTGTTTCTCATAGTCATACATGTCATACATGTACATCATCCATGGGGGTTGCCATGACTACTAACAATACCACATAAAAAAGTGCTATCAACCAGTGAAGATGATAGTCACAAATAAGCTTATTTTCTGTGTTGGTGAATCTGAGGTTTAGAAAGTCTAATCACCTAGATTGTGTTGACAGTGATAAAATATTACCAGCTCTTGAAACCAGTTGGGCAATTTTATGAACAAAAAGATGAGATAATATATAACCAACTCTTCAATTTGAAAAGATCTAGAAGTTTTTCAAACCAGCCAAAATAGGAGATAAAATATAAAAGACTCTTTAAAATGACTTCTTGCTAAATCTGATTTTTTTATTTTGATGGGAAACTACTGCATGTCAAGGAACTTCCCGCTCACTAGCAGACAACAGCATTGCCTTTGCAGTAACTGGGGCCAGTAGCTCATGAAAAAATCTATACAAATGCCTCGCAGTGAATTACAATGCATAGGGCCACTGGGCCAGTGTGATGAACCTTGCTAGAAATTTACATTTTTTTTGTTGGTTTTAGAATATACCATCAAATATCTAGCCCTGTATAAATTGGCTATCTACTAAATATCTCAACCTCCATAAATTGACCACCAACTAAAAGCCTTCTTTCTACTTCCAAATTTTTTATGAAATTTTGTTATGCAAACTAACTGACTTGCATGAACTACATAAAACCAAAAAGGGGTCATGATCAGGTCGTGCCATGAACTGATCAGATTACAGTTAATATTGTGTACGGTTAATATTGTTGAGAGAGTGTTTTTTACTAGTGTTAGGGAGTACCGGTACTAGTACAATGAATATTTATGAATTTTGTCATACAAATGAGGCACTGTGGACCGGTCGTTAGGGTAATGGACTCACTATCGGAGGATGGTGAGTTCGAGACCCAGTTTTGGTAGATCCAGAGTAGTGGATTCAATGTCGGAGGACGGTGAATTCGAGATTCTAGCACGGAGTTGTGTCCTTGAGCAAGGCACTTTACTCCTCAGTGCTCCACTGGGGGTTAGTGGGTTATGAGTACCTCATCCTGTAATTGGGCTAGCTCCCGTTGGATGATGGACTAAAATAAAATTCAAAATTTAAATAAAATATTGAAGAACCCGTCTAAATGAACTGGGTAGACTAAGCAACATTTACCTCTATACTGCCTTTCACAAACACACCGGAGGTACTATCTCTGAAGTCACATGACCCTGTTCCTTCTCACTGTGATGTTTTCTCACATTCTACTATACTCCTGGTGAAATCACATTTGTCTTATTGTATGAGTAAGACACCAGATATCAAAACTGTAATATCAGGTTGGTTGTCGTAGTGAAAAGCAGTTTGAATTACTTCAGAAAGTGATAAGGACAACGTCAGTAAATTCTTGATCAGATTTGAACTGTTTGTTTACGCTTTCGGGGTTCTACACGAGGGTATTTTTAGGGGTTGGCAACCCCCTGTATTTTGAGTATTCTATTCATATGTCATTAACAACATAACAGAATGCATTTTCACAACAAAGAATATGCAAATTACATATAGTTATGTAAATCGGCAGTCCCTCTGTTTTCCCATGGAGGTACCAGAAGAACTATTGGTACCTCCACAGTTTTCCCAAGCTGTGAAGGATACTGACTTGCATGTGGCAGAAAGGTTTTCAAAAGGTATATTACATTATCCTGCCTGTAACCATATTAACTACACGAACTACTTCAGATCAAGTATTAGTCTTTCTTAACTATTATATGTGGGTTGGTCAATTTCATGTCATCCACTGAAAATGAAACAACAGAAGGAAACATAAAAAATGAAAGCGGTGATATATTCAAAAGGTGAGTGATTACTTCATACATTCATGCTGTTCAATCAATTCTGTGTCCTCACCTCCATCTGAGGTCCATCTAAGGTCACACATGCATGTAAACATCATTAAAGTGAGTTAATCATTAGACAGTTTTAAAGTGTCATGAATTGTTTGGCCTGGAAAACAACACACCTACTTTGCCATTTTACTCACTTGCACTTTAACCTTTTCCTGCCAAGTCGGTGAAAATCCGCTTGAAATTCGGTGTAGCTAGAATCTGAGCAGCCACGGCCGTTATCCTGCCAAGGCGGTGGAAATCGGGCTACTTTTTGGTAACCCCCTTTCCTGCCTAGTCGACGGAACTACGTGTAGCAAACCCTTGCTCGCGCTAGGGGTCGTTCGAGGACAGGTTTTGGGCGAGGAACGGCGTTTGCTCTCGAAATGGGTTCACAGAGAGTCCAACGACAGGGAAAGGTGCGGAAGCTACCCAGCCAGTCCCCACCCCGGTGGGGGACTGGTTTTTTTTTGGGGACGAGTAGCGTACTTGGCAGGTTAGCACGTTGACGTATTCTAGCGGAGTTTGGGGTTAACTTGGCTCTGAGGCACTACATAGATTGCGGCCGAAATTGACCGTCTGGGCAACGCTAATCTGTAAGGCAACCGCCTAAGACCGCCTCAGCTGGCGGTGCAATTTTTTGCCAATGGTGCGAGACGAAAATCACGGACTTGGTCCTGATTGACGGGAAGTGCGGACGGATTTGACGGACTCGGCTTTCTGTAAGGCAACCGCCTAAGACCGCCTCAGCTGGCGGTGCAATTTTTTGCCAATGGTGCGAGACGAAAATCACGGACTTGGTCCTGATTGACGGGAAGTGCGGACGGATTTGACGGACTCGGCTTGATTAGTCCCTGACATGGAACTGATCCGAACGGACTTGAGCGACATTTGTGAAGGGTAACCACCGCTTTTAACCGACTTGTTACCTTCTCGAAAAGACTACCCACTCAGATGTCGGACGTTGTCGGCTGCACTTGGCTCTAGACGTTCAAGCCGTGCAACGAAACACACCGCCTCAGCCTTGCCATTCACGAACATGGCCTCAAAATTTGATACCATTGTTCACCGACTTGGCGGCTGCGGTTAGGTGCGTGAACCGTTGTTCACCGACTTGTTACGCCTATGTTGTCCCTGTGAAGTTCGGCTAACGGCCGAGTCTAACGGGAGTTGGCAGACCTGTGTTTGGTTTATACCGTAGTATGACCGACTCAGGTAGAGGTACCTGTCGGTATATTCCGAGTTTTACGCACTCGGGCGTCAATGACGGGTCGTCATCACCGCTGATGACGTAGACGTGCTGGCCACGTTATTTGAAGGAGCCATGTTTGCCCAACGGACGAGGCCGAGACAGCCGTTGACAATTTTGGCATCCTTCATCTTTGACCGCCTTAGTTGGGTAAGCCGCTCGGCAGGCGACGGTTATGACCTAAACAAGCCGCTGAAGCACTGTTCGTTGCCGTACAAGAACGAGACGGCCAGTCCATTACTGCTTAATGGGCGATCTGTCGGGTTGGCTTGTCACCGACTTGGATGACAATACGCCCTGCGCAGGCGTACTTAGAAGGGACATGAGGTTAAAGATACGGGTTTCCCACCCGTACTAAACATGGGCTTGGGCCAACGTCCTTGGGTGGCAGGTGCGCATGCCACGTACCCAGCTGGACGGAATGTCAAGTTGAGATGCTAATGACATTGACTATGTTATGCTAAGTGCTCGAGGGATTTGCATCGCAAATGAGTATTATTAGCATATCAAATGGTGCGGACAGGCAATTTACATGACGGGTAGGAATGTCAGCGCCGGTTGGTGGACTGATTGCCGTAGGTCCATTATAATAACAGGTGGATGCATATATTAACACCCCTGCGTCCAATCATGTCCAGGGCTTTGTTTCCCTGTGGCTTTAAAAGGGAGGGACCTGCTAGTCTGTCGACACTGTTCCAGACATGAGCTTGACGGACCGCAAAAGTTTTCTGAAGGCGAGCAGACGACTGAAGCTCAAAGATGCAGAGTCTCCGGGCGGTAGTGGTAGCGATCGTTGTGATGTCCCTAGTAAACGTTCTAAGAAGTCGGGCAAGAAACGCTCCCGTAAGGCGAAGCCATCTCCGGCTGAAAAACCCAGTGGTAAGCGTAAACGTAAGAGCGATCGTTCTGCCGATGAGGATGATGACGGGTCACCGGTCGCCAGTGGTTCTCACCCGGCTGCTCCGGGAGAGACTACTTCACCTGCAGAGACTACATCTGCTCTTGTGGGAGATACTTCACCTGCACAGACTACGTCTGCTGCTGCTAGTGAGACAGTGAGTAATGAGACGGCTGATGCCATTGGTTCTCCCCCGGCTGCTCCGGGAGAGACACCACCTGTTGCTACTATGAGCCCTCATCCTGCGTCAGGAGAGGTTCCTGTGCCCAGTGCGAAAGAGCTTGAGTCCTCGTCATCAGCAGAGGCTGCCCAGCCCGCTCCTGCCATAGTTTCGTGTGCTGCGATGTCCCCGCCGAAAAAGATAGTGCGGAGGTTCGTTATCAGGATAGCCCACCTGATTTTGAGCCAGATATGATCCTTGATGCCGCTACGGGCGAGTTCAGGCCCAGACGCCCAGACGACGGTGATATCACCGCTGAGTCCGACTCGGAGGTTGACGAGGATGCGGCAGAGGACGATGACTTTTATGACAGGCAGTATGTAGGTGAGGCAAGCTCTGACGACGATGATGACGTTGCTGCTGTGTTGGCGGAGGACGACACCACCTCCTGTCTGGCGTATGTCGGAGACTACCGATGCTAATATATTTGAGGAGACCGATTTTGACCATGAGAGAGGACCGACTTTCACCTTGCCCAGCCACTCCCGTGAGCTCGATTACTTTTTAAGTTTATTCCAGCTACACTGATCAGATTGGCCAAGGACGAGACTAATAAATACGCCAAATTCCACCAGCGATATATCGCTAGGAAAATAGATAAATACTGGCATAACGCTGACTACCGAGAGGTGCAGGCGTTCATTGGCGTCTTAGTCTGTATGGCCGACCGTAAATCATCAGTGGAGGATTATTGGTCTAGCGATCCCTTTCTGAGAAACCAGGGTATTTCTACTGTGATTACCCGCAGTCACTTTCAGCAGCTTATGCGATACTTTCATCTGGCAGACCCAGAGAACGATCCACGTCGTGATCCTGATGAGGCACGCCGCCGACGTCGGTGTCAGGAGGATCCCCTGTATAAAATCAATCCATGGATGGAGCCCATAGTTGACCGGTGCGTAAATAATTATAAGATGGGTAGAGAGATCTCCATCGACGAGGGCATGGTGCGATTTAAGGGCCGTTCTAAATTTAAGCAGAGATTACCGCATAAGCCTGATCGAGACGGTTTCAAGATATGGCAGCTGTGCGACTCCACCACTGCATACATCGCTAACTTTGCACCGTACCTAGGTGTGAAATTTCGGGATCGGACTGATGGGAGACGGCAGGAGCGAGGTGTGGTGAAAAGAATTACGATGGAGCTGGTCCAGCCATTCTGTGGATATAATCACAGCCTATTCTGTGATAGCCTGTTTAGCACGGTCGTTACTGCTAGAGAGCTGATGGAGACCGGATCTACATGGTCGGAGTTTTAACCGCCGTAATCGTCGCACCATGCCCCCTCAATTAATTCCGCCGGGTAAGAGGAAGCGCCTTCCTCTGTCTGTTGGGGATATGAAAGCCACGACCAGAACGGACTCTCGTCTTAACATCACTGCTTATCAGGATAGTAACGCTCAGGTGCTGATCTTGAATACGGTCTATCCACCCTTGGAGTGCGTGCCAGTGGGGGAGGGAGACGAGCGGCGACAAGTGCCTCTGTCGCTGTATAATTATCGCCGGTACATGGGAGGCGTCGACCGAGCCAACCAGAAGCGCAAGTACTTTCACACTGGGCGCAAGAACCACAGATGGTGGACATATCTGGCATGTTACCTGATTGATGTTGCCCTGGTAAATGCATATATATGCTTCAAGCATGTACACCCTGATAGTAAGCTGACCCATAAGATGTTTCATCTGCGTGTCGGGAAACAACTCATTGGCGGTTATTGTGGGCGATCGCAGCCCAGTGTGAGAGAGGTCGAGGCCACCGTTTCTCTTGCCTCGTACATCAATCCACAAAATCAGCCGATGCACGTTGTCAGCCGTTTGGAGGGGCGGCAGAAATGCTGTAAAGTATGCAGCAGAGAGGGTAAGACCACTGCGAGCGGACGACTGTCTGAGACGTCCAAAGGATGTAGTCTGTGCGGGGTTCATCTTCACGAGGGCGAGTGTTTTGCGGCTTTTCATCATCGCATGATGCTACGAGGTAAGAGGAGCGTTGGCGTGCAGACCTCTACTCACACAGCCCCGACGACACCCATCAGCAAGAGAACCCGACGTAAATAACGGACAGGGGACAGCTTCGCCTAACAGTGGCTTGACTGTATTCTTAACACGGACCATGATCACATTTTGAGCACGGTTGTGCCGTTTGTTTGTGCTTTACGATCCCGCTGATTGTAAATTGAAACACGGATTATTTTGTACAATCCCCCGATTGTAATCTTTGTAACACGGACCATGCACTCGGACGTCGAGACAGACTCTGAGATTTATTATTCGGCATAATGTAAATTATTCCCGAATAAAATACTATCTATGGATCGCATATTTTCGTTTGTTTTGTTTAGACGGATTATTTTGTACAATTCCCCCTATTATAATTTTTGAAACACGGATCTGCCACCCCGATTGTAATTTTTGAAACACGGACCATGCACTCGGACGTCGAGACAGACTCCGAGATTTATTGTTCGGCATAATGTAAATTATTCCCGAATAAAATACTATCTATGATCGCATATTTTCGTTTGTTTTGTTTTTACCCCCACTTTCGTTTTTGGCAGATCCGTAAGGACGCTATAGTAATGGATGAACGTGCGTTGTATCACGTGGGAGGGGCACAGCCCAACGGAGGCTGTGCTCGTGCGACGTAGACGTTGTACCAACCATCTGTCGTTGGGGTTAGTGCATAGAGCAGTTGCACTGTCCAGAGCTAAGGTGGTACAAAACTGCACCTTAGTAACAACTGCACAACTAACCTGTTAGGAAACGGTAACACTAACGAGCTAAGTGTTCACTGAACTGGCCAAACTACGTACACGCCTTCCTTCAATGGCGGAACTATGTCGTTGACACTACGTCAAAGCAGACTGCACTGTGCGACTCTTCCAAGTCGTTCAAAGTACGTGGCCAAGTGACACAACCCAGGGGAAACAGGACAGGTTTGAGGGTGCTCCCGCACCCATAGCACTAACCCCTGGGTCTTCTACTAACCCACGAGAGAGGTGACGTTTCCCCGGTGTGGCCGTGCGTGCCGGCGAACGAGCTTTACTTCCGCGAAAGTAAGCTAGAAAAGGGCATAAAAGTGCACGTCCCCCGGGGCAAACAACACCCGTGACCTCGTCATTTTCTGGACACAACCTCATCAGCGGTTGCCCCTCTATACGGGCATGCAAAAATTTTTGAAGTCTAACACGTATATGGTCGGTAATCGTACCCCGAAAATGCGGTATTTTCCCGCCAAATGCCTGGCAGGAAAGCGTGCAGGAGAGCCTATCTTCTGTAGACACGGAAAAGGGGGCCGGTTTTGACCGACTTGGCAGGATAACGGACAGGGGCGCTCGGCAGGAAAAGGGTTAAAGGGTTTCAGAAGACACATTCCCTTGGGCAAAGTTACATGTTGTGTTCAATGTTGACAAATATCTATGGCATCCACTCATTTGCATATGACACATTGAACCAGCTGTAAATTTGACCTTGAGACAGCTTGATGTATCATAACGTTCTATTTTTGCTGTTTTTAGTGTGTTGGATTGTGGAAACAGAACGATGTCTGTCACCATGGTGAATGAGAAGCTTAAAGGCGGATCCTCCCTTTAAAAGGACGCCAAGGTATGGCGGCGTTCACTGTGTAAGTGGACACCAAACAGGCAACACGCGGGCACACGCTCCAGAAAATGCCAATTTTTAGTTTTCCCCGGCCGCAAAAACACAGACAGACTGCCAAGCGGTCAGCGCGAAGTTGCTGCCGATCGAACTCTGTGGTTATATTCAAAGTCTAACGCGACTGGAAGACAATTTTTTAGGAAATTCGAGCGTTTGTGGTGGGGAATCAATGACCGTTGGAGATTTGAATCGACCGTCAATCAAAAGCTTGCATATTAAAACTCTGTTTACAGGATGAGCAAAAGGTGACGAAAGGTTGAGATCAGTTTTTGTAATCAATGTTATGGAAATCAAACATCGTACTGGCCAAGCGTTTGACTGGGAGGAGAACTCCACTAATGCGAGAACCTGGGATTGAAAAGTGCGGCTTTAAGTGAAGGATTGGTGCAAAGGAATGTCTTACAGACAACTTGATCTCTTTCCACTTTTTATGAACAATGTTACATTTGCAAAGGTTTTGAATTTTGCTCACTCTGTACAGTATATTGTTTCACAGGCGACTTTGGCAACCACTCTTCTCCACTGAACCTTAGACTTTCAAGATTTCTGATCTCTTTTCTCTCAAATGAGGAATTTCTTGAAGGTTCTTTGAGTTGCCAATGTAACAATATATGTACGTGTGATATCATAGACAATAGTCTGTTGTAATGATGTAATATCTATGTGTGCAGAATGAGACATGATGTTCTCCACAGTGCTATTCAAGCATAGGGGCCCACCTCTCTTTTATTTTGGTAAAACAATAGAAATACATTTACCATGACAATTCATTATATCATTATGCAAATTAGCTACTATATTAATCAGAAATTCCTGGGGAGAACAAAGTCACTGACATATTAACTAAGTCACTGGCATATCACCAAGGACTCTCTCAAAGTCATCATGTTTCATGTTTCAAGTTGTCATGAAATACGGTGAATCTGCCTCATGTGAAAGAAAATACCAGAATTCAGTAGGAATCAACAAGCCGAGACTCAGACTCTTCAAGTAGAGTCTGCTAGATACAAAATATCATGACATAAAAATCTGTGTCGTCATTGTAAATAAGGAAAGAGATTTTAAAACCGCGATTACCATACAAACTGTGTCTCTCCGATATTATAACCTGGAGAAAATGAAAAACTAGTGGCAATAGTGAACAATGAAGTATTTATAAAATTACAACAGCTAATTTACCTGTTCAAGTTCAAATGCTTTGGCCCTGTCTTCATCAAGGTCAGCATGCTTACGGTACGCAAGCGCAAGACCCCAGACTGCCAAGATGGAGTAGACATTGTCCCGGACCCAAGCATCACGCAGTTCATTACTAGCCGGTAGTAATCCTGATATAGGATCCTGGCAAAGCGAACATATAAGTGAGTTTAGTAATGAACTGAGGGAACATACAATACAAGTGAAATAAAAGGTATAAATAAATCAATCATGGAAGAAGGAAGGGACCCTTCTTCCTTGCACGGATAAATAAATTGAGATAAATAAATAAACAAATAAACAAGTAAATAAAAAGTTTTTTGCTGTTATTTAATGGTCAGATTGAAGAGAAGCATTTGGTAGGGGATTATGCAAGTTGAAAAGACAAATTTCCCTTACTAGTCATATCTTAATTATGACGAGTATCATCAGTATGTTTACTTGCACATATCATTTGCAGGTTTGGACCTAAACCATTTTGCATACCGACACTGCACTGCTGTCATAGGTGTGACATTCACTGTCAGTGGAAGTGTGGGAAGTGACTGTGATTTGAAATGATCCATGGAATTTTCGTTTTAATCACGGTCCCTCTACCTGTCTATAGAAGGACAGAGGGGCCGCGTTATACAGGACTCAAAAATCGAAAAACAAGTACAGTGAACGCATCAACTGTCGTGGGATTTCATCTGTATGATAAAGCTTAGACAACTTCTTCCGGCCCATGAGACATACATGTACGTGTTCATGTACAGTATGTGTAATGATGTGGAAGTGAAGAACAAAAATATACACCGCAAACAGTGTATCTGTCAAGGTGGATCTTTCGCCCTCGCTATCTAGTCTACGCGGTTGTGAAGCTAAACATTACATTCTAAATCTCCCATTCGACAAAGTTGTGCAGATCATCGTGGGCTCTGAACACGGTCCCAGTTACAGTGACAAACAACCACAACCACATCAATCATACGATTCGGGATCTACACGTACGTCACGAACTAACCTGGTTTGACAGAATAACTTTCTGGATGATCCTCATATAATAATCGAGGCGGACACCTGAGTTACTGCGACTCCTCATCTTTCAGCCTATTCACCTCGAAGATCAAACCATTATGATTCGTATATAAAAGAAGGAAAGGTCATACTCCACTGTTACGTGTTGGGTACATATTACACTGTCATTTGCACTGTTGCTCCTCTCGATGAACTGAGCAGTGTCTAGGAAAGGTCGTTCCCATGATCCCATTCGAATTGTACGAGAAAAGACCCCCTGTGTTAGCATAATATTTATATCACAGGTAAGCGTTGTGATTCATCAACAAAATGCATTTTGTTCTGCATTTTGTTCTATAAATTTAATTTATGATGTAAAACTTAATTGTTGCGTTTTGTGAAACGTATCAGATATGCGAGTATGGAACAATAAGCTGAAGGTAAGAGAGCATCATCATCACATTATTTCCAAGGGAACTAGGTGGTCTTCGATAGGTCGACGCCATCTTGGACCTAAGATTGAGCTGATCGTCGAAAACGCCGGTAAGAATCCGTTTAAACACTCATCTGTTTAGGTCTATCACTACATCTGAGAGAGGGGATTAAAAGAATAAGTGTAATTTTGTTAGGTTATTGTACGTGTGTGCCCTGTCGATTCCCTGTTTTTCGCGTAAGGGCCCAGTCAAAGTTTTGGACTACCGCACGTAGGCACACTCCGTTTTGTGACGCATTTCTAAGACAAAGTATTCGTAGAGACACTCCGTTTGGTCTCGACTTCCAATATACTGCACTGTTCATGATCCAAACCCACGGTCCCTCTATCACGTGTACGAACCCAATGATGCCATTTTGTCGATCTTTCCCATTACATGTAACATGTATTACCGTAATGGTCAGCTTGCCGTCCACGTTAGCGCGTTACGATAGTTTAGAATACCATTTTGATCGCTGATTACCGGGTGTACAACACAACATGCAGTTTCAACATGCAATGATAGTTAGTGTTGCGGTGTGTAACTACCCCAGAAGACGTTACAGCCACATTTTTCTGATGTCAATCCTTTTTAACACCAAAGCTTGTTATAATTTATCTCCGTTGAAAAGGGATCTGTTTAAATAACCTACATCGTGAAGCATACAAATAAACTAACCTTAGTAGTGGTGGTGGTAGTAGTAGTAGTAGTAGTAGTAGTAGTAGTAGTGAAAGACGGTATCAGGGGCTTCTAGTCACCTTGACCCCTGACCGTTTTGACCCGTCAGCACTGGAGCAAGACTTCCTTTCACTTTAATTGCGGACTATCCCTTGAAGAAGCTCATCAAATACAACTTTTTGAGGATTTAGAATTAGGGTTGGGGTTAGCATACTTAAAGGTGTTGTATATCGGACCTAAGAGGAAAAGGGGCCCTATGGAACTCTTTCCAGCACTGGTCACCTTGACCCCTCATGTACCTTTCCTTTGGGAGACAATCTTATATTTTTATCTTGGAAGCACTGTGATACCGGTAGTTTTGTTTGATAATCATTATAGCATTTTTGAAGGGCTTACATGTAACTGGAAGCTAGTAACGATGGAAATGCACCAAGTACCAAAAACCTTCATGGCCTAGAGTATACAGATGCATAGCATTGTTGTTCATGGCCAGTCGTCACCAAGTATGCACAGGTGCTGGGCTGTGGTGCCTGCGTTTTGCGAATTAAAACGGCTAAATTATTGTTTTGAAAGCCAACAGATTTTCTCACAGAAACACCACCAATTCTCTGAACCCGGTTGCATGATATATTCAGTAAAATGTTGTCTCCTGACAGGAAAAGTGTGATGAGGTCAAAGTAGCTAGGTACAGGGGTCAAGGTGACCACAACCAGCGAAGAGAGGGTGTGAATTACTGGGGTCGAAACAAACAGGAGTCGAGGTGACCTGCTCCCGAATCAGCCAATCTCACAGCACGGCGGTAGAAATTACCTTCATGATTGGGTCCTAGTAATTACTGGGACGCAATCTCACAGCATGGAGGTGGAAGCTACATGTACCTCCATGATCAGGTCTTAGTAAATGTTGCCCTGGACATAACAGCAGTATTTTTTACTCTTTGAATGTCGTGTAAAGCTATTTTAATCACTTTTATTTTTATTTTTTAATTATTCATAAGGTTTTGCTAACGGTGTATTTAATAACAAGCTTACAAACTTCATAAAAATGTCAGTTTTGTCTCTGAGGCACTTGCTAAGGTTTCTTTAACCAGCTCACTGAAATATGGAAACGCAAAAAAAGAAAATGGTAACATTAGGTCGTGAAATATGAACATGAAGATATTAAATCTAACAGTCAATGTACCATTGTTAAAAAAAATTATCTCCTGTACTCTGTCATGTATACTGCTGGAATAGCCAGTCTTACTGGCCACACCTTAGTTTGTAATGATATAACCTTGCTTGCAATCAAGATGGCAAAAGAATAGAGCAACACCATCAATGTTTATGAAATCCTGACCTACTGGCAATATTAAGTGAAAATTTCTGCATTAAAAGATTAAGAATAGATTTAAAGTTTACATAACATTGGTGTTTGTTTGACAGATAGAGAGAATGTTGTTATATCCCAAGCAGGACTGCCATGATCATAGTAATATGAATTTTTTAACTCACTGCTTGGCAATACAGTATATTTGTATCATATTCTCTTCAAGCTCATTGTATATACAAATCATATAACACTATTCACAGGTAAACTTTCATATTACATGTACATGTAAATGAACTTTCCAATCTTTTAAGTCCATTACACAGTGCCCCATGAGCCACTGCAATCCTATCAAAGCCATAATCTGGTTTCAGAGCTCAAAGTCCTTCAATTTCGGTTTACATGTTTTGCAATTCTTTGTCACACTTTGACTCATATTTATTTGAGAAATCTGTAATGGCTTGCAAAGTCACTGTGGACTTGAACTTGTGCAGCAGTGTAGGATTTTACTTCTCAGGTAGATATTTTCAGAAACCTGGTCAAAAAGGAAACAATTTCCCAGGTTTGGCACTTGCACAGGCATACCAGGAGGTTGTATGACACTGAAGAAATAGCTTGTCTTTGGTCTTCAGTTTATTGCGATGTCAAAAAAATAATCCCCAGAATCCCTTGAACTCTTGAAATTTTACATATGGACCCTCGTCACCAAATCATCGAGAGGCACTAGGTCTAGTCGCATTTCAGTTCTAGGTCATATACCTGTCTGTCATCTACATGTACAATGTATGTTGTACTAGGGACCAACTCAACACTGATTAGGTCACCCCAAGACTTCCACAAAAGGTATTTCAACTCAAGTCAGCGATCTGATATCACAACTTTGCCGTTGACATGTTAACCAGACCAAACTACATGTACACATAACTGTATGTGAATCTTCTATTGATCAACTGACCCAGTCCAGTCTTTCCTAGGAGAGGCGTTTATTTATCACAATTCATAATTGGGTTTCAAAACACTTGTCATTACATACATGTGAACGGCAAAGTTGTGATATCAGATAGCTGTATCAAGGAATTCTTTAATTTGTATGTTCCCAGGCCTAAGCAAAAATCACTGGCATCTTTGATCACATCATTTACTGGCAGTGTTTTTCACTTCCAGGCTGTGTAGTAAAAGCGAGAGGATGGGGCGTTCGTTTGGAAACTTGACAAAAGCCCGGGGAATCATCTCCTACAGTTTATCACCGTTTGAACAAAAGGCATTTGCCGGTGTCATCTCCGATGGAGTACCCAATGTGTGGAGGAGATTTCGCAGCAGGGCATTCAGGGTCCTTCCACGTAAGTTGTTGAAACTTGCACGTGTGGTTCCAGACTGTGATTAGTATTACACTTGAAGACACATCTGTCAGTAAATATATTTAGTTGAACTTACATAATTGTAGTTTAAAATTTGTAAAATCATGAAAATTATGCAAAAAGTTTCATATCATGGTCTTTTATGTCTTAATGTGTGTCTACAGTTAAGGTTATTCATGTATACAATGCAAGATCCGAGGTACATGAATATTCCACATTGATTAAGGGTCATTAGCATAGAATTTTAATACCGAAACAATGCTCATTAATGTAATCTGCATATTTGAATATCATTATACTCGCATCTTGCACTTAAGGTTATTCATGTATCGCCAGACAGTTCCCAATTTGTCTTCAAAATGTTTTGTCAGTTTGTTCACTGGTTCACTGAATTCCATATATCAATTGATATGATTAATGAGACAAATACGCTTTAAAGGCATGGTTCAGCCATCAGATTGTCTTGCCAGGAAATTTTCTTAATAGATTACAATTTCAATGGAAAACAAAAGCCTATGACACCTTCATAATCCTCTTACAGACTAGAACGAACTTGATCCCGGGGTTCTATTCCCCTACCTTTAAAGGAACAGTCCTATGCCAGCCTGCCCATGTAAATAAATCATGTTTCATTTTAGTATTTGCCACAACGATCCACGATCAAATTTTTTTCTTTTTCCCATTCCTTTAGCCTTCATAATCACCTACATGGTGTACAGGTGGGCCAAAGACGAAAACACAAGACTGAAGAGGAAGGACCCATCCCTCTATGCAAATGATGAATAACAAGACCAGGGATACCCAAAGACATGCCAAGACGTCAAGTCCACCATAACCTGTTTGTGTTTTCTTTTTATACACCTCCATGTGATAGACATGTATGTACAGACACAGAGATGAATTGTTGCATTAACGTTGCTTTTGGATTTGGATTTGGTTGAGGAATTAGAGTGTATTTAATTAAAAAGAAGTGAAAATTATGTTCAGCATTGTGGTGTACTTTGTTCAAGTATCTTATACTCTGATTCATTGTCATAGTTCATCATTTACATGTAAAATCTGATTTTGCCAAATGTACCCTCAAATGGACAAATTCAGTGGTTGTAGGCTGATGACCACTGCTTTCATTTCAGTCAGACCATAGGCTGGCATGCAATACATTGATTTCTTAATTTAATAAATAATCTTTGTATATTACACCTTTCTATAAGACACGATTGAGCAGTATCAGTGTGTGCCCATTACAACTACCCCTGCTAAAGAGTAGTGCAGTCTTGGTAATAATGCTCTGCATTGGTGATCAGAAGAAATTACCAATGGAGGGTTACCAATGGAGGGGTGTAGGGTGGCCAATTAACAGATCTGGACTTTTCATTGAAATTTTGAAATACTACACAGTGAGGGATGGCTGTAATAGGAACATACACTGCTCAAACTGTCAAACTTGTGTTTTAGAAATGTGTTATATATATGTGTGTGTGTGTGTGTGTGTACACAAACCAGCGCGCGCACACACACAATATATATATATATATATATATATATATATATATATATATATATATATATTATATATATATATATATATATATATATATATATATATATATATATATATATATATATATTTTTATAAAATATGTAATGTGAGCCTCTGTTATTAGACAACTGGGTTTGACATCTTTGGTTGCATTCCAAAGAATGTTAGGTTCTGGGACTGCCAGACTGGGTCAGGTGACCACTAGTATTAACTTGAAACGAACCCAAATGGATTTACCCCGAACAAAAGTTAACCCTCTCTGAGCTGCTCTTAAGGTATGATGAAAGATGGGGAAATATCAGCAGAGGGTGAGGTAATTGTCATTTCAGCCATCTGCCCCATGAACATACCACTTACTATGCCCATCCATGATTTGAACAAAGTCATGCATACGTGGTACTCCCAACCACGGATCGAGTGACCTACCTTTCCCAGACCACTGAGGTTGTAGCGGAAGGTGACTGGTCAGTGTGTCCTAAGCTTATGCACAAGGACAAGACAGTTTCTTCTACAATGGAGGTACTTCTCAAGGCACAGAGAATGTTCTTTGCCGGCTGATTGTTCTGGATACTAACAACGGCAGCAAAAGTAGAACCAGTGGCTGTGACTTCCATTCATGAAACATACTCGCTCTTCAGTGTTCCAATGGAGGGACTGTTTGAAACAGTACATGGAATGAAACCTCCCTTAAGCACTTTCTCGTATTAAAAGTAGGAAAGTAATTTCATCAAGCAAGGCCTAGTTGTATTAATTGTTGAATAAACAAGTAATATTCTCCATAAACCATTTATTCATGTGAAAGTTTAAGACAGTGAGTGAAACACCTATAATTTTTCTTACAGATTTCTACCTTTCACGCCCTGTGAATAGAGACACAGAAAAAATATGTGCCACTTCAATTGATGCAATTATAAAATAAGAGTACCCTATCCCCGGGTCATCCCTTCAGTGAGCATAGCTGTACATTAATTGCATGATTGTCGCTCTACTCAGTGTGGAGTGCACTTGTGGGTTCCAGGTTATGGGGAAGCTACTTCAAAAAAGTGTCACGAAATTAGAAAACACTTGAAAGGTATTATTTATCATGAATATCATACAAAATCTTTATCAACAATCTACAACAAATGATGGTATCCCAAAATCAAAGCAGAATATTTGCGTTGGATTGCAGAGTACCTGGATGTTGATATGATTCAAAACAGCGCCCCTTTGTGGCCAGGGGACACTCCCGCTCGTTTTTCTGACCTCCGCTTTGCGCGTCGTGTACTTTAAACTATGCGTGGATATCGTCAAAATCTAGTACGAAATCGAGCGAACATTTGAAATATATCGTAATCATTACATAACTGTTCGAGAAAAAACAAATATATGTGCCATACGCCTGAGTAAAATATGTACAATGACAAATAAACCTGAAAAATATGAAATGTTTCTTGTCTTCCGCTTCTTGATATTCACCTCGGTCAAGATTACAGTCGTACAACGTCAGCTGTTCTCGATATGTGCACCAGACCCGCTAAACATGTCTATTTGAGGTGGAAATTCGGGGACGGAAAAGGAGACGGCGAGCACCATAGACCCTAGTTTCTGTAGAGTCTAATGCGAGCACACCTTGTATCTCTTCCGCTAATTTTGATTCGTAACAGGTAAAAGTGATAAGCATGGCGATGAACGATGTGGATATACCGTGGTGGCCCTGATCATATTTCTGAATATATCGTCAAATGCCATGAATTGCAAATGTTTAAATGTGACGTCAATGAAAATGTAAAATACAACATGTGATATGACATAAAGACAAGTGGCTGAAGTTACATACGAATGGTGGGCCTGGAGGAAAGTGTGGAATACCCGGAGGTGGCCAGGCCCAGGACATGTTCCCTGAATGCAATGAATGAAATGACATGAATCGTAAATGTAAACATGAAAAATGTAAAATGTAATACATGAAAGTATATACATGTATAAATTTGTAACTCCACTAAAACTGTCAAGTTGTTCGAGTTTCCCAACACCGTGAAAACGTTTTTATTAATTGATTAAAATATAAACGTTCCATAGCATCCATTAAGAAAGGAAAGTTTTGCGTCTAAATGCACAGTCCTGAGACCGAGGTTTTACACTCCGCCGCGGAGAGGGGAAGCCGAGGCGGACAACACGTAGCGAATTAAAAATATATACAGATCAGTTAAGGGAGTTCGTGCCTTGAAAATGAGTAGAATTTCAACCATACTCTTTCAAACAAGAATAAAAATAGGGGGTCACTGTGCAACTTTCGGTAAATAGAAAATTTACTCAATATATACAAATATTCGAAATTCAAATGGCCGTAATCCTTGTGTTATCTCTATGGGCAAAGGCAAAATTCCCGATTTTCACAATACTATTAAAGCCGGAGAAAACTTTATGTACCCCATCAGCATCAAAATTAGCCCCCACAAGCGGCAGGCCAAAACAATATTGAAAAAAATTGAGAGTCCGAGTACCTGTCCCCGAGCCGCAGTATACTTGGTGTAAAGACACATTGTCACCAACACACAGTGCAGTTGTACAATAATGGTAGAAACAAAATGTTGACGTGATCGTTTCGTATCGTGAGGTCGCTAATGTGATATAATAACCACCTCACAATAACATTTTGAAAATGGCAGACAAAGTGTCCAGGAGACTGATAGCTCTGACCGTAGAAGTCTTTTTTATCCCTTTTGGAAAGTCTGCTCTGCAACTTTCGATGACGTCGTTATTTTTGCTTACATTCTGATCTAGAGTATGATGAAACAGAAAGTATTTGCCTTTGAAAAAGACAACGCATTCCGTGACGTCGTCATTTTTGCTGTACATTCTAATCTGGAGTATGATGAAACAGAAAGTATTGGCCTTTGAAAAACACAACGCATTCGATGACGTCGTCATTTTTGCTGTACATTCTAATCTGGAGTATGTTGAGACAGAAAGTATTGGCCTTTGAAAAGCACAACGCATTGTTTGAATGTGCAATGTTATTTTGGACAAACGAATAGAACTTGGATAATAATTATGATATCCTGTGAAACAAATACTGCAGAAAGTGTCACCCCAAACGATACCCGTGCTCGAAAAGTTTCGCGACGTTTTATAGCGTGGTCATCACGTTGAAAGGCGATGCTGTACCATTCAGATGCAGCAGGTACTCCGAACAATTGATGGGTGTTGTCATGGCCGCTGTTGTGGCGGCGCTGCCTTCTGCAGCCCAGGACGGGAAGGTATGGAGATCGAACAATGCAACGCCGATGGTGTTTATGCTAATGTTCACGACTATTAGACACAGAATGTTCATGAAAAATCCACACTTGGCCTGGAAATGAAATAAGAAAAAATTACATCCTATTTGCGCACTATATTATTTTCTATCGCAAAGTTGTTAGTGTACACACGTGCTACTGTTTGTCAAGATTATAAAAATATAACAACATCCCAGGCGAAATAGTGTTATGAACTGAATGGAAACCACGATATTCAAATGTTTCAAATGGCTGAATATGATTGGGAGATTTTTTATACCTTACACCTCTTCCATACTCACTGGACAATCGTAAATATACAATATGCGCCGTCACCCAGTGGGCTTTAAAATGTATATGTATAAATAGACGACAACAACATTGTTTTCACGCTTCTCAGCGTTTAATTCTTCGTTTAATGAAACAAAATTAAAGGAGATGGGATGTCAGAACTGAGATTTGACATTTTGGCAGTGGATTTGAACCGTTTATGAGCTGGAGCACCATTCTGTGCTAAACAACTTGAGTGCGTTCCCTTGTGAGTTCTACAATGATGAAAAGGAAGGATGTTCTTCCTAAAACGAACTTACCATGTCTAAAATTGAGAGTGTGCCATACGCAAAGACAATAGCGTTCGGTGGTGTTGCTACTGGCAACATGAAAGCAAACGAGCACGCGACAGTTGCCGGGATCATGAAGTAGAACGGGTGGATTCCGAGGCTAGTACCCTACAAAGAAATGAACAAATGGTTGCAGACTGTATTTTTTTCAAACGTTGAAATATGTATTGATACCTAATAACGCCCCCTATACCTTGTGACTGATTGATACCGGTAAGCTTAGGTTGAGGGCGCACGCCCAGGTAATTCTTAAGGTTTTACTTCATTGTTCAATATTTTCTCGGATTACAAACTCCCCTAACGTCTGAAACATCTCTTTGTAGTTTGGACTAATCGAATAATTGTAAGCCAACAACAAGTGGCATACATTGTGAAAAAAGCCTGGAATTTTTGTTCGTCTATCGAATTCATTACCGTGTTCATTGAATCCAGGGGGCTGTAGGAATTGTAGTGTCATGACTGACACCATGTCTCCTTAATATGTCACAAAATAGGCAAATTTTGAAGTTGCCCGTTGAACGTGTAGGTAGAAGGCCATTCTGGAAATACGACACAAATGTTTGTCAAATCGACATCCTATGGGAAGAGAGCAGAAATCGGGTAAGGTAAAGCTGTAATTTGCCCACTCACCAACTGTCCCAGGATCGGCAGGAATATGGATGCTGTAGACGTGTTACTTGTGATCTCAGTGAAGAGTGCTATGATAACGGTGATGACAATAACCATGGCAACAGGAGGAATGACGGCAAGTCCAACAAATCTGTCACCAAGCCACGCCGATAAGCCAGACTCCTACAAGGAACGATGAAAGGCGAAGGAGGTCAGAATTAACTCGCCTGATCAAGGTACCTATTAAATGAGAATTGCTACGGCCGGCAGTTGGTACGTAATACTTTCAACGCAAAACGTTTTTGTTTTTTCTTTGAAAACATTCTTCAGTGAAAAGTGCAATACATACTGCATATAGAAATATAGTAAACGTAGGTTAGCAACACAGAGCGACAGGGAAAGATCCGTCATCACACCAGAGACAGGTCTGAACTTAAAGGTGTGTGCCTCGAAAGTAAAAGACTTCAACTTTCGCTCAAATTTTCCTCAAGGAATCTTTAAACCATTCACTTTCAGAATCAAGAATAAAATCAGGGGGGTCACCTTGCTAATTTTGGCACAAGAGAAACAAATCATCCAAGAATTGCCGATATTTGAAATTAAAATGGTCCCCATCCCTGTATAACTCTATTGAGAAAAATAAAATTTTCGATTTTAAAAAAACTAAGACTGTGAAAGTTTGTTTTACTCAAAGGGCTTCAAAATAAACCCCTACAAGTGACAGATCAGAAAAGAAATGAAAAAGTTTGAAAGTTAAAATATTTGCTCCCGAGCTATGGTAATGGAACTTCGGAATTTCGGCTGGAACCGTTTTACCTTGCATGCTTCCGCGAGAGCGAAACCTCCTCCCAGGAGAATGACGACATTCCACGGCAGTTTAGTGTTCACTGTGTGCCAGTCGAGCAAGGCTTCCTTCGGGCGTGGAATCGAATGATCTGTAATAAGGTACATATATAAAGGCAAAGACATAAGGTGAACATGTGTTTTATAATTTGATTGGTTAAAAGTTATTCGCGAAACCTTTGGTATGAGTTGTTATGCAGAAATGACTATTGAATGCCTTAGTTACGTCCATACAGTCATTTCAGTCAAGTTTCTTCAAGCTATGCAATCTTACGTAAATTGAAAATAAAAAAATTCTATTTTTCTCAGGTAACATAGGGATGGCGGCCATTTTTAATTTCAAATATCGGTAAATGTCTAGGTAATTTGTTTCTCTAGTGCCAATCTTTGCACGGTGACCCCTGATTTCTATTCTTTATTTGGTAAGAATATGGTTGGAAGTTTTAAAGAGGAAAGTTTGAGCAAAAGTTTAAGTCTTTCACTTTCGAGGCACATCCTACCTGAGACGAAATCAAGTAGACTTAAAGGAATATTACCGTATCTTCGGAGTCTTGCGACAATAAAATAATTGTACAACGGTTTCAGAAGAGGCAACACCAAATTAGTCCGTACTATTCTGAACAGAAGTCAGGAGATCATCATATATCGAGCCTTGTGTGTAGCAGATTATCATGATTGTTAAGAGTCGCCCGTACACGGTGGAGTGTTTTTTATATCATATTTTGGTGAGATTACTCAGGATTTTGAATTTAGGAATACCACTGCAAGTGGAATGCACTACCGTTTCTGGCTTTCAGGCATCCGAAGTTTGGTGGATACGCCGGGAAACAGAAGAGAAGCACCGAGATGAATACGCCAGCCGTAGAGTCTGTGACGTAGCTGAAAAAAGAAATTAGAAAATTTAAACGATAATTATCCAATGACATTACACATGCCATAGACTGCAATATGCGTCTCGATCTGTGTCTGTAACGTTGTACGAATTGACCGCCAGCAGGTAGTAATCAAACGATTTCCTTGAAGGACCGTGTTTAAAATAAATTACGTGTTATAGGGCTGCTCGGCGAAACAAGTGTGTGTCCTTTGTCATGTCTGTCCAAAGGTAGGGGCAAATCAGAAAAAAATAACAACAAGAGTTGTTCATTTTGTTTCTTCTTCGAACTGAGCATCACTCGATCATCATGATACGCCATGCTTTGCTCATTTGAAACACGTGAGTATTGGTTTATATAAGTTAGAAACATTGAGATAACAAACATCCCTAGATTGAAGTGAAACCACTCAAGTTGTATACCTGGTGACCTTAAACTTATTTTAGAAAGAATACCACCATTTGTTCAGAAATAATATATAACAAGGACGATTGTATTATTAAAATCGGGAAAGTGACCATTGCATCAGTCATATCTGTGCCTTTTTATTGGTATGAAGCATCTTGCCTGAATTATTTCATGAGGGGGTTTTGTTCGGGTATTCAGTGAATCTGTATGAAGTCAACCTTGACGATACTTACCCTTTTCGGAATGCAATCACCCAACCTGGAGCAAACTTTGGGTCTCTCGTCAGCCAGAGTAAAGCCAAAATGATGAAATGACACAGAACAGCGCCCTCTGCCCAACTGTTGACAAGAGTTTGATAAACAATCAGTGACAGTGTGCGATCGATCATAGCGGACCAAGCTACTCGAATCGGGGGACTTTGGACCTTATTGACGGAAGGGCTAAGCTGAATGAGCATTCACAAAATATACTCTCGCAGCTTGCAACGGACTTAACGCTTTGAGTGCACCTGGAAACCAGAAAATGTAACACAAAACCAAACAAACAAAATGGCATGCAAAGAAAGCTGAATTATTACACGCCACACGTGTCATGCTGTATACATGTCACTGAAGTTGTGCAACGACACGTAATCCCCGACACGCAACAACTTGAAAATCCCTATGAAACTCACAAGTACCAAAGCAAAGTTTCTCAAATATTTTGTGCGGAACACGAATGTAACTTTGAATCTTACTCTTTAACTTTACTTAAACGAGAACAAGCTGTTACATTTGTCGAATTTGTTCGCTATTTTAGTTCTGGGTGTCAACTACACTTTCTTGTCCTTCTTCCAAAACCATGTTGAAATACACAGTCTTCGGGTAGGCAGATCAGCCTGTACACTTGCAAACTGGGTAGTTATATAATTGTTGACGAGTGAATTCGGGTCCGGACTAGAATTTTAATGTAAACAATAAGTACAGTGCATTTGACACTTGATGCACGCCGTATTGGTAAGCTAAATAGTTGGTATTTTTCAACATGGTTTGGCGAGTAGAAAAAGAAGAAACCGAATTTGAGTATAGAAAAAGAATCTGTAATTGACATACAAAACAAAAATAGTGTTGGTAAGCTAAACAGTTGGTGTTTTTAATATGCTTTGGAGAGTAGAAAAAGAAGAACACGATCGAATTTGAGTTGAAAAAGAATTTGCAATTAACATACAAAAATAGTCAAAAATAATAAACATAGGGCCAAAGTCCCTGAAGCTACTACAGACATGGATACAAAATTAAGTATTTCCTGACTGTATGAAATTATCTCACTACGGTCATCCTAGGGACCTGTAAACCAAATATTAAAGCTGTCTGACTAGCGGTTTTGAAAAACAAGCGAACCAACAGTTGACAGAGCTTGCTGTGTTATGTAGAGAATAACCTTTTGTGACACATGTATTGATGAAGAAGGTGGATATTTGAGCTGGTTATCTTTTAATATCAGTATTTCATCCTATTAACCAAGCACATTTTAACTTTCAAATTAACATTGTAAGTAAGCTCTGTACGTAGTCAGAGAAAGCACACTGAAGAGACAAATGTTTGAAACGTAAGAAGTTCAAGGTCATCAAAAGCATTATAAGGAATCATGTGACACTTTCATTGCACTGTTTACACAGACTGCATAATTGCTATAAATAGCACATGAGGAATCTTACAGCCCAGCTTTACCATAAAAACCCTATCACTTTGACCACTCTTTTAATTGACCACTCTATTTTTTTCCTCAAAAAGTAATTTATTTTATCCTTACCCAGTCAACCATAAATGGAAATTAGAACTTTCTCTATCTCTATTTATTTGACCACCCTATCATGACAAACTATTAAGAGCAATGTCTTTTAGATAACATACAGGGCACAATAAATGACAGTTCAGAATATATTAAAGTTGGGATTCAGGAAAGTTGCCTTTACATGTTTTAATCCTCCAAGATGGTAAGCATTTCACTATGAACTGTTAAAAAAAGTTGACCTTTCTGATAATTCCACACTAAAATTATTTTGGCTTTGATGATTTCCTAATTAATTCAATTATTTAAAATCATATTAATTTTTTTTTCTGGGGAATTGATAGGGTTTATACAGTACAGTACAAGAATTACTTACAATGTAAGTCAAATTTGACCAAAAATGACAAAAAAATTCTTAAAAATACAGATTTGCATCTTCATCACAATTTGAACAAATCGTAAGTTGGGTTATCCCTAGGGACCTGTATACCAAATACCAAAGCTGTCTGACCAGCGGTTATGAAGAAGAAGATTTTTTACCAAAAAACACCTTTTTTGGCATTAATTTGCCTATTTTCAACAATATCAAAAAATTAAAAAAACAAAGTTTCTCAAAATCATATTTTTCATCAACACAACAAATATCAAATCAGTAAGTACTGCGGTTCTCAAGATATTTGAGTGGACGGACGCCTCACAAACGGACATACATACATACATACATACATACATACATACATACAGACTGACGACGGACGCCGGACGGATACCCATCCCAATAGCTTCTATAGACTATAGTCTATAGTAGCTAAAAAATCACTGTTTCTAAACTTCAATTACACCGATAGCCTCTTTTGCTTCTTAATTTTTTATTAGTGATTTTTTTGTTAGTAAGTACAGATAACTTAATAAATAGTTGTTTACCTCATGGGTCCCAACGCTTCGTATTGTTTTCTAATTACAGATTCAACGGGATCGACCCGTTTGCTTTTTTCCTTGTCCTTGCAGCACAAACAAAGGCAGTTTTCACGACAACACTGTGAGCACCTTCCACTACAACACAGTCGAAACCAACGTTTAATCGACGACCTGTAAAGTGAGGGACGGTCAGTGGCCTGGCTATCAGTCGAGATTTGAATAGCCGCCAAGCCGAGTCACTTGATTATGACAGGACGATAAGCGATGATCAAGCTTACTTGGCGTTTTGCAAATATAGTAGTTTCCGATCAATTTTGATTTTTTGGCGGCTTTCAGTACTACGGTGTTTCGCAACAATCATAAAGGGGGCTTTACAGTTTTCATGAAAGCAATCATCATTACCATTCTAATAAAAAGCAATCATTACCATTCTATTGCTTCTTGGTCAACTCGTATATGAAACGCAGACAAATCGATTTTTTTACAAAGAAATGACACATGTCAGATTGTGAAATCGTTTGATGTAATTTATAAAGCCTTCACGTGACATGCGTCCTCACAAACTAACCGGTGCTGTTACACTTTCGTGAACTTTCGAATCTCTGGATTTCTACTGATAGGGGCATGTACAATGTGTGTGACTCACCATAGGTCCAAGTACTGTAGCTGCAACCAGACCCACGCCAGAAATAGGCACACCAACATGCCAGGGAAGGCATAGATAAACCAAGAGCCAAAATCGATAACAGCGTCAGTTCCGTACAATCTGGAGGGGTGAGGGAGACGAGAAAAGGGGGAGAGTACAGATGGAAAATAACTCTTGTTACATACTAATATTGACTTGCAAACCCGGGCCTACCTAGACTTGGTTCAAGTCGGTGAATTTCTAAAAATAAAATCATTTGCAGTAGTTTCTCATGTGTCTCTCCTCTTTTTCATACAAACCTATTTGGAATTTGGCAGCCCAGGCCAGGTTTTCCCAGCGATTGAACGCTTTACCTTTGAGTCTGCGCAGTCGTGAGTTAGTTTCCGCCGGATTTTCCTGTATAGCGTTCACCCCACTCCCGCGTTTCACATTAAACAGAACACAAATCATCGCGTTTACCCCACTCAAACATTCACAAATCACAGACTTGAACCAAGTCTAGGGCCAACCCAGTAATTCACGCATTTTGTTGCACGGATCACTTGATGACTCTGTGATTATGTATTGTTAATTTCATCGGTGTTGACACATTGCGAATGGGTATTCAGTGTTTTCTATGTAGTCTCTTGGTATACACGCTAAGTCTGGACATGCGGTTTTTGAGCATGACTGACCCCGACTTCATACAGTAAATGGTAACCTTAATAGTCCTTTCATTTGACCATATCAAGGGTAGGGGACGATCTAACTTCACATTTTTTGTTCAAATAACAATTGAATACTGTATTCACGTTTCGACTTGTCCGCTGATGACGAGGTTTGGCCCTGTTCCCGTCAGTGTGGCCGTACCGCCGATATTGGCAGCATAAGCCACGCAGAGAGTTACTCCCTTTGACAGAGATCTGTCCTCGGGCGGCATGGATTTGTCAGTCAAGTCGATAAGGCTGGCGGCCTTCGTCTCCTCCTCTTTTTCCGGCTTAACTTCGCTGAAAACAACAACAAGTGCATGGCGTTAAACTTCCAAGAGGCAATCTAAACTGGTTGAATCAAAAGACACAGAATTAAGAAAAATTATTTTGTACCATGGTCTATCTATATAAAACGATAGATGGGCTGTGTTGGTATGCTGTGGACAAACAGTACATTCAAAGTAGGAATTTAAAGAAATTCAACGCATCTGTCTGCGCACGTTGATGCTCTAATGGCATGGACTCTGTGTAAAAACCCTATTTACAATCATTATTTTTTCTGTGTACAAGATACCCTTTTCTTTGCCGCTCTTCATACCCGTTAGGGTTGTCTACTAACCCGTCTATGGCATCGCCAAGTTCAATTTCGTCCAGATCAGCTTGTGTCTCAACATCCCTTTGTTCCAGTTGCCCATCCACGTAGACCCCGTTATCCCCCTTTCGTTGAAATCTGCCGCTGTTCCTCATCGACAACCTGCGATACTGCTCAAGGGGGTATAATGAGAGAACGAAGAGCAATCACCGCAACAACAGAACACACAAACATAGTAGGGATATTTTAATTATACACGTGTGTTAATTCGTTGTTTTTCCTTTTTTAAAAAAAGCTAGGGTCTTGTTTACAGAAACACATATATTTTTATTGGCGCTAACGAAAACTGAACGAAGATAGCCTAAGGACTTGTAAGTGGTATGTGCAGTGAGATGAGATGCCGTCTTAATGATGGCATGGAGGATGAGGAAAGTGTGGAGCCATACAACAAACAAACTGACAGCTGTTTTTTTCCCTCCCAAACGATACGGAGAAAACCGTTCAAGTCGAGCTCTGCGCCGATCACGGTTGAAATTTGCATTGGTACTGGTTACGCGCACATGAAACGCCGAATGTTTGAACAATTGACAGTTGTGACATCAAGCTGTCCGTATATAGCAGCCAAGTAATGCAAGTGGCAGCTAGCGTAGTGTGCATACTAACTTTGGAATGCGATTGGCCCAACTTAGTGTCGTTACCGATCGAACAAATGACCTGCGGGGTTAGATGAAACCATATTTTCGAAGGAAACTGCTTAAGACATGAAATTACGAAGACACGAGCAGACTTCGGTCCTTCATCGAGTACCAATTTTTCAGGGTATTTGCTGACTGACCCTTGAAGCACTAGCTTACAGGTGTTAACATACTGGACTATGTGTGACGTAAGCTTTCAATTTTAGATGTCAAAAGTGTGACAGGTTTCATTCAATGCAAGAACCACCTAATGCAAACAATGATAACCCTTGGCTCCTAGCACTTTCTCAGTACGCAGAAGTGACACAGCAGTTTTGGCAAACACTAGCACGGTTTTGTCCGGAGTTTTGTCGGAGAAAGTGTTTAAAAAACCCGCTCTATCAGTTGATTGCTTTACAGTCGATGTCTCACCTGCCGTTTCTTGTCCAATAGTTCGACGAGCACAGCGTGAGCGATGGGGATCATCATGGCCGTGGTGGCGGTGTTGCTCATCCACATTGACAGGAATGCAGTGGTTGTCATGAAACCGAACATCAACCTGGAACCAATGTGAAATTGACCATTACTTCAAATGTTCGTTATATTTATGAAAACAGTGGTTTCATAATAGATACCTACAGATAAAACGGCACAATTCACATTTATGTTCGGATAAATGCGCCTTAGGAACGAATTTCCGTACTTTTTAAGGTTTTTTCCTGTCTGATATTTGTACTGACTCGTTTTGAATGCACTTTTTACCCTCTTGTTTTTGTGAAATTCGAAAATTTTATTTCCCTCACAGACTTAACATATAACGGCAAGTTTGAATTCAAACATCGGTAAAGTTTAGGCAACTAGTTTCTCCAAATACAAATTTGACCCCTGAACTTGATGGTGTTAGAGAATGGTGTAAAATTTCCCAGTTGAAAGGTTGATCAAAAGTTCAAATCTTTGTGTTTCAAGGCGCACATTATTTCAGTATACAATTCTAGATTAGAAACTTTGTATGTTTGCATGATATTTACAAACATTTAAGGGAACAAAGTCATTTTGTTCAAGTTATTCGGCCCACAACGACATCCTTGGGGCTGTTTAAATGTACTTACTATAATTTTTAGTGCTGTGATGTCACAAAGCATGCATGCTCGTATATATACCTGTGAGAAGAAAGGGCCATTTACGTGGGGGAAACCTCCCCAAGCAAGTTTGTTTTGAACACGGCAATATGCTGCCACGTTCGAACTGAGGGCAGGCAATCACAGTAAATCATAGAATACGATTATCGACCAGTCCAACGCCTACGTGTGGGATTTTGTCGACGGGTCAAATCGACATCAATTTGGTTCTAGTGAAAACTCGGGCGAGGCTAAAACGAGGGACATGACAGGACTGCGATGGACAGTATTTCTATAAACAGAAAGGACGAGAACAGTAATTTCAGTCTAGAATAAGTGGTGGACAGAGTAACCTATCAAGGTGATTTACTGTCTTACACTGTGTTATCAGGTTATACTTACAAAATGAGTTGAACGCTAGCACTTACTACACAAGGCGGGGGTGAAGGACATATTTTCACCTCAAAATAGGGCGAAGGACAACGTTATTAGGGTAGAATATATCAAAGGACAGTATTTTCACAGCAAAATTGGGAGAAGGAAGTATCAATAGTGTTTATTATAACACGCCACATGCTCATTTCGTGTCGCGATTCGGCAGAATACGTCACGTGACGAGAAAATAGATACGTCTGGTCCCCACCGGATCGACAAAAGTGACGTCAGAGGGTATTTTTTTGAAAAGCTATTTCCCTAGGGAAATAGTTCTGACCAAATTTGGAAAAGTGTCCGGTCACGTGACCGTAGTGTCGTCTGCAGCTTTGCAACAACGGCGGGTGACTAGAACGTGATGTGCGTCTGGGATAGGTGACGACATATTCTCTAAAACAGATTTTCCGACATTTTCTAACATTCCAACGGCATAGGAACTTGAACAACTCATCGACGGAAAAGATTAAAGTGCAACTAAGGATGTCGCTAGGTATGCTTCGAATATTTTTTGAAAGAAAGTTGTACCACGTACAACCGAAACTGATGTCACGGTGGAAACATCGCCCATTAAACTTGTCACAATGGATTGTTGCGGTGCAAAATATCAAAACACATTAAAATCTATATAACAGTACAACATGAGCATGTGGTGTGTTATAAAACACCTATAGCCTGGTCTTTATTCGGGCCATAGCGCTCGTCTATTACCCCTCGTGGCCGTGTGTTATCAGAAACACATCGCTATACCCCTCGGCCTACGGCCTCGGGGAATAGCGATGTGTTTCTGGTAACACACGGTCCCTCGGGGTAATAGACGGGCGCTATAGCCCTCATGACCAGGCAATAGGTGTTTAATATAATGAAGGGCACTATTTTCACCACAGAAGAGGGTGAGGGTCAGTATTTTCACAACAGAATACGGTGAAGTACAGCGTTTTCACAGTACAGTTGGGTGAAGGGCAATGTTATTTGTGCAGAATATAGTGAGGGCCAGTATTTTCACAACAGAATACGGTGAAGTACAGCGTTTTCACAGTACAGTTGGGTGAAGGGCAATGTTATTTGTGCAGAATTTGTCGAAGGACAAAATTTTCGTAACGGAATAGGGTAATAATACTGCTCTACATCTTATCCTGCGCTGAAAATGTTGTCCTTTGCCTAATTACCAATCGAAAATACAATGTTTCATCCCTTCATTACATTAATTGGGCCTACTCTGTCCTTCGCCGTCCTTCTCTGTCCTTCCTTTTACTTTTTTTGTAAAAATTCAAACAGTCTAGAACCTCTCTGAAGTTTCTATGTACGCTACCCTCAAAAACTCCAAGTGTTTATTGGGGGGAGGGTACACCGAAACTTCGGAGTGGTTCTAGATTTAGACTCAAAATGAAAGCAATAATCCGCCGCCTCGGGGTGGCGCAATCCCAATCAACTGAATCAACTACCCTGTGAAAGATATAATAATGTGAAGTTGATTTTTACCATACTGGTCTGGAACCCACAGAGAGCAGAACTCGCAGAGCGATGCGCTTGTGCAGGTTCCATTTCTCCACGGCCGTGGCAACGATGAGACCTCCTACAAACAACATGTTGGTGTCCTTGAGATAGTTGGCACACACCGTCTTCATGTCCAGTACTCCAAGGGTTGGGAAGAGGACCATTGGAAGCAGTGCGGTCACGGCCAGTGGTATTACCTCTGTTATCCAGTACACCGCCATGATCAAGATTGCGTAGGCACATAGCGCTGCCTGTGTACATACAAAATGAAATTGTACAAAGTTAAGACAATGTAATATAAAGAACAAACCATGTATGTATGTATGTATGTATGTATGTATGTATGTATGTATGTATGTATGTATGTATGTATGTATGTATGTATGTATGTATGTATGTCTTTCTTATATAAGTACACGTAGTTACTTTTTACGTTCATATATGACCCGCTATTATTTCGAAGAAAGTTCTTTTCCTAGTCTTTGTTATGGCGCAACAAGCAGAGCTTGTCACGTTTTGGCTGCCTATGCTATTTTCGCGCCAATATGGGCGAAATTAAAGATTAACTACGTCTTTAACTCACGCCGCTTTCCCGCCGTGTGAGTAATATAGTTATGAAATTACCAACACCATGCCATGGCGAATGAAATGACCTTTGATATTCTAAATCTTCGTAAGATAAAACGTATTCATGTCAGTTATTAAATTCCTCTCGCAACTATGGGCAATCGGCCAATGATTTCCGTTGATCGTGCTAACCTTAGTATCATCTGAATTTAACCAGAAGGGAAAAATATGAACTTTGGTGTTTCTTCAGAAATTATTTTTTTGTTCATAATCATTAAGCGTGATAAAATTTCCCGTTCTTCAGTGTAACTTTCTTACGGACCGACATGCCTAACACCATTTTTCAGAGTAGTTTCAATGATTAATACTGCATGATAATTAATTACGAACGGAAGACATGAGTCAGGTGTTTTTGTAGAGTTTCAATTTTCAGTTGCATTGCCATTTCTTATATGTTTTAGGTCTAGCGTAGGCAGGGATAGGAGGTGGCGAGGGACCTATAGGAAGACAAATGAGGGATCATGCAGAGACGATAAAAGGGGTCTGTGATATTGCTCCTGTGTAGTGTGTCTGTATATGTGTGTCTGTATGAGTGTGTGCCCGTGTGGCTGCATCAGTATGTCTACGCCTGTGTGTGTGTACCTGTGTAGTATGTGTCTGTGTAAGTATGCGTATCTGTGCGTGTCTGTGTGTAACGGAGATGACTCACATGTGTGCCTGTGTGTGACTGTATTAGTGTGTCTATGTGAGTGTATAGGTCTCTGTATTTTTAGGCAGAATTTGGTAAGTTGTCGGCTTCGAAGTTCTGTTTCAATTTTGAATCCTTGCAAAGCGGGGAATATGCAACTTCCTAGCTGAGAAGTGGTCTTCTAAATCACGTGTTGCTCTTAACCCTGAAGGCTTGCCTTGGGTAAAATCAGGTTTGTTCGGGTGTACTTCTACCCGTTCCATGATTATAAAAAGATCTAAAGCCGAAAATATACATATGCTTATTCGCCCTATGTTTAGAACGCCATAGGGCGTTCTAAACATAGGGCGGAACAAACATGAAAAGTCACCTGCCATAGGACACCGCAGATGATGTACCAGACAGTCATCCCCGGGAGAGACTATCGATTTATGAAGCAAGTAAACTTGTACTTTAACAGCGTAGACGTGCCTACGTCAAGAAGAAGTTAAATTGATGCATTAGTTCACAGTCACTCGTAATCTATTCAGCTCTGGGACTATTCGCCCCATAGACGTGCGTACATAAGCGAGGTTTTTCTCGATTATGTACACACGTCTATGGGGCGAATAGTCCCAGAGCTGAATAGATCACGAGTGTGCATTAGTTTTTGACCTTGCCATCATAGAGCGTACATGAAAACGATGTCGGGTACGTTGTATTTATAGTCATCCTATATGGGACACCCCTAACTTGAATAGCACGCCAATTGACAAAGTAAGAGATCAGTTTATTTACTAACTGTCAGCTTGTCAATCTTACCGACTGCAATTTATTCGTAGCGGCTACGCGTCGTTCACCAAGGAGTGGCTGAGCCCTGAGACGAGGAAAGCTGATGACTCGCTCAAGATTAATTTAATTACATTTTGTTAAAACATGTCAACAATTATGATCATACAGACAAACAAACAAACAAACGAACGAACAAACAAATTTCTACAAAAAGTGGTCCAATAACACCACTGATATACTTCGATATTAGGGCTAATTCAACCTGAAGTTATCGCACCGGGTCGGCGAATTTCTTGTGTATTTATCTCGCAATATTTATGTCCCCTCGAGAACCCCCTCTCTATCAGTGAAAGAGTGATGTATTAGGTACATCTTGACCCGAAATTGTTCATGTCAAACTGGATTTCTCTTGTGCAAGCCGGGGACATCGCGACAATTAAACGAAATACGAAATCGCTGTTCTTTCGTCTGTTGTGACAGCGCTCTTTGTCTGGCAAGAAAGTGCAGGGGTGGAGAAAGTGCTTAGTTAGATCATGGTCCCTCTGTGGGTAGAAGGCAGTACAGGACTCCATCAAAAAGGATTGAATGTTCGGCAAACACACTGCTTTTTATGAGTTCTTGTGTGTGAACAACTAAACCCGAACAAAACACTTTCTACAGGAAGAGCAAAATCTCACCGTTGTAGTAGCTACATTGTCAATATGTACAAGGTAAAGACTGTTAGGCCGCGGCGTTAGCTCCAGACCTTGTTCAAACTGTACATACCGTTAAAACCGGCCGAAATGTCGTCCATGTTTTTCTAAAGACTACGCTGTTCCTTTTATTTCGAGTATTCTAGGAAATCATGTAAGTCCCTCCCTATACAACACCACAGACTCTAGAGAAATACTAAATCTTAGACGGGTCAATGTATGCTGTCGCATAAAGTACTGAGCTCCTCAGTGTAACTTTAAACAGCCTCTCGACTGAATCGAGCAAATTTGTATACCAATTGCAGCCCTGGAACGACGCATGTTGACTAGTCGACAGCAAAACGTGGTTTTGGGAGGGGGTGAGCAGAAGACAGAACTCTGTACAACACGCGGAGGAAAGGTGTTTTGGAACAACCTAAAGGAAAACACCTTTAAACATCCCATGTTTTGTTTGTGTTAAAGTATAACGCGCCTCGGGAACAGATATTCGGACTCTTAAACTTTTACAATATTTTCTGATATACCACTTGTGTGGGTTCATTTTGAAGCTCTTGATGTAAGAAAACTTTTCACCCGCTTAGTTTTTCGAAAAAGAATAAAAGAATAAAAAATAAAAAAATAAAAAAGGTGCATACCACCTTAAAGTTTAACCCGTGGGATAGCTGAAGATGTGAGAGGAGGAGAACGCCGTCCTTGACAGCAACGGTTCACTGAACCAAGGACAAAGAAAATCGTTCGTTCTCGTCTCTGGCTGAACCAAGGAGGTTCTCAAGAAGTCACAATAGAACGGGAAGAAATTTGACCCTTTTATTCCTAGTTGTTGTGACATCTAGCCGTAACCTGCCGTTGGTATATCCGAGATGTAATGAACACGTGACAAAGAGTCGCGGCCAACCTGCTTACCGCAATGAGATTTCAATAAAGAAATTTGAAAACTTTTCAAAAAGTTTTTTGTGGAGTGCTAAAATCTATTGCATATTAAATTAGTATTTTTGATATAAATGAAGTAGTACTTTTGTATGGCAGATTTTTATGTCATTTATTTTAATTTGCCAGGATTTCATTACTTTTCGGCATGCCATGTTCCTACTCCATGTTGTTTTGCCAAGGCCATGGAGGAACAACGGTCACGTGGGCCAGTCGTGCAAGTTAAAATAAGGGATGACATATAATCTATAAATATAATTTTCAATTTACGTCAGCCGGATAAATAGCTAGACAGAGCGTTTGCCGCTTTATGCCACCAAGATTCATCACGATATTTATTTCGAAATCATACCTTAATTTTAAAAATAGAAATAGGGTAATATTTCAATATGGAACAGATAGCATACAAGAAAAATCAGTCCACAAAAAACCTATTTTAAAATATCTTAATTAAGATCTTATCGCTGAAAATATGATGGCCGTGATTTGTCACGGATAAAGATATTTCATGGCAGATCACAGGTAGGTCAAAAATATTTTAGGCACACAGCCTGGCGTATACACAGATAACCAGAATGCACATACACACTGAAAAACAGTAGCTGTATCTTTTGGCTATTTTTTAAGAACTTTTGTTTTGTGGTTTCCCTACACTTTCTACATTGAATCCCTAAACTGTAATTTAATGCCAAGTATGTAGCATATCAACACAACCTATATGGGTTTAATCTACATTGTTATTGTTGAAAATTGTATTCAAGTCCGGACTAGAATTCATTTGTAAACAATAGACAATGAGCACTACACAGATGCAAGCTGTGATGACAAAAAGAATACTCGAAATTTCAGCATGACAAATGGATTAGGGTCAGACACGGTAGTTGATATACAGAAGCAGAATACTGAAAAACTTGCAAAAGTTACAGCTTACATGTCCCTTTTAACAATAAAAAGGCATTGTCCTTTATTCAAAACACTTTATGCTTTCAAAAAATCTAATAACAGGAAGTACACTGGTTTACCTTAGATTGGTCTTTTCATTCTTTCTTGGTCTATTGTTATAGTTTTATGAGCTAGTGGCTGAACGGCGAAATACGTATATAACATACGGAACGTAAATAAACAGGAAGACGGCAATGCCACACCTTGCAACAAGGCTATTTCAGTTCAAATGTACACAGCCATAGTGTCCTGGTATCCAACTGTGGACCAAGACTGAATTTCTACAACCGAAAGCGGAGCAAAACAATTCGCTATATAAGCGAAGGTTTTTGCGGCCATTGATATAGACGGAGACGTTCTCGTGCAATCGATTCTGCTGTATTATTTGTTCATGGCTGTGGATGTGGTATTACGCTCACTCAGGGTTACGTGATTAAATGCAAAACGTCTTTCGACTCGAACACAATACGGCCGGCTTATCGCATTCGCTCGCTTTAGTTCCTGACAAAGTGCCCCGACCATCACACGCTGTGAACGATACATGAACTGCCTGTGTGGAAAATGTGAGACTCTTTTAGCGAGTAGGTTTACGTATCATATGTACAATATGGATTATAGAAGCTATAAAGAAAACGTGCGACATGTATGCGACGCGGTGCACATAGCATCCACTTCGTCCTGCGCTCGAAAAATCGTCCACGATCCCCCTTCTTGCATATGAACGGTGAAAGCATTGTCCTTGTCAAGGCCCATGAAGCCACTATAAATGTACTTATATACTTTTTAAAGTTAGACCTGTGTCGGACAGTATGCGAGTCTTTTCATCAAAGAAGAACAACGCACAAGAGGATTGTTATGCGCAGACCTGAAGGGTGTTGCCTTTTATGCGCGGTGTTCAGAAAAAGTGAACCTTGGTGTTTGTTTGAGAGCGCTTCAAGATCTCTGAGTGTGTTAGTCAGGTGGTACACTTACTGGATCGGGCACCAGCACGGGTAGTGGACACAGCAGTATGGGCGTCAGTATCAAAACGAGTGTACTCCGAAACGCCCACAGCGTCCTCCAAAACTCCTTGCAGGACACCGGGACGCAGACGTAGCCAGCCATCTTGAACGAAAGTTTAAGAACAAGTTGTAGTGTCAGTGTTCGGACCTTTTAAGAGTTCCTTTCGTGCCCAAAGTGCGCATGTAAATATTGGCTGGACCGGTGCATATTAATCACAGGGGAGGTAGATCGTCCGAAGCGGCCTGCCAAAGCGCTGATGACAAAAGGTGAAGGATGGTCCCTAACACGGAAGCCCTAATTCATTGAATTTATTCCGATGTAAAGTCTAAATTAATTTTGTACGATTTATCGTTCAAAAAATTGACTGCGTTGGCCTACAAAGCAGCCTGAGAAAATGGGAAAAATGTTTGGTAATGACGAGAGTAGTGTTTGTTTACACGTCGACTGTGACGAAAGTGTACCAGACGCGCCGTCATAATTATTACCTATCCAGTACAATGACAGCTCAGCGTTACATTCAGTACAAACAGGAGCTTGCCAAGGTGGCGGGTGATTTATTAGAAGTACCCGACATGCCACGTCATTCGAAAAGAGACGGCAGCGATTTGTCGACACCTTCTTTTTTATAGTGCCTCGTCTGTTCAATACAGTTGTTGCCAGAAACTAGCTATCTACACATTATAAGCTCGAGGTCGATCGCACTCAATGACGACGACGACGTCTGAGTCATATTTACGTCATCCTAGCGCCCTCCAACGGCAAGGTAGGGGTATTCGATTAACTGACCGACGGGGGAACCAATAATGTACGACAAAGACACTAAATATTCATACGTTTGTAGACGTCTCGTATCGAGAGAATCTCACAATTTTAATGTCGATTTCGTTGTTTAACAAGTCTCCGAAACAAACGTTTTTTGACGATAAAGTATAAACATGTACGACGAAAATCGACTACTGAAAAACAACTTCTATGGACCGCATAAACATATCTTTTTATTCACTCTCTTGACTATAAGAACTCCGTTGGAGGTAGCATTTAGACTTGAAATACTGGAATGTACCAAAAGTTCGTGGTTTAAAGGGTAACTCCTCCTTAAGTGTGTGTGTGTGTGTGTGTGTGTGTGTGTGTGTATACTATGTGCAACAAACGCCATGTGTACAATCACACCCTGTGTTGCTCTGTAAAAATGAAAAAAAAATCTTTGGTGGAATTTTAATAAAAAAAACTTCCGTAACCTGTCCGTTGTATTGCATGAACTCCGGTGCGACAAAGCAAAGTTTTACAACAGGCATACATGGATACCCAATATAAGACCAGGTCAGGTCAGCTCAGCTCAGCTCAGGTCAGGGTTGAAGTACTTGTTTTTAAGTGAACTATGTATACTGGATCAGACACACCATAGTTTTGGAAATACATCAATAAGATTACACGAAACACAAATACGAAAAGACTCGATAAAAATAACGTCTAACCATTTACATCTCAGACGATTTCTTTGAAAACGTTCTTTAAAAAGAGACACTGAAGATTTCCATGCTATTCGACATTAACCTCCTATCATTCATATATAGCATATTGCTTCCCTTTCCGTTTATTGCGTATCGGTATATTTTTGTTATACTGAAGTATCACCTGCGATTTTAAGCTTATGTTTGTCCACTTTACTATGAATACGAAACCAGGGAGATATTTTCGGTCAATGATGGTTGTATTGTGGTGCCCCCTGCCCAGGCTGGATATGTGTTGAGGTCGAAGAGGAAGACCCCAAAGGTGTTGATGGTCAAGTTCACAACCACTAAGCTGGCCAGATTGATCAGCAGACCGCACTTCACCTGGAGGAAAGAAATAATGAACAAACGCCATAAAGGGTAATCGGATCGGTACGAAATAAATTAAAAATGCTGTAACTAATTTTTGAAACAATCAACTTCTGGCGAAGCATTTGTCTCAAAGATCGTAGCATCTTTGTTTTCAAGATTTTTGAACGTCGTGTCATTGTTACATACCTGTATTTGCATCACATTTTGTCAATACGTCTTGCTATAGTTTGGTTTTAAGCTTAGCATTTTATGAAGCGATTTGTACGTCTGACAATCTCTGTCTGTGTGTCTCCGTCGCTCGCGACATGGGTTTCTACGAGTAATTCTGATTAACATGCACTGTCTATTGTGCTTACCATGTCCATAACGGTCAACGTTCCATACGAGAATGCAATGGCATTTGGAGGGGTAGCTATGGGCAACATAAATGCGAAAGAGCTGGCCACTGTGGTTGGTATCATTAGATAATGCGGGTTAACACCGATACTTTCACCCTGCAACAAAATTCAGATCAGAGTGGCAATAAGCGGATGATAGCAAAACTAGTAATCATAGCTGGTAAATATGATAAGAGTATCAATATATGACGAATCAAACTGCGTACATAGTAGGACGCCACCTCGCAGCTTCGAGTGCGCTGTCATTCTTTCTTTCGTTTATTTTTTCTGGCTCAAGCCAATCTAAAGAAAGCTCAATGCGAATCACGGGTAGCAATGACACGAATATTCGAATTTCTACAAACTACATTCAGAAAATTGATTACCACCCGACTTTTTATTTTATCTGTTGGGAATCCCTCAATTTTTAAACAATTTATTTTGAGTCATTACATTCTTGGTATTTGTATTCACACGTACTCGTGAACGGGCGCGTTTTGAATATTGGTGATTAGAAGCTGCTTCGAAGTCACGCTACCCTCTGTTGACATGTTGTTTGTTTACTTAGGATGAATATTGATAAACACATAGATAAGATTTGATGTGTGTCCTGGCACACAAGTCCCAACACGTCGAAGTTTCACTGACCCCTCATATATCCCTATCAGCTCTGTGGCTTTTACGTATAGGGACTTTGGCGATACAAATGTCCTGATGACAGAGCGCAACACCAAATTTGATTCAGCAGATTTCCAGTTGTCGCTATCCAAGCACAGCCAAGAAAACGGTCTCTTAAGGTGCAGTGACGGGAAGTTCGTGATCGGTCGATTATCTGGACGTACGGGTCAAAATACTAATAAAAGGGGTAGAAATGTCTTCTTACCATTTTACCGATAATCGGAAGGAATACGGCCGCTGTGGCCGTGTTACTGATGAATTCTGTTAGAATAGCTATGAGGACAGTGCAAACTATCACTAAAGACCACGCTGGTATGGTTGCAAAGACTTTGAACTGTTCAGCGAGATAGTCCGACAGCCCAGATTCCTGTGAGGGATAAAACGGTGACAATTAATTACCGCCCGACTTTTCACGGAGCTGCGCCGGAACGTCAAAGCATACAAGAACCAGTAATCTCCGATATTCTCCGCAACAACGTGCATTCGACTATTTGTGAAAGAGTACATCTTTGAATGATGGATGAGCTTAGAATACTTGGCAGAACCACAGTCCCTCTAGACAGAACACAACGCCAGTCGGGAGATAAGCGCCCGCAGGCGGAAAACAGTGGAGACACAGCATTTCTGAAAGCGTATCGTGAGGAAGTTGATGAGAAATGACTTGACTCTGGACAATCATGCCGGGTTCTACAGATAGCAGAACGCTAAAAAGGTTTTTTTTTCGGTCAACTGAAAGCTCGTGCTTTAAGACGGAAATAATGTTCATAAGGTACACTGAAAGATCATTGATAAAAGACTAATACATGAAGGGCGAAAGTTTCAAAATTTGGAATAGCAAAACAATTTACAAGTAGTACATATATGCGGTGTACTGACCCCAAAGGCATCAGCTATGGCGTAACCAGCTCCCATCAGAAAGATTACCTCCCAACGCATGTTTGATGATGCCCGTCTCCAGTCCAATATGGCCGGCGCTGGACTAGAATCTGCGTTTTCTTCTGAAGAATTTGAAGACGACAGAGATTTTCCGTAGATTAGTTTTTTAAAACACTGTTACTAAAAACTGTAGCTAGAAACTGATACCCTAGGGCTTGCAAGTATACAGGTACACATTATACTCTAGTATAGTGCAATTTGTGACATCGGGCACGTTTCGAGACTATAACATCAAGCTACAAAATCGATGATTGGGATCCAAAATCATTTGGCAGTATTTTGTACACAAGGAGATATTCAAGCACTGCATACAGTTCACCTATAATCTGCCTGAATAATGTTCTTGATTCCTTTAAGCATTGGCAGAGCTATGCGGAAACTTACCCTCAACATTAAAACTTTGATTTCGACCACATTTTAAGAAGTTTGGCTTGGAAGAAGGTATCAGAGCTAACGATATCACCACGGCCATTGTTGCTGTAGAGGAGGTGACGTATCTGACAGAACAAACGCGAATAATAATAATAATTAATACAGAAAAATCTGGCATCACAAACTCACTGTTGATACAATTACTCACATCGGAGGGTACAACATTCGCAAAGAAATGTTCCGACGCCAAAATTCTCCATTAAATGTAATCATGTCCGAGATGTGATAAAGTTACTCCTACTTTCGTTTTCTCTATACAAATGCAAGCTTTCTTTGGTAGTATGAAGACTGTGAGTCGATCGCAGCACTATTCACGATTTTGACCGATCAAATGCTGGAAGAGGAAGTTAGCCAACTTTCAAATTTATTGATACCTCGGACGCCATATGGATGAAGGCGATTCATTTCTGATTTATTGTGCCTCGGTGACAGATATTTGGACTCTCAAACTTTTACAATTCCTTTCTGGTACACCACTTGTGGGGGTTCATTTTAAAGCTCTTGGTGTATGGAACCTTTTCACAGTACTTATTTTTTCGAAATTCGAAAAATTTATTTTTCTCCATACAGTTTGCACAGGGATGGCGGCCATTTTGAATTTTAAATATCGGTAAATCTTCAGTTATTTGTTTGTCTAGTACCAAAATTTGCAAGGTGACCCCCGATTTTTATTCTTGATTTTGAAAGTTTGAGCAAATGTTAAAGTCTTTCACTTTCGAGGCGCATACTACCTTAACATTCATAGTTTCATTCGAACGTGGACAAAATGGAATTTCTTACTGGTGAGAAAAAAGCGATGACCAGCCTGGGATGAATCTAGGCGAATAGGTCAACCATAGTAACGACAGCGCTATGAAATGAACCAAAACAATCACCTCCGCCCATCTGTCAAAGACAAAGAAAATAAATTCAATTGTTACTGGTCCATTGTCATATCACGTGCTCATAGTAATAGTGTTACAAATTTGTCAAATTTTGTGGGCACGATCAATAATATAGCTAAACATGTCAGTTATACCGATTTAGGATAGGGAAATTCTTCGGACTGTTACAGTGAAAACCAGCTGAGAATGAAGAATGAAATTGATCAAAAAGTTATCACACTTGTATTTGTATATTGGAAGATAGATAGCAAAACCGCGACACTTATATCATAAGGCAGATAAATGATCAACAACTAAACCAGACATACGTCATTTTACCCAGCTCTGCGTATTGTTTACGTATGATGAGTTCGGCATCTGAGGGCACGTGGTGCTTTCGTCGCCTATTTCGCGATCGTCTGCACAGTTTAAACAAGCCTCTGCAATGTGTTGGAAACAGAAATCAGTTAATAAGATATTGTGACGTAATCATGTGACATGTACGCATTGCGGTTGTGATGGTATAAATGACCATATTCGCTGTTTTACTTGTAGGGAACTATACAGATTATCCTGTTGCAACCGTGTTTCAACTGCTCGAACTTGATCTCCTAAAATGAGATAATTACATGTATATATCATACAACCGCTGTTTCTGGCTCATCTTTTGGGAATGTGCCTCAGGGAGTTTGGCGAAATAACTTACTGCTCTATAGTTTGCATGGACTAAATTTGAAAATTGCATTCAAAATTATGTTTTCGACAACATCTTTTTGAGTAAAATTGGTTTACCTTAGAGTTTTAAACACACAGAATCTACGGCTATATTTAATTTCAAATGACAAGGAAACCACACTGGGTTCTTAGAGAGTACCTTTCAATAAATATCACGCGTTAATGAACGACAAATTCTGACAAAGAGAACACATATGATATAGGTGAACTCGCGAATTTCCCTTTCTGTGCTCCCAGCAGACATGGCGGTGTACTGAAATATTTGGCACCGACACAAATTAACCGTTGAGGGCGCTCGACAAACAAGCACGACGTTCCATGCATTTGCCAGATTCAGGTGTTCGGTAGTCTTACCTAAGATCAAGGAATCTCCATTGTAAAACCAACCACGCGATTATTAGGATTATCAGTTGGTTCGGGAACCCATACGCGAACCATGTACCGAAGTCAACGGTGGCTTCGTAACCGTATAGACTGTAAAGGAACATACAGATTAAAATTCATAACACACAACAAACACAATTTGGTTAACTTTACACAAATTGCGGCGCCTTAGCCGGCTACAGATTTCCCTTGTGCCTCCTTTCGACGAGGAATTTTCAAAACTTTTGAAGCATAGACAGCTTTTTGTGATAATATCGTAGTATATGACACGTCAATTTTACTCGATGCTTCGGAGAACGTCTTTTGTTGAGTTAACCCCCTCTCGAGGGATGGGGATTGAACATAATTGTGGGCGATAAAATTTACATTTCCTTCTTGAAATGTGAAAACAAACATCTCCTTCGGACCCCAGTGCAAACTTAATAAAATCCTGAAATAACATCACCTACATCAGTTATCAAAGTGACGGACGCGACGCTTAGTCACGTGATGCCGAGCACGAAATACCCTTCATTCGTCCCCCTTGGGTGTAACCGACTTATTATCATTGAGGATTATTGTTTTCGGGATGAATAACCTTGTACAACGTTTTGCGGTTGTTACTATTACTATCGCTAGCACTAGTATTACTACTGGTACTACAACTACAACTACACTGCACTCCGCTGCACCACACTGAACTAAACCACACTACACTACACTAAACCACACCACACTACACTACACTACACTCACTTACCGCACCACACCACACTACACCACAACACACCACACCACTACATCATACTACACTACACAACATTAAACCACACTACACTACACTACATTACAATAAACCGCACCACACTACACTTCACTATACCACACCACACTACACTACACAACACTAAACCACACCACACCACACCACACTACACTACAACTATAAGTACGACATCTCCAGCGCGAAACAATTTACTAAATTGACTTACCTCTCCAATTGACCTGTCATGACAATATTTGACGAAGTACCATACAGTGTCGCTGTACCTCCGATGTTCGCCGCGTAGGCCACACACAACACAAGGCCTTTGCTCAGGTTTTTAAAGTCATCGTCTGACACGCCACTCTTTGATGCCGGAGTCTGTTCAGTGGCAGACGTAACGCTGGCGATTCTGGAATGTAAGAAATGAAAGAAACCAACGAAATAAATAAATAAATAAATAAATAAATAGATAAGTAATGTACACAAATAAATACACATGTCATAGTTTATACCTATACATATTTATTTTTTTAAATACTGCTATGCACTTTAATATGAACACTTTCCGTAGATGGAGAGGATGAAACTACATTGAAATTGCTGTAAAAACACTTACGCCTTGATCAGTCATTCATTAATAACAAAACTGAATACACTGTATTTTAAAATAACACATGGTGACACTAGGGCAAGATTGGGATTTGTTGCCTGCCCAAGGCATGGTGCCTATGGAGGTAATATTGATAATGCCCGAGCCAAACGCGACAAACTCCAATCAATCAATCAATCAATCAATCAACCAATCAGACAAAATCAATTAATTACGGTTTTGACTCTTCATGGTCCTTCTGAAGTTCCAAGTCTGCGTCACCATTGGCAACCCTTGGTAGTTGACTCTCCTAGAGGGAATATATAAGAAACATTACAACAACTAATTAACTGAGAGCAGAAAACAATCGCTTTAAATCTTTGAATTTGTCTCCTTTATATACTATCACCCGGCCAGTTTTTTTTTCAGTGCCAGAAATTTTATTTTAGATTTTTCCAAAAATATTTTGATCAAAAGCTATGGATCATGAAAAGACATGTCAGTGTGGTCCAAAATCGTCAAAGTGTCAAAGAAAAATTCATGAAAAATTGGTAAAATGTTGCACCTAAATTTTGGTGGGAAAAATTGGCAGCACTCAAAGGGTTAAGGCGAAATCTTATTTTACCAGGAATGTCATAATACCTTCGGGTTACTGCATTGATTACCGAAGACGGACAATAATTATATGGACTAAAAGTGGAGTTTGTCATACCATGTCAAATGAAGCAGCAACTTGAGCACACGCCAACTTTAGAGGATACGATAGAAATGTGAAAGTATCATACAGCTTAGGGTAGAATGCGCGTCGGGGATAGATATTCGGAATCTCAAATTTTGACAATTCTTTACTGATCTACCATTCTCATTTTTAAGCTCTTGGGCAAGACATATTTTCACCATCTTAATATTTTGAAAATTGTATTTTCCACTATATAGTTAACACAGGGATGGTGGCCATTTGAATTTTAAATACATGTCCGGGTAAATGTCAGAAAATTTGCTTCTCTACTACCAAAATTTGCACGGTGAGCCTGATTTTTATACTTATTTGGCAAGAGAATTGTTGAAAGTTTCACTGAGGAAAGCCGGAGCAAAAGTATAAGTCTTTCACTTTCGAGGTGCGTACTGTCTTAATAATAGATTTTGAATCGTGTTATAAACACTCATCGTTTGGAAATTTTATCATGTGCTGTACAAAGTTGGCTTTGATGCGTAGTTTGATGATAAACAAGTACTCCCAATCGTAGCGGCATGGGCCTGTAAATCGTCGTAGCGGTACTTACCGTGCGTTTAACGTTGATTTCTTTCAATATGGCGACTGCCAAAGGAACCATCATTGACGTCACAACAGAGTTACTCATCCACATGGCCAGGAAACTTGTGGTTGTCATCAGACCAAACATCAACCTAGAAGTATATTATAGAAATAAGACATAATGGAAGTGGGGACTCTAATTAGCGACGACGTTTTTTTAATTACGAGGCAGAACACTGTCGCCTGCCAAAATCCGAACAACAAGCTTGCACATGTATAGAAATCGCGCACAAACTGCAGGATTTCATTTGTCCCTTTTTAGACATTAACAGTTTCTGGCTCAGATATCGCAATATATTACTTACTTGTTCGACAGGATTATTCTAAGATTTCAAACACGAAAACATGTACCATTTACCCCATCACACAGCTCGACGAACTGTTTAAATAGTATGCATAAATCGTTTTTCATTTTCGGCACTGTGAGCAAGCAGTGGTCATGAAAAAAAAGAACCGACTTAAACATTTCTTTTCCAACTCCCTTGGAGTCAGTTTTGTTTTAAAGTTACAAACTTTACGTAGGATAATCATTCTAATTTTTGCTTCTCGGTGTTGAATATGAGAGTCGTTCACCCTCGGACTTGTTCACAAATCATTTCGACTATTGCTACACAAGAACCACATCACCGCTTTGAACTGATATTCATTATGATCAGGGAAAATCGAAATGCTTTCTTAATATCAATTTATAACTCAAAATGATCTGGAGGTGTAGCAAGACCTAAACGCCGAAACTTTGTCGTTTACTTACTGTTAGTGTTCGTTAGATTTATTGGAATATATTTCTGATAGAAGGCGGGAATTTTGTTACGCCATCATGCGGCATGGCGGTTGAAGGAACTTTGAGTAGACCGCTCTTCTCTTCTACCGAACAATATTCTCAGACAATACTAAATACCAAAAACATCGCATTTGTCTCTAGAAAGGGCGGTCTCATAGTACCGTGAAACCGATGAGGGTGCTGGGGACACTATTGCCTAGTAGAGGGGGTTTCCCATCATGATAAAAACCGTTTTGGCCTGTCTTACACACACGTCGCGTGATGGAATTTTTAGAACGTGTCGGCTTGGCGGATGGCTTTTGTGGCTGGTAGTGGTAATCAATAGGCAACAGGATGCGGTTGGCGGGAAACATCTTAATCCCAGGAGAAATGCCATCGAGTGTCCATATGCCGATAATGAAGAAAGTCCCCATTTATGGTGTAAAGGGGCCCAAGGGATTAATCTATTCTGTCGTTATATGTCGTAAAGGGGTGAGAGGGATTACTCCAAGAATGATATCATTTATGTCGTAAAGGGGTAAAAAGGAGTAATCTACCTTCTCGTCTCATCTACTCACCACCTGGGTGTGGAAGCTGTATGGCATAGAATCCGGAGGGCGAATCTGCGGTGGATATTCCAGTGCTCCATGGCATCGGCGACGAAGAAGGCGCCAATCATGGTCATGATGATGTCCTTCATGTAGTTGGCGCTCACCTGAGCTGAGTGCATGACCCCGAGGAGGGGAAACAACAAAACTGGTAGGAGTGCGGTGAGAGCGATCGGCAGCACCTCCGTCATCCAGTAAATCGCTATTATCAACACAGCATAAGCACATAATGCGGCCTGAAAAGAGAGCGAGGAATTGCGATCGTCACATATATCACAATGTAATATATATATATATATATATATATATATATATATATATATATATATATATATATATATATATATGTGTGTGTGTGTGTGTGTGTGTGTGTGTGTGTGTATATATATATATATATATATATATATATATATATATATATATATATATAAATAAACAGATTACTTCAAGTACAAAGTAATGAAATCTATTACTTAAGTTTCATGCATCTTGCAATCCTCAGATAGAGTCTCTCTCTCTCTCTCTCTCTCTCTCTCTCTCTCTCTCTCTCTCTCTATATATATATAATGAATTGTGTACAAAATGTATGTATATAAATGGCGATTTGCCATTCCCTACGTACCAGACATATTGCTTAGTAGGAATGATATACATATAATTAATCTTCCACAGTATAATTTTATACATAATCATTACGTTAATTGTTTTGTGGTAACGCATATCAGGCACTCTGGTTGATGGGAATTCCCGACTATGTACATAGAATTCAAAGTTGAAGGGATTGTCAATAAACCATTGCAAGTAGTGAAAGTTATGGAGATCCATGGTTTACAAATAATAATTTTAAACGACTATTGTTTGCTAAATAATGAAAATTTGAACTTAAATAAGAGAGTTTGTTTGTAAGTATTTACTATTAATTCCTTACATTGTATTACAAAATGATGCCACACAGAGCTCGATATCTGTACAATTGAAGTCTTTCCAATTTACCGTTTCTGTGTTCGACGATTTCATGCGTGTGGTGTGGTGCATCGATCGCGCCAAGGTCAGGGGTCTGTTGCGATGACAATGTAGTAAAAATAGACATGATCGGATTTCTGATTACTTTAATAGTTCCTCATAAATAAACTATGAACAATAGCCTAATTATAACGCTGATCTTCCCGCCATCGGTCGTTTTGATCTACTATTTGTAGATTAGAGACATTTAAATGTTGCATCGAAAGAACTGTATTTGATACCCTAGGGAGGAAAAGGGGAAGAGGAGAAGGGAAGAGAGAGAGAGAGAGAGAGAGAGAGAGAGAGAGAGAGAGAGAGAGAGAGAGACTCACTCGTTGACTCATCATTTCTCGTAATCTTTGGTATAGAGGTTACTTTAGATTATCTCGAAACCAATGTTGTTTTACAGAAAATTTACAGAAAATGCGAAAACATGCGTCCGAGTCTGAACAAAAATTCTTCAATGCCGTCAAGCTCGAATGAAAACTTCGACCCCGAGTCGGGATTTGCCCCCCCCCCCCCCGTAGTGCCACCATTGGTGGATTAAAAAGAGTAATGACGTCCCTTTCAGTATGGTATGAACGCAAAACTCTATCTCGTCGCAAGTGACGAGGTTTTAAGTTGTCAGAGTTTTAGAGTTTTAGAGCTGTGATTTCAGGGGCAGTCTATTATCATAAGGGCACTTCGCTGCTGAGAGACCTTGACGAGGGTGATTTACCAAGCTCTCGAGCTCGTCAGTTGTCTTCACCCTCGATGGTTACGCTCCTTCATCTCTGTAAGAAAGGTTCCCGTGACAAGTAGAAAACAACGCATGAGATGACGTATCACGACCTCACAAATCAGTATCCCTACGGGTTCGCTGACAGGGCAAACGGCTCACAATTTCCAATACTTATATTTTGTGTACTCGCGATTCTTTTTTATCAACTTTCAATGTCCGTAGTGGCCTTACTGATTTGATGCTGCGATAGGTCAATCTTCTTCAAATCTGAGTAAGACATCGCCAGGCCCCCACTTTTGGTAGTTTCGTGCTGGTCGCCTGGCCACTTGGACACTGAAGGAATTTCGATGAATGAATCAAAGTAAAATTACTGAATTCTGCTAGATTTACCTACCAGAAATTGTACACGGAAACAAAAATGTTACTATTGATGATCGGCAATGCGGGATGTAAGCTTAGATGCATCAAAATGGAGTCACTGAGGATCTGATAATTTTGAGAGTGGACACTCACGAAATATTGGGCTATACTTTTGACGAAGTTCAACTGGGCTATGCTAATTGTGAACTGATAACGGGTTTAAATCCAATGTGAGTAGATACACGCTCATTTGGACTTTCATTTCCGCACTATAATCACATGATTCGCAGTGAATACCGCATGCACGCTCTCTGTCCATGCATGCACTCATGCTTCCGGTGCTTTCATTCAGGAATAAAAGAAAATACGTGTACACAATATAAAACCTAGTTTGTTTTGTTGTATTTTCTTCACTTTCGCGTACGATGTTTGACAAGCTTTTAAAAACAGACTTTCACATGATCGCAGTTTCACGGAAGAGCGAACTTTCAGCACGCAAGTAAAGGCACCAACTGTTTCCTCGGCCGCGTGGCAGGAAGCCCTTCAGCCTTGTAAAAGGCCACCTCCATGTTGTCCGGACAGGGAGGTAACCTTCACGACTTCGGCTATTCAATATAAAGCACGATGCAGATGGCGAGGGTCACACCGCCGCTGTCAGTACTACACAGCACGCCTCCACAGTCCAATACGGTATTTAATGTTACATGATATTACGCAACACAGATAGAGATACGCGACAGGAATCGAACCGAACACATGCCGGCTACCACAACATAATTGTGACAGAGTCTATCCGCGATGCGCATCACTCAAAGCTTTAATGAGCTCTGGCAATGGCCCGTAAGGGTCGATCATATAGCTTGCATGCAACTTGTAATAATGTTACATTGTATATGTAGCTAGTTGGCGGTGTAGGCTATAGTATGTATCGGTTTTGATTTTTTGTAGTGACACGTCGACTGGGCTGACACCCATGGTTTGATGGAGTCACGGTCAAGTTATTAAACTGACATCGACCGCACACAGCATCACGTTTTACATGTACGACAGTACGTAGCGTAGCCGTAGTGAGCTATTATAAACGCCGTAGTACAGGGACCGCTAGATCGTTCACCGGATCGGAGAACGGTCAAAAGCGGAGGTGATTAGCTCATTAATCAAACGTCATCGTTACCTACCGTATCTTGGATTATTATCGGCAGTGGGCACAGTAGAATCGGAGTCAACACCAAAACCAGCAGTTTACGTTTGTGCCACAGCAGCTTCGCGATATTCATGCAGGCAGCCATGTTGGTTGTTCAGTCGTAATTATGCCGGCTCGCAGCTGAAAGAAGACACGTGCTCGCGTATTTGTATTAATTATGTATGTATGAGGTACTTGATCAGGCGGTCAATTTAAAACATCATACTTCAACGTGTATTTCTCAAAGCTATACTCTCGGTGAAATGGACGGTTCACCGGTGGGAAAGTGTGTATTCGCAGTGCTGTGACCAAGATGTTTTCTGCAAATGCGTACAGTAGCATGAATAGGGTCATGGTGGTGGTGACCCTTAGTTTGTAAAGTTATGCAAATTGAGGTCACACCACCATGATTTGGCGTTTTCGTGTTCGCTAGTTATCTTTGCCTTATCGGCGTTATAAGCACAAACAAAGCAATAAATAAATGTGTTAGGCGTGACATTGTTTTGATGGCTAGTATTTAATCTAAATCATCAAATAATTATAAATCCTTGGCTTTTTTGTGGAAACGAACATAATGGCACATTCTGAAATGAAGTGAGTAGCCTACTTGCGAGGGAATAAAAACTATATCAAAGATGCATTTCTACATTTCCATAGCTTCGAGACAAAGTGTGTGATTAATGCAGCGCCCTCGCCAAATGGCTTTGAAGTGAAAAAGTGACCTACATTCTTGACCTGAACGGTTTATATTTCGGAAGGGGTGGGCAAAACTGGAAAAGAAAATAACAAAAATCTTGCGGGGCCAAACGTCGTCGAAAGCACTTTCTAGGCTTACTTTTTTGTATAAATACCTGCCTGGCAATACGAATAAAAGGTCAAATCTCTAAATACTAAAACAGAAAGCATTTAGTTTTCTAAAACAGCCCATCCAATGTGACGACGACGAAAGCGTGTTTTGCTTTTATTTTGTCCCGCGGTACTTTAAACTATAAGATTGACTCTTGACTCACCTGTTGGCGCTCTCTTTTTGAATACAATGCTGGACGTCTGCCAAGAGCTCGGGTTACTCTCTGACTGAATCAATGGCCCAAAGATAAATACTAACCTAAAACTAACATTTTCAGACTTCGCGTCTTGTCACAAGTTGATAAACATCGTGTCATGTAGCCTAGACACTATTCGTCGCTTCCGGCCTCCTCGGAGTGTGGACGGACAGAGGCCGAAGCGACGAATAGGGTCTAGGCTACGGGTCATGCCGCCACTGGCCCCTTGCCAGGCCACGGAGGTTGTCATCAAGTCTCGCTTTCTTGATCATTATCTCTAAGCCCTGCTGCCCTGGCAATGTCGGCCGTCGAGATGCTCGACAAAATTCAACGCTGCACATCAGTAGCTATCACTGCAGCACTGCGTTCATCTGTCCTGTTTTATCACTCTCTCCATGAGAATGCTACCTCTACACTCCAACAGTTGTATTTACTATTCTCTCGCCTATTTCTGCTCGTTCAGTTCAGCAGGAGTAGAAAGTTCAGGGTGATTCTGTGAGCTCACCTCGGCCGCAGCAACACACTGAAGACTCGACTCGTTGGTCCCTGTCGCAGTTTTTGTAATTAAAGTTAACTTTGGCATCTATTAATTAGTGTACATTTTCGGTTGTTTGTTCGATGTTGACAAGCTGGCTTTCGATGATTTTCATCGCAATAATAAAGTCATCAAGTCACGTCATAACTCAACGGACAACACAACGTAATAATCTATAACAGAATGTGTGTTCATACATGCAACGCGTATGCTTTGAACAATTGTTAGTCACGATGGGTCACCACAAAAGTATATCGCCTCCTTTCACGAACCAAAATCATCGCTATTTACAATATTTCTTTTCGCGGTCTAAATTGACTGACGAACAACTATTTCATATTCTCTCTATCCAAGCAAGTTTGACGCTCTGGCAACAGATTCACACACTTCAGCAAGTCAAGTTTCGATGTCTGATGATTAACATCTAGCAGCTCAAGATGTATGTTAAATACAAACATTTCACATTAATCCATGAACACACTCAATTATGGATGAATTATGAAGACTCGTGATCTTTGAATACTGTGTTGTAGAAGTTGCAACTTCATGACCAAAATGTTAAATACATACATCTTTTTGGAACACACGAATCAGTTTATCGGTGTGGCTTTACCATACGGGCAAGGTGAACCTGATTTCTCTTTCGACACAAGTCAGATATACGTTTAATGGGGAAACACTGAAATGGCGGAGTCTTGGTCCTCACAGGGATGAGTTTTCCAGTAAATAAAGTTTTCCATGATTCTTTTATGTCGGTGCTTTCCTGTTCAATGCTCACGTGCAGTACACTGTCACCCGTGACACCAGATAGCCGTGGACTTGTTTTACCGCATCCGTCACGTTTTTGTCGTTATCTTCCCTGTGTAGAATACACAAGAGTTAATATTTGACCTAACTAAAATGGGACGCGTAGCTTACAAAGACAAAACACTGTGATTCAGAACCACATTGCATGCATTGGTTTGACCAGCTCCGAGTCGACGACAAGTAACAGACCTGTTCTCGTTGTGACGTCTGTCATCCTTCGTTTATATGACTGCGATGACTGAATCCATGCTGCAGGCAAGAGATTTAGGGGCCGATAGGACGATATATATTGAACTTCAAGACAGAAATAAACCGTCATCAAAAAGTTGTTCAACTTTTCGTGCGCATCCATTTACGAACCGTGAAAGGGCAATACAGCGGTGGGACACGGGAAAATATTGGGTTCATAGCCAACACTATTAAGGTTGTAAATCCGCACAATCGTCATATGATTATACATAACAAAATACCATGGACACATAAAACTCTTACTGCGTTAACTTGATTCTCTCTCTGACAATAAGTTCCATGAATTCACGTTTCATAAACACCACCTTCTAATATACGCATAGGCAAGATTTCTATTAGGCCCCGTACCTGAAATCAGCAAGCGAACATGTCGCGTACCCCTCGTAAACATCAAATCAGCCGAATTTTGAAGGGATTTAGAGTTCAGAGTGAGAGTCAAGATCGCCTGTAAGGTTTACGTGTATCTTTATGGATCCACAAGTCCACCATCAAGTACATCCCACTTAGGAGGAGGAGGTCGGAAAGAGGACCTAAAGACCATTTGTCTCTCACGTAAACATCAAACATAGTATCTACGGTGACGGATTCGGAAAAAAACTCATGGATTTATAAATCGTGCAAAAACTAGTTTATTAAATTTCTTAAAATCGTACATTTGTTCATAACAAAGCATACCATACAGGTATGATCTAAAATCTTATGTACACTTGTTGAAGAAGAAGGAAAAAGTTGTTTAATTTTGACAAACACGATTACACCTTAAAATACAATTCTAACATGGCAAATCTTGAGAGACTAAAAAGTTGTGACTACATTTCATCGGAACTCTTAAATGGTAACAATAACAATACTTGTAAAACCCTAAAGTCGTGATGTAATGGCGTCGGTATACCATGATTGGCACCAGGACCGGGTTACACAAGAATATATTACATGTAAATGTACACACAGGGGTCTGTGCTCGGACGAAAATGTTTGCTTTGGTCTTGTGAATAAAATCTCAGGCCTATAGAAGAAAATGGATCTCAGTTTTCGCCTAAAAATGAAAATTGTTTTGCGGTGTGACACCTACAAGTTGCTTTTATACCTCAAGGTTACCCTGCATACAAAAAATGAAGCTGACCATAATTTTCATCGCATCTGAAGTGTCGTGCCTAATATAAGCTTATTGTTTGAATTGCAAACGGCGAGATTTGCTGTCAGTAAGAAGTTTCGGATGGCTAACGGTTATTACTCCTTAACTCGAAATTATAGTGCTTTAATTTATTCATTCGAACACCATATCTCACACCGTTATCGATTGAGGGTCATTGAAAATTCCAGACCTAGATATATGATTATGGCAAACAGCGAGAGCTATTTATTTGCTTGAATACGTGGTTTCCGCAGTCACTTTCCACTGATGGCACTACAAGAAAGCGGGAACATATATATTCCTGAATAACAAACTGACCGAAGCAAAAAATAACAATATGGAACCTTGAAATTCCAGCTGTCGTCAATTCGAAGGGTAGATCTGTGTTGCCTTTTTGGTTGAAGTAATTTCTCAGGTAACGTATACGTATCATGTATTGACAAAAATAGTCTCAAGCGATGTTTAAGTGTTTTCAGAGATGTATGCATGTATGACATATCGAGAATAAATGCCATCAATCAGGAAATAATAGTACTGTATCATACACTATCGAGCAAATTATACAGTTAAAAGGGTACCATGTACATTTTATGATTAACCATTTAAGTTCATCTACATTAATTGCGCATTGTGTGCGTCTACGAGATGAAAAGTTCAAATATCTAGAAATTCAAAAATTAGCAGTTTTAGGATGAGCATTGAGATTTGGAACAATTTGCTTGCCTTCAGAAATTGTTTTTTTCGTTGCCTAATACGAAGGGGTGCTATTAAATCATTTGGTTTTCGACAGAAATTCATCTTCAAAAGTCTACAAAATTATTTCGGGTTTTGTATCTATACGCACTAGTTCAAATTTTAAAATCTAAAGCTGAGTTAAGAATGTTAAAGGTATTGAACTCTATCAGCTAGCCAGAGTTGATCACATCACTGAGAGCAGGAAGAAATCAAAGTTGCCGTGTCTTTGACGACTTGGTGTGAGTTCTAATGTCACCGTAAAATCACTCTACAATCAACGCTGAGCGCTAGAGAAAGGCATAATATACACAAAATTTTTAAAAAACGGGTCTTATTTGTCGTAGCACTGAAACGAATGAAGATATTTTCCTGGCGCAGCATTTCTGTAAATGTTGATCAGCTGAACGTTGTGTGTGTTGTAAATTACTTTTTCTGGCTCTATTGTTGTAATATACACTTTTCTTCTTCTACTCCAGAATGATGAAGTTATCAGTGACGTCTGATGTTATTTTTTGACAATTGAACTCAGTTCAGAGATATCATAATAACCACAGGGGCTCAGAAGTGGCTATTTAAGTCAATATTACAGCGTTTTTCTTTCTTTTCCAATGTTACAAATAAACCAGCTGAAGAGCACAACACTTGTGTAGCTGTCTTTTGTCTAGCTTGTATTGGCATGTATAGTGCGTCCTCGTAAATGTGACCTTTAGTTCCGTGACCTCTAGCCATGCCTACTTCCTGCCCTGCCCTCGCTATGCTTACTGTGAAATATTAGTACAGTAAACACAGCGACGTCTGTACGCATGGCCAGTAGGCATGGCCAGAGGAATTGGCTAGAGGTCACGGAACTAAGGGAGCATTCGTTATTTACGGGGAGGGGGGGGTTGGTGGAAATCAGGGGGGGGTTGACTTTTACAAAACCGCTTTTTAGGGGGGGGTCAAATTTTACAATCAATGATTGAAGGGGGGTCAAATTTTACAAAGGTTTGTATTGAGTTATGGAGAACAAAATTGACTTTGGAATTTCACTGAAATGTTGCTTGTGTAACCGATGTTTCGAGACGGCAGAATAATAACCGACCGAAGCTCAGCCAATTTATTTCTCTAGCAGGGCCAACAAGTCCGAGACTGGCGTTAACCTCTCTAGAGCAGCAACAAAGCATGTAGTCCTGAGTACAGGTCTGTACGTGTGTTCCTGGCGTATACGGCCTCCACCACAGCCCGGCAACGGTCTGTGGAGATAACTGGGGTCTCTGCAGCGAGATTCAAAATGGGGATCTCCATGGGTAAACAACTTGTCGAGTATGTTATGTTTCAGAAAATGAGCGGTTTTGGACGTTAGGAGAAGTCAATCGCATCTTTTCTGGATTGGTTAGGAGGTAAAGGTAGGCAGGGAAAGGATTTTGCCCCAATAGAGCAGAATTTCGGCCAAAAGACCGTTTAGTCTTCATTGCGGTCCAGATCCAGGCCGCAGAGACCTCAAGTCTGTTCAAAGACCATTGCAGGGCTTTGGTAGAGGCCATATAATGCTGGGAACACACGTGCACACACCTGTACGCAGGGCTACACAGCATGGGGCATGAAATGAGGAACCAACACACAGTCATAATGTAACAAACAACTTCTGTATTACTATATTGTGTCAAATATCGGGGTGTACATATAAAATAGTAAAACCGTACTTCAAAACTATAAATGTTACTCCATGGTAACAGTAACCGTACTGATCGACCTCCCGACGGCAGGAGTCACACTTTCAGAACAAAAACTCTGTTCAAACCATTTCTAAATGCTTAACAATTTCTATGGAAAACAACCGCAGAGGTACCTCAGACTTGACCACGCGGCTGGGAAACACAAATAGTTCACACGCGACTTTAACTAATGTTCGATGATGAGCACAATTGTAAGTCCCGTGTAATGTCTGCACATGAAAGTCGGCGACAACACACGCAATTCACTGCTAAGCAGCGTCCAGTTCAGCTACCACGGGAGCAGCCATCTTAGAAGTTAGATCTTTGTTTACACTTCCGGTCGGGACATGCCGAACTAATCTGAAGTCTTCCTCTGCTAACTCCGCACATCGACAAAAGTTCAGTGGAACGATCATAAATAATGTTATCATGACAATCTCAGACATCTGACTGAACTCATAAACGGAATAAAGTTCACAGTTAACACACAATTTGCTGCAGAAAGATCAGCTTTCAACTTGTGGTGATATTATCATCTTAGCGTGCAGTGCGTATATTGCAAATATACGGCACGGCTTTCACTTGTGTGAGCAATGTTCGTTCCATCAACTAAAGTAGAGGATGGCGTAGGGTTTAAATAAACAGTCCGATCCGCATAAAATTCGATCTCTGCCACTCACCGGTTTCTTTACATATCTGCTGACTTGAGTAAGACTCAAAATAGAGAAATATCTGACTTAAAAAAGCACACGCTGACACTCAAACCTTCCAGTGCCAGTGCAGCATGCAACGTAAAACACTCTCTGAAAAGTTCCCGTCTTGGACTCCCTAGGTATACAGTGATAACACACAAGAACTCCCAGGCAAAATAGAAAATACACAGGTCCTCCATACATAATCTATGAGAAGCTATGAATAATTTCTTTTAAATACAAAACTAGCTAAATCTGTGTATTATAGACTCTTGATTATTGATATTAATGTACTTGATAATACTAGGGTAGTTACCAGTGCATGTGTGGGCAAGAAATTTGATTTTGGAATTTCACCGAATTGTTAAGTCACTATCTTGTCAGGGGAAACTATGAATAATTTTTTTCCAATATAAAACTAGTTAAATCTGTGTATTTATGTACGCTTGATATTGATATTAATTTACTTGATTAGACTAGGGTGGTAACAAGTGGATGTTTGTGCAAGAAATTTGATTTTCGAATGTCACCGAAATGTTGATTCACTATCTTGTCTATATGGAAACTATGAATAATATTTTTCCAATATAAAACTAGGTAAATCTGTATATTTATCAACTCTTGATTATTGATATTAGTGTACTTGATTAGACTAGAGCGATTACAAGTTCATGTGTGTGCAAAAAATTTGATTTGGCATTTCACCAAAAATGTTGATTCTCTAGTATGTGAGGAAACTTTTTCAGCCCAGGGCCCCAGGGTGCGAAGGGTTAGTGAATCAAATCTGATGAAATTTTTTTTTCATGGGGGGGGGTCACATTTTACAATTGATGAATTGAGGGGGGGTCAAATTTTAGAAATCTGATTTGGAGGGGGGGTCGCTTTTTACGTTTCATTTGTCGCTCAAATTCCACCAACCCCCCCCTCCCCGTAAATAACGAATGCTCCCTAAAGGTCGTATTTACATATGATCACATTCCCCATTGAGGGCGCACTATACATGCCAATACAAGCTACACAAAAGACAGCCACACAAATGTTGTGCTCTTCAGCTGATTTATTTGTAACATTGAAAAAGAAAGAAAAACGCTGTTATGTTGATTTAAATAGCCACTTCTGAGCCCCTGTGATAATACACACAATTGCCTTGATATTGGTTAATATTATCGGGGAGAAGAAAAAGAACGTGTTTGTTTGAATGAAATAAAGATCAATAACAATATCATTAAAAAAGCTGCGGTTGTTGTCTCTTTAACTGATGGGCGGCAGGATTGGTTTCTCGATGGATGATTTCAGCAGGTCCGGATTACTTATGGTGGTTATCGATACTCGGGATGGCCTACGAATAATGTCTGCTTGCGATTTGACATCCGCCGGGATTGAGCCTATCGGCGAGGCGCCGCGGTCTGACGTCATCAGCTTCTCATTACCGGTTGCAGGAGCGCCCTCCTTTTCCACGAGCTGATACTTTTGCTCTGGGTCTCGAACGTGTGGTTCATTGCGTACCTTGAAACAGCCACGCCTTCGCAAACGTAGTCTGGAAAACAAAGAAATGCAAAAATAAGTTTCATTTCTACCTTTAACATTTGGTGAAAATGCAAAAAACGGGTTGGGAGCCAAATTTTCAACTTCTGACGAAACATTTGGTATATGACGGCTATACAGAAATAACCCCGGAGATGTTAAAACTACACTTTCACGACAAGAGTATACTTTGCTTGAAAAGGAAGATTATTTGTTAAAAAATGTTTAAACTACAGCACTTGACCTCTGGGTACGAAGACTTTTCCGCGAAATGTGGCGTTTTGCAACAGATACCGTACACCCTCACAATGGCTTTATCAAAGATAGGCGTCTGGTTCTGTATCTTCCTAGTACACAAGTCAGATCGATATTGAGGAATCACGACACCCCGTTTAACACATAGGGCATTTCCCGGCGTTCAATAACTCCATTCACATTGCAAATAAAACTAAAAATCGTTTGTATGAAGCATGGAATCGCGAATTGCTATTTGTCATCAGACTGTGATTTCAGACATTGGTTACACAATTATTTCCAGGCAATTTTGATCTCACAAGGAAAGCAAGGAAACTTTACAGTCTGTGAGTCGAAGGGCAAGTAAAGAGTACTTACTGAATAACCAGTATAGCTGCAACCAGTGCGACAACAATAACTACGGCGCTGACGATAATCACAATAAGTTGCCAGGAATCGTCCTCAGCCTCATCGCCATCTACAGAAAATACATTGTCAATCTTTACTTTGGACAATGGGTCGATGCACGAAAATGAGATGAAACACTTTAAAACATGCATACCACGAAGACCTTTAGAAATTCCATTCAAATCAAGTCAATAGGACTTAATTCATCAAAAACATGATTGGGCAATCAAGCTAAAGGCCTAGGAACATTTCGTTCGAAAATATTCTGCCTTTATAAGTGTTGATGATAGAGGTGTTTGTAAAGGCAGATTTCAATGTATAATTCGATTCTTCTTATGGTTATTTCATTTGTATCATCACTCACCGTCGGTCGCAGGTGTACTTGAACCGTCAATGGCTATCAAAAAAGAGCAAAATGTAAAGTAATATAATTATGACCCATTCGACAGCGTAACCTGAAATTATACACGTGTTTTTGTATGTATGTATGTATGTATGTATGTATGTATGTATGTATGTATGTATGTATGTATGTATGTATGTATGTATGTATGTATGTGTATATGTATATGTATATGTATGTATGTGTGTATGTATGTACATATATATATATATATATATATATATATATATATATATATATATATATATATATATATATATATATATAATATATAAACAGGACTTGGGCGTTACTCAGAGTTTCAAGCTACATGTGCTCTCTGTAGCGATCATCAGACGAAAATAAATACACACACACACACACACACACACACACACACACACACACACACACACACACATTCCGTGTGTGTACGTGTGCATATCAGTGCACGAGTGTGGTATAAAAGGGGGTACTTTATATGATATTGTGACGTTTGCATAGTATTGAGAAATATATTCGCGTCGAAATACGAAATAAATGTGTAGTTATTACCATAGCAATGATCCAACTGTGTAGACCCAGTCTGCAGCGTTGTCATACCATTGGGACACTGAACGCAACTGCTCTGGCCTTCCATTTCCTGATAGAAGCCGACGTCACAGGGGTAACATGATTGGTTGGCGTAGTATGTACCCACTGGACACAACACTGTTGATGCAAGGAGGAGCGAGAGAAAATATCAAATGACAACAACCTACCCAAATTTCTGGCCACAGTTGTACTCAATACTTGATGATAGCCAATGAAAAGTTTATCTCACTGCTGCGACTAGGGACAGTATTGAGGTCCGTTCTTTAATATAGGGTTCATGAGTAAGACTTGTAAGCCTGATTATGTTACATGTACGAGAAACTAAATAAGCAAGTGTTGAAATATCCTTCGATTGTGCTCCTTAGACACTTAATTGCAAGATTTGTCACTGAACAACTGGGCCAGGATACAAATCATAAGGGTGGGGGTGATACAGAAAAACCTGTTTTCGCCCTCTAGTGGCCAAATCTATTCCGCCGAACTTATCACAGAATTTTACCTTCTGTGTACGTAAGAGAAGAATGCTGATTAGCTCACCACAGTGGCCGAATTCGGCTAGACTCGCGATGGAGCCCGGCCTACAGGTGAAGACGTTGGCATCGTAGAATGTGTCGGATCTAAACCATAGTCAGTTCCATCGATAGTCACAGCCAGCATACCATCTTCTGTCATGTTTTTCATCACGTCCTTGGCGTAGTAGAGAAGCAAAAGGGCTTTTGCAAACATATCGAAGCTGTCCTCGTTTTCTCCGCCCTCTGGCAGCACGCTACTCTGAAACTCCTCCGGTATGTCGAAGGCCAGGGCGAATGACACGTAAGTGCCCTCGTCGACCGTAGCGTCGCGGCGCTTCTTGCGGTCCTGGTGTTCGCAGTTGAAGACCTGTGGGCTGCCGTCAATCCTGCAGTCTCCAGACTCCAGACAGTACAGCTCCTCGCCGTTTTCTTGAAGCATGGCATCCACAGCCGTGCTGACTTTGGTTTGGTCGTCGCTGTTTTCACAATTGTATTCAGGGATACGAACCATCATATCAGTTTTCTGTACGGCTGGGATAAGTTGTTCTGTCAACATTGAGGTTAAAGTAACAGTTAGAGTTTTTGTGCAGACAAAAAATAGTCAAACAGGTGGTCAGGAAGGATACACAGGTAGATAGATGGACATATAGATAGACTGACAGACAGATAGACATAGATAGATAGATAGATAGATAGATAGATAGATAGATAGATAGATAGATAGATAGATAGATAGACAGACAAAGAGAGCGGGGAGTGGAGTAAAACATATCCGAGCCGATGACACTACTATCCACGGTTACAACTGAATCTCGTGCAAATTACCAAAATAAAATACTGTAGATCCCTGCGCGCAATATTTCCGTTTTCACGGCATGAAAACAATATATTGAGATAAATTAAGCTACCGAACGCACCAAAATCTGTATGTGATTACTTCAGTCTGTTGAAGTACATGTGTGATGCGTACCTGCACAATTAGGTAGATCTGCCCTTGGATTCTGATGCGTTTGATGATTCCAGAGATAGCTGGTACTAGGTCCGCAGAAATACGCAGAATACACGTAGTCTGTGATCTCATAGCCCGGATCGCATTCGATGACACACTCGTGTTCACCCGTGTTGTTGACCTCACATCGAATGACTCCGTGGCGAGGGCTTCTCAATTCAACACATTCTACATGCAACGGTGGAATGGTTTGAGAAAATTTCAATGCCAATTTCTTGGAAGAAAACTTGACAAAAACGAAAAAGTTGTATATAAAGTCTCATGGGTAAAACTTGACACCTAGACAGTAAATTTGATTTTTTGTTACGAACATAACGATGACTATTGGGTCGATAAGGATTGGTTTACGTACCTGGACAGTTCTCTATGTTACAAGATTCCGTCTCGTTTGCACTGCCCACACAATCAACAACGTCCTCCTCCTCGGCCGGCGGAACGTCGCAGAATCTATGGCGGCTGCGCATTCCTCCGCCGCACGTTACACTGCAAGCGCTCCACGGCGACCATTTTTGCCATCGAGCGATTACTGAAGGAAAGAGAAGTCTAGTTAGAAATTCGCTTGACAAAATATGAATAATAAAATTAATTTACTCCAAGAGCTTCGAAATGAGCCCCAACAAGTGGTAGACCAAAAGAGTATTGTAAAAGTTGTACGAATTCTGTTCACGAAGCACATTCTACCTTGTAATTCAAACAAGTCGTTTTTTCAATTTACTTGTCATGCTCGTAAATCTTCGTACGGCTTTAATATCGAATGCGTTATGGCACAGATACATAAAGAGATAGTGCAATGTGCTCCATTCTAAACTTACTTTCCTCTTGTTCACAGTAGTAACCATAGAAACCGTTGGCACATGCGCAGGTGTAGTTCATGATCCCGTCCACGCACCGTCCGCCATTCTGACACAGGTGACCATTGCAGTCGTCGATGTTGATATGGCAACGCTTACCAGTGTAACCGCCGGGACATACGCAGGAAAACGAGCCTAGTTCATCGATGCATGTACTATCCTCCTCACAGGGACCGCTAAAACATTCATCAAAGTCTGGGCAAAAAGAAAAAAGTGAACAGTTCCAGAGGTCTAATGGGACATAACGTGTTAAAGACCCTGTACATATCTGCAAAGGACCCTCTTCTACTATAAATATGGCCACCTGTGAATGCTCTAATTATGTACTAGTAAAGAATATTGCTCGTCTCTAACTTTATTCGTGTGCCTCTACATGTTTCTTCAGAAATAAAACACCTCGACTTTTAGAAAAAAATAGTATGACACTGAATTTGCCAATATACTGGTCCTTTCCGGTACAAGTCAGCGCTCCTCCACAGGTTGGGCATCTCCACATAGCAGTTATACTTTGTTCGGTCATTACGTTATACTTATAGACACTTGAGGTCTATGCTTTGGGGATAGACGGTATCTGTGGTTTGGGCGATCATGCAGCGTGCGCAGCTCTGACTGTTGTTTCATCTAATGATATCCTTAAAATGTTATTAGTTGCAACAGTACTTTCCAATGTATTTGCCTTTGGTTTTTTTCTCCTTATTGTAAAATAGAGCTTCTTCGCACAAGATGTTTTGCTTTATTTAAACAAAGTTATGAAAATGTTGTCAAAAGTTACAACTATTTCTCTTGATGAACAATAACAGCAATTTCAGTGATTCCAGTGAGGTGCTCTTACCGTCACATACGGATGGAGAGACATCGAGGACTGTCCCGACAAGACCTCGGGCAAAGTCGGGCCATGCTCGTACATTCCCACGAATGCTGGAATGGCAACTGTAACTCGTGTGTCGAATCAAGTCACCTGCTAGTGCAAAATCCCACAAATGGAGACCGTGCATGTCGCCAACAAAGGACGGGTTGGCACTAGTACTTGCAGAATCTGCGGGTTGGAAAACATGGCACCGGTCAGTAGGCTTCTTTATATTCGCCGATCATTATCGATGGAAAAGGCGTTGGAGATAAAAAATCGAGGCAAAATATTGTTGCTCAGGTGCAGCACATTGGTAAATTCATTTTTTTACAAAATCACCAGAAAACAAGTTTCTAAAGCCGATGTTGTGATTTAACATATTTTTGACCTTGATCTTATAATCTGAAGGGGAATGTGAAGGTGTTCGTAACTGCCCTCCAACCGGCTTAGTATGCGAAAAGCATGCCTTCCCACTGAATTATAATGCCAACTTCCCTCTATCTGCGGTCTTCCCGCTCCCAACTCCCCACAAGAGTTCAAGCTACCCACTACAGCCCTCTCCCCATCACTGACAGTTCCCTTCTGTTCATCAGATGTACCCACATGTACATTTCATTGATGCATGTGTGGCGACTCAAATCAACTCTGCAGGCAATTACCATTTCAACCTTGGAGCATTGCTCCCCTCTAAGTTCCGCTCTTATTCTTCTTGGAAGTACAGCCACAACATTCCTCGCCCTATTTTCGGTATCCACTGTCAGAAATTGCCATTGTCAAAACTGAAATTTCTTCCCTACAAGCGGTGAAAATTGACTTTCTTCTTCCCACCTATTGATCATTGTTAAATTTGCCCACCCGGTGAAAAAAATGCGCACGAAAACCTTTTTGTACGCACGAATAGCTTCGTTGGTCGCACCTGGTTGTTAGACATTTTCTTACCGCGATCCTGTCCCAATGTGATGGTTCCACCACTCGGTATGACGTGGCCGCTCTGGAAACTGTTTCCGCTTCCCTGTAAATTTCCATCTCTGTACAGCGTCCACGACCCGTCTTGGCTTGCCCACGTGACCAGCACGTGATGCCATTTTGCGTCATTAACAGAAGTACCCGTTGATAGCACCTCGCTGCAAAAGGATAGACGATTATTAGGAACAAGCTTAACGATTTTACTTGAGAATTAAAATTCACTCAGTGTGACAAAAGTTGTTGTACTTGCGATGTTTCTCTCAGTACAGAATTGCAAGTAAATTGAATTCGGTGATATCACCAAAATTCGAAGGTTACGAAAACCGAAAACATGGCACGGAATAAACAATAAGAGTTTGAACCATTGTGGTCACTTTTCAGAATACTGAACTCGCTAACAAAAAAACACTTAAAGGGATACAGTCGTCGGAACTGCGCTCAAACATCGTATGGGATTCATACGACCAATGTAAACACTATATCCAAGGTACGATGGTGATTGATGAAAGTTAAAGCATGTATGTCATAATCTACATCGTATAATTTAAATGATACAGCCATGATGATGAGATGCATCTAGATATCGTGCACGAAATACATCGTTTGCAAACAAGAAACTCGCAGGCGCAGTTCCGACGGCGGTTTCCCTTTAACTGCAAAATGCAAACAAATTAAATCTGGGCAAAACCCTACTCTTTTTGACCAATTATGTGTAAAATTCTTAGAAACAGAAACAGAAAACACAAAGCTTAATGTTATAATTATGTATTTGGCTTTGCATCGCATCAACGGGTATTCGAACTACCCCGGGGACAAGTACAGCGCACTGAATCCATCATTTGGCGAGCAACATTCCAACGTACTTTCCAATATACAGCTTCAGATCCGCTGGATTTTCAAAACTCAGTGCCTTGTCTCCAAGGTCAGTTGCATTGCCGTTGTGATACGAGAAGATGGCGGTGTTGGCAGTAGAAGTTCTTATCCAAACACTCAATGAGAAAGCTGTCAGTTCCTTTGAGACTGCGTCTTCGAGAACAACGTAATCGGCATCTCCGTGGGACACGAACTTCAGGTCGAAATCACTCGGCATGACTGCAAGTAATATCCAAAACAGGAGGGGGTTACTTATTTTAGGAGCTGTGCTGGGCACATGAACTGTTTGGTGTAATATCACCGAAAATTATTCAAATATCTTCATCGATGAATACGACTCTCTGAGATCGTCCCCCATCCTCTGTCAGTGAGACCTGACTTGACATATCACAGCATGTACGCCGAGCCTAGAACTCGGGTAAAATTTGCAATGTAGTTCTATATCTCTTACTAAATGTTTGGACTTACCCGTCTGACAATATATTCCAGTGAATCCCGGAGCACATGCACAGGTGTAGTTGTTGAACAGGTCAGTGCAAGTTGCGCCGTTCTCACACTGACTGTCTTCGCAATCGTCAATATCGGACTCGCAAGTCTTACCCCTGAAAATAATGTAAGGATAAACGTTCGATGATAATGGACAATTTCACATCCTCGGAATTCGCTGTTGGCTCATAGTGTTGGTTACCCAGACTGCACTGCGAGTCTCTGTCGGGGCGGTCGGATGACGGCCCGCAGTGCTGTCTGTTCAATCAAGACTATGTTGGCCTTCATACTTTTTTGCAAACAGATACATATGATGAGCGCGTTATTGGTACATGGAATCTCAAATTTCTTGCCATAGTGGTGGAAAAGAAGAAAATGCGACCTTTCTAGCCTTTTGAAAATAAATGAAACGTACCTTTCTAGTGACGTAAGCTTATCTACGAGAACATCAGCTCTCAGTTTTGAACACAAAAACTGTACAAAAATAATTATCAGTATAACATAAAATGAACCTTACGTGTATCCCTCTTGACAGTCACAGAAGTAATCGTTTGTCCCATCGGTACAGTTGGCGCCATTTTTGCAAGGATTGGGTAAACAGTCGTTGATGTTAATTTCACACTGCGAACCCCTGAACCCTGAAATTTCAATGTTGACAAGAGCTTGTGAAGAAACTGAAATTTGCAGTGGAAATTAAATTTGAAATTTGGTTGCAGTTGAAAGGCGGACCCAAAAGGTACATTGTGTATGTGAGTCCTAACTATAACGTGAAACCGGAGCCCAGAACATATTAATTCAATAACAGAAACTTCCTATTGGTTACATGGCCCATGTGATATTCCATGTCGACGTAGACTTCAATCATTGAAATTCGATATGTACTTTGGCAAAATGACATACGTCTCCAGCATTTTTGCGAGTCACAAACTATTCACATTTCTATATAACAATGATTACACCATCTATCTCCCCTTCTCTTCAGTGTAGTCTCAATGGCTACGTCGTAGTTCAGAAATTGGCGGCATTCTTACCGGGTGCGCACGCACAGGTGTAGCTATTAATTCCATCGATGCACTGTGCGTCATTCTCGCATGGTCGATAAACTTCACATTCGTCAACCTCATTTTCACAGAACGGACCTTCGTAGCCCGAGGGACAGCGACACGAGTAACGGGCAACCTAGTTTGACAACAAACATGTTTATAATAGGTATGGAAGTGGCGAGTATAATTGCTTGATAAATAGAGAGGCAAGATATACAGTTATCTTATGACGAATATGTTTACACATATGTACTTTGGACTATTCAGAGTTTTAGTTCAAATTTTGGAGTTCTCTCTACTTACTTGGTCGATGCATGTTGCAGCGTTCTGGCAGGCATGGTCCTGGCAGTCATCAATGTTAACATCGCAAAACTGCCCTTCGAAGCCATTTGCGCATGCACACTGGTATCCGTTGAGCTCGTCCACACACGTGGCTCCATTCTCGCACAGGTTTGCGACGCAGTCGTCTCTGTTCACCTGGCATAGGGTTCCTTGCCACCCGGACTGGCAGTCACAGCGATAACCGTTCACCTCGTCGGCGCAAGCGGCGCCGTTCGCACAGGCATGGTCGGCGCAATCGTCGATGTTCGTCTCGCAGTTTCGCCCTGTGAACCCAGGGGAACAGTCACATCTGTAGTCGTTGATCATGTCGATGCAGTAGGCATTGCCGACGCAGGTGACACCTTCGCAGTCGTTGATGTTGACGTCGCAGTTCTTGCCCGCCCAGCCATCATTGCAGGAGCAGGAATAGTCATTCACCAGGTCCGTGCACGCCATTGCGTTGACACATGGAGAGGACAGACACTCGTTTTTGTTTATACGGCACTTCTTTCCTACAAAACCGGGAGCGCAGTGGCATGCGTAGTTGAGACCCCGACCGTCTTCGCAGATACCTCCATTAAGACATAGGTCAGGTGTGCAAACAGCGACATCCTCCTCACAGTTAACACCGACAAAGCCCGGTAGACACTCGCAGGAGTGAGAGTCGACACCGTTGTGGCACGTTCCACCATTCTGGCACACGGTGCCGTCATCCTCGCACCAGTCAACCCTCGTCTGGCAATTGATGCCGGTATAGCCCGATCTGCAACTGCAGGAGTACGTGTCACCTGCGACCGAGCAAGTACCTTCGTTCAAACAGGGTTGGTCATCACAGGCACTCAATAAGAACGCGCAGTTGTAACCTACGTATAAGAAAAAAACACAAAAACCAAACAAAAAAGCATACATGATGATTGCACTTACAGTACAGTCTGTATCTAATATTTCACTGGATTGCCAACCCGCAAATACATAATACGTCGACGAACCTTAATTTCAAACGACCGCAAGGCCAAGAAAACGACGTACCGTTTACAGGACAACGTCATGAGCTATAACTATAGGTAAGCGGACGAGTAGGAGGCGGTTTACGGAATTTAACGGTACAGTTTGCCAGTAAAACTCCGAGGCCCGCAGGGCCGAGGAGTTTTATGGCAAACTGTACCGTTAAATTCCGTAAACCGCCGACTACGAGTTCGCTTACCGTGTTATACCACGACTTTGCCGAGTTTTAGAGCCTTGTTTGCACGCCGAAAGTTTTTATTTGTAATTTTAGTGCAGTGCATGTTGAAACTTTGGCAGGAAAACATTGACGACACCTTGTTGAACGAAAGCATAAAAAAATAACCCATGATTGGATAAAACAAAGTTGACATGTGTTGCTATTGTTGTGCGGTGACGTGGTTGAGCACCTGGTTTGATTTGAATTGTATGAATTATGTTTGATTGATTGGTTGGTTGAAAGAAGTGAAAAGGTGTTTGCAGGTCGACGTTAGAGTCACGCTTTGCTCATTTGGGTCGAAAACTCTGAGCAGCATACACGCAATTGCCGAGTTGCTCTACGTATATCGATATGGCGGATAGAGTACAAATGAAAGCTGTATCCGGTGCACTTCAACTACCAAAGCCAAAGATGGAAAAGGACAGTCCCCCCTGTCACGCCAGTGCTAACGGCCACAATCGGAAGACCAAGCTACACAGCCACGTCAGAGAAAAGCGCAACAGAAACTGCAAGTACAAAAAAAATTACGTGTAAATCCACAATGACTGTGGTACTGCGTGTGTGTTTGCCTGTAGCTAGATTTAACTTTACCAAAGGCGACTGAAATCTCCATATTCAGTGTTGACAACTGACTTTGAAGTCTTAAATTTCAGCTTCGAATGATCGTGATAACAATAACCTTAACACAGAAGTGATATTTGCAATCAATACCGTTATTTCACGATGACCTGTAATTGATTTTGAGATGTACAGTCGTGCAAAATTAATTCAGTCCGGTGATTCTTTTAAAGTGTCTTTACTCTGTACTTAATGGTGAAATAAATTTCTTCTGGTATAATGTCTCGCATTTGTTTGTTTTTTACTCGTCGCCACGTGACTTTCTTTTGTTTAAAAAGTGTCCATTTTACAAGTTCTTTTGTTTAAAAGTGTCCGATTTACTAGTAAACCGGACAGTTTTTAACAAAAGAACTGTCCGATTTACTAGTAAATCGGACACTTTTAAACAAAAGAACTTGTAAATCGGACACTTTTTAAACAAAAGAAAGCCAGGTGGTATATAATAAAATATTCGGTTATGGAAATTAGAGAGCATGGTTAGAACAATGGGCACGAGGCGGAGAGTGGTATAACAGTACTGATATGTGAACTTTAAATTGAAAACATGGACTTGAAAGTTCACGGGTATAGGAACTTTCAAGTTCACCCGTCGTGGAAAGGGTCACTTATAGCACATTCCTACCTGTGAAACCAACGGAGCAGGTACAGGTAAAATTCCCATCCCCTTCATGGCACGTGCCGCCATTCCTACAAGGATTGGCGTCGCACCTGCTGACGGCGATTTCGCAGTTGGTCCCTGTAAAATCTGCCAGACAGCTGCATTTGTAGGCGTTCACGAGATTACTGCAACTGCCCCCGTTTCTGCACGGTCCAGACTCGCACTCGTCCACTTCCTCCTGGCATTTATCACCTGTAACCAAAGATGGCAGGATTTGTTTTTCAGTTGCTTATTGTGTGTAGTGAAGGATTGCTGGGAGTCAATAAAATTTTCAGCAGCTGAGATCATATGATCTGGTACCGTGGGACTCCACTTCGTCGAAAGGATTGTTTACGGGGACAATTGGTGATTTTGTGAAATTAATTTATGTTTGTTCTGGACCTGTTCCGGACAGTGGAGACCACTGTCTATGTTTAAAAACAATACCCTGTTTTACCATATGTAATATTATTGTACATGAATTTTTCATCGGACCAGAATCCAGTTATCAACAATTATTGGACATTACTCCTGCACGTAGAGACTGTATACTTGCACAGGTTTTTCCTCGAGGGTCTATGGTTGAACATAAGATATTTCGACTTTTTTTGAGTTACTGTAGAACAAACAAGAAACAGGCAGAACAAAACCAAGTGAAAATTCATCAAAGCTCATGGAAATTTTGATCATTTCAATCGTTTTGATCAGCATAGATCGACCTTTTTTCTGAATTGATGACAGCTTTCAAAAACTTCAAAGAGTTTATATAGGAAGAAATGATTGGCACTGTACTGCAGTAAACGGATAGAATTTTGTAAATTTGGTGATTGCACGCAGCTTGTATCATAAGAAGTTGCAGTTCACTTCCGTTTGTAAAGAACCGAAGAGCTGGTTATGTCTGAAACAGGGCGTATGACACCTGATTTGTCATTGGACATGAACAAATATAAGATATTAATAATTCTTCTTTTCGAAATGGGCCAAGTTTTAATAAAATGAATATATGAAAATAAAAAGAGGACCAGGCCTAGGTGCTGTTCAAAATTGGCAAAACTTATACTTTCCTATAAAGCCTGGTGTACATATACATTCGAAACCGTTGACCAAATCAATGCATTCGGCGTCGTTGGAGCACGGTTCTTCAGCGCAGTTGTCGACGTCTATCTCACAGTTTACGCCGGTGAAACCAGCTGCGCAAGCGCAGCGGAAGCCGTTCGAGTCGTCGCCGGCAGTGGCAGAAGTGCGTGTACAAGTTCCGAGGTTTTGGCAAGGGTTTGGAGAACACGAATCGTACTCTTGTTCACACCTGTCTCCAACCCAGCCTTTCGGGCAGGTGCACCGATAGAAGGTACCTAAGTCGTGGCACGTTCCGCCGTTTAAGCAAGGTCCTCCTTGGCACAAGTCAAGATCGACCTCGCAATTTGCGCCTGCGTACCCGGATGGACAGGTACAGGTGTACGAGTTGTCGCCATTGGTGCAGTTGCCCTGGTTGGCGCAGGGCTTCGCTCTACAGTGATCGATTTTCGCCTGACAACGAACCCCAGTATAACCATCAGCGCAGGTGCAGAGATACTCGTTCAGGAGATCGATACATGTCCCGCCGTTTTGGCATGGTTCCGGTTTGCATTCGTCGGTTTCCGTCTCGCAGTGCTCCCCTTCGTATCCCTGCTGACACAGACAGTCATATCCGTTAACTCTGTCTCTACAAGTGGCATTATTGTGACAAGGCTGGTTCTCACACTCATCAATGTCGATGAAGCAGTCCACGCCTGTAATAGAGAAGAAATTATATCATCTAAAGTTTACCACAACTTCGAAGGGGAGAGAACTTAGAGTTTCGGCACTAGGCAATAATATTATCCTTCAATGAAGTACTGCCTCTATACTGAATAACCCAACCGTTTATGACAATCCATGTGATACGATTTGCTTGAAAAAGTAATTGAGGAAGTTCATATGATAATCAACGTGACATGTCATATGAACCCAATGTATCACGACACCGAATCCAAAATCTCAAACTGAATACCATGATGCCTTATCCAAAATGTAAAACTCGATATGTAATGATACATTATTATACACATTGGGGTTGTAGTATAATACACACATTAATAAAGCAGTTAGCTTGCGACGGGATTTTGCCAACCCAACGTGTGTAAATCTGTCACCGCAGGGCGAGCAGTACTAGTCATGCAAAAATACATTTATACTTGTAAAAAGGATCCAAAATCTTGACTGCGTGGGACGAACCATGGTGGGAAAGGATTGAGCAGCTTACCGGTGAAACCTGGCGGACATTCGCAGCTGTAACTCTGAACGCCGTCGACACAGGTGGCGCCGTTGACGCACGGCAAAGGATCACAGTCGTCAATATTCACATCGCAGTCATGCCCAGTGAATCCTGCAGTACACGTACAATAGTAGTACTCCACGTTACCGTGACAGGTGCCTCCGTTCATACAGGGATCTTCTGAACACCAGTCAATTTCTGCCAAAGATTACAACCGACATAAGTGTTCCGACTATGGTGCAAAACATATCTAATGGCGAAAACAACGCTTACAGACTGGTAAGAGAAAGTGTTCAGAAAACACACAGACGGGCAGGGAAAACAAAAAGATGCGATGGCGTCCGCTGTACCGGTATACTTTCGACCCCTAATACTGAAAAACGTAAACCCTTCAACGTCCGATCTCCTACTCTTAATGACTATACAAATACTTCATATGAAAACATGAATGCATCACATTTAAGATTTTTAATAAAGTTGGTTGCAGAATATTTAAAGCCAAAAATATCCCCTGACTTGACCATTGAAATTATGTCTGTCCACAATACCTTGACAGTCAACCGCTAGAGTACTTCCGAGGTAACGCGTGGTTTTACTGACATCTGAACACCCTATACACTCTCGTTGGAAGCTGCTCGGCTGATAGCTGCCTCTCGGACACTGGTAACAAGGGGCCAATCCATCCACCGAATAAGTTCCAGCTGTACATATAGCTAATGGAAAATGAAGTAGTGCGTTGATAAATATTTTCATTTTTACGGCCATGCATTTGTCGCGATGCATTTGTATTCAGTGTAAGAAAAAACAATCATGAAAGTTGATCATAAGAACAACATTTGTTGTTCGCACACATTGATGTATCTCTACACTTACGCGGGTCTATACTTGCCTAACATTATTATGTACAACCACATATGACTGTACTGTCAATATGTGTTTTGTAACACATCTCATCCGCAGCCATGCATAAGAACGTACTATACACAAAACTTGTCTCGTGTAGGCCTATGATGTAATATGTTGGAGTGGTTCGGTAAAAAAACGTTTTTTCCTAACAGGATCGCAATACTTCAGAACGTTCAATGCACCTTTGATTATAGTTTTCGTCCGTTTCGAGTCCTTGTTGGAAACCAGAGCATTCAATTCTTCTTCAGAAAGTAGGATAAACCAAACAAATTCTCGACTTTCGTTTCGATCGGCCGCAGACGACATCTTTGTTTACGTTCCTTTCCGAGCACGCGTCAATGTCGTTTTTGACGTCAGCAGGCATCATTTTTCGGAACTGATGCCTGGCAGGCAACAGTTCCAACAAATGATGCCTGATGACGTCGTTTACGTGGATCAGCACAAAAAGAATGCATCCCACGTGACTATCAACTGGCGAATTAGAATACAGACTGCGGATGAGGTGTGTTACAGTATACCTTTAAGAATAACAAACCTACTTACCTCGGCAGTCGCTGGCGCTGGTAGATCCAGCGTCGAGGGTCGTTGACCCGTCCGGGCATGGAAGACAGTGAGAAGCCTGGCTATAAGGTTGATACTCCCCGACTGGGCATCTAGAACACGGAATCACCCCGGTCGACGACAGCGTACCCGGATCACAGGTGGCTGCAAGAAACCGAAAGAAAACCACAAAAAAGCCCGGTTTAGTCGAAGAGGCCGCCATCTTTTCTACCTCGACTAGGTGATTTGGCTAAGGGAACGGAGTGATGAAGACCAGAAAAAAAACCAATTACAGCTGATTATTTAAGTCATATTGCATTTTATCTATGCCATGTACATGTCTGTAAAGTGCATTATATTTTATTAGTTTATTGCTATTTTTAAATTTATATTAATTATTATTATTATTATTATTATTATTATTATTATTATTATTATCATTTTAAATTAACATACTGTATCAACGGACGATTTAAAATGTAATAAAATCATTATTACCATATATATAATATATATATACATATAATATATACCATATTTGCAAAACTCAAAATAAAATAATTTAACAACCCCATGTATGTAAAATTTTGGAGACGAAACGATGAATATTAAGTGACATATTTCAACTTACGCAGACACTTAGTGACGTTTCTGGCGCCAGTGTCTGCCGTGGAAGTGCCGTTGGGACATTGCTTGCAAGATGTCTTGGCGTATTCTTCCTGGTAGAATCCTTTAGAACATTCGACACAGTCGTCCAGCGATTCGTTAAAGTGCGTTCCTTTGGGGCACCCAACTGTCACGAAACAGCAAGTGAAAACAACACGTATTCATGACAAACTCCTTGGAACTATTAATTAAACCACGGTGGTTAAACACAGAATGGAATAGCAACACAGAACAGAGTAACAAAAAGAAAAAGGAGACAAAAGCATACGCTTGTAATGCTATCGTGTTCAGCCAATATTTGCTCTGTTTTTCTTCTGTTTGTCGTTTTAAACTTGAAGTTCAGAAGGTTCAAAGCCAACTATCTCCATCTATACTTAGCCAATGACTGGTCTAACTATCGCCCTTTATTACATGCCTCGATGTCAGTGCAAAATTGTGCATTGATTTGAATAGGAGCATCCGGGGAGTTAGCGGGCCGGTGAACAATTTACTGACCAGTTTCCATGGTTAACCGGTCCAGTGACGTCCTTCGACGTTTTCGACGTCAAAGTAGACGCTACATGTAAAATATCCATGCGCGCACTGCTATTTTGACTTTCGTTACAATCTGTATGATGCTGGTCGATAATGGCAAAATTGTTTGAAAATGCCCAGCATGTAACTAAATGTCAAATAGCGTTAACATTGAAGAGGCATGTAACAAAAATATTATTCAGTTCAGTTCAGTTCAGTTTATTTCGCTAGAAATATAAACTTACATTCACTCAAAAGACACATGAAAAAAAAAATAAAGATAGAGAAATTGGTACAAATGCTAAATTTATGTTCTATAATTTAGCAGGTATTCCTAGCTGGGACCACAATATAGTTCTTCTGAACTAGTCGAGTTGTGGCCCCTAATGTTTATACTATATAGATAACATAAGGTGTACATCTGCGGATATGGATAGAAAAATCTATAGCAATGATTACAAACTATATTTCATATCAGGTACAGATCAAAAAATATATTACGAGAAACAAATGATATGAGACAGATCATAAAACAACAAGACAACGTGACCAGAAAACCCCACATCTTTTGGGGAAAATAGTATCAACAGGCAAGTAGCCAGTCTTTTAAATGACGTTTGAAATGTTTTCTTACACTTAACTTTTTTATAGAATCTGGTAGTTTGTTCCATAGCATAGTTGCAGCATATTTCAAATTATGTTGCTCAAAGTAAGATTAACCTTAGGAATATAGAAGTTTTCACCAGTTTTAAGACGTGTTGAATAACTATGAGGCACTGGATCGAGGTAACGATATACCGAATGTGAGAAATGACTATTTTTAAGGTCAAAGATAAAAGTACAAGTATTAAATTCACATTGCTTATGGACATTGAGAATTCCCAGTTGCTGAAATAGAGGGGCGGTATGAGCTCGCGCAGCAGAGAATGTGATAAGGCGGACAACCTTTTTCTGTAAAATTAGGATAGGTTGGAGTAAAGAACTGAATGTATTCCCCCAGATCTCAATACAGTAACAAATATGGGGTAAAATCATGGAGTTATAAAGCAAAAGCAAAATTTCTTTGGGGACGATATGACGAATTTTAGAAATAATTCCAACCATCGGGGCGATTAATTTTCTAACTTTATCAATGTGAGCTTTCCAAGTCAAGTGCTGGTCTAAAATTACCCCCAGATAATTTGTTGACGAGACATTCGCGACCATATTTCCATCCACACTCAAGCTGCCCTCTGTATTTACCAGCCTCTGGGGTGTTTTAATTAACATAAAATTTGTTTTTTCTACATTAACAGTGAGCTTGTTTGCACTGCACCAGTCACAGGCCTTCTGAAAGTCAACATTTATCTGGTCAAGGTTGATGACACTTGTGTTTTTTAAATTTGAACATATTTGTATCGTCAGCAAATAGACGAAAATCGAAAATATCAGTAGAGTTTACAATATCATTTATATATAACAAAAATAAAATAGGACCAAGAATAGACCCTTGTGGAACCCCACATTCAATTGACCTATATGACGAAAATACATTGCTTATATTGACGGTTGTTTACGTTCTGAAAGATAGCTTTTGAACCAGTGTAAAGGCAACCCCCTTATACCATAATAGTCTAATTTTTGTAACATAATGTCATGATTAATTGTATCAAAAGCCTTTCTAAGGTCTATAAAAATCCCAAAAGTTGTGAAACCATCGTCAAGTTTTTCCATTATATCAGAGATCAAATCGGCCAAGGCAAGTTTTGTACTATGTTTTTTGCGAAAACCAAATTGAGTCTTGAGGAGAATATCATACTTCTCCAGGTAAGTGATGAGTTGGTTTTTAACAACAGATTCAACTATTTTACTGAAGACTGGTAAAACAGAGATAGGCCGATAATTTCCAACATTCGTAACAGAGCCCTTTTTATAGACTGGTATGACTTTGGCAACTTTTAAGTCGTGTGGAAAGATGCCTTGGCTTAAAGAACAATTTATTACATGTGCCAATGGATAAGAAATAATGTGTGCTGCATGGTTTACAAGCCTAGGGTGAATCATATCTTGCCCGATGGATTTATTGGGGTCAATCTTCCTAATTTCATTGAACACATCATTTTCAGAGACCGGGCGAAAGAAAAAAGAATTAAGATGGTCGCCTTTTAGATATTGACGAAAATCCCCGTTGTTACGAATTTTCTCAGCAAGATTAGGCCCTACACTGGTAAAATACTCATTAAACTCTTCAGCAATATCAACACTATCCGACAGACAAGGCTGGTCGGGTCTATTTGTATGCAATTTGTCTGGGGTACATTTTGTACAGGAATTGTTCAAAATTTCATGTAAAACTTTCCATGTCTTATTGGTGTTCCCATTTGCATTAATTACCAGATTAGTATAATATTTTTTCTTTGCTGATTTAAGTAGCTTCGTCAGTAGATTTCTGTACAATGTGTACTTATTTTTAACATTTTCATCGTAAGATTATTTTTCATTTTACTAAACAATTTATGTTTCGTGTTGATGGACTTAAGCAAACCCCTAGAAAGCCAAGGTTTTTTGATACATTGTTGCCTGTTACGAACTGAAATCACCTTGAGGTGTCTCTGCATAACGTCATAAAAGATGCTATGGAAATTTGCATATGCATCAGTTGGATCCTCGCATTCGTATACAGATTGCCAGGATACATCACTCAAATCAGCCAAGAAAAGATTTTTATCGTAGCTCTTAAAATCATATTTCTTAGTTCTATGATGCGGCCTAAATACATGATTGAGGTGTTTAAAATACCAAAGATAGGGTAGTGATCAGAAATATCAGAGAGAACAACGCCACAATCAATGAAACAATCCGTCATATTTGTTATCAGATGATCAATGACAGTACTTGAAGTGTTCGTGACTCTAGTAGGGGTGTCAATTACTTGCATAAAATTGTACATATTCAAAAGTGTGACGTATTGAGCAGCAGATGGAGACTCAACAGATGTGTCAATGTTTACATCGCCAAGAATAATACAATCTCTCGCTTTGGTTGACATCTGGTCGAGGAATTCTTCAAAACTGTCAATGAATTCACTACACGGAGTATTAAATTGGCTTACGGTAATTTACACCTACAACAACTTTTTTGTTGTCAATGATCGTTTCAATAAAGAGTGACTCACAATGCTGAATTTTACATGACTTTATGCGGTTGAAAGACAAAGACTCGTGTATGTAGAGTGCCACTCCACCACCATGAGATCCCTCACGATTACAAGTAACTAGATTATATGAGGGTAAATTATAAAGACTGTGATTTGAATTGGGATGCAACCAAGTTTCTGTGAGAGCCACAAATAAAAACTTCTGGTCTAAAATATTCAAGAATGCAACGAGGTCATCAAAATGCTTAGCCAGGGATCGGATATTCAGGTGTAAAAAAGAACATGAAGTCTTGGACAAAACTCCACTGGCGTTAAATTTGTCTACGCTTAGTGATGTACAATTGCGTTTTACAATAAAGTCTTCAGACATAAGCTGAATAATAAAACAAACATACTGACGTCCACATTATTTGATGTGATGAAGATCTTCATATGATTTCATCTTCACAACAGGGGAGCTGTCTTCTTTCCTGAGATATATGTGTCCGTTTTGTGTCCAAATGTACTTCCATCTCGCTGTTTTCCTTTTATTGTTGACTTCGTGAAACAATTTCTTGTTCTTGGTGGTGAGCTGTTCATTAATGTAGATACGCGAGTTCTGTTGTACCGGAGAACGTAGTCCAATGTCTGACGCATTCTTGTTACGTAGATGTTTCTTGGATTTGTATAGATTATTTCGCACGCTTCTTCTAGTAAATCGAACAATGATGGTAGAGGTATGTTGTCCTTGCCTTTTAGGCAAGCGGTGACTAATGTCAATGTCACTCTCTGCCACGGATACACCAACTGCATTTGCCACTTTTTCGTTACAATTTTGTCGGTGTCCTCATCTTGCGTTTCCGGTATACCGTGAATTTCTAGATTGTTTCGCCTGGTATACTGTTGTAAATCATCGATTTCTTCCTCCGCTGCTTTAATTTTGCTTTCAGTTACTTCCAACTTCTTACGCAATGCCGTGTTCACTGTAATAAGTTCTTGCATTTGTGTTTTGTAGTCGTCAAAGAAAGAGTTCATAAAATTTACCGATTGTTGTAGTTCTTGCAGTGTACTGGACATCGACGAAAAGCTGTCAACTTTCTTGGATAATGTCTCAAGTCTGTTTTCAATAATTGACATTTGGGTTGGAGCTCCATTGTCCGCCATCTTGCCTTTGTTCGTCTTTCTACTGTTGGTGGTGCGTGGAAATCTTTCAGCTTCACAAGATCTGCAAAGGAGGAGATCCCCTTGGCACAGACGTACACCCCTGGTCTTGTCGCAGTCGTTGCATTTCATCATACATACTCAGAGAAATGTTTAGTCACTTAGAATGGGTGCATACTCAAAGAGTCCTGGAGAGCTCTTTTCTCGCGTGCAGCCCCGACGACGACGCCATCATTCGATATTGCCTGAATACATGGGTTTATGTGCTCTCCTCCTGCCGTCGGGCAAATTTTCACCTGCTCTCGGGCACATAAAACCATGTATTCAGGCAATAATATATATTGTTGACAATGCAGTGTCCACATCCACTTTTGCTGAGAGAACAGAAATTCACTGTATTCTGATATAGTGTCATTGTGTTCACTGATACATAAAATGCGCTACATTCACTACGGCACAAACTGTCAATTACACTTTAACCGGAAATAAGTGAATTCTAACAGGCGCTGAATGTAAGATGTCTTAGCTATTAAGTATTGAAATTGACTCCCTGTAAAGATAAATTCATGACTTACCACATCCTAGTGTATAGTATAGGGGTATCATTCCATGATCGCAGATCAAGTCATCGTAGCCATATGATAGAGACGATTGGTCGACTTCAAATTGAATGCCGTCGATGTCTGCTAGCTCCAACCCTCCGGTGGTCATTGCTGCTTCAATTTTATCCATCATGCCATAAAGCGTCGTTACTGAGTTATCATATAGACTCGAGAACTCCGAAGTGGTGTCCCCCTCGTCGACGATGTTCACAACCAGTCTGAACTGAATGTGGACACGATGCGTCATTGTGGCCCGTTTCTTCTTCTTCTTCAAACTCTGAGGACCACAGGTGACCACCACATTGTCGACACTGCAGTCTTGCCAACTCGTACAAATGTCGCTGGTCAGTGCTACGTCATTCATCAGCAGGGTGATGAAGTTCTCTCGCATCTGCTGTTGTACAGCAGGGTCGTTGCAGTCACCCGAGTAATAGTAAATATCTGCCAATAGGCTAGTCTGACCGGGGCGGCGGCGTTCTGGTTGAAAGAGAGATATCAAAGGTTAAGGTAGTATGCGCCTCGAAAGTGAAAGACTTTAACTTTTGTGAAAACTTTCCCTAAGGGCTCTTTCAACCATTCTCTTTCAAAATCAAGAATAAAAATCGGGGTCACCGTGAAAATTTTGGTACTAGAGAAACAAATAAGGACGTCCGTGAAATAACCCAAGAATTACCGATATTTAAAATTCAAAAAAATTGCCGCCATCCCTGTAATTACTCTATGGAGAAAATGCAAATTTTCGAATTTCGAAAAACTAAGCCGGTGAAAAGTTTTCCTACACCACGAGATTTAAAAGGAACTCCAACAAGTGGTATATTAGAAGAGAATTGTAAAAGTTTGAAAGTCCGAATGTCTGCCCCGAGGTGCGTTCTATCTAAACGTTACACTGCCGCGGTGCCTAAAATCAGCAGATATCAACATATGATGAATGACCACCAATGTGAAAATGACAATTTCGCTATTATAAACACAGGTCATATTTGTTGGAGAAACTTCTCACATGCTGGTAGGAACTCCTTCCGTCCTCCGGTGGAGTCTGTGAATGCGCGAACACAGATAGTCACGGTGCTGTACAGTACTCGCAGATATTCAAAATTATACAAATTGTGATCTTTTTCAAAAAAAATAACGACAAGTTACTTGCTGTTGTTCTTCTTTTGCCCGTTCTCCGAAACACGAGTCCCTAGTTTTAAAACGCAGCCTATCAGTATACCTTTTCACTGTACACGCGCTGCCTAAGAGAGCATTCATTTTTACGGGAGGGGGATGTCGGTGGATTTAAAAAACAAATAAAATGTAAAAAGCGACCCCCTCTAAAGTATGTTTCTAAAATATGACACCCCTAAATTCACCAATTGTAAAATGTGGCACCCCAAGACCGTGATTAACCCTTTGCATCTCAACTGAGGGCCTGGGTAGAGTTGAAATTTGGAAGTACCATTTGGCATGACTTCTGATTTCTGAAATAATCAAAGACTGTCCTCTAAAACCATATATTTCTAGAATCATCATAAAACAATTTTCCCAAAACATGCAAATTATGGTCATTTGATCTCATGAAATATTCAAATTGGCCACCAACATATAAAATTTGTATTTTTTTCACGGTTTTTTTTTATAGGAGATCCTCATTAATTCATCATTTTCCATTACCAAACCATTGGTTTCTGTCAAATCAGCATAGACTGACATGAAATTGTTAAAAAATTTGTGAAGATACGCTGAGTTTTTGTTTTGACTAATGAAGTGTATTATAAACAAATTAGAGGCCCTTTTTGTGGCATGTACATAAGTAAAAAATAGTTGGTGTCTCAGAATACAACACTGTCGATATTGATGATGTCGCCGTCTTTTGTCATTGTCTGAGGTATTCATGTCGTCCCCACGCCTTCCTTATTCCACCTAATAACAGTTACTCTGAAGAAAATAAATCAAATGCCTGCAGTATACAGCACTTTCTATCAACTCTGACACGCTTACCGACGCAGTCTGGAGGAGCCGCAGACCAAATGCCAGAGGAGCCACACACAAACAGGGTCGGAGAACCACGTGGGATATCATGAGTATCCGAACATAAAATATTGCAAAACCTGCCGCCAACCAGCCAGCCATCACAGGTCAATGCACCGTCGGAAGGTGGCGGTAAAGGATCACATGGAACAGCTGTGAGAAACAGATATCATTCACTGTTACTCGTACATCGAAAACGACAGTTATCACTTTTTACAAAGGCATATATATATATATATATATATATATATATATATATATATATATATATATATATATATATATATATATATATATATATATAAGCAATAAAGCACACCCAGCGACGGTAACCCACGAGATTTTGACCAGTTCACGACATATATGCAGAGCGATAGTGCATATATGGAGTGAACTGGTCAAAATCGAGTGGTATACCGTCGCTAGGTGTGATTTATTGCTATTACATCATAACAGTATATTGAAATTCTGGCGTGTAACGTTAAAAACGTATTTTTGCTCAAGCTGAGAGCTCGCGCGTATGCTAGTCGTATCGTTGGTTGGTGGTATATCGCCAAAATACCACGGCTCTTTTTGCGTCCCGACCAATCAGATCGCTGTATTCGCGCCATCAATATACTGGTATGATATAAATATATATAAATATATATCTTCCACAGTATAATTTTATTACGTTAAATATTTTGTGGTAACGCATATCAGGCACTCTGGTTGATGGGAATTCCCGACTATGTACATAGAATTCAAAGTTGAAGGGATTGTCAATAAACCATTGCAAGTATTGAGCATGTAGATAGCTCCCAGTGTTATTCTTAGATGCAGACAGAAGAAGATACAGACTGTTATTTGACTGTATCTTTTTTGTAGACATCTTTTGGCCAGGACGAAACGTTGTTTTAAAATTACCAACGCAAAAACAGCACATTTAAAACCAGATCAGTAGACGCCAGTAAATGCATTCATCTGATACGTATATAGACTCACACACATACACACGCGGGAGCTGAGCCGATTTTCTAGCGAAAAGATAAGGTTGGAAGTGTAATTTTAATCGACATTGTCTCAGTGAAAATGTCGTCTGCAAGTTCATGCATCCCAGGGTCCTTTGCGCCGCGGACAGTGACCCTTGACACAAGTCACGACAGAACGATTTTATATCCATCCCAAACGAAATCTTTGATGGCTTTTCAATTTCTGTTTAGGATCTTTAAATATTTCCTGTCACTTTATCGCATGAAAGTTTTGATCAAGTAAATAATATTAAAGCTTGGGCCGCGACTTTTTCGTCAACTTGTGACTTGTGAGCTGCGATAAGAATATGAGAGTGTTCTTGTTATGTAGAATAAAATTAAAACAACGTTTCGTTCTGAAAGTGGGACTTCATCTGGCATAAAGATGTCTACAAAAAAGATACAGGCAAATAAATGGGATTCCCATCCGAGTTGTGTGCGCGTGCTCCGAACAACTTGCGTTGCCCCTAACTCTGCTATCTAACAAGTCACTTGTCAAACTGGTGTTTTCCCGTCTTTGTTTAAAAGGGACAACGTTGCTCCTATTTTTAAATCTGGGTCTCGGAATGAGGCCAGCAATTACCGTCCAATATCACTACTTCCAGTCTTCAGTGTGATGATATTGTCGTAGTCACGTGATTGTCACATGGTCTGTACACGTAATTTCCTGTAACATTTAGTTCCCACATGGCTGCTGTCTAATAAAGATCATATCTGTGGAACTCCGTCGTTGTCGACTGTCAATAACCCCTCCCCGGACATCACATAATGGCGACGAGGATATAGTTATCGAACATAACTATAAAAGACCGTACGCAAGTAACTTTTCTGAGATTTAGTGACTACAGCCGTGTTTTGAGTGTATGAAAATGCCAGAAACAGAGTCTACCCCCGTGACCTTGTCCGGACTGCCAGGATTGGCGGGATTTGACTGTGAAGGTGAACCGGAGACCCTTCAACAAAGGTGGGAGCGTTGGCTTCAGGAATTTGAACTGTTTGTGGCAGCGTCTGGTGTTTCAAATAATGCTCAGAAGCGTGCCTTACTTTTACACATGGCTGGAATTGGCATCAGAGACATTGTTTGCACTAAATCTGCAGATGAAACTGGTGACGTCACAGACTGCGCAAAGTTGATAGAGTGTCTGAATAAACACTTTCAACTACAGAAAAACGTTCCGATGGCGAGACAGAAGTTTTACAGCGTAACTCCCATGTCCGGGGAGACGGTCGACAACTACGTAATACGTCTCAAGACTCTACTGAAAGACTGTGATTTTCCAGAGACGGAAAAAGATAACCAGATAAGAGATCGTGTCTTACTCTACATCAGTGACAAAGTGCTGAAAAGCAAGTTGTATCGTGAAAACGACTTGAACACTACTAAACTGCTACAAATCATACGGTCCTATCATGATAAGGATGCACTGGTTCTGGTGTCCAGTACTCACACTGCAAATGCCGTCAACGTTGGTGGTAAACGTACGCGCACTAAAGGCAAAATGGCGGACTTAACCTGTTTCCGTTGTGGAAAGAGAGGTCACGTGCAACGTGAATGTCGAGCCAGTACTGGTAGTAGTACTCGCAAAGCTGAGCAAAAGTCCGACCGGTGTTTCCGATGTCGAAAGCCGGGACACAGGGCTGCAGACTGTCGTGCTAAGTGGGAAGACTGTCCGTCCAAAGACAGTGATCATAGCAATAGTCGAGGCCGTGGTGCTAGCCGCAGTACACGTGGGCGCGGACGTAGCCGTGGTGGTGGACGCGGTAGACACAAAGTAGCTCAGACGACTGATGCAAACGATGATAGCCATACAGACGTCGAGAGTGCCGATGAGAAAGCGTACTATGCTCTCCGTGCTTCAAGTGGAAAGGACCTTACCGATGAAGGTATTCAAATCGAGAATCAACACGTGCCAGTTATCATCGACAGTGGTGCTACGTGCAATCTCATAGGTGAAAAACAATTTCGCAAACTTGCTGAAAAGCGTGGTGTGAAAGTTCGAAATTGCAATAACAAAGTGTTTACTTATGGTTCTAGTAAATCGTTAGAAATAGTGGGCAAATGTGCTTTACATGTCGAAGCACCCACTAAAAAGAAGTGTATTGCTGATTTCATAGTGATCAAGGCTGATCAGCCGATTTTACTAAGTCGTAGTACTTCTGTGAATTTAGACATGCTGAGAGTTGGAAATGTAAATCTTTGCACAATGAATTCAGTTTCTGCTGATAATCCTTCGCCAATTCTTGCAGAATTGAGGAGGAAATATCCTGAGGTATTCACTGGGTTGGGTAAGTTAAAAGGCTACCAGCTCCATTTGCATATTGATGAAAATGTCAAACCCATAGTCCAGTACCGGCGAATTCCTTTCAACCGCCGTGCTAAAGTTGTTGAAAAACTCAAAGAACTTGAAAAACTGGGCGTGATAGAAAAGGTTTCAGGTCCGACCTCTTGGGTCAACCCTCTTGTAACGGTTCAAAAGCCTCATGGAGATGTTAGACTATGTCTTGACATGAGAAAGGCAAATCAAGCCATTGTAAGGGAAAGACACCTGTTCCTACCATGGATGAAACGCTTGAAGAAATTTCAGGGGCCAAAGTTTTCTGTAAGCTTGATATGAATATGGCCTTTCATCAAATTGAACTCGATGAAAGTAGCAGGGATATTACAACTTTCTCAGGGCCCAACTCCTTGTATCGTTACAGGCGTTTGATTTTTGGTGTAAACATGGCGACTGAAAAATTTCAAAATTTAATCAGTCAGGTCTTGAAAGGTTGTGAAGGTGCCCATAACATACATGATGATATTAGGGTAGTAGCTGAGAATTATGAGCAGCTGTATGCCAGAGTTGAGAAAGTGGTCAAGCGATTTAGTGAGCATGGTTTAACCTTGAACTTTACAAAGTGTAACATAGGAGACAGTATGATATTCATGGGTCACTTGATGACAGCCCAGGGTATGAAACTCACTGATGAGAAAGTCAAAGCTATAGTAAAAGCTCGAACGCCAACTGACAAATCAGAATTGAGAAGTTTCTTAGGGCTAGCCCAATTTTGCTCAAGGTATGTTGATAAGTTTGCTACAGTGACTAGCCCACTGTGGGATTTGACTCGCAAGGATGTGAAATGGGAATGGCTTCCCAAGCATGAGCAGGTATTCAACCTCATCAAACATAAGTTGACCACAAGTCCATTCATGGCTTATTTCAAGCAGGGTGCTAAAACTCGGGTCACTTCTGATGCGTCACCCGTTGGTGTTGGAGCAATCCTCGAACAAATGCAAAGTAATGGTTCATACCAACCAGTATACTATGTAAGCAGAAAGCTTACACACGTTGAGTCTAGGTACTCTCAGTTCGAGCGGGAGGCACTTGGGGTTAAATGGGCATGTGAGAAACTTCAGCAGTTTCTATTAGGTAGTCATTTTGAGATCAGAACTGATCATAAGCCTTTATTGAAAGTGTTCAGCCCTAACTCCAGGCCCCCCTCAGCTAGAATTGAGAGATGGTTGTTGTATATGCAGCAGTTTGATTATCATATCACCCATATCAAGGGCAAGAATAATTATGCAGATATGTTGAGTAGATTGCCTGTGGATGAACCATCTGATAAGTGTTGTCGAGAAACTGAAGATTTTGCATGTAGTGTTATTTTAGAGGCCATGCCACCTGCTATCACTCCACGTGATATTGAGAGAGAATCTGCAAAAGACCAGAGCTTACAACTGGTTGAAAAGTGTATTACCTCTGCAAATTGGTCAAAATTGAAGTCTTCACCCTTTTGGCATGTGAAAGACGAGTTATGGTTGTATGGCAGACTGATCATGCGTGGTAACAGATTAGTCGTACCACAGGGTTTGCAAAGAAAAATACTGAAAATTGCTCACCAGGGTCATCAGGGAATTGTGAGAACTAAGGCTCGCCTACGTGACAGAGTTTGGTGGCCCGGGATGGACAGGGACGTAGAAAAGCTGATACGGTCCTGTCATCCATGTCAATTGGTTAGTGCTAGGCCAAACCCAGAGCCAATATCATCCACACAATTACCTGAAGGACCATGGTTCGATTTAGCTGTTGATCTTTTGGAAGTGTGTGATGGTGAAAAATTGCTTGTGGTAACTGATTTATATTCTAGATGGCCAGAAGTAGTTTTGTTAAAGAAAACAGATGCTGGTCATGTCATAAAAGCCATGGAAGCCATGTTTTTAACACATGGATTGCCTTACTGTGTTAAGACCGACAATGGTCCACCTTTCGCCTCAGCCGAGTTTGAAGGTTTCTTGATTACTTAGGTATTAATCATGAATATTCTATTCCATACTGGCCTCAGAGCAATGGGAGCGTGGAAAGGCTGAACGAAGTGATTTTGAAATCTGTAAGAATTGCTAAATTGCAAAAGAAAAGTTGGTATAAGGATTTGACACATTTTCTATTTGAATATAGAAACACCCCCATACTGTGACAGGCGTATCTCCTGCTATGGCTCTTATGGGAAGAGAATTTCGGGACAAAATTCCCAGGCTGAGAACTTCACCCCAAACTATCAATGAGTCTGTTTGGCAGATAAAAATGAGAGAAGAGATTGTAGAATGAAATTGAAACAGAAGTTCTATGCAGATAGCAGGAGACATGCCATTTCCTCAGATATCAGGGAAGGTGATTGGTTTTGCTCCAGCAAGCGTTTAGGCAAAACAAACTTACTCCCAACTTTGAGACAGAACCATATAGAGTTATTCAGAAAGATGGAGGTGCTTTAGTCTTGGGAAATTCCAAAGGTGTCAAAAGAAGGTCCACGGGACATGTAAAGAAATATGTTGAGGAAAGTCCAGAATTTCCCTTCCGGGGCACTGGCGGGAACTCCAAAGAATTGATGTATGGAGAAACCCAAATTTCAACAGGAATACAAAATGATGTTCCATCCTTTGATCCCAATATCCGAGAGTTATCTGCTTCTAGCAATTTTGAGAATTCGTCAGTAGAACCTGTCTGTCCTAGTCAGAAATCAACAAGACCAGTATGTTCTAGTTCTATTTCACCTGCTAGTACAATACCAGTTGAAACAAGTGTAAGTCCTGGTGTAGATACACCTAAGACAAATGTAAACCCCAACAGTACTGATGTGAGACGCTCAACTAGAGTAAAATCAAAACCCCTTGGCACAAGGACTATTTCATGCCAGATAGATAGATTGTATTGATATAAGACTATTCACGAACACTATGTACTGAGTTTCTGTAGAGCGAACTTTGTTTTGGAAATTTGTACTTTCCTAGTTCTTAAGTTTCAAGTTCCTGTTCCTTGTTCAGAGTTACATACTGTTCTATCTGATGTTTACCTGGTAGTGGTAAATTTCTGATGAAGGTAATCTTAAAAGTTAAAGTTTATATTTTGATTGTTTGTTAAAAACATCCACAGAGCACAACAATTTGACAATTTAAAAGAAAGTTTTGCAAAGACACTGTTGGCAAATTTCATATTTTGCAAAGTGAATTGTAAACAAAGGTATGAGTTTCATTCTAAAGTTGAGGAGATGCATAAACTTGAAAGTTTTTATGCAAAGTTGAGGAGATGTGATGATATTGTCATAGTCACGTGATTGTCACATGATCTGTACACGTAATTTCCTGTAACATTTAGTTCCCACATGGCTGCTGTCTAATAAAGATCATATCTGTGGAACTCCGTCGTTGTCGACTGTCAATAACCCCTCCCCGGACATCACATTCAGTAAAGTTTTTGAGAAAGCAATTCTTCCTGACATTTAGAATCACGTACAGAATTCACTGGATATCAATCAACATGGTTTTGTAAAATGCAAATCCACTGTTACTAATCTTGTTTCACACACCGACTATTTATCTACTGTTATCAATAATCGGGGTCAAGTTGACTCAATATATCTCGACTTCAGCAAAGCATTCGACTCAGTTAACCACAGGCTCCTACTTTATAAACTCTCACATTATGGTTTCAATGGCAATATATCAACTGTTTCATTAGTATCTTTCAAACAGAGTTCGGCGGGTAACAATTAATGGTCATTTCTCGTCTTGGTGTAACGTTACCTCCGGTGTTCCCCAAGGATCCCAATTAGGACCTCTCTTTATTTATATTGTACATAAATGACATCAACTCATCTGTTTCCAACTCCATGTCACTGTATGCAGACGATTCAAAATTATACAAGCAAGTTTTTGATATTGAGGATTGTAGGTCATTACAACAAGATCTCAAACACATAGAGAGATGGTGTGCGGTATGGAAATTGAAACTTAATTGTAAAATGTGCGTGATAATTTCTTTACCAAGAAAAAAGTACCTATTTCTTATAACTACACACTTAATGATCAGATTGTAGATAGAGTGACATCGGTTAAAGATCTCGGTGTGTATATCACTCAACATCTCAATTTCTCCGCTCACATAAATGCGATCACTCTCAAAGCTTTTAAATTATTTGGTTTTATTAAACGTACTTCTAGCAAGTTTCACAATGTTAACACCCTTAAGACTTTATACATAACGCTTGTAAGGAGCCAACTTGAGTACACCAGCCAGGTTTGGTCTCCACACCAACATTACCTTATCAATCGACTTGAAAGGGTTCAGTGTAAATTTGTAAAATACTTGTGTGGTAGAGTTGGAATAGTATACTCATCAAATAACTACAAGTCACTTTGTACATTTTTTCAACTTACGCTCTTTCAGGAGCGTAGCTTTTTTTTTTAGATATGACTTTCTTTTACAAGTGTATGTTTTCTTCGTATGATTGTCCTGAAATTTTAGAGAATATTTGTTTTAATGTACCTTCCCGTTCATTACGCTCTGTACAGCTTTTTTAAACCAACAGTTTAGAATAATGTGCACTCGTTTGCTTTCCTACAACGATCAATGCAATTTTTAAATACAATTTTACCGAATCAGACTTTTGATATTTTTAATTTTAGCTATGGTAAATTCCGCAGTTTTTTTATTTAACTCGATTTATTCGTCTTAATCTTGCAATTTTTGTTCCTCTTGTTTGTCACTTGTTTGTTATTTACTTGTTTCCTGGTTGTAAGCTTATGTTTGTTCTGTATATTTATTTGTTTATTTATTTTTTTGCTGGAACTGTAATTGGGCGCAAGCTCTTTATTCCTAGTCTAATAAAATAAAATAAAAAAAACCCAAATAAACATATTAACTGATTTTGTCTCTGTAAAGTTGAAGACTTACGGTTAATCTGCAGTGTAAACGAGCAGGTTGCTGTTCTACCATTCTTAGAGTTCGTTGCTGTATAGATGATATTGTAAGTTCCCCACGTGAACGCTGCGCCGTTTGCATAGTTCGGCGGGGTCACCTCCAGATGTTGGTTGCCACTCGGAAGATTGAAGCGTGGCTCTTCCCAGGTAACAACGGTATTGGAGTCAGTGGACGTGATGTTTTCATCCGGGGGACAAAACTCCACCTCGGGGGCGAGTTCATCTGCAGAGTATGAATTAAAACAGCGTTCTGTTGGTATAGTTTAGTATTAAGAGTTCCAATGCACTCGTTTTAAAGGCCCCAACTACCGTTGTTCCAGTGGCTCACTCAAATTTTCAAGATAGTTTTATTAGTTGTTTTGTTCACATTGAACAAAAATGGTTGAAATTCAGTCAGTATTGCCTTTATGGGGGAAAAATAAAAATCGGTCTTTGATTTTTTTGACGCTGATATCTTCATGTTCTCCTATAGTTTCAAATATGAGCCTGAATTAAAGCGTAAATAGAATATAATTGTAAGAATTTCTAAAAGTGCAAAGCGCAGAATGAATATAATATGTGACAAAATTTCAAAGGGGCTTTATCATAGTCCTGGCAGACTAAAACAAAAGTGCCAAATACCTCTGATATAGATAGGAAAACTGCACTCGACGCTGTTCCCAAAGGCATCAGTGAATGTGTAAGTAATCACGGTATCCTGCGTGAAGTTGTGCGGCGGTGAAATCCCAGCAGGATTAACTTGAACAGTTGGGGCGCCCCCTGAGTTGTCGGTAGCACTTGGAACATCCCAGTTGAAGGTTACGTAAGGTGAACCAGTTTCTACGGTTCCATATTTCGGCCCTGGACAGGAGTCCAACGTCGGTGCGGTGTTATCTTCGGGACAAAAATCAGAGTACAAGGTTTGCATTTGTAACTCAAAAGAGAAAGCGCGTCCATGGGGTCATGTCATGAATATATCGCATAAAAATAACTATATTCAGAGACATGGCGTAAATGACTCGTGACTTTAATATTGCACCTACGTATCAACCATGCACGTATTTTCATATACCATGTGTTTTCACACCTTATCTCTTATTCTAGTGTTTTCTTGTTTTACTTGCTGGTTGATTTTACAAGAGAGTATTCTCGTTAAGCTAATTTAAAATTTATCCAGAACAGCGCCATCCCGATCACTGAGTCCTTGCCCGGTAATAATGAAGCACTGTTATGCGCATATGAATTATTATGCTAATTTTGGATATGTTGTTCAATCGAGAGCTGACACACCTTCGCACACTGGCGGGGTAACATCACCGATCCACTCCCCAGTGTCGCCACACGATATCGGTCCAGTGTTACCAACGGCTGTGAATCCGCCTGTACAGTGATACTGGCATGTTGTGCCGTAGTATGGCGGAACTGTCCCGCTGCAAACGCTTGGTGACGTTCCACCGTTCGGAGGAGCGGTTAAGGGATCACATGAGACCACTGTGTAAAGGAAAGGAATTATGTTGTTGACGTGTCCAATTATTTATCCTTTCAATCGTAGAAGAGGAATACTGTACTGTTCATGTTACATACATGTTCCATAGATCGTTCTCATTTGCTGAGAGTGACTGGCGCGCGAACGAAATCTTTTTTTTTTGTCATGTGACGTATGCCTTTGGCGCTTGTACCTCACTTTATCGTGGTCGAACCACTCCAAAAGATAACAGCCAAAGTATTACATTTACTGGCTAGAAAGTTTGCAGCGCGTAAAAGCTGATCTCATCAAACACATCATCAAAGTATCAACGTATCGATCAAAAATGGAGTTTAGTCGGAGGTCGGGAAAACTATTGGCATTAAAGGTATACAGTCACCTTTTCCAATTTTGCCACAGTTACCATGGAAAGAGAATATCTAACCAATCACAGATTTTAAGCGGGTGGCCGCTTATTATAAAAAGCGCCCTCATATGGGCATTTTGAATACCAAGGAACGCCCCTTTGACCATATATGGGCATATTTAGATTACAGGTGACTGTATCCCTTTAAAGCAGCAGTCTTCAATCCATGGTTTTCGTTTGTTGACATAGACTAATTATTTGGTGTTTGCCCTTTTGTTCTCCTCTGAAATTTGTGTCAAGATAATAAACTTGTACAGAGATAAAAAGCTGATAACAAACTTGCCCCTATAATCATCGACGTCACACAATTCATCTTTCTTTCGTCGATTGGTCACAGTAACTATTTGAATTTCAGAGAAATTGCAAACCAGCAAGAGAAGTATGAGTGAGTAATACAGTTGGAAATCTGTGCCTCCTTGCAACACATTTTCATTGGCGGTTTAATTTTGAACTTTCGACTCACCTCTGCAGGATGGCTGTTGAGCTCTTTCCCAATATCCCCTGCCGTCTACAAACTCACAGGTGGCGTCCGGGGAACCAATCAGTTCATAGCCAGATTGACAAGTCACCGTACACGTACTGCCATAGGCGTTGTCGCAGTCATTGACGAACAGTCCAAAGACGGGAGGTTGCAATTGTGGGCATCTCCGGACTGTAAAGAAATTCGGAGTTCACACTACGCTTACTGCCGAAACAGCGGAAGAATATATTTATGTTTGACACATTTCATTTGTATTACCTTAAGATAGATTGCGCCTCGAAATTGAAAGACTAAAACTTTTGCCCAAACTTTCACCAAAGAAATTTAAAATCACTCACTTTCTAATGCAAGAAGAAAAACCAGGGGTCATCGTGCACAATTTGGTACTTGTACTTAGACAAATTTCTCAATATTTACTGACATTTGAACTCATTTGAACTAATACCTGTGTTATATAAATGAGGAAAATAACATTTTCGATTTTCAAAAAAATAAAGCCGAAGAAAACTTTTTTTACCCTTAAGCTTCAAAATGATCCCCCTCCCCTCCCCCACCCGACAAGTGGTAGACCAAAAAATATTTTAAAAGTTTCAGAGTCCTAATATCTGTCCCCAATGTGCATTAACGCAGTATTGCCATGGCGAATGATGAAGGAATCACTATTCCCCCGGACCTCGTGAATAAAAGCATATAAATAATACTTCTGTGATATGAACATTTTGCCTGTTCTATAATTTGACGAAATCGTTATCATCGAATATTTCAGTATATAAATCACTACCTGCCAAAATAGAAATAGATCATTTTCTGAAATTAAACAGTAGCCTGGGCTAGTTTATTTCTTACCATCGATTTCTCTTTCATTATCAAGAAGATCCTTATCTCCAGTCACGGCAATTCTCAATTGCTAGTATTAGCCTACTGTGGTTGAATTAAAATTAAAATTAAAGTCGTCGATACGATGCTGCGAACTCTGCGGATGATCCAATGTTATTGATTACCTGTGACTGTGACATCAAAGGAGCACTTTGCCTCCAATCCGACGCCATCAGTGGCCGTGTACTCCACCCTGTGTTCGCCGACAGCAAGTGTGCCTGGAGACAGCGTCGATGTCATGGTCACCGTGCCGGAGTTGTCCTCAGCCACTGGAGCTGGCCAGTCAACCGTGGTTGACGTCGTTCCTCGGTCGGCGTAGGCAATCACATCATCCGGGCAACTTAAGAAACGCGGAGCTTCAATATCTGTGGAGAAAAGATATTAAGTGACAGGGTTTCATATTTAAGTCATCATACATACGCATACCAGAAAGAGTGAATTGTTTACTATCGGTAACCTTACAGTAAAATATTGTGGCAAGGTTGAACACAAATCAGCATATTCCTAAGGGTTCCAGTTGTTTCAAAAAGCTATGGAAGCGCCCCCGAAAACTCAGCTGTTTTCATTTTGAATCTTGAGCCAAATGCATGTTCTGTGTTTAGATGCTACAAGATTGTACACGCACATACCAACACATGACAAATTGGTGGTTGCCGGAAGCCACTGTGCATTGCCCGAGCACGTTACCAAATCATAACCACGTGGTTGAAGTTGGTAACCCTGCGTTTGGCAGAGGTACACGCAGCTGTCTTGATACTCTGGTGATGTTGTACACTTGTCAGGGCTCACACCAATACCCGATGAGGGTGTCAGCGCCGGACATGTGGCCACTGTGAGTAGAAAGTCAGAAAGAATACATCGTGAATACTGGTATTTGTCAAAAATTCAAGTTTGCGATGTATTTGTATTCAAGTTCTTCACAAAACTAAAAATAATATTTGTGTTCTCAATCGACACTGTCTAAAATCGCCGTGGTATGAAGGAACTACGTTTTCTGAACTTGAAGTAGTCCTGTCCATGACCGCCGACTGTACTTACAAAAAATTGCCAAAATAAACAGTTACCAAGATATATATTCGACGCTTATCATTGCATTCAACGAGTGTAGGTGACCTTCGGTCTCCTTAAGGGTTTTGGAAAATTGAATATTGGAACGCTGAACATTTTGGAAAATTGAAGCAAGATGTGTCTAGCGGTCAGACAACAATGTAAGATATTTTACAGACGATAGATAGTTTAATTTTGTCTAGATCAATGAATTAAAACACAACCTACTTTCGCAGGCAAATGTTCCAGGGCTCCAAGTGCCGTCTTCCTGGCATAGGAACCTGTTTTGTCCGACAGCTCTGTAGCCAAATTGACAGTAAAAGTGACACGCTGTCCCGAAGTTTTCAGTGCCGGGAGGTTCACTGATGCAGCCTGATTTTATGGCGTTTGGAGGCGTTGCCATGGCATCACAGGTAACGACTATAATCAAGTAAAATTGTAAGAAAAGACTTGTTTGAAACCGACATCACATTTCACAGGTCAAATCAAGTCGGAGGTAGGTCATTTCTCGGTTGTCAGCTGACAATGCAACAGCCAGCATTGCTACAGTATTGCACACATACATACGCTATATTTACATGTATGTATGCATATATCCACACGTACTTGTGTATTGCACATATACGTACATAAACACAAACTCAATACATATGTACGTACATCCATACATACAGTAGACACACACAAAAACATGTGCGTACATACATGCCTCTTTATGCATACCTCTTTAAGAAGTGCCATTGCAAAAAGGAAAGTTTAATAGTTTCTTCGAAAATTTTGACAAAGGGAGTTTTCTTCGATCAATTATAAACTGAAGATCTTTATATTGGCAATTTCTGTGATCTTTTGTCAACTGTTCCTTCATCTATTCCGAGTTAAATACCTGAGAGTTACTACAGACAAAAGGAGTACGAACTTTGGCAGGTTGCGTCATTTCCGGTCCAATCCACACTATTCTCTGAGGTCTTGTCGCATGTTCTGCTCGCCGAGCCGATCAGCGTGTAACCACGATTGCATTTCACACTGCAAACCGATCCGTAGACGCTGTCCCCAGGACAGTTGTCATAGGAACCACTGGATGGAATGGGGAGTCGGGAACAACGGAGCACTACAATGGGAAAAACCAATTCAATGTGAGTTCAGGGTATCTTTAACAATTTTGACCCGAATTGATGGTAACACGATTGGAACTAATTTGGAATAAGCTTCAAATTTTTCAAATTTCTCAAAAGTGTTAGGTGCCATATAGCTGAATGTTGGATTATTACAAATTACTCGTAAAGAACAAGTGTGTAACTTATAAAGAAAAGCAGATAAGCTTACATTTGCAGGTTAAAACGACCTTTAACTTCACCATCCAATTATCCCAATCCAATTAGTTCCAATCGTCTTTGGTACAACTGTATCTATGACAACAGCAAATCTGCCTGTAACTGGCTGCCGGTTCGTCAACACGCGCGTGTACGACAACAGATTTACATGCAGGTTATTATTAATTTGCTTGTTTGCTGCTCAAATATCAGCATAAAACAAACTCTGATATTTATTGTGCTATAGTTCAAGCAAAGACTCCGCTCACCGTTGACTCTGACATTGATGTCACACTGTGCCCCATTTCCCTGCTCATCTACTGCGATATACGTGACCGTCGTAACCCCTTCGTTGAATGTGTCACCTGGGCCAGGGTGACCATCGACTCTGTAATCAAGAATTGATGTTAATGTGAAATTCTCTGTCTGTCTGTCTGTATGTCCGTCAGTCTCTGTCTCTGTTTGTGTGTCATCTCTCTCTCCTCTCTCTCTCTCTCTCTCTCTCTCTCTCTCTCTCTCTCTCTCTCTCTCTCTCTCTCGTTTGATTTGTCGTCAACGTGAAATTAACCCTCCTTTCTGTTTGAAAGAAAGATAGCGCCATTGCTCGGGATCATTCAGATGCTAAAAATAATGATTACCGTTGATTTTCTGAGACCGATGATCATTAAAATCTAATTATTCTCCCCCAATCAAAACCTTTTCTTCGGCTTCGATTGACTTTATCTGTGCTGTGGATATACGAACGAATATTTCAAATTTCAAATAGCATTGTTGGCATCCTCACCTGCTCACGGTAACCTTGCCGGAATTGTCGTTCGCCGAGGGCTCTTCGAACGTCACCGTTCCCGATGTCATTCCACTATCCGCATAAGCATCGATATACCTCGGGCAAATGTCGTTAAACTGCGGCGGTTCTCGGTCTGATTATGATAATATAACAACATTGTCAATTGCTGCGATAAATGAAACAGCGGGTTGACAATAGTTGCAGTAACTGAAACAAGGGGTTGAACTTGGTGCAATTTCATAGGTCTACCAGTTTTACATTTTTCTCATTGTCTACCCGTGTAACGGTTCTCTGTCTCTTTCTGTCTTTTCAGACAACCTGGTGACTTCCAAATAGGTTAGAAGTGTGTCAGCGAGCCAGTGGCTTGCTTGGCTTAACATGAGAAAGTGTGTCGCATTGCACATAGCTGGCACATTTATCTAGTGATATTCACAGAATTTAGCGAGAATTTCGATGAGGAAGACTCTAAAATTTCATCGACTGAACTTCTAACCTCATAGTGGTCTTTTGCAATTACAAAGTTCCCTCCATACCTTCGCATTTTGGTGTCCTGGGGTCGCTCCACTGTCCAGACTGCAGGCACTGTTTGCTGTACGGCCCAGTCTGGACATAGCCGGAGTTACAGCCGAGTTGACACGTTGTCGCATAGGGCACGTCCTGGGTACCCGTGCACTCGCTGGGCGAGATAGAGCCATTGATCAAAGCAGGAAGTGGGCTGCACGTAATCACTGTTGATTTATAGTTGAAAGAGTTAGGATAGATTGTATCTTCGAAATGATCAGAAAGTTTGAGCTTGCTGAGTTACTACACACATTCGGAGAATATCTTATCCAATTCGTGTCTCTGTTTACAGAAGCATTTTGTCAATTTTTACTAATTGGATTTTTTACTAACTTGGATTTTTTGTTCCAATGAAAATACATATGTGTCTATCTTGAACGCTGATTAAGTTGATATCGTTCCCTTTCTGAACAAGTTTACTGATTGAACAGATTGCCTATTGATTTTACAACATCAATGCACTTGCAAAGATCTATCTATCTATCTATATCTATCTATCTATCTATCTATCTATCTATCTATCTATCTATCTATCTATCTATCTATCTAGCTGTCTGGCTGTCTGTCTCTGTCTACCTATCTATTTAATTATGTATCTATCTCTCGCTCTCTGTCTACCTATCTACCTATCTATCTGTCTATCTCTATCTACCTATCTATCTATCTATCTATCTATCTATCTATCTATCTATCTATCTATCTATCTATCTATCTATCTGTCTGTCTGTCTGTCTACCTATCTATCTATCTATCTATCTATCTGTCTATTTATCAATCTGTCTGTCTATCTATCTGTGTCTGTCTATCTATCTATCTATCTATCTATCTATCTATCTATCTATCTATCTATCTATCTGTCTGTCTGTCTGTCTGTCTGCCTGCCTGTCTCTGTCTACCTATCTATCTTTATATCTATCTGTCTCTCTATCCATCTATCAATCTGTCTATCTGTCTGTGTCTGTCTATCTATCTATCTATCTATCTCTATCTATCTATCTATCTATCTATCTATCTATCTATCTATCTATCTATCTATCTATCTATCTATCTATCTATCTATCTATCTATCTATCTATCTATCTATCTGTCTGTCTCTCTGTCTGTCTCTGTCTACCTATCTATTTATCTATCTATCTATCTATCTATCTATCTATCACTCTATCTATCTATCTATCTATCTATCTATCTATCTATCTATCTACCTATCTATCTATTGTCTATCTATCTTTCTGTCTATCTCTATCTATCTATCTATCTATCTATCTATCTATTATCTATCTATCTATCTATCTGTCTGTCTGTCTGTCTGTCTGTCTGTCTACCTATCTATTTATCTATCTATCTATCTATCTATCTATCTATCTGTCTATCTATCTGTGTCTGTCTATCTATCTATCTATCTATCTATCTATCTGTCTGTCTGTCTGTCTCTGTCTTCCTGTCTCTGTCTATCTGTCTGTCTATCTATCTATCTATCTATCTATCTATCTATCTATCTATCTATCTATCTATCTATCTATCTGTCTGTCTGTCTGTCTGTCTGTCTCTGTCTACCTATCTAGTTATTTATCATCTATCTATCATCTATCTATCGATCCATCTCTGTCTACCTATCTATTTATCTATCTATCTATCTATCTATCTATCTATCTATCTATCTATCTATCTATCTATCTATCTATCTATCTATGATCGTATACAAATACGTATTGTGTTGGTTTACTAATATTTTATAGCACTGACTGTACTGACACGTGAACAACTCATAGAAAGACATGATGCCGTTCATGCTGCGATCAATCATAACAATGCACGACGCACTGAATTTCAGTTCATTGCCTCTGCTGTTTGATGGTAAAGGGGTCTCCTAGGCGCACCTGAACAACACTGGACCCGCTCTTCATTTCAAACAATAATAAGGTTTTCTGGCGGGGATTTTCTAGCTATATATGGCAGCTTCAACCCCTAGGATTATCGTAATTTGAAAATCTGTTCAGAGTGGGCCCAGCATTTTTACCGTCTTGCCGTCTCCTACATACCGATGCAATCTGGGATTGCTCCACTCCAGCTGCTGTCCGCCATACATTGCCTGCTGACAGATGTGTCGCCATACACAGTTTGGTGACCAATGTCGCAATTGAACTGACACACAGTACGATAGTCTACCTCGTTGCCTGGACAACCAGACACGTATCCATTGGAGATTGTCGGCACAGAGCACGTGTTTGCTATGGGTGGCAAAAGCAACATACCCACGAAGTTGTAATATCAGTTTAATGTATGTACTTTAATCAGATGTAATTTTGCAATTTTGTATCGAATTCTTATTAGCTAATTATATATTCAAAAATCTTTGTAAGATATTGATTATTTAGGATAGCTTGCATATAGGCCTATATGGTCGATTCCTTGCCCCTATTTTTATGGCGAACTCGTGTTATGTATGAAAATCTTTCGAATCTGCGAATCTTAATTATTTTTCACGTAAAATGTGTTATTACAATCTTTCGACGGATAAATTGCTAAGTCGTTCTCCGCCAGTCCAAATAACACTGTAATTTCTTGAACGATATCTGTAAGGGAACGAAAGGTATTGTATTGCACGCTTACGTTGGCACTGTGGTTGTGTTCCGGCCCAGTATCCTGCCGTGGATGTGGCGCTCGCTCGCTCGCACTTTCTCTGCGCATTGCTGTCGTCGTCAAGAGCGTAACCCTCATCACAGGATATTTCGCAGATCTGACCGTAGGCGGCGCTGTTGCATCCACTTTCACCAGTTGCCATTGCTACAACCCCATTCACAGGAGGCGTCAATGGTGGACACCGAGTCACTGTTACGGACAAATAGTACATTGTACATGTATTAGCATACGTATCCTACCTATGTCGATGGAATGAATGCTCCCCACTTAAATATTATCTCTGGTGTATCTGATCATTTCTTTATAAAATTACACAAGTATTTTGAACTGATTTGAATATAAAGTCCTGACTGAATCTGTTCGTTATATTACTCCTGATACTTTTCACTTGAGCTTATTTATTTTTGTGTAGAGTTCTCGTATTTCATTATTTTCAAGTCACTGGTATGAACTTTTCTTACGCCGTATCTCGTTTCCAATGGTGGTTTCGTATTTGTCTTTAAGTCTTACGTTTTCCGACTTTTTCCTAGAGTCCGTCTCACAATTGTCTAACAATTGATTTCTCAGGAGTATAGCGTCTTGTACTTCTGTCGGCTATGCGCCCAATGCATGCACACATTTATGGAACCCGTTTTTCTGAACACTTGCTTCCTTGAGCGTCTATACGTCAGCCATGTCTGCCAACATTTGTACTCGTGTATTTGACGCTACGACTTAACCCTTTAGCATTCTCTCACACGCATGCGAATCGAACGAATAGACGGAATCGTACCTCTAACTTCAATGTCAAAACTGCAAGTAGAACTGTGGCCGGAAAGGTCAACGACCTTGTACTCAAGTATGTATGCCCCTTCATCCAGCACGGATGGTTTGGTGAAAGCTTGGTTCGCATTGATACTGTGGAGAGTTGCTGTTATGGCAACCCCTCCGTCGACTCCCTATGACAAGAGAAAGAGTGGAAGCTGATAAAAGCGTAGATTATCCATATTATGATGATTTATTGCTTGCTTGTAAATAGAGATTTACATTGCATGTTGTGGCAATACAAGTTTTTAAACGACACAAGATTAAATATTACACGTATAACCAAGACAACAAACTAATAGATATCACTGGGTATTTCCTAGTTTATGTTAGGTGAAACTAAAATCTGAGCTAGAGTTGCTCATAATATGACAATTCTTGGATTGGTCATGTTCAGGAAGTTTATGTCTTTGGACTTCATATCTTGGACAGACTAACAAAAAATGCACTTCATCTTTGAGCTGGCGATAGTAGCGTGCGATGATATTGGTATCTGAAACAAACCTCTGTACCTGCTACGTGGTGCAGCGTTCAGTGGAGGTTTCACCAGCTATTTATTACTCCGACCACCAAGCAAAGTTACATTTTGTTTCACAGATAAAGTTTTATTTACATAAAATTACATCTAATGTGTTGAAAAATTCCCGACATCAGCAATTTACCTTTAATGGTTCCCATTCCCAAAGGATCGGGGCGAAAGTTTTACCTTCTTCCGCAAAGACTAATTGATCAGCTGGACACTGCAACGTTGGTGGCGTTTCATCTGTCAGGGGTTAAAGAGCCAAAGTATTGTCATGACAATCGAAAAATTGTTAAGTGACGACATACAACATTGTTATGAACTTAACAGCATTTTTGCAGGTGCCATTCTCAATCTCACCTCGTCCATTGGCTATGCTCTTATCATCTTTGTATTATATTCAACAGCATCATCATCATCATCATTGTCACCATCACCATCATCAACATCATCGTCATCATCAACTTTTCAGGTTTTATATCTCGTTGTCTACGTACTATCATGCATCGTCTTTACTGTAGCACAATTATTGTCAAAGAGATGCTTAAAATATGCTGTACTGTTAGGTAAAAGTAAGATGTATTTGCTGTCAGGAATGAGTCACTTACCGGTGCATATGATATCTATACCGTCCCAGACTCCACTCGCAAGACACATCCTGTTATATGACCCGGTGCCTGTGTAACCTTCATTACATCGAAAACTACAAGAATGGCCGTAGTCTTGAGACAGCGTCGCATCTCTAGTGCAGCCCTCAACGGTGCCATCCACCGGTACTGTCGGAGGCGGGCAGGTTACAACTGCCATGATGGAGGAAAATGTCGGGTAAATGAGTCTGGTTCACATCGTTAAAACTGCACACATGTAACCAAGGGTGACTAAAACGCAATCTGTGTGCTGTTACTGCAAAATGACTTGTTCTCCCAAAGCGAGTGCTGATCATTTTTTTTGTATCAATGACATATCTATGGTGATCTAGATTCTTTCTTCTCTGCTTACCTTTACTCATGCTAACAACAACCACTTATATATATATATATATATATATATATATATATATATATATATATATATATATATATATATATATATATATATAATATATATATATATATATATATATATATATATATATATATATATATATATATATATATATATAAAGCAGGTGGATAGACAAACATATAGTCATATTTATCCTCGTAAGTTTCTGAAGTTTAGTATACATGTACCTTCACACTCGATTGTCCCGGCAGGGTTTGTACCGTCTGTCCACACACCGTTAGCGGATCCATCGGTAGCGACCTTACACACTCTCTGCACGGGAGTCGAGGGTTGGTAACCATGGTTACAGTGTAGAGTGCACGTCGTTCCGAACACCTCTTCCTGGTTTGGACAGCCGTTTTTGATTCCGTTGTTCGGTGTCGGCAATGCACTGGAGTCGCATGTTATAGCTGCGTGCAATGATACAAACACGTGTCACAATATCCAGAATTGTATAGAACAATAATGTAGCCATTGTCTACATTGTTTTTGTAAATTAATGGACAGAATATAGGCAAAATTTCGCAGCCTTTCTCAGGCTGGATAATAAAAAAGCGCTAGGTCAATTCGAAAAAGCCTTCTTTCCTTGATCCGAAGTACTTTGATATCATAGCCCTGGCTTTATCACATCCTTGAAACAGGTGGACTGCACGCCCAGCATATTATAGTGCCAATGAACGCAACAAGATAATGCTCTTATGCTTTGTGCCCGCAATCAATAATATGATGTATAATATGTATACACACAGTTAGAAAAATGTATGTATGTATGTATGTATGTATGTATGTATGTATGTATGTATGTATGTATGTATGTATGTATGTATGTATGTATGTATGTACAATACAGGTACATACATAGATATTTAAATACATAGATACATATATAGATACATAGAGACAGACATAAATGCAGAGATACATACATATAACATACATACATACATACATACATACATACATACATACATACATACATACATACATACATACATACATACATACATACATAACACAAGATATTTATCATGCAAATGTTCTCACGGTGACAAGTTGGCGGGAAGACATCGGCATGCCAACGACCGTCTGCTGTACACGTCATGCTGTCAGATCCCGTCAGATAGTACCCTTCAAGACACTGGTATGGACACACTGTTGTATAGGTTGGGGTATCACCACTGCAGCCAGCGGGCGCTGAACTCAACAGTTCGGCGTTGCTGGGCTTGTACCATTCAAAGGGCGGACAGGATTTCTCTGCAAAATTGGTTCACAACTTTGCGTTATTCATTGTGGTGTGCGAACTTCACAGTAACTGTTATCGGACTTGCAATATGTTTTTGATTAAACTCCAAATTGAAACTTTTAGCAACTGTTTGATCGCTTGTACTCTAGCCAATTACACGTAAACAAATGTGTAACGCAATTTGATTTACACTGGCCTTAAGATTTCCTAAAATATCTGACGTCCATGCTACATCAACAAAATTTCGACAAGAAGAAATGTTTTAATCGACCACCAGTGCCAGGTCCAATTGATTGGGGTATGCGTAAATGTACCGTGGTTTTCGCCTCGTTTAGACTTTTGACTGGTGAACTTGCGATGAACTGTGCATTTTTATCAAAGATTATGACTCTAACACAACTTTGAGCGCATATGCACTTTAGGAAATATACAGTTTGACATCAGTATGTGCCCAAAATATAGGCCTTTGACACCACTCCCGATAGTTTGCGAATAGTTTGAACTATCCAAGGTTCACATATTAAAACTGTAGAGTTTAGTATCCCCTCCTCCCGGATTCAACCGCAGGGAAGCATTAATCTTGAAAATAATGCATACAGTAAAATATAAAACGTTGTTGGGAATGGACACTGACTGTCACTTTTTGATCAGTCCCATTGCGCCAGTGACAACATTATTTTAATTGTCTAACCGTGTATTATTTAATACTTTTTCCAAATATCTTTCAACATCGACCATAATCATGAACAGGCCTGGATAATTCTGTGAACCCTGTGGTTGACTTGATTGCTACCTTGGCACTCCAATGTGGCTGTGGGATACCAGTGACCGGCGTCATCGCCCTCATCGGCCACACAGGTTCTGGTGGAGATGCCGTCCAGCTCGTAGCCACTATCGCAGTCAAAGTAACACCAGTCGCCAAACTTGTCTCCGCATGTCATGCCACCCGCAAAGACCCCGTTCAAGGGAGGTTGAATTGTAGGGCAGGACAGAGCTGTGAGAGAGAACGGTCATGCATGATAAGTTTCTTCTTCTTCTTCTTCCAGAAATTGAACAATATGACGACAATGTTGCAAGGTGATTTCAGGGTACAGTAACACAGATATGGTGTATAAATTTTCTCTGGAGTCTATTTCCCATGAATCACTTTACCATCGCATGTTTACTCTCATTTTTACGCGGTGTTAGAGCTGACGACATTATCTGCCCGGACATGTACTGTTGGAGATAATTTTTTCAACGGGTTTATTCTCTGTCGTACAATCTAAAAACTTTGCTCTCCTTTTAAATGGACGACTACGTGTTTCACAAGCATCCTAACAAATTCCTTGTTTTTTTCCCTACAAAATAAAGGGTATAAAAATTTCACAACTGATTTCTGGAATCAGGAAATTATTCGCAAAAAAACAAACATACAAAACTTGTCTGTTCGGCAATAACTTTTTGCACTTAAATACCCCTCCTTATGACGTGTTTCGCCGGAATCTTTAAACTTTTCTGTTTCTTTTCAAAGGCCGTCACGTTTTTTCTTTCGCCCAAGGATCTCGAGCTTGCAGATCGAATGATACCTTTAATATCAATGGTTTGATTCAAAGAATGTTATGATCGCATGATTAGGCTGGTCGTTATACGTGATACGTCCCTAAAGGACATACGTTTCTTTGGGACTTAGAGGTTGATAGATGTGCCCGGCCTCTGTAAAACTGTAGTCACATTAATGTTGAGAAAAAAAAGATATTGGAAAAAAAGATATTGGAAATCAGCTGTTTGAAAAAGATATTGCAAAATTTTCAAAAAAGGGGGCAATTATTCTCACTGGAGATTTCAATGCACGTACTATGGCACTTAGGCATAAACATTCTCAAATCAAAAATCATGGTTTTCAACGAATCGGGGAAAAATTTTCAACAAATTTAAATTTACTATACATGGTAATGAGTTGGAAAATGTGTCAACATATACTTACCTTGGCATAAAGTTAAATATTACAGGAAAACTAAACAGAGCACAAATTGATTTGAAAAACAGAGCTATGAAGGCATGTTTTAAATTGAGACAGTTACTCTTTGCAGAGTCAAATATTCCAATTAGGGTCCATTTACAAATGTTTGATGCCATGATAAAACCTATTCTACTATACTGTACAGAAGTATGGACTGCGGACATATGCACAAATGCAAAATTCATACTCACAAACTTAACAAACACAATTGAAAAGTTGCACATTAAATTTTGCAAGCACATACTTAAAGTGAATAACAAAGCATCCAACATAGCATGTTTAATGGAACTGGGTAGATATCCTCTAATTGTTTCAAGCATAACACAAATGGTCAAATATTGGTTAAAAATAAGTAAGAAAGCAGATACAACACTGACTCGTGAGGCTTATGATCTGGGTTGTCAACTGGACAATGCACATACAGATAATTGGGTGTCAGGAATTAAACAATCGTTGCTGCTCGTAAATATTGGAGATGCCATGAATGTAAAGATAGAAAATGACAAACAGTTTAAAACTAATTTCAATGTAAAAGTTAAACAGCTATTTGAAAAATGTGCATTTGAATTGATTCATGATGATACCAGACAAGGGCACTAAAAATAAACTTCGCACATACAGAGAGTTGAAAAAAGATTTCTCTCTCGAAAGCTACCTTCATGTTATAAAAAACCCAGATCACAGATCAGCCCTGTGCAAGTTACGCATTAGTGCACACATACTACACATAGAAACAGGTAGATATAGAAACCTTGATGTCATAGACAGAGCATGCCCAATTTGCCAAAACAAACAAGTAGAAGATGAGATACATTTTCTTTTTCATTGCAAAGGATACACAGACATTAGACATGATTTTTTAGTAATCTAAACATTTGTAAAATCGCATTCAGAGGCACACAAGACCTTGTAAGCATCTTTTCAAGGACAGATAAAGCATCACTATGTGAATTGGGAAAATACATACATACATGTTTTAAACTCAGACAAGACAAAATGAAAAAGACAAAGTAAACTATTTATGAACCTTTAATATGTTGACCTCATGTATAGATATTTATATTTATATATATATTATATATACTGTTTCATTGTTGTTTTTGCAAAACCTTTATTGTACTTTATGATCAAGATCCCAACTGGGATACGATTTCGATAAAGGCTTACTTTACTTTACTTTACTTTACGTTTAATTTTTTAGCGATTTTCAGGAGACTTAACCACTTGTGATTCAACCGCTATAAGTAGAACCAAAGTCACCCCGGTGACTACCCACCCACCGGACACTTACCCTAACCTTGTCCCTAGCTCTAATCCCAACAATGTTTATTAACAAATATTTCCACTATGGATGTGTTCTCGGTCAATGGGTTCTTGGCAGAAAAATTAAATCAAGTGTTCACTTTGCCAAACTGCAATATCCCGTAATCTTCAAAAATCGTTTAACAAAAGAAAATATCTATAATTTGAAAGCAATTTTAAAGCTCCATAAGCTGTATCTTTTGGCTATTTTTTCAGAACTTTTGTTTTGTGTTTTCCCTACACTTTCTGCATTGAATCCCTAAACTGTAAATTAATGCCAAGTATTTAGCATATCAACACAACCTATTATGAGCATAATCTCCATTGTTATTGTTGAAAATTGTATTCAAGTCCGGACTAGAATTCATTTGTAAACAATAAAAAATGATCACTACACACATACAAGCTGTGTTGACAAAAAGAATACTCGAAATTTCAGCATGACAAACGGATTAGGGTCAGACACGGTAGTTGATATACAGAAGCAGAATACTGAAAAACGTGCCACAAGTTACAGCTTATGTCCCTTTAAGTTCAACGCCAGACAATGAACCAAATTTCGTTCATGACGCTTTCCCGACTTTTGTTGCCGTCTTTAATGACTTACCTCCGCAGGTAGGAATGTCGTCCGACCAGGTACCCTGCTGTCCGGTGACTTCGCAGGTAGTCTCGGACGAGCCGGTCCGAGCGTAGCCTCGTTCGCAGACGAAGGCGCACGCGTTACCGTAGCTGTATCCGTCGCAGTCCGCGTAGCCGTTCCGAAGTCCCAACAACGGGGCAACGTTGCATGACACAACTGTAAAGGAAGGAGCGAACGTTTTGATAAGTCATTGTCATTGAAAATGAACTTGACAGACCAAACTTCATATAAACATAAATGTGCCCTCAGTTATTATGAGGGGGTGGGGAAGGAGGAAATTTAGGTAGTCCATCATGTAGAATGTTACTCTTCCCTATTGTCCCATTCTAGAGTGTGACCCTCCCCTCTAAACTCAACAGTTTGAAATGTGTGTATAGGCCTAACCTTGACAGAACTGCTGACTTTGCTATATTACGAAGTAAAGATATTAAAGGGACATTTGTTGTAACTTTTGGTCATACTTTTAGTTTTCTTATTCTGTGTATTAATAACCTGCCATTATTGTTTCATGTACAGAGTATTTAAGTTTTAAATTATTGTTGCTGTTTCCATAATTCTGTTGTTTTTTTAACTTTTAACGCACTAGTACTGCTATTTTGTACATTCAAATAATTACGCAAATTCTGTCTGTCTGTCTGTCTCTCTCTCTGTCTGTCTGTCTGTCTGTCTCTCTCTCTCTCTCTCTCTCTCTCTCTCTCTCTCTCTCTCTCTCTCTCTCTCTCTCTCTCCACTTTGCTATGGTGCAATTCACAGCATCTTGTTTTTGTAAAACATGACATACACATATATCTAAAAGCTTTGTAATTGACATTATATATAGAACACATCGCTTTTGTAAAACGTGAAGCTGATGCTCACAAGAGAAAGACATCTGTTATTCTTTATTTAAAATGGTTTAAACAGCATAAGTGGTTAGGGCCCTTTATTTGCTGCTATTGTTGCACCAATTATGCATTTAACTTATGCAGTTTATTGACATTATGCGAATTGCGGTGACTGCAATTACAATTCTCATAGGATTTTTGTGAAGTTTCTTTACACAACTCATTCAGGCAATACATTCGTCATAAAGTTAGCAATGCAAAATGTGACCCTCCCCCGGCTAAGTTTGTAAAATATGCCCCCCCCTCAAGGCAGGTTTTTAAAATGTAACCCCCCAAAATTCCTCCGGCTCACCCCTTCATAATATATGAGGGCTCCCTAAGTCAAGAGAATTTGTCGACTGATAAAGGTAAGACTGCCCATACTTTGAAGAACCGTAACGCTATACACAGCAAGCGTTCAAGGTTCTAGAAAGGATTTAGTTGGTTGCGAACTCTGACTACAGTTTGTGATCTGCGTCGTAATGGTCTATGTGGTTCTCTGTCGAGCATTTGATCACAGTCGCTTGGTGGGCTATTCATCTCAGGGACTATTCGACCCATAGACGAGTGTACAGAAGTGTTTCTCGCTTCTGTACACTCGTCTATGGGGCGAATAGTCCCAGAGCTGAATAGCCCCAAGCGACTGTGATTTGATGCGTCTTTTAGTTTTGTGATCTGTGTCGTAATCGTCTATGTTGTTCGCTGTCGAGCATTTTATGCGTCTGTCAGTTTTGTTTTCTTCCCTTCACATTTACGTCAGTTTCATTTATGCAACTCTTTACCGTAATGCAGTCCGTCAAGTATAGGCCGATAAAAGTAAACCCGGCGCCGCAAATGATGAAACATCGGCCCTTACCCCGAACGACAACATTGAATGCACACGTCGCCGTCAGGCCGCTCGAGTCTGTAGCTTCATACTTCACCCGGTGGTACAGATCGCTGTCGAACCTCGACCCTGATGGACTTCCCTCTACCAAAGTGATAGTCACCGGGCCTTGCGAGTTGTCATCAGCTGTCAGTTGATCCCAGTCAACGACCGCTGACGTCATGCCGCGCTCCGCGTTCTTGACGATGAGGAAATCGGGACAGTTGGTGAACTTTGGTGGTTCAACGTCTACGGATAAAAAGAATTGACGAAAACTGAAAATTTTGTCATCTGCGCGAGTATTTTTTGTTCTATGTCTAGAATTCTATTCACCAAATCAGACTCGGATCACAATATTCCAAGTTAATTTGAGGAAGTCATCTGGAGGCATGCATATGTGGAATGTGTTAAAACCCAAAACGAACACCCATGAACTCCAAACCCCCTGCATACTCAAACTTTAGGCATTGCTATATAGAAAGTACCATTTGTTGGCCTCACCTCGACACGTTGGCACGTTTTCTGACCACTGTTTGGTTTCAAGGCATATGACGTGCAGAATATCGGCTTCATAACCACTGTCACATATGAACGAACACAAAGATTTAAAAGAATTTCCGCTGGGACACTTTATCTGGCCATGCTCGAGCACAGTTGACTGTATATCAGGGCACTGGATGGCTGAAAACATGTGATGAAAGTACGTCCGTTACAGCACATGAAGGTCAGTGAGAAAAGGAAAAATAAGGACTGGAAAAAGACAGTGAAATTTGAAATTTAACCATCAAGCAAAGCTAAAGATTTACTGTCTCAGGCTATTGGAAATCAAGAACGCACAAAAGAAAACTAGAAGAAACAAAAAGTCCGAAAACGCTACTACGAAAGGTCAGAAAGTGGAGAATGTACGAAGATGGATATTTATTACATTTAAAACTTTATTTCATTACACCTTCAAATTACATCACAATGGGTTTCAATGATCGTTTGGCCAATACCGTTAAGTATATACATATGAAAATGGTAGCAACAAACTTTGGTGGAAGGAATGGATAAATACACAGGAGGATCAAATGTTCAGGGCACTTTTGTTACAGCAATATTGTTAGATAAAATTGTAAATCACAGGTATATGTAACAATACGGTGTACAAGAATATAGGGTATCTTACTTGTGCACTTTGGAGTTCCTCCACTCCATTGCGAATCGGAGCCACACTTCACTGAACTTTGACCAACGAGCTCGGTACCAGTGAAGCACGAAAATTCACACTCGGACCCGAGTATTTCACCTGCGTCACAACGTATTGAACCTTGTGAGGGCGCATACAGACGATCGCATTCCTTCACTGTCACGTAGGGACGATAAAAGGAACAGTCAATACACTTTCATAATAACTGTAATACAAGGTCTTCGGTAAAATGCGTTAGGTACCAATATGCATATTGTTGAACATTGTCGGACAATGGTGCTAAAATCTTACTGATCCCAAATCCAATCTCTATTATCACATTTACTGTTTTGCGATGAATAGGGTAACACACATATATATACACACACACACACGCACACACACACACACACAACCCCACACATACCACATTACATGCACGCTGCAGTTTGTAATTCCTTACCAACGCTCTGTTTTACATCTTATTAACCGGCAGTTTTATAGCTCTGTAAACCTCCATTGTCGTTAAAAGCGAGCTGTGTCACCGCAAATTTACACATTTCCATGCGTGTAAAGGGGACACGTCACGTGTTGTCGGTATCTTTTTCGCACTAGAGGTTCATATCGTCGAAAAATAAACAATGAGAACCTCGCCCTAAAGAGCCAGCAGCTGCAACATTTGATATTTTTTAACTATTTTTGTTGTGTTAATATAATATCAACTGTAGTTTCTTCTCCGGAGAGCACTTTGAGATACACAGTCAACTCAGCCGGTGAAGTGTGCTGTCATGTCGTTTTTGTCATGTATTTAGACGATTACCAGTCACCACCAGCCGAGAAATTGTTCTACTTCCAACAGTGCTCTAGAGGTTAGCAAATATTAGCGAAATACCGAACACAAGCAAGAAGACTAAATCCATGCATCACCTGAATAAGAGATGGAGAACTTTCTCCTAGCGATGCATTGGAGAGAATACATTTAAAAATAATACCTTACCTTTGACCTCGAAAGTAAAATCACAGAACCCAATGCTTCCCTGGCTATCTGTCGCTCTGTAAGTGACGTGGTAGACACCGGCGTCAAACTCCTGCCCCGACCTGTAGGGGCTAGTGTTCGTCGTTGGTATACTTCCGTCTTCGTCGTCATGAGCAGTCGCATCATCCCAAGTCACCCGGACGGTCTCCTCCTTCTCGGAGGGAGAGTAGACCGACTCCACCTTGGGACAGGTCACGGTCGGCGGAGTTGGGGTCTTAACTAGAGGAAGAAAAGAGTACGGAGAGGTCACAGGGTCAATTCCCGAAGGAATTTTTTCTTTAAAGGTATACTGTCACCTGTTCCAATTTTGCCACAGTTACCAAGGAAAGTTAAAATCTAACCAATCACAGATTTTAAGCGGGTGGCCACTTTTTAAAAACAGCGCCCTCAAATGGATATTTGAATACCAAGGAACGCCTCTTTGACTATATATGGGCATATTTAGATTACAGGTGACTGCATACCCTTAAGCTATGACGCATACATATAGATGTGTGGACGATGGAAAAGTGTTGACGCGACCGGATAATTTTCGCCAAATTTTCTTTTGTAGACTGTCTGCAAAGCGTCGTATTAAAACTTGGGAAAATTTTCGTGAACGGGAAATTTCGCGTTAGACCTTAAAATTGCGAAACGAAGTCGAGAATATATTCACAGTCGCCTGTGTTCTATTCGGTGCGGCGTCTTATGCGCCGAAAGACGTGTGTACATATGCCTTAGTTTTTTCTCGGGTATATGTCATATGTCTACGGGGCGCACAGGTGCGGAACGAATAGAACCAGCTCGTATCACTCAACTCAACAAACGTCATCAGTATATATCGATGGATATCCTGATATCAAATAAATCACTATTAGGGCAGAAATTTACACTGAAAACATGAAAGTTATTATCTCTTTCAAAAAAGTAAATGAAATGCAATTTGGGATATCAAGAATACAGAATTCATTTCAAAGCACCGGAAGTATTCAATTAAACCAGTTCACGTACACTGTCGTTGAACGAAAGCCGTAGCAACTAGAATTGCTTAGGAAACATTACCTATTACTTCCTGTTCCGGACACCATAAGCTGAAGAGGCCGCAGGTAACTCCCCGCCCTACGTTTATCACACCTCCGATAAAATTACCCGCAGTCGTTTTCACACGGTCAACAATCCCTTTGGCAACTTTAGATACGCCGGACTTGACTCGCTTTATAGCCTTGCCAACGCTGGAGAAAAACCCGCCGTCTGCAATAAAATTCATCAAAATTAAAAACTTAACATTTTGTTGAAAAATTCAAACTCGTTGAATCAGTGATTGTCACGTAAAGTGATACATTTGTGTCGACACGTCAGACTTAGCAAAATCATAATGTTTAGCGTATACAAGGGCTCTAAATGACATACGACTTGGCACCCATGAGAAACTCTCCCCAAATCTGCCCCGAACCCCAATCCGAACTAATGAGAGGTGATCGGGTGATAGATCATGATCAGACAGGGGACGGGTAGGTGGGTACTACGGTTTTGATACTATGAATACAAGACTACAGGGAGACACTATGGAATTCTTGACTTCCTCAGACCATAGTCGTAAGGGAGCGTTCAGTTAGGGAGCTTTCAGTAATTACAAGAGGGGTGGGGCGGGGGAATTGGGGAAGGGTCACTTTTTAGAAAACAGTTCAAGGGGGAGGGTCACTTTTTATAAACCTATCTTGGGGGAGGGTCACTTTTGACAGAAGCTGATTTTATGGCCAAAACTTTGATTGTCCATGTGATATTTCCTGAATAGGAAATCACCAACAAAATACGTTCACATTATAGACCGCTATGCATAGTAAATTAACATTTCAGTGAAATTCCAAAATCAAATTTCTTACACAACCATAGACTTGTAACCACTCTAGTCTAATCAAGAACAATAATCTAAATAATCAAGCATACATAAATGCACAGATTTATCTGATTTTGTACGGAAAAAATAATTATTCATCATTTAATCATAGACCGCTATGATAGTGAATCAACATTTCAGTGAAATTCCAAAATCAAATTTCTTGCACAATCATGGACTTGTAACCACTCTAGTCTAATCAAGAACAATAATATAAATAATCAAGCATACATAAATGCACAGATTTATCTAATTTTGTACGGAAAAAAATTATTCATAGTTTCATCATAGACCCCAATGCATAGTGAATCGACATTTCAGTGAAATTCCAAAATCAAATTTCTTGCACAACCATTGACTTTTAACCACTCTAGTCTAATCAAGAACAATAATCTTAATAATCAAGCATACATAAATGCACAGATTTATCTAATTTTGTATTGGAAAAAACTATTCATAATTTCATCATAGACACCATGGATAGTGAACCAACTTTTTAGATGAAATTCAGAAATCAATTTCTTGTACACAAATGCACATTTCACTTCCCTATTCAAGCAAAGTACATTTAAATAAATTATCAAATATATATAAAATACAGATATAGCATGTTTTGTGGGGGTAAATTGTCAATAATTTGCCTAATAGACTCCATGTATTATGATTGATATTTTTGGATGAGGCACTAAATCAGCTACATCTTGCCTTCTTATAGTTGCACGAAATATGGTGACCCTCCCTCAAATGTATGAAATACCATATCTCTTCAAAAATTCTTGCTTGATAAATTGCGTCTGTCCCTCCAAAAACACCAGCCCTCCCCTCTGTAATTTGTCCCTAACATAACAATTGAACAAATTGTTATGTAAATTAGCTGATACTGTTTCAGTTATTCCTGGGGAGAATACCGCAGTGGTTGGGGGAGGGTCAAGTTTTAGAATGCCGGACAAGGGGGAGGGTCACATTTTAGACAGGAGGATAGGGGAGAATCACATTTTACGGTACAGGTGTGCGCGAAATTCCCCCGGCCCACCCCCTATAATTACTGAAAGCTCCCTCATTATGGCCGGGGGGTGGGCCGGCAAATTCTTCCTACGCACCAGTCAAAATTGCACCAAAAATTGATGACCCCCTCTTAAGATGACAAAAATTTCATGACCCCCACATTGCTTGAGTAAAGCTGCACACACAAATATTTCGGGGGGGGGGGCGATAGAATAAAAAACAGATTTTCAGATTTTTTCAAATGACCCTCCTTACAAACTCACAAGAGTTTAAAGCTCAGATTTCCCCTTCTGACATGCTATAAGATTGAAATTACCCCTCAAAGGGATTAAAGAGAAATTACAGGTGGATTGCAAATATTTTTGTGCAACCATGTGTGTACAAAATTTTGACCTTTCTTACAAACTCACAAGATTTTAAAGCTCAGATTTCCCCTTCTGACATGCTATAAGATTGAAATTACCCCTCAAAGGGATTAAACAGAAATTACAGGTGGATTGCAAATATTTTTGTGCAACCATGTGTGTACAAAATTTTGATATTTGGATTTAATTGATAGTCAGCTGTTGATAATGTTGATTCACTATACTTGGTAGTCTATGAGAAAACTATCATTATCATACTTTTTCAATACAAAAGTGTATCTATGCATTTATAGATATTTGATAAATGAAATAAATGTATCAAATCTGAAAAGGGTTGTCACAACTGGTATGTGGACAAAAAGTTTGACTTTAGAATTTTACCAAAAATGTTCATCCACTATACATGGGAGTCTATGATAAAATTGTGAATCATTTTTTCCAATGAAGAACGTGCTATACTTGTGCATATACAGACTAATAATAATAAAAAATGATAATATAATTGTATTTGATTAGAATATTATGGTTAAAGGTGCATATTATGTGTACAAGAAATCTGATTTTGGAATTTCTCTGAAAATGTTCATCCACTATACATTGAAGTCTATGTGGAAACTATGAATAATTTTTTTTCCAAGACAAAAAAAGGTAAACCTGTGTATTTATGTACTCTAGATTATTAATATTAATGTACCTGATTAGACTAGGATGGTAACAAATGGATGTGTTCGCCAGAAATTTGATTTTAGAATTTCACCGAAATGTAGATTCACTTTTCATGATAGTCTTTGAGGAAGCTATGAATAATTTTTTCCAATACAAAACTATCAAAATCTTTGTATTTATAGATGTTTGGTAATCGGTTGATATGTGTGCAAGAAATTGGATTTTTGGAATTTCACAAAAATGTTGATTCACTATACATGTATATTGGATTCTATGAGAAAACTATCTTTAATTTTTTTTGCAATGCTAAATTAATTTGTGCTTTTATATGTGTTTGATAATTGATACAAATGTACTTGATTCAATGAGGGTATTTTAAAGTTCAGATGTTGACAACAATTATGATATTGGAATTTCACCTAAAAGTATAATTTCTCTTTTCATGGTACTAGTAGTCTACAGGTAACTGTTAAATAATTTCCCTGACAAAACTTGCTATATCTCTAATATATAAGTAATAGGAATTGTTCATTGCCCTCAGTGAGCTTGATTTACAGTGAGACAAGCCTCAGAATTGCCAAGTCAAAATGTTCATGTGACTGATAATTATACTTTTGTTCAGATTTACAGTTAAATGATTTCAGAAGATGAAATCATGCAGCGAATCATTTTTATCTCCTAGAATATTTCTGAACACTGAAAGTGCATTTTGACGGGACGGAGACTTATGAAAATTAAATGATTCCCCTGAGCTGTTTTGAAAATACATGACCCCCCCCCCTTTGCAGTTTTCAAATCTAAGGTGACCCCCTGGAATTAGCCGGCCCACCCCGTCCGTAATAACTGAACGCTCCCTAACCGCGAGGGATAAGTGTACTTAGAGAGTGGTCCTGTGAACAAGTGATTCGCTGACTACAAGTAAGCTGATTCATGCTCAAACTTATGTACCGAAGTCATTCGCAAAACTGATGTCTGTAGCGGATCAAAATTATGAATAAATACACTGAGGAAAAAAAGATTAGATAGGCTACTGCATATTCGCGCTAGTGTTTTCATATTCAGGAATCAAGCATACTTGTGTTTGTGAACACATTTTCCAGGGAACGACCCGTACAATAATGGTTTTGCTGTGTTGTAATCGAGCACATTACAGTGAGTAGGGCGTGTAAATTACATACAAGTAAGCTTACAACGATATACTAAAAAACGCCATACTCTGTCGTTTTCTACACAGCTTCATTTTAGCAAGACATGAACTCAATAAGTCGGCATGATATCAAGTATAAACCTTCTTCCCTGTCCGACAAAGCGTCACATTACTCAGACATGTAGCGAAATCCTCGCTCAGACCATGCGGGTTTTTACTGCAAGGTCAAGTAAAAGAAGGATGAAGTAGGTTATTGAATTGTCCACTCTTTTTAATTTTAATTTAATTTCAGTATAGTCTGACTCCAGTGAAATGAAACGAGGAATATGTCACTCAGCAATCATTTTGAAGATTCCAAGAGCATCTTCGCTTAGAGAAACCAGATATGAGCTGAAAATGCTCACGTGTTTCATTATATGTTGCAGTTATGTGTAAATTTGAACCTTTGCCATTGAAAGTGTTAAGATCAACATAATGAAGAATATTCAGCAGAGATTAAGTCTATAGGTCATTAAGTATTCAAATATGCAATTAGCTGAAATAGAAATAATTAATTTCTTTGACTGCTGTCATTGTATCACCACTTTATATAGCAAAGGTAATTGCCTTTGGTTAAGTCCTTCAAACTATATATTCCAAACTTTGAAAGCTCATTATATATGCAAATTATAAATTAGCTGACATGAAAACTTAAGTGCGAAATGACTTCCTATATTGGTATAACCTGGTGTAATCATCAATGTACATAGCATGTTTTGCCAACTTTGATCAAATAAATCCAAGTACATATCCCTAATTATGAAATTTTATTAAATACAAATAAAGAATTGGCTGAAGCAAAAATGCCTAATGCCTTTCAATAATGTTAGCCTACATAATAGTATCTTTAATGTACATAGAACACGAGTAGAACTAATTTGGGATAATTGGATTTTCATATTTTTCAAATTTCTTAAATGTGTTAGATGCCAGATAGTTGAATGTTGCATAATTACAAATTACCCATAAAACAAGTGTGTAATGTAAAAAGAAAAGCAGATGAGATTACATTTGTAGATTAAATCGGTATTACTTCCACTATCCGATTATCCCAAATTAGTTCCAATCGTGTTATAGCAAGTTTCATCAATTTTGGTCATGTGAATTCAAATATATATCCCTAAGATGAGATTTGCTACAAATATTGATCACATCAAGATATATCAGCTGTGAAAATTATTCAGGGGTGACGTAAAAGATAATTGTAAATTTGCATATTTAAAAGAATTTCCTAATTAGGGATATATATCTGAAATAACTCTATCAAAATTGACGAAACTTGGTATGTATATTGAAGATACTATGATTCTACATTATTGAAAGTCATTAAGCATTTTTACTTCATCAAAATCCTAATTTGCATATTGAATGAACTTTGGAAATTAAGGATTATATATTTGAATGCGCATGATGAAAATTTATGAAACTTGCTATGTACATTAAAGATACTATGATAGAACATTATTTAAAGGCATTGAGCATTTTTACGTCAGCCAATTCTTTATTTGCAATTTAATGAGATTTTCTAATTAGAGATATATATCTGAATTGACTTGACCAAAATTGAAGAATCTTGCTACATATATTGAAGATAATATTATACAACATTCTTGAAAGTCCTTAAGCATTATTACTTCAGGCAATTCCTAATTTGCATATTTTATGAACTTTCCTAATTAGGGATATTTATATGAATTGAATTGACCAAAGTTTACGAAACTTGCTATGTACGTTAAAGATACTGTGATAGAACATTATTGAAAGTCAGTAAGCATTTTAACTTTAGCCAATTCCTTAGTGACTAGGTACCGTACGTTGTGAGTTCGAACCCAGTGAAACCACCATATTCAAGTTCCTAATTAAGGATATTTATCTATCTTGACTAAACCAAAGTTGACGTTTTGCTTTGTACATTAAAGATACTATGATACGACATTATTGAAAGTCATTTAAGATTTTTACTTCAGCCACTTCCTTATTTGCATATTTAATGAGAACAGTTCAGTCAATTCCTAATTTGCATATTTTAATAAACTTTCCTGATTGGGGATATATACTTCGATATAGAATTAATCTGTTGTGAATATTATTCATTATGCTGATCATAACACTTTTAATGAAGTTTAAATCATGTGGCAAAGGTTAAAATTTACACATAACTGCAATATATAATGAAACACGTGAGCATTTTCAGTTCATATCTGGTTACCTTTTGAGTTCTTAGGCGTAGAGAGTGCCCTCGAGCGACGGATCTTTCAGTCTATGTACCCATTAGACCAGAAGTTAAGTTTGACATACAATATATGGAGTTCATTAAAAACAAATTAAAGGGAAGGTACGTTTAGCTAAATGTGGTAATGTGGTCCAAATGCATAGATGCAAATTGTATAACCATTTAATGAACTCTAAATAAACGACCTAAAGGCAACTTCGAATCAACTGAAAGGTGAAAGCTATTTGATTCAAGGACACTGACGGAGAAGCAATTGTTTTACCAAAAAATACATATGCAAATGTCACCCTTATTTCATCAAAATATAGCAAGCTATTCCTATGCACTGCAAACAACATTTGAAAGCTTGCTATGAAATGGTTTCGGAGAAAAGAATTACTTGAAAACGATGCCAAAAATGACATAGGCAAATTTTTAAAATATAAGCTAAGTCCCAAGAAACTTACATTATCAATTTGGAAGCATTGTTATCGATACCTTTTGCAAAATGGATTTTAACAAATATGTAAACATTGTCCCCGTTAATAAAAAATTCACTGTCATTTCATCGAAATTGACAGAAATCATTTCCGGACTATACGTCAAAAATACGAAAGCGATATGGTGAGTGCTTTTTGCTGAAATACAGTCCTCATGAAATTTGAAAAAAAAATAGGCCCACCCAAATTTAACTATGCAGATTTTTATCTTTATTTGAACAAGTTTAACATGGTAATGTCTAGACATCTAATGGCCAATTTAAAATTTGTTCGACAGTTATACCCGGAAAATATGTTTTTACTAAAAAAAATGAAAATTCGACTGAAAAGAGTACATAATCAAAGTTGGTGATCATTTAAACCAACTTGGATTAGGTCGGTTATCGCTAGATGTGTTCATTTCCCCAAAGAAAACACTATCTGATGAGCTAAAGACTTTCGACATTTTTTCAAGAAGGATGAGAAAAAGATTTTTAAAAAAGGATATGCAATTTTATGCTAATTTTGACGGTGGCCATGCCTAGGAACTGTATACTACATGCTGCTTAACGAGTGCTCTGAATGAAGAATTTTCATAATGTTTTTGTATTTTTAATGATCATCTGCATATTTTAGGCTTGTGACCATCAAAATAAATCACTTTCAGAAGCGGACGCTTATATATCTCCATACACACATTGACATAGTCGTATAGTCATTCATACATACATACATACATACATACATACATACATACATACATACATACATACATACATACAATGACACAATGCATGCATAGAAACACATACATAAACAGACAGACAGACAAACAGACTCCGACTGATCCCCATAGCTCCCCACGCTATATGTATAGGACATGCGAGCTTGAAATGATAAGGTATGATCCAGGGGTACACATTTTCTCAGTGTTTGGAGGCAGCATGCAAAGTTTATTCGTTTTGTCAAATACAGGGTGTGGTCGATTGAAATCATATGATTGCCAGTTATTCAGGGCCATGTCTCACATCGGTAACCATTAGCAATGGAGGATATTTGGGTATGTAATTTAGAGATTACAGAGTATGTTCTTTAAAATACTATACAGAGATAGAGAGGCTGGAGAGGGGACAGATACGCAAGGCTTGTGCTCATCAATTTGTTCTGTTTAAATAGTGACTTCTCTTATTCACAGTGTCGACAGTGTGTTCTCACCGCCATTGTTTGACCACGGGAGCGGCTTACATGCTGTAGCATCACTTTTATTTGACAGTATACAAAAGAATTCCATTTCTTTGACAAATTTCTCAGGACAAGGCCTATTTTATCGCTGTCTGAAGGAGTACACTGGTCCTAGTCTTGTGAGGACAAACACCCATAGTCTGCATATTTTCACGACAAAGAACTCCGATTGGCCTTTCTCCAACAGATATCGCGAACGGCACTTTAGCGTGACCGGGCAGACAATGTTACTCAAGATCAAGTGTCCTGCTTTATACTTTTTGTTTCTTGAGCAGAGCGTAAAAAATAAGAGAATGGTCATAGAATGAATTAAACTAAGTGTTAGCTTTAGATGTTAGGCCTAAGTTATTAGGGTTTCGACACCATGGGTGCGAAACCCTCTTGTAATCGTTCTGTTTTTTATTAGGGTTTCGACACCATGGGTGCGAAACCCTCTTGTAATCGTTCTGTTTTTTCTTCTTCTTCTTCTTCTTCTTCTTCTTCTTCTTCTGTCGCGCTTTTGCAACTACCACGCGAACACCGTTGCACCTAGAGACTTCATATTTGGTACACAGGTACAACTAAGCGAAAGTAAATTTTTGGTCACATGACCATAACAAAAGGTCACGTGACCTTTCGGCCATTTTGATAATAAACTTTAAAATTGAGCTCATTTGCATAACAAGTGATAAATCAAAATTCGGCTCCAGTCACTTTTTAGACCATATAGCCTTGCTCCTTCATGCCAAATGTCAAGGTCACAGGTCTTGCCAATTTTGAGAAGAAGATTTTAAATATTATTTTTCTGATTTTTCTATGACCTTTGACCTCCCCTATACCTATACAGCTAAGCTATGGCAATGGCTTATTCTGGCCTATGTTTAAGTCCAAGACAGCCATTGTCTATTGGACCATGGCCAGTAGGGGACCAAACTGCACTCCACAATTTTGGGGATTGCCTTGACCTTTGACCTTGGCCTCTTGCTCCAACTCATTTATTATGTGCATATCTAATTCTGAGCCAGCTAATAGAGCTATAGGTCTGATTTTTGGTATATAGGGATAACTTAGCAATACAATTTTTTTGACAAAATGTCATGTGACCCGATGACCTTTGACCTCAAATATACATATATGGCCATAACTAAGTAACCCCAAGTGCTACACCCTTCATATTTGGTATGATGGGAGACCTTATGACATCACATCCTGTACCTCATTAATTATGCGCATATCTAATTCTGAGCCAGCCAATAGAGCTAGAGGTCTGATTTTTGGTATATAGGGATAACTTAGCAATACAATTTTTTTGACAAAATATCATGTGACCTCGATGACCTTTGACCTCAAATATACATATATGTTCATAACTAAGTAACCCCAAGTGCTACACCCTTCATATTTGGTATGATGGGAGACCTTATGACACCACATCCTGTACCTCATTAATTATGCGCATATCTAATTCTGAGCCAGCCAATAGAGCTAGAGGTCTGATTTTTGGTATATAGGGATAACATAGCATTACAATTTTTTTGACAACATGTCATGTGACCTCGATGACCTTTGACCTTAAATATGTGTAAATGTCCATAACTAAGTAACCAGAAGGGCTACACCTTTCATATGTGGTATGATGGGAGACCTTATGACACCACATCATGTACCTAATTAATTATGCGCATATCTAATTCTGAGCCAGCCAATAGAGCTAGATGTCTGATTTTTGGTATATAGTGATAGCTTAGCAGTAAAATTTTTTTGACAAAATGTCATGTGACCTCGATGACCTTTGACCTTAAATATACCTATATGTCCACAACTTGATAACCACAAGTGCTACAGACTTCATATGTGGTATGATGGGAGACCTTATGACACTGCATCCTGTACTTCATTAATTATTTCACAATCTAATTTTTCTTTTGCTCTAATGCTGCCACTTGTGTCGAAACCCGGTCATCGCTGCTTGCAGCTATATTTAGGGTTTCGACACCATGGGTGCGAAACCCTCTTGTAATCGTTCTGTTTTTTATTATTATTATTATTATTATTCTTCTTGCGACGAGCTTCTGCAACTACCATGCGAACACCGTTGCACCTAGAGACTTCATATTTGGTACACAGGTACAACTCAGCAAAAGTAATTTTTTAGTCACATGACCATAACAAAAGGTCACGTGACCTTTCGGCCATTTTGAAAATAAACTTTAAAATTGACTTCATTTGCATAAAATTAACCAATCAAAATTCTGTCCTACATTTTTGTAGACCATAGGATTGGGCTCCTTCATGCCAAATTTCAAGGTCATAGGCCCTGCCGATTTTGAGAAGAAGATTTTTAAAGTATTATTTTTCTGATTTTTCTATGACCTTTGACCTTCCTCTACCTGTGCACCTTAGCAATGGCAAAGGCTGTTTCAGGCCTATGTAAGGGTCCCAATAGGCTAGCGTGTCTTGAACAATGACCTTTTTGGGGACCACATTGAACACCGAAATTTTGGGGATGCCCCTTGACCTTTGACCTTGGCATCATGTAGCACACTATTAAATATGCACATATGCAATTCCGGAGTACCAGATACTGCAACTGGTCTGATTTTTGCTATAAGGAAGAAAACAAAGTTTTTGAGGTCAAAGGTCATCCTGGTCACGTGACATTTTGCCAACAAACTTTACTCCTATACTTCTGCCTGTGTACCAAAAATCAGATCCCTAGCTCTATCGGCTAGCCCGGAATTAGATATGCGCATAATTAATGAGCTACATGATGTGGTACCATATTGTCTTCCATCCCACCAAATATCAAGGCAGTAGCACTTGTGGTTACTGATTTACAAGCCTATTCGTGAAACGAGGTCAAAGGTCATCCTGGTCACGTGACTTTTTGCCCAAAATCTTGGCTTCCACACGTCTCCCCATGTACCAAAAATCAGACCCCTAGCTCTATTGGCTTGCCCGGAATTAGCATTAGCAGCCCCTGTGCAGTAATGCTGGCTGAGCATATTCCCTTTTCATAAGCTATAGGCTGGCCTCGTACGTAATATGGCGTGTAATCCATGCCAAATTAACACCTTACATTTTGAGCCAACCTACATGCAACTCTCACGAAGGTACATGCAACTCTCACGAAACTGCATGCGATTCACAAAGCTACACGCAACTCTCGCGAACGTGCATGCAACTCACGAGGCTACATGCAACTCACGAAGCTACATGCAACTCACGAACTTGCATTTTGAGCCAAGCTACATGCAACTCTCACGAAGCTGCATGCGACTCACCAAGCTACATGCAACTCTCACGAATGTGCATGCAACTCACCAAGCTACATGCAACTCTAACGAACGTGCATGCAACTCACGAACTTGCATGCAACTCACTAAGCTACATGCAACTCGCGAACCTGCATGCAACTCGCTCGAACCTCATGCAACTCTCTTGAAATGCATTGCTTTGCGCTGCGACTTATTTGAATCAGACTCCCTAGATTACCTTTGAAGCTCAACTCATTTTAACTACAGTGCTTGAAGCTCGTTTTTGAGCTGAACGCATTCGTGTCGGGGGACAGTCCGTGTGAAGGGGGGACTTTGTTGGGGTAAACCAATTTTAAATAGGGTCTGCTGCATGCTGCCTTCGATTTAAATAAAGGCACTTCTGGGTTGAGAAAACCATACGTGAATTGGAGTACACTATGTCGGTTAACGTGTGTGAATGAGGTTCTATCGTATTTTATTTGACTCTCATTTTACTTCAAGTAGACTGTGCCACAATGTGGTTTACAATAAACCAACCCATCATTAAAGTGACTAACTTTGCTCCAACAACACGGAAGCTTATGAGACGTCACAACGCGTCATACCAACGTCATATGACGTATTCAGATGTGTTCTGCCAGTGAGCCAGGGGATCTGAAAAAAATGACCCGACATATAGTATATGCAGTGCAACAAGTGACTTGAGTTGCCCGTCGCATTGCCTCGTTTGTACGATGTCATCGTGTCACTCGATACCATGGACGAAAACAACAATTGTCTGCGCAGCGTAAAAATCTCCGTGCTGTGTGAATTTATCTCTGCGCTCATGGAAATTCTCCGCGCTGTGTAAAAATCTCGGTGCTCTTAAAAAATCTCCGCTGTGTAAAATAAATCGTGGCAGTGTGTATAAATCTCGGCGCTGTTGAAAACTCTCCGTGCTGTGTAAAGATCTCTGCGTTGTGTAAAATAATTCCGGCAGTGTGTAAAAATCTCGGCGCTGTTGAAAACTCTCCGCACTGTGTAAAAATCTCCGCGCTGTTTGAAAATCTTGGTGCCTTTTAAAATTTCTCTCTACTGTTTAAAATTTCTCCGCAGGCTGTTTCAAATCTCCCTGCTGGGAGACAATTCTCCGCACCGTTTCAAATTTCTCTCTACTGTTTGTTCTCTGCGCTATTCACTTCCGTGACTATTCAATAAGGAAAATGAGGGCAACTTCACACAGCGTATGCGTACAGCTGGCGATGTTTTACGGGTCGAGTATTAGCCTGCTAAATACGTAGTCGTTACAATCGCCTTGTCAGACGTAGACAAAACAAATTGAAATCATAAAAGTCGACAGGAAATGGCCCAAGGATATATCCTTTACAATCAAATTAATGTAAGAGAACAATTTACAAAAACACTGAACATTTGCAATGTGCAGATTGCCTTAAAGGATGGTTACCTATGTACACTATGATGAGTGATTCCTGGAGATTCCAACATCACCGACAGCTTCAGATTTTATAATTACTTTCTGGGAGGTCGTTCACAATTATTTGTCCAGCGGAGGCTTTTCATAATTTTGTATACCACCTGATTTTTTAAAGTTTCATACTTCAACTCGGACAATTTGCGTATATTGCCTAAATCATCAAGTCATACAATATTTTCACAGTACATTGACACAGTACATTTTTGCAGATTTTTTTCATCATGGTTTAATACTGGGGATAGCGTAACCGTGATTTCATGAAGCCGTACTGTCTGAGGTCAACGTAAGGCAGTTACTTTGAATGAAACATTTCTGGATGAATGACACAATCATTCAGTCAAATTCAAAAGGCTATTTTTAGACGCTCCACCTACATTCATGAATAAACAACAGATGTACTCTTTCATCCAGCCGATTTTCGAAGCATTCTATTGGACAGTATATATAGCACGTCGGTTCTAGCCAGACCTCGTAACCTGTGGTTACTCGCTGCTCGCTGCTTCGCCGCTCGCGCAGCACGCTGGTTTCGAGGTCTGGCATGCGAGACTTACCCTAAAAAAACCTATTGAGGCGGATCTGAAAAAAAAATACCATGCTGTGGGCTCCTTTCAAAAATGGTTCACCCCAACCAAGCCCCCCCCCCCCAAAAAAAACCATGGATTATCCCCCCACACGAATGCGGTCAGCTCAAAAAGCAAGACGAATGCAGAGTCATCAAATGAGTTGAGCTTCAAAGGAAATCTAGGGAGTGTGATTCAAACGAGTCGCGGCCCAAAGCGAATGCATTTCACCAGTTGCATTGAGTTTCGTGAGAGTTGCATGCAGGCTCGCGAGTTGCATGTAGCTTCGTGAGTTGCATGCAAGTTCGTGAGTTGCATGCACGTTCGTTAGAGTTGCATGTAGCTTGGTGAGTTGCATGCACATTCGTGAGAGTTGCATGTAGCTTGGTGAGTTGCATGCAGCTTCGTGAGAGTTGCATGTAGGTTGGCTCAAAATGCAAGTTCGTGAGTTGCATGTAGCTTCGTGAGTTGCATGTAGCCTCGTGAGTTGCATGCACGTTCGCGAGAGTTGCGTGTAGCTTTGTGAATCGCATGCAGTTTCGTGAGAGTTGCATGTACCTTCGTGAGAGTTGCATGTAGGTTGGCTCAAAATGTAAGGTGTTAATTTTGGCATGGATTACACGCCATATACGTAACTCAATGAGATGAAAGCTCGCTTGCTTCACATTCTGAAAAAACTGATCTGATTTTGGAATGAATCTCATGTTGGCTCTAAAATCAACTTACAACCCATGCTCTATCTTTGTAAGCCACAAACTGAGTGCTGATCAGCTGCTATTCAAGCATAGAGACAGGCACTATTTTTTGAACCAGACTATCTTCGTGGGTAACGAATGACCTTTGACCTAGTAGGTAACGAATGACCTTTGACCTAGTAGCTCTACCTTTGACCTTAGCATCTCAAGAGCATATCTCTGTGTATGTGTACCCTGGCCCATATGCCTACAGCTTTGCCCTATTGCTTTCATTGGGTTTTTCTTATTAGGGTTTCGACACCATGGGTGCGAAACCCTCTTGTAATCGTTCTGTTTTTTAGGGTTTCGACACCATGGGTGCGAAACCCTCTTGTAATCGTTCTGTTTTTATTCTTCTTCTTCTTCTTCTTCTTCTTCTTCTTCCGCCGAGCTTTTGCAACTACCACGCAAACACCGTTGCACCTAGAGACTTCATATTTGGTACACAGGTACAACTCAGCTAAAGTAATTTTTTGGTCACATGACCATAACAAAAGGTCACGTGACCTTTCGGCCATTTCGAACATAAACTTTAAAATTCAAAATTCTGCTCCAGTCACTTTTTAGACCTTATAGCCTTGCTCCTTCATGCTAAATATCAAGGTAACAGGTCTTTCCGATTTTGAGAAGAAGATTTTAAAGTATTATTTTTCATATTTTTCAGTGACCTTTAACCTCCTCTATAGATTTACAAATGCCCATTATTGGCTAGCCAATAGAGCTAGGAGTCTGGTTCTTTTTCGACATAGACGATCATTGACTGTTAATGTTCATCGAAATATTTTGGGTCAGGTCACGTGACCTTGACCTCATTAATTATGCGCATATCTAATTCTAGGCTAACCAATAGGGCTAGAGATCCAAATTTTGGTACACAGGGACTACTATGGGATAGAAATCTATTGCAAATATGTCACGTGACCAGACCTCATTAATTATGCGCATATCTAATTCTGAGCCAGCCAATAGAGCTAGAGGTCTGATTTTTGGTATATAGGGATAACTTAGCATTACAATTTTTTGACAAAATGTCATGTGACCTCGATGACCTTTGACCTTGAATATACGTATATGTCCATAACTAGGTAACCACAAGTGCTACACCCTTCATATTTGGTATGATGGGAGACCTTATGACATCACATCCTGTACCTCATTAATTATGCGCATATCTAATTCTGAGCCAGCCAATAGAGCTTGAGGTCTGATTTTTGGTATATAGGGATAACTTAGCAATACAAATTTTTTTGACAAATGTCATGTGACCTCGATGACCTTGACCTTGAATATACGTATATGTGCATAACTCAGTAACAACAAGTGCTACACCCTTCATATTTGGTATGATGGGAGACCTTATGACACCACATCCTGTACCTCATTAATTATGCACATATCTAATTCTGAGCCAGCCAATAGAGCTAGAGGTCTGATTTTTGGTATATAGGGATAACTTAGCATTACAATTTTTTGACAAAATGTCATGTGACCTCGATGACCTTTGACCTTGAATATACGTATATGTCCATAACTAGGTAACCACAAGTGGTACACCCTTCATATTGGTATGATGGGAGACCTTATGACATCACATCCTGTACCTCATTAATTATGCGCATATCTAATTCTGAGCCAGCCAATAGAGCTTGAGGTCTGATTTTTGGTATATAGGGATAACTTAGCAATACAAATTTTTTTGACAAAATGTCATGTGACCTCGATGACCTTTGACCTTGAATATACGTATATGTGCATAACTCAGTAACAACAGTGCTACACCCTTCATATTTGGTATGATGGGAGACCTTATGACACCACATCCTGTACCTCATTAATTATGCACATATCTAATTCTGAGCCAGCCAATAGAGCTAGAGGTCTGATTTTTGGTATATAGGGATAACTTAGCAATACAATTTTTTTGACAGAATGTCATGTGACCTTGATGACCTTTGACCTTGAATATACGTATATGGTCGATAACTCAGTAACCACAAGTGCTACACCCTTCATATTTGGTATGATGGGAGACCTTATGACACCACATCCTGTACCTAATTAATTATGCACATATCTAATTCTGAGCCAGCCAATAGAGCTAGAGGTCTGATGTTTGGTATATAGGGATAACTTAGCAATACAATTTTTTTGACAAAATGTCATATGACCTCGATGACCTTTGACCTCAAATATACGTATATGGCCATAACTAAGTAACCAGAAGGGCTAAACCTTTCATATTTGGTATGATGGGAGACCTTATGACTCCACATCCTGTACCTAATTAATTATGTGCATACCTAATTCTGAGCTAGCCAATAGAGCTAGAGATCTGATTTTTGGTATATAAGGATAGCTTAGCAATACAATTTTTTTGACACAATGTCATGTGACCTCGATGACCTTTGACCTTAAATATACCTATATGTCCACAACTTGGTAACCACAAGTGCTACAGACTTCATATGTGGTATGATGGGAGACCTTATGACACTGCATCCTGTACTTCATTAATTATGCGCACAATCTATTTTTTCTTTTGCTCTAATGCTGCCACTTGTGTCGAAACCAGGTCATCGCTGCTTGCAGCTATATTTTCAATTGGAATTGTTTGGTGGTAACGCATAAAAACGGATGGAGTGGGAGGCCAGGGGATAAAATTACTAAAATGGGATGTTAAAATACTTGTGAATATTTGTCACCACTGGGGCGCAAACACCTGTTCTTCTCGGTTAAGCGCTCCTTCGTCAGCTTACTGCGTACCGCCAGTTCGTTTAAAACCAACGAAGCCATACTTTCATCGACTGGGACTTGTATAAAATATAACTCTCCGTCTGTTGCCGTTTCTTAGTTTAGCCTCAGCGACCGTACTTGTTTCTTTTATAAGGAGTTCCTCATACGAGATCAGAACTAATAATAGTGTCTTGAGTCACTCTGTACTCGTGTTGCATCAAATGAAGACCCGCTTTGTCGGTCGTCACCATAGTGACACCGTCGTCACCTTAGTGACACTGGGGTAAACATAACACACACACACACACACACACACACACACACACACACACACACAAAATGATGTCAACCATTTATAAGATGGAGTTGCATGTAACACGGCGTATTTTGATAAAACTAACTTTTTTGCAAAGATTCAATTATCTTAAATTTGTTGAACCACGATAATAATATTGGTCGTGTTCGCCCTTTTCACATGATAAGCAGTCGTAAGTTTGATGAAGAAGTGTCAATATATGCGAACTTAGGCAATCGCCAAATTTCCTGGCTTCTTGTTTTCTCCAATCTTCAACATTTCAAGAAAATTTAACTCCCATTTTGCTGGGTCAAGTTTCGTGAAATTTTTACTGTTACGTGCAGAGAAAACGAACAAAGGGGTGAACTCAGCAGTTAACGTTTAAACAAAATTTATTACGAAAATAAAACTAATTGCTAAGTCAGGGATAGAGTACAAGCTTTAAAAGTGTACAGACTACTTATCTCAGCTGGGACGGCAAAGCTCCAGTCTCAGAGTTGTAACAGTCAGTCGGATGAATGAACAGTCCTTGGTTGCAGGCTTGAAGCTGCACAAAGTCCACAGTATAAATCCAGCGTTGCAGTGAAGGTCTTGAAAAGTCTTGAGAATGACTACTGCTGGGAGTTTAGTAACACAAAGAGACACGATCCCAAAAGTCTGACTGGAAGCTGTGCACGTCCCTTTTATAAAGGCATATAAGAACAATCTAGAACTTTTATTGACATGCTAATTACTGTTCTAAAATTATCTCCCTTACACAACTAATCAACTTTCCAGAACATTCCAAACATGACTAATTGAATTCAAGGTTGTGAGGTCATCAAGGGCAGTGACCTTGAGAATGTTCTAGACTAATTGAACTCAGGTCATGATGAGTGTGGGGGAAATGACCTACATAACACACCCCCTCTTCAAAAAAAGAAAATTTTTCAAAGAAAAATCTTCTTTTGCAAATGTAATCTTGAAAAAGATTTAAGTACTCAAATTTTGTTTTACTCTAAAGTAAAATTTCTTGAAAGTGAACAACAATAAACTCTAAATACGAGAGAGACAGTCTGCAATTAAATTGTCTCTGCCTTTGATATGTCTAATGTCAAGATTAAACTCCTGTAACATTAAACTCCATCTTAGCAATCTCTGATTTTGCCTTTAAATTTCTGCAGAAAAACAAGAGGGTTGTGATCAATATAAACCACTATTGGCTGATTTGAAGAAGTAACATAAACTTCAAAATGCTGTAAAGCTAATATCAAAGATAAACACTCTTTTTCAATTGTAGAGTAGTTTCTCTGGGATTTGTTAAATTTGCGTGAAAAATAGCAAACAGGATGATCTACACCATGACTATCCTCTTGCAATAAAACAGCACCAGCAGCCGTATCACTAGCATCCACAGCTAATTTGAATGGCAAAGTGAAATCTGGTGCAGACAACACTGGAGCACTTTGCAGTATGGCTTTAAGTGTATCAAATGCCTGTTGGCATTGCTCTGACCAAACAAACTTTACTTTCTTTTTAAGTAAGTTAGTCAAAGGCTCAGTAATTGTGGAGAAATTTGGACAGAATTTTCTGTAGTAACCAGCCATACCGAGAAAGCGCATCAGTTGTCGTTTGCAGTTTGGTATGGGAAAACTTGAAATGGCACTGATTTGGCATCAACAGGTTTTACCTCACCCTGTCCTACAGTATGTCCGAGGTAAGTTACCCTTGCCCAACCAAACTCAGATTGGCAAGGTTGACAGTCAACATTGCTTTGCTCAGTCTCTCAAAGAACTTCCGCATGAGCTTGATGTGTTCCTCCCAGGTGTCACTATACAGGACGACGTCGTCAACGTAGGCTGCACACCCGTCTAGCCCGGATATGACGTCGTTGATCATCCGTTGGAACGTTGCCGGAGAGTTCTTCATTCCAAATGGCATCACCTTGTACTGGAACAATCCGTCTGGTGTAACAAAGGCGGATATTTCACGAGCACGATCCGTCAGAGGGACTTGCCAAAATCCCTTCAGTAGGTCAAATTTCGTCACATACTTGGCTTTTCCCACTCGGTCGATGCAGTCATCAATCCTCGGGATTGGGAAAGTGTCTGTCTTTGTTAAAGTGTTGACCTTCCTAAAGTCCGTGCACATACGATAACTGTGATCTGATTTGGGAACAAGTATGCACGGCGAACTCCAGTTACTTTTACTGGGTTCAATAAAGTCATTGTCCAGCAGGTATTTGACTTCTTCCTGGAGATATTTTGCTTTTGTTGGATTCAGTCTGTATGGATGTTGTTTTACAGGCTTACTGTCCCCAACATCAACGTCGTGATAGATGACGTTTGTCCTCGTTGGAACATCTTGAAACAGGTGTTTATATTCGTGGAGCAGTTCTTTCACCTGTTGTTGTTGTTCTGGCTGGAGGTGTGCCAACTTTGTAGACTCCAGCTTCTCCAGGATTTCTGAGTTCTGAAGCTTGACCGAGCCCAGCTTTGAGTTTAGAGTATTTTCACTCAAGTCAGTTTCAGTATCACTATCTTCATAATGGCCAGAACTGACTGTACTGACAGGCTGAGTTATAGTAGGATTATCCCTATCCAAATATGGCTTAAGCATATTTATGTGACATAGCTGTTTTTGTTTTCGCCTGTCAGGTGTTATTATGATGTAATTTAAATCACTCAATTTCTTATCAATTAGGTATGGCCCAAAGTAACGAGCATGGAGTGGTTTGCCAGGAATTGGAAGTAGAACAAGAACTTTTTGACCTGGTTCAAACTTCCGTTTTGAGGTGTTTTTATCGTATTTGGTTTTCATTGACTGCTGAGATGACTCAAGATTTTCTCTGGCTAATTCACATGCTTTAGAGAGTTTTGTACGAAAATCTGACACATATTGCAAAATATTCAGACAATCATCATCGTCTGATAGGAATTTCTCTTAACGAGCTTAAGTGGGCCACGGACTGTATGTCCAAATACAAGCTCAAATGGGCTAAAACCAAGAGACTCCTGAATTGACTCTCTAACAGCAAAGAGCAAAAAATGAATTCCTTCATCCCACTGTTTCTCTGTGTCAAAACAGTAGGTCCTAATCATGTTTTTCAAAGTTTGATGAAATCGCTCAAGAGCACCCTGACTTTCTGGATGATAGGCGGATGACCTATACTGTTTAATGCCTAGCTGATCCATTACTTGTTGAAAAATACCAGACATAAAGTTGGAGCCTTGATCGGACTGGACACATTTAGGGAGGCCAAATAAAGTGAAAAATTTGACTAAAGCTCTCACTATAGTCTTTGTCTTTATATTTCTCAGTGGTATGGCTTCTGGGAACCGAGTTGATGTACACATTATTGTCAGCATGTACTCATTTCCTGATCTTGTTTTTGGTAGGGGCCCAACACAGTCTATTAGTATCCTACTAAATGGTTCTTAGAATGCAGGAATTGGCTGTAAAGGGGCCTTTGGAATGGTCTGATTTGGCTTTCCTACCATTTGACATGTGTGACAAGTTTTACAGAAATGTGCTACATCCTGCCTGAGATTAGGCCAATAAAAGTGACTGAGAATTTTATGATAAGTTTTCCTGACTCCTAAGTGACCAGCCCAGGGGGTTTCATGGGCCAGGCGCAATATTTCAGCACGGTAGGGCTTTGGAACCACAATTTGATGTTTTATAGCCCAATCGTCATCAACCAAAACATCTGGAGGTCTCCATTTACGCATGAGAATACCAGATTTTGTATAATAGGAAACAGAGCTATCTGAAGTTTTACCTTCATCATCTACCCTGTCAAACAAAGACAAAATATCTGGGTCTTTGTGTTGTTCTGCAATGAGATTTGATCTAGAAAATGTCTGACTTTGGTCAGCAGAAGTTTTACTGGAAGTTTCAAATCCACGAGGGATAACGGAATGATCCGTGTCAAACACCTGACTGAGAAAGGTGTCATTTAAGTCAACATCTGTGACATTATTTTTGAGAGTATTTGATTCTCGGAAGTTTTCTTTGACATGGCTCGAGTAATAGCACATGAAGGAAATAAATCGGGTATCTCTTGTTCAATTGGCTCTGGATCCTGATCTAAAGTAGGATTATCAGTCACAAGTGGATTAGTAATGACCTTGTCCCAGCAAGGTCGTTTCCAAGAAGAAGGTGAATCCCTTCAAAAGGCAAAAAAGGCCTAATACCTAAAGTCACAGGTCCAGAAACAAAGTCCGAAGACAAATAGACATTATGGAGAGGAACAGGAATATAGTCATTGCAATCTACCCCCTTAATAAGAACTTTAGAACCTGAAAATGACTTTTCAGAAAACGGCAGGGTATCTGCCAACAAAAGAGACTGGGAAGCCCCGGTATCTCTTAAAATTTTGACAGGGGTAGCGGAAGAGAAATCACTAGAAAGTGATATAAAACCATCATGAATAAATGGTTCGAAAATACCCATAATGCTATCTTGAGAAGAATTGACCTTGACCTCATTAATTGGGGATAAGAGGGGTTTAACCTCAGAAAATGTGTTGCACACATTATTAGACTCTAATTGAGTTGATGAAGAAATAAAGCCGGTGGGCTTAGATCCACTTTGACCACTTTGACCTTCACGTTTTCTTTTCAATTTGAAACACTCTGACATTAAATGGCCGTCTTTCTTGCAATAATTACAAGAAAGTGTACCGAACTGTTTGTCAGAAGGAGATTGAGACTTGGGATCTGATGATGTGGAAGTGTTACTTGAATTTTGTGAACTGTTGTCATTTGATTTCCTACTCTCCTTTGAAAAATTCTTGGATGAAAAGGAGGAGTTAAATTTACCTGCATTGTTTCTGTATGAAAAGGACTGGGATGGTTTGCTGAGAAATGAAGATTTGTGGGTCAATGAATAATCATCGGCCAAACGTGCAGCAACCTCCAATGTATCTGCCTTTTGTTCATTGATAAACGTCTTGATGTCACTCCGATGCACTCTTAAATTCTTCAATCAAAACAAGCTGTCGTAATTTGTCATAATTCTGACTGACCTTTTCAGAAGAGCACCAACGATCAAACAGTTGTTCTTTTGTTCGAGCAAATTCAACATAAGTTTGATCCTTCACCTTCTCACAATCCCTAAATTTCTGACGGTAAGCTTCAGGCACCAACTCATAGCCCTTGAGAATTAATTCCTTCACAGAATCATAATCTGAAGCCTGCTCTACTGACAACTGAATGTAAATTTCTCTGGCTTTACCCACCAAAGCACTCTGCAAAAGCATAGACCAGGACTCCTTAGGCCAATTCAGGCTCTGAGCAATTTTCTCAAAATGGAGGAAATATTTATCAACATCCTTTTCTTGGAAAGGGGGAACTAACCTGAAATGCTTAGTGATGTCAAACTTGTCTGAAGGGAAGAATTTTCCTGACTGTCCAAGCTCTAAACGTTTATTTCTACCTGCAATCGCTGTTCTTCTAATCGCAATTCTTTTTCTTTCTGTCTTTCTTCCATTTCTAACTGCATTTGTATTTTTCCTTTTCTAATGCCTGTCTCTCTTTTTCCATTGTAATTCTTTTTCTTTCATTTGTAATTCTTTTTCTTTCTGTCTTTCTTCCATTGCTAACTTTCACGTGCAAAATCTGCCTGTATTTCTAACTCTAATTTTCTGAGTTCAAAGGAAGACTCAGGTTCATAATCTTTTAAGGCAGACTCCTCAAAATGGCCTGCATTAACTAAATGTTTTGCAATCTTGAACTGTATTTCTCGCTTGCGCATAGATCTTTTGACATCTACTTTAAGGAATTTGCCAGTGCTATGAGGTTGTCTTTTCTGAGGGAATTAAATGTGTCCTGATCAAGGTCATCCATAAATTCGTCTGGTTTAAATTCCGCCATGATTGAATTTCGCTGAGTTCACAGTATACAGTAGTTTTGAAAAGGCAGGCAAAATGTTGTCAAACGGCTCAAAATATTCGTATCCCGGACGAGCCCCCAATTTTGTTACGTGCAGAGAAAACGAACAAAAGGGTGAACTCAGCAGTTAACGTTTAAACAAAATTATTACGAAAATAAAACTAATTGCTAAGTTAGGGATAGAATACAAGCTTTAAAGTGTACAGACTACTTATCTCAGCTGGGACGGCAAAGCTCCAGTCTCAGAGTTGTAACAGTCAGTCGGATGAATGAACAGTCCTTTGGTTTGCAGGCTTGAAGCTACACAAAGTCCACAGTATAAATCCAGCGTTGACAGTGAAGGTCTTGAAAAGTCTTGAGAATGACTACTGCTGGAGTTTATAGTAACACACAAGAGACACGATCCCAAAAGTCTGACTGGAAGCTGTGCACGTCCCTTTTATAAAGGCATATAAGAACAATCTAGAACTTTATTGACATGCTAATTACTGTTCTAAAATTATCTCCCTTACACAACTAATCAACTTTCCAGAACATTCCAAACATGACTAATTGAATTCAAGGTTGTGAGGTCATCAAGGGCAGTGACCTTGAGAATGTTCTAGACTAATTGAACTCAGGTCATGATGAGTGTGGGGGAAATGACCTACATGAAATTTTTACATTATGTTTTTAAATGCTGCACAACAAAACTGCAAGTTTCTTTGGCAATAAAGTTCTTACATTTTAAATGCGACTCTTTTCAATTTTGCTTATCATGATCGTAATCATTTTGAATGTCAGTCTTTCAACCCCTGCCATTTAAGAATGAGAACACTAGAAAATGCAAAATAAAATTGCTGGTTTTTTCCTACATACAGTCTACTATTAAATTTCATCAAGTAGGATCAAGTTTTTGACTTATATGAACTTTTATTTTTGATACCCAAATTGAGGTTTTCTACCCCAAATATGTACCCACTCTTCCTTCGGGTAAACTATTGCTTTCTCGCTTCATATATATAGTACAGTATGACGGGATGTTCATGTCATCTTTGAAAAGGAATATTGCTTTGAAATAGTGTGTGCAACACCACCTTAAAATAGTACAGTTGCGTCGAAGTCAGACTTGGCAAGTCCCATGTCTTGCGCATGCGCACAATATCGAAGCTAATCGTCTCTTGCGATTCAAAGTTAGTTAAAAGTGTGCCACGGTGAAAGTCGTGTACTGACCATATTTTCTTTGCTAGTTTAGACAGCCATTAGAGGAAATCTACGCAGTTTAAACAATAACATACATGGAATTAGCTTCAATCTATCGACACCTGTTTCAAGACTGTTGATTTTCCCCTATTTTCAAACGACTGTTTGTACAAATGGAACGAAATCCCTGTCGTATTTTTCAAGCCGAGATATTTGCTCGTTACAAAACATAATCTAACAAATTTTTGAATTTTTTGTCATTGAATTTTTGTCATTTTGTCATTGACGAAGTGCATATACCACTCAAGACAATTCTTGCCAGTATTTACCCTTGGCTAGTAGAATGTAGAGAGATTTGACTGGGTACGTGACCGCGGAGTATTCCAAGACTTTTTCCGATGCACGATTTTGTTCTCTGTAGTTAAACCTCGCCTCGCTCTGCGCGCCATATTCATTTTAATCCTATCACTAAAATGTATACACAACAGTATGTAGCATGTGAACTCGTGAGCACTTGTAAGAGCCAATTTACGTTTTCTTCTTCAGAAATTCCGTCGTTAGTATATTTACGACACAATTCGGGAAGGTTTCACCAAGAGAGTGAAGACACACGATATCGAGTGCCAAGGCCGACGGGTGTTGTGCCTTACAGTCATTGGAGTTATCAAACCTTTGAGTGCCACTGGTGTGAAAGTGTTTGAACCTCCATTATGGAACAATGTACGACTGAGATCTCACATAAGCCAGAGTTATGTACGAAAGCCAGCAGACTCACCTGTCGGTGTCACTGCCAAGACGAGGAAGATTAACACTATCAGATACTTCGCCATCCTCGTCACATCTCCCTTTGATGAAAACACACTTCAGGTACTACTTTCATTAAAGAGATGGCGTCACAAATTTCAGAAAAAGTCCAATAAAGGTATGAGGAACCGAAACGACGAAAAATACGGAGTTGGCTCGGTGCCAGTGCTGAAACAGTAGCCCCAGCCCCCGTCTCTTCCCCATCCTTTCAATTTATTTGCCATAAAACCTTATTCATCACTTTTGTCACTTTCAAACTGCAACCAATCTCTGGCAGAAATGTGCATTCTTTTCTACACTAACCTTAAACTTGAACACTCCATGAGCTCTATAGGTGTTGATATATTTCATATTTTTGTCATCTCTGTTTCTTCTTCTACTCAAAAGATTACGTCTGTTTCTGCTTCATTTCCCTAAAGTGTGTCGAAAATGCCCAGAATTCAATTTTTCAACACATGTTTGCACTGAGAAGTGTCAGCACGGTTGGCGACTGAATTTCATTGTGAATATGAATCTTTTGCCAACAACGTATAAGCCGCGGTTGATGTTTTGGTTTTTTGGGGTGGTTTTTTTTCATTCTCTTGTAAGAAGAATAGGAAACTAGGCTTTATTGTACGTGACTAAAATGGTAAAAACACTTTCAAGGAGTCAAATCTATTCTTCTGTGAACAACCAAAAATATCACTGCGATCTTATCTACTTTTAAAATAAAACGTATTTAATTTCCTTCGTTAAAACTAGAAAAGAACAAATATTCCCCCACGTCAAATTTACAGCAAAAGAAAACATTGGCGAAAGATCTAGTCATGGACAACTTCTATTGAGAATACAAGCGCGTCTTTGTCCGAATTCCAGATAATTTCGAATTAAACAGCGCCCGGTTCTGTTAAAAAGAAAGTTCTCTTGACGGGGGAATTTTTATCGCATACCACGACACTGGATAGGCCTATTGGCGGACAGATCCGGGTGAACTCAGCGTATCCTGAATATGCATTGTATGCGACTCGAACCATAGTGCATTGTCCTATGGGATAGAGTAAATATCGTATTGTATTTGATAAAATGCACTGCAGCGAGCCATTATACACCGTGGAACAAACAATAATTGCTATGTATAGTTGTCTGTCGCCATGACTACATGGGCACTTGTTAGTGTTCCGCCATTGATTTGCATGACCCCGACTGACCCTACAGGTGATTCACCTTGGCAAAATAGTGGGAGTGTAATGGTTGCTCACACAAAGGGAACCGTATTTCTTTACGAGGACGGAGAATAGATCTGACGTACACCTTCCTTTCTCTGTATTGCTCACGAGGCGAACACTGGCGGTGTGTCTCTCACAAGAAAACGATCCTGAGTAATAGATCTCTGGACTTGGCTCTTATGTCACCTACAGTATAAGACAATTTTTTTCTTCCTAGATGTACGCATGACTTGTAATGTTGACAAGTGAATTCTGGTCAGGACAAAGATTTAGCTTTCAACAAAATAACATAAAAAGATGCCAATTTGACATTCACAAGCTGACAACTTGACATTCCGACACGGCTGTGGCAGTGACACAAGACGCTTCTCACAAATAAGACAAAACTAATGGCGCATACATCATTGGAAATTCACATTGGTTGAAATTACCCAACCAGTAGCGTCTCGTCCTGCTAACGACCTTTGATTATCGATTGAGAAATCCTTTGAACGACGCCTCCACGCAGCAGTCAAGCTTTGAAATGGTTTACAGTTTATGCTACCTCCTATCTGATTAACAACCTTCGTCCAAATAAACAGAACGGGCAAGTCGAAACATTGCGATATTGATCTTGTACTTGTGACCATAGGCAGTGGTCTCGCTTCTACTTCTATGGTGTGACGGCGTTCGCATGATCGCCTTTGAAACTTCGAGTACAGGAATTATTTCTGGAGCCGTGAACAATCAAAATAAACGCCTAGCCTGCCCCCTCTTTTGCAAATGGATTTTAAAAAAGGCCGTCAGTAGATGAAACTGTATGATCGTTTCCATCATTGTGATTGGCCAAATGCGGGCAGGTTCAAAAATTCTAAAGTGTTTAAAATTGTGCCACGCAGAGAAAATAATGCGGTAAACAGTATAATTGAAATGTAATCGGGGAGAACGGCGTGGCGGGTTGAAATTTCTGATGTGCCGGGGTACTGTACAATAGGTTGGTTGAACCAGAAGTAATGACCTTACCTACTAGTATCGAGCACGGACTGTATGACAGTGGGACAAGCATAATTTTCTTGATGAAAAGCCTTTTTGTGTGTGTGTGTGTGTGTGTGAGAGAGAGAGAGAGAGAGAGAGAGAGAGAGAGAGAGAGAGAGAGAGAGAGAGAGCTGAAAAATCGTGCGCTTTGACACGTTAAATATTTCAGGCAATCTCTATTAACCTATTTCAGGTACAGATTTGCAATGAAACACTTATGCCCGCAGGTACTCAGTCAAGCCTTTCTTGTCCGAAAAAAATGCGTGACTTAGGATGAGTGTAATTTTTCACAATAGTTTGGCTACGAGAAGAGATTTCAGGTATATTTTGAACGAAATTGTTAGTACCTCGACAAACTGACCCAAACGTGCGTGGAAAGATTACTTTTGAGTTTCACGTTGCAACACAAACCGTCGAGAAGTGTTTTTCTCACATTCTTGGCCGCTGGGAGTGCGGGATCGACGGTGTGGGAAAAATATCCCCAACTCGTGTCAGAAATCTGATCCCAGGTCCTTGGGGTCGTGAGATTCTATTATTCCCGTAATGGAGGCAACATTATTTTGTGGTTAGTGAAGATGCTCTCCTATGTTACAAGGGACGATAGTTATGATGACTTTTGCTGGTATTTTCATTTATCTGTTCTATAAAACGTGCGAATTTTCTCATTCTTCTATTCGAAGTGTTCATACACAATCACACGCATGCCTTGAGTACAACCATGCACACCATGCTGATGTTTATAAACATGATAAAGGACTTGTAGTCCTTATGATTATGCAGTTGTCAATAATGACATCGGACAGTACGGACGTACAGACTCATAATTTACGTACTGTAAATATTCCGGTTAATCAGGTATAGACTTTGAGAGATTACCCCTCCAAACATTTCGCCTCATCGACGAATCGTAGTAGGGAACCATGGTTTTAAAATAATCGCAATCATACCAATCCATAATCCAATAACACTAGGTCAGAATTTGTAAGACAATAGTTGTAAACATAGACACAAAACAGCACAGAACAGACAGTAAATAGACAGTACACAAACAAAGTCAAATTCATGAAAGAAAAATATATGGACCTCTGGCCAAAAGACCAAGAAGTGATGTCAGGTGTTTCGAAAATAGTAAGCGCATTCTGCCCCCATGTGGCACCCGCCATATATCAATCTGTAAGTCAGATAGGTAGTGGTCACTAACTAAGGCCCATGTCACCGATGCCATCAGTGATCATTTGTCGAAGAGAGATATTGTATTTATCTACCAGCTTGCGATACCTGCCAAAAAAGCGTTAAAGTTGATGTGTGAGGAAGGATGACTTTTAGTTTTAACCGTGTGTACAGCGGCGCATAAAATACGTGTTATTGGGGCATACATAAAATAACGAATAGCCGTGTCTTACGTCAGTTGATGGCAATAGTTAATATATGTGGACGTCACGTAGAGATTCATGTTGATCACAAGGCTGCATTCACAAATACTTGATGGGGGCTTGAGGAATCGTGAAATCTTATTTCGCTTTAGAATCCCCTCAATACTCTCAAAAACATTTCAAATTCCATCCCTCTATATGATCAAAAATGTTTACAACCCCCGCTCACTATCATTTGCACGGTCAAACACTTATTAAGCCCACGATATTAAACTAAAATTTTGGTATTTTTTCAGTGTTTGCTCTCTGCATCAACTCCCCAATCACAGGACTTTCATTAATTTTTTTCATCGACGAGTTAAAAAGAAATGACAACTGGCTGGTGTTGCAGCGACCCAAGGTTGATGCCGCGTGTGACCAAAGGTCATCGACGGGAGGGGAGCTCGAGAGGGGGATTTGCACCCCCTCCTCTCGATAGAGGGTCCTAGGGCCCTTGAGATTTTATTGGTTTGAAAGGCTATCTTGTTCCCTTCTGCACACTTTCTTAAACATTTTTATGAACTTTCAGTGGTATGTTTTTTTAGTAAGTTTTATGAATGATTTTGAAGCTTTCTGATGACTGTTTTCAGAGATCATTTTCAGAGATCATCATCATAACTTGACCGTTATCAAAAGATAATGACGAAATTGAAAAAACCTTCATCACGGGTCTATATTTCTACATTGGCAGCAATATATGAAACAGATTAACGGGAAAAATATTACCCAACTCATCATGAAAACTTATGTATGATGCGACTTTCTGCACGATGAAGCAAAATTGCTGTATTTTTTGTCTATATGACCGTTAATTTGCAACCGCGGGAGCATTAAAGAACTTTAAAGAGGAAAGGCCTGGCGCTTAATCGGAATGCGAATATTTTCTATCTATGCATGGTGGGTGTTTGGGTTAATTTTTACACTCAGAACAAAGGAAGTAATCTTGCGGGGTCGATAGTACTGTTGGAAAAAAAGATTAGGTCGTGGGGATTATTCTTCCGTTGTCATTGCGTGAAAGAGGTGGACATTTTTGTCCGCTCTGAGATTTTTCCTGTTCGGTTATGTCGGCTATTGACGTTCGTAGCTGTAAAAATACATGCATTGAACGGAATGGCCTGGCGAAACGGAGGGAGGTGAGATAATGCGGCGTAGGCTGGTATCAGTCGGTTACAGCAAACACGTGACAGAAGGGCAATATTGACGGTGAGGTGAGTAGTAATTGTTAAAGTTTTGTTTGTCTGCTACTGAATTACAGGAAAGGGTGCGACTCATAAGTTGGGTTAAATTTGATTTCAGGTAGAATTGAAAAAGAACCGCGCGTTGGCTTGTATTACCGTTGTCAACGCCGGATACAGTGATTTCTTCATTGTTTCATCTCCAAGGGTCAAAGTTCACAGGCGAGGTTATCGTGTTATACTTCAACAAATCGTTGAAGTATTAAATACACGGGCAGATCCATGATAAAATTCAGATCCGCGATATAGCTGTTAATCATTTGTTGTCCACGGGAAACATGTGATAACATTTTGAAATTAGGAAGTGTAATGATCATAGGTCACTGTGCCAGGGCTTGTCAAAATGTCCATTAACACCTCGAAGTTGTGGTTTACGCCAAAGAATCACGTTTTCTTCTCGAGAAACTTGCAAGGATTTTGAGAATTTTTCGAGACACGTCACAGATTGTTAACCACTTTTGAATATTTTGCCTTCTATCATTATCAACTCACATTCTCAAAGCTTAGATGATGGAGCTTTTAGTCACTATCAGGTGGACCGGCAGAATCCCAAGGAGTGATTTATTTTACCAACCTGCCCTTTGGCATGATCAAATTCTGCGAATTCGTCTTCAAGACGGATTTGAGATTCATTTTTACAACAATCCGAAGTGGTTATTCTATAAATGATGGTGTTTGATATGCCTTCTTGCACAGAAGTTGATTTTAACTGAGTGCAATTTCATCGTCATATCGTTTTCCGTGTATCCTGCTTTTATAGAAGAACTGTCAACTGTGACTGAAAAAGTGGTATTTAAACAATACAAATCGACTGCAGTAACATAACTTATGATCTGCAATAAACACAATGCATCCTGGGTTAACACATGATAAATATGTTCATTTCGACAGAACAAACACAACAAACAAATAACAAACCTACATGTGCCCTTAAACCATAACACGGTAAAACACGTCTATTTATTATGCAAATATGACACTGTGAACGCCAGCTTCACATAATTCAGAGAAACCAATTTCGTGTTATATTGCATCTTATTTTACGCAAATACCATCGACATGTCTGCAGTTAGCGTGTGTACCAGCCATAATTTCGTGTTCTATTTCGTGATGTTGAGACACCCTACCCAGTGTTAAGCTTGTCCCGTTTTCGTCCAATGCACGATGTGTACGGTGCATTGTTGAAAATAGGTCAAGACTAGTATCAGTCCATACTAAGTAATGTTGAGCAAGTATCGAGTATATCTTGAAAACTACCTGTTGATTAACAACACGAGTTTGTTGCCCCCAGTAAAGCGTGTTTCAAACCTGAGTAGGGGGATGTTGTACCATTTGGACATAGGGGAAGCGTAACTTGTATATGATGGAGCACTCCAATTTTCTCCGGCCAGCACCACACAGCAACTGAGAGCTCACGAATATGCGTCATTCTGGGCAGAGCCCGAACAGTTACAGTTGCGCGGTTATACTTATTATGAACCCATGGATCCTAAATTTTTTCGCACTTTCAAATGAAAACATTAAAGTTTGCCAGGAATTGAGTTTTCAATGACTTTATAAGGAAGAATTAACGATTGACAGAGTTTTCTAACTCTAGTAGATACCTGTCTCATTTCAAGCCAAGAACATATGCTAGGACTTATGGAAGCACGCTTCTGTTTTTCTGTATCGTTTTGTTTCGATTTCACCTGTTCTTCATCAATTTTCAGATTCGAACACATAGCATCGATCACGCCCGTCGATCTGATCAAAATGTCGGAAAGAGCAAAGATGAGGCACAGGCGAAACTTCTTCCTGGTGATATTAGGGCTGGTCATCTTTACGCTGCTGATACTTGTTCTATTCAACCAGACGATGCCCGATGATTTGCTCAGACGGATGTCGCATGCAGTTCATGCAGTCTCGGACTCATCAACTCACAGTCAGGGACAAGCGCAAAGCACAGATATTAACGTTACTGCCGTGTGTGGAGATCTGATTGGTGGATCTCTTACCTACCACAAGGTCGTTGAAATCAATAACGAATTGAAGGCACAGTTACCGAAAGACGACGAATTTTCAAAACTTGCTCACAACTGCTCCGAATTCAGACTTAGTAGGGGTTATGATAGAATCGCTCCGACGGAATTGGAACAAAGTTTTCCCTTGGCCTTCGCTGTTTCTGTGTACAAGTCAACATTTCAGTTCGAACAGCTGTTTAGAGCGATATACCGTCCATGGAATTTCTACTGCATCCACATCGACGGAGCCTCTGCCGATGAATTCCGCCAGTCGATTCGGCAGATCGTACAATGTTTTGACAACGTCTTCATTCCTGCTTTATCCGCAACAGTAGTGTGGGCGTCCATATACGTACTGGAGGCCGAGAGACTTTGTCAGCGAGAGCTTCTTAAGCGAAGCCGGAGTTGGAAATATTATATAAATCTGACAGGTCAGGAGTTCCCGTTGAAGACAAATCGGGAAGTTGTGGAGATTCTCCGAGAGTTTCGCCTCACCAACGACGTCATGGCTTACCGGCTGGAAGACGGCAGCCAACCGAACAAGCATCGTCAGATGTGGCGATATTATGTCTCGTTGAAAAAGGGAGTAACAGTTTCAAACTACAGAAAAACAGAAACTTTGCCGGGCCGTGTAATGATCTACAAGGGGGAGCTTCACGTCGCGTTGACGAGGGACTTCGTGAAATTTCTACATAATGAGCCAACCGCCGTGGCATTCTACGACTGGCTGAACGACACGTTCTGTCCTGACGAACATTACTACCAGTCTCTCCACATGCTGCCTTTTGCCCCCGGCTCAACCGAATTGGAAAGTCGCTACACTATGAGCCGGTCAAAGATCTGGGAGACGGGGAGATTGAACGGACAGTGCCGGTCGAGAAAGTTCGTGCGCACAATATGCATCTTTGGAAGCTTTGACTTACCCTGGTTGAGGGCGCAACCGCACCTTTTCGCGAATAAGTTTTATGGCGAGGACGACCCGCTGCTACTCAGATGCCTAGAGGAAGAGATTGCGAAGAGGACAATCAGGCCAGTGCCACTGAATCGCAAGTTTTATCGCAGATTCGCGGATACGAGAACATGGGACGAGACAGCGGGAGTAAAATGGCAACTGCCGAATGGGTCACAATGATGCATGCTGGGACTTTTCAACTTGTACGGATAATATTGAATTAGTACTGAAAATTCTTGTCAGATGAAACCATTTCTTGATATGAGATGGGGGAAGGGGGTAGTTGAGTCTCCTAAAGACAAAATTGCTCATTTTCTGCGACATAGGGTAGTTTTCGTTTACATTGCAAAACTATTCAACTAATTTACAGCTCACTTAGGGGATGGAAAACGAAAAACAAGCTTGAAAACCTCACTTGTAAATCTGCTGTTAGTTTTCCACTGTTAGTAGTTCACTACACATTGTCGACAGATTCAAAACGACGATGCACTAAAGCTATTCCTTTCTCGCTGTTTCCTCCTCTCAGGGTATGATACTTCAAGATGTTTTTACTTTGGACACGTTATGATAATTTCTTTCTCTCCACTTTTACAAAACACTTTAAAGAGACAAAGTCGGCCATTTTTCATGAATTTTGTTTGATGCGAGATACTACTTATATTGCTTGACATGTTAAATGCAGACCAACCGCATCGACCTTTTTTCTGCATGTCATGAGGAAAAAAATGAAAATAATGGACACAAAATTATGCGACGATAGTGCTACACACTATCTTTTATGCTTATTTTCATACAAGAGACGGCCAAGTCAAACCACAGAACTGTTGCTGTACAAAAAAACCTAAAGCATCACTGCTGTGCATTTATCTCTGCGAGCATTCCTATGTTGTTTTAATGTTGTTTACGCGTTCTTGTTGGTTCAAGAATAAAAAAAAATGGAAAGTTAAAAAAGTCGCGTCACCGCATTATTTTTGCAAGATGTCTTGGATGAGAAACAAACTTTTTTATTTTTATGGCCTGAGTTTTCAACTGTTAGTTGCTCACGTGTGAACACGTGAGCATATGTCGCAGCGATGTCTGTCTGTCTGTCTGTCTGTCTGTCTGTCTGTCTGTCTGTCTGTCTGTCTGTCTGTCTGTCTGTCTGTTGGTCCATTTTCTCAAAAACGGCTGAACGTATTTCAGTCAAATTTGGTAGACATCTTCAGAATTCAAATGGCTAGAACTGAAAAGGTTTTGGTGGGCGTGGCTTGGATATTAATGAAGTTATGAAAGTTTTAATTTTTCTGTTACGCCGCGTATGACAAGTGAAAACAATCGACTGTTTGAGGGCGCTGTGAAATGTGCTTGTCCAGGTTGGCTACAGCTGGATAGCTCTGGTTTCAACCACGGTCCCTCCGTGTTTCAACCTCGTATTGAACATTAAAAATATGATATTTTATTACTCATTCAACTCACTATTCAAGATAAAATATCGTTTAGCAAATTAGCTTTATCCTTGGTAATTGATTGTTTCCCTCGCTGCTCGATCGCCAGAAATGAGTACATACGTTCTCTACCTAGCCTCATGGCATGGAAGTGCTGATGAATAATAACTTTGGGTCAAAGGTATTGAAGTGTCCAATCAGGTTCGTGCACAGAGTCCAAGGCCATGACCTACTTCATGTACTTCTGCACTGTTTTGATTTTGCTTCGCCAAGAAACGTGTTCGTCATTGTCCATAGAAGTATGTTTGCTCTCCTTTGAGGTTGTTTGTGAAACAAATTCTGGGATAGGCCTTGGAATGCATACGATCGGCATCGCGGCAGTGCATGTAGCTAGCCCTACGAGTATGACGAGAGTGTCCGGCTTGGCTACGCCGCCTCCCACCTCCGGTAGGCGGCGTAGCCAAAGCCGGACACTGTCGCCATACTCGTAGGGCTATGCATGTAGCGTACCATGCTTGTGTAACTGCCGAGCTCAACGTGCATTCACGGTTGATACTCGTGTACAATCATGATGTGTGTTCAATTCTGATGAAGATTCATAAGTAATCCGTGACAAATTGCGGCCAGTCTAAGTGAGACAATTATACTCCATATATAAAGTACTTCAACATCCTTTATATCTTCTTGCTTTATAGTCTTTCCAATAATTCATATGCAAAACGGACCCATTCTCTAGAGTGTGATATGAAAAAGAAGGGAAATGACATGTAAAATGTCTTACTTTTTACATCTTCCATAAGTAAATTGTCCAATCTAACTATCATATGTCTATAGACCCTTTCAGAATGACGAAATGCGTCCAACCCTCTTAAAAACTAGCATACTCCATATTCCAAAAGCTACCAGAGACCTACCGAGTTTATGCCTTCTTCGAAGTTCATAATGCATAAGCAATAAGTTAGTCTGCCCTCTAGAGTCTGAAGGTGCAAACTGAAGGCGGTGCTCACTGTACGCGTTAAATTAACATTATTGGCGGGATATTAATTATAACTTGCGTCACCGTCCCATGATTTATGCAAAGATTCTATTTAGATCATTTTTGGAGGGATATTTTTTTCTGGTGGGATCTCATAACGATCGCAAATAAATAAATTGCACGAATCTGCACGTTTTTCCGCCCATCAGTCTGATTCATTGGTTTGCTGGACAGTTATATCAGAGCAACTGATGTCGTTTCTTTTGCAACACCAGATTTCATTGCAGACAACATCAAAGCTTGTCTAAAAAGTCATCATTTTGCAACACTGTTCGAAATTCTGTATTTGCCGCGCCGTCGGGTAGCCTCAAAGCCTTACCGCTTTCAAATCCATTATGTGTCGGCATAACTTTGTGACTGTGTTTTAAATTTACGAATCTTTCCTTTGGTTCATCATTGGTCATGAGATAGGCGCTTACAAGAAGCATTGCCACGACAAATTTTAAAAACTCTAATCTGATTGGACAAAAGTCATTTTAAGGCGGGGCTAAGAAGTAGTCGAACCTGAACCAAGTCTGTTGTTCGTGGACAACATTATTTTCCCACGAGTTAAGCTTATGGACGGTTGAGGCTACCCGACGGCGCAGAAATTACTGTAGTGCACAGTGACTTCGGGTATAGGGTTCATCGAAATTGTGAACACTCTGACTATGAGGCTCCTGATCAACGGCGAAGTTTTGTCCGTGGCAGGGACGATCTCTGCCTACCGCATAAATACGTTGACTAATAATATGTTTGACACGAGTACCATGTACCTCGTCACGTTGGATACAGCAGAGAGCTCTGACAATGAAAGTGATGGCAACGTTCGACGCCCAATACAACGAGTCGTTTGGCAGGACGACGAGGGAAATTTTACAGTAGATGGTCGTGACTCCTCTACTTATGAAGTTCGTGGGGTCGAGAGATCCCCAGTTACACTCACAAGCAGCCCACGTCGAAGTTCCACCGGCGGTTCTGCATTGTTCGAAAGTACCGCAAATTCCTCTACCAACCCTGCCGATTTTGGACTTGGTACGAGCTACCAAGTCCCAAGGCCAATGGCGTTCGTCCACCGGGAGTTAGCCAGCAGCAGCCAGAACAGAGACGGAAAGTAATCAACAAAGCCGTAACAGTTATATCGTACACCAGCGCTGGATATCGAGACGAAAACATGGTTATTTTAACCCTAGACGAAAATGAATGCAGTTTGGAAAATTTCTGCATGAAAGTTAAATCAATCAACAACTGGGAGGAAGACACGATCCTTATATTGGATCGTTCACAGACCCCGATCAGCGAAAGTCCGGCGACTTCAGGTAAGCTTAAAAAACAATCGTTTGCCTGTAGGCCGTTAAAGATCAGGGGTGTTTAGTAATTTAACATAATCTAAATGATGAGAAATGTTGACGTCACATACAAACTACTGAAATCCTGTTTATATCTACATTTTTGAAAATGTAAGAATACTTCTTCATTAGGGTCTAAAAATAGCTAAAATTTCAATTTAAAATGTCACTTTTTAGATTGAACTGTGGCAGAAATTCACGAGTGTCTCAGGCGATTATTATATCAACCTCTTCAGTATTAAAAACTTTTCCGCGTAAAATTAGTAAGAAAAATTCTTGTTCATTTATAACTTTTGAACTTATATCAACTTCAATTTAGAACCAAAACTACTGGCCAACCTCGTGACTGAATGCACGTTGTGTACATCGTCGTAAAACTACGCGCCCTTTTACGGCGTCGAAATAGACTGGCACGCGGAATGAATGGTTGTGTAATGACCTGTTGTAAGGATGACGTAATTTGCATATTGATAACCCGGGCACATTTTATGAACATCCCTTAGTCTGGGACATCCTCCAAACAAAATTCAGCACAATTGCCCATGTAGTTTTTGATTAAAAAAATTATCACAAATTCTATTTTTAGACCAAATTTGCATATTCACAACCAGGTCAAATTGTCTTGAACAAAATAAGATCTGGGCATCTCCAGGCACCTCCTTAGTCCTTAAAAAAATTCAGCCATGTAGTTTTGGAGAAAGTACACAAAGTTGATCGATCGACGGACAGATGACAGGCAGACATCCACTGGTCAGCCATAATCCCTATATCTCCAATGTCTGCATGTCTACAGACAGCGGAGCTAATTACAGGTACAGGGAAAAGGATAAAGCACATTTTCCAGCACAATTTACCATTTGTATTATCATTGATTTTGTAATAAATTGTACTTTATAGGACCTGATTTTTGGAGAACACCAAGGAAGCTTTTTGCAGTGAGAGATGAAGACTATAAAAAATTCATCTATAAAGAGAAAGCTCCAAAACGGAAATCAGAACTGCAGAATGTAGAAAGTGATTTAAAGATAATCAAGCAGCATATTGGAGAGATGGTAAGTAAACAATTCTGTTACATAAATGAGAGGTACAACAACTCTTGGTTATATGTGTCGGGGGGGGGGGGGGGGGAGGCACTCCGATCGGAGTGTTCAAAGTACAAAAGTGTCAAAATTAGGGGGTCAAAAGTTTCATTTTTAGCTAAACTGGGGGGGTCAAAAAATACATTTTTAGGTAAAATGTGGGGTAAGAAATGGCTGATATTGATTTTGGGAGAAATTTTTTTTTTAAACTTTTTTAGCTCCGCTGTCAGCGACGCAGAGCTTATCAGATAGGTGGACTGTCCGTCGGCGTCCGGCGTCTGTCCGTCCGTCGTCTGTCAACATTTTTTTCAAAATCATCTTCTCTGAAACCACTGGTCCACTTGCTTTAAAATTTTGTGTGCAGGTTCCTTTGGGTGACCTACCAATTTTGTCCATTTTGTGATGAAATTTGTATTTTTGGGGCAATTTTCGCATTTTGGTCAAAAATCATTTTCACTGAAACCACTTGTCAGATTCTATTCAAATTTGGTGTGCAGGTTCCTAGGGATGATATAAGTAATATATAGTCAAATTGTGCTGATATATGCAGGAATGGATTTTTGAGGCAAATTTTGCCATTTTTGGTCAAAATTATTTCAAAAATCTTCTTCTCTGTAACCACTGGTCCAATTGCTTTGAAATTTTGTATGCAGGTTCCTAGGGGTGACCTCTATCAAGTTTGTCCATATTGTGGTGAAATTTGCATATTTGTATTTTTGGGGCAATTTTTCGCGTTTTTTGGTAAAAAATCATTTTCACTGAAACCACTTGTCAGATTTCTTTCAAATTTATTGTGCAGGTTCCTTGGGATGATATAAGTAACATATAGTCAAATTGTGCTTATATATGCAAGATTGGATTTTTGGGGCAAATTTTGCCATTTTGGGTCAAAATTATTTCCAAAAATCTTCTTCTTTGAAACCACTGGTCCAATTTCTTTGAAATTTTATGTGTAGGTTCCTAGGGATGACCTTAGCAAAGTTTTGTTCAAATTTTGGTGAAATTTGCATATTTGTATTTTTGGGGCAATTTTTCCAGTTTTTGGTCAAAAATCTTTTTCTGAACTGCTTGTCAGATTTCATTGAAATTTAGTGTGGTTCCTTAAAGGATGATATAAGTAACATGTAGTCAAACTGTGCTGATATATGGAGGATTCACCGATTGGATATTTTGGGGAAAAATTTTGCCATTTTGGTCAATTTTTTTAAAAAAACATCTTCTCTGGAACACTGGTCATCCTACAGATGACCTTAGCCAAGTTTGTTCAAATTGTGGTGAATTTGCTTATTTGTATTTGGGGGCAATTTTCCTGTTTTGGTCAAAAATCATTTTTTCTAAAACTGCTTGTCAGATTTCTTTCAAATCCTGTGTGCAGGTTTGTACAGATTTTATTAGTAATAAGTAATGAAATTGTTCCAATATAAAACATGTCAAGATCTCTAGACTTCTAAAAGTTGCTTGAAATACATATCAGTCAGGTGGCAAAAATTTAGATTTTCAACTCAACCTGCATATATATTCCTGCTAGCCAGTTCATTTCTGCAGCAGATTACAGCAGAGCTCTTCCGGCCGCTAGGTCGCTTGTTAAGTCTTGGAGTCAGAAAATGTATAACCATATGACTAAATAAGTTGCCACACTTCAAGGGGGGGGGGGTGTCAAAACTGTGGTACACATATACCTTTTCTTTGTGAGTGCCCCCCCCCCCCCGATCAGTGTTTACATTTATTGCAAGATTTATACAGGTGTCACCAGTGTATTCTTGTGTCTACATCAGTAAACACTCAGACTGGCAGACACATCTGTTTGAATGAGCTTTTGTCAGAGTTTAGATAGCACTTCAGGGGATGATCATGGTTAGGTAAATATTCACACCAGGACAATTTACGTGTAACTATATCTGGAGCAAACCATTTTAATGTCAGGATCATTGGTTTGAAAATTAAAGGCAGAAATTAAATATATTGATATATAAATCACATTCTACAGTGTCAATTTCATGACCCTTGTATTTCACATCTAAGAAATTTAATGTTTTTACCACAATTGTACTATACTATATAGTACAGCTGTGGTTATGGGACCACTAAGAGTCTGTGTGTGTGTGGATTTGTGTGGGTAAACAACTTAAAATCCGAAACTGCTCGACGGATAAATGCATTGATATTCAGAGAGGCGCTTATAGCACATGGTGCCCAGGCTTCATTTGTTGATGTCCATGTGTAAACAAACAAACAAAACAAAAAAAAAACACACACATGTAAACACGGAAGCAATGTATGCTCCCAGTTTATATGTGGGTTGATGTTTTCAGTGTCAAACATGTTGTCATATATTGCTTCCTTGTTTACATGTGTTCGTTTGTTTATTTACATATTTTTCTTTACACATGGACGTCAAAAACAAAGCCTGCAGAACACCCTGTGCTTATAGTGTCTAGTTGGTAGATTGTTCAAGTGAAAATGATTGAATGAGAGGTACAGAATTTGGGTCCAAAAATAAAAATATGGCCTTTGGTCAAAAGTCCATAACACACACTGTGCTGGGTTATTCTGTGAATCAGAACGGATTGAAGGTTTAATGTTCACATTTTGTCAAAATTAAGGTTTTGTCTCATTTTCATTTATTTCGTCTATTTTATAACCATCTTTTGGTCTGTTGATCTTGATTTACTTCTGAGTATTTCAATAAATCACAATAAATTCACTTCCTTCTTCAGGTCATATTGTACTGTTTATGGCCATATTCCAGTATATATTTCTCATTTGTTGTGTGTGTGTATCCATGTACCTTGGATACTTGAAACTTGGTTACTTTTTAAACAAATATTATTTTGTACTTTGCTCTTTTCCTAATACATGTATAGAATCACTTCCTTGAATGTCTTGTTTTTAGTTTGATACCTCATACATACATAACAGTTTATGAGCAGTGATAACAGTGCTATATTTTAGTACAAGTAGACTTAAGAGTCTGTGTTGATGTATGTGTGGGTTGGTGTAAACAACACCTCAAATACTGGTGGGAAATTGCATTCATATTGGGTTACATCAATTACTAGTATACTGTCATTTTATTGGTCAGAGTATTAAATTATTGTCTCAGTCAATGTGTGTATTAATTCTGTTTTGTTGGTATTGATATGGTTATTTTACAGGCATTATTGTCAACTTAATTTTCATTGACTTTTTTTTGCAGAGAGGACTCCAGGGAGTCTTTAGTAGACCACGAGACCCATTAACATGCATGGTATGCCTTGAAAGAGCCTCATTTCCGTTGTATGCATGTTTCAAGTGTAATAAAATAATAGGGTGCTATGTATGTAGCATTCGCTTACATGCTTGTCCAAATTGCCGTGGTGCAATACCTGAGAACGCACCACATCTGAGAGGGTTGGAGCAAGCAATGCTTGGAAGTGAATACAACACTAGTAGTGACAGAGAGATTGCAGTTGCTGTTCAGCAAAGGCCAACCAGTGCTGGTGTGGATCAGTTTAGCAGTGATGAGCAACCTGAGATCCCCGACGACGACGATGATGATGACTTCTTACCAGAAGTAACTTATCATACTGGACCGAGAAGAAGCCAGCAGAACTGATTTTTTTTGCATGGGTGACTGCCCTGTAATTCAGTTCAGTTCAGAGTTCGGTTCAAAATGACTCTTGGAACTACAGTGTATCTTTGTTTCATCATTGTTCAGTGAAGTGACTGTTGGATTTATATTATTTATATTCTATTTGTATAGTTAAAGATGTTTTTTTGTTGATCCATGAAAAAAGATTGTAAAGACTGAAGGTAATTGCCATCATCAGGGTTTTCATTAAGAATTGAAGTAGAAGGAAAAGTAAGAGAAGTAGGCGGACAAGCTTTTCGTTAGATAACGATCGAGATCGCACGCAACTCTTCCAAAAGCTGGAACACAAGTTAAGCTGTACAATTTACGTTTCGTTTCTCCTTAAATTCAATAATATTTTGGTAAAAGTAGCCGGAAAAATTACAAGAGTAGGCGGGTAATTTAGCCGGCTACCGGCTTCTAATGAAAACCCTGATCATGTAACCACAGGGTGCTCAGGCTTTCTTTGTTGATGTCCACGTGTAAACAAAACTGTAACAAGGAAGCAATGTATGACATGTTTGACACTGAAAACATCAACGCAAATTTTACTGAGAACTTACATATCAACTGGGAGAAGTCATGCCCACCCCTCCCCCCCCCCACGAAGGGAGGGGGACAATGACTACTCCCAGTTGAGTATGTGGGTTCTCAGTAATATTTTGGTTGATGTTTTCAGTGTCAAACATGTCATATATTGCTTCCTTGTTTACGTGTGTGTGTGTTTGTTTATTCACGTGTTTTTTGTTTACATTTTTGTTTACACATGGACATCAACAAACAAAGCCTGGGCACCTTGTGATCTGAATAAGATACAACATTTAATAAGGTTATTCAATGTTTATTGACACAACACATGGCAATTGATTGCCTCACTGTATCATCATTGTTCGATGAAGTGTGTTGCATTTATATTTGTATTTAGTATAGTTAAAAAAAATTTTTTGTCGATCCATCAAAAAATTTTCTTAAGACTGAAATTGCCATCATGTAACAGAGTAAGATGCATGAAGTTAATCAATGTTTAATTGACATAACACGTTGGGTTTATATTTGTATTCTATTACTAGAGTGAAAACATGTTTTTTTGTTGATCCATGAAAAAATGATTGTAAAGACTGAAGTCAATTGCCATCATGTATCCACAGGAGGCTTTGTTTGTTTATATCCACATGTAAACAAAAATATGTAAACAAACAAACACATGTAAACAAGGAAGCAATATATGACATGTTTGACGCTGAAAACTTTGACACAAATATTACTGAGAACCCACATACATGTATATAGTCATGCCCCCCTCCCTCCTACAATTAATTGAGGGGGACCATGACTACTCCCAGCTGAGTATGTGGGTTCTCAGTAATATTTTGGTTGTTTTCAGTGTCAAACATGTTGTCATATATTGCTTCCTTGTGAACGTCTGTGTGTTTGTGTTTGTTTGTTTGTTCACTTGTTATTTGTTTACATTTTTGTTTACACATGGACATCAACTAACAAAGCCTGGGCACCTTGTGATCTAACTGAGTAAGATACAACGTTTAATAAGGTTATTCAATGTTTAATTGACACAACACCTGGCAATTGATTGCCTCACTGTATCATCATTGTTCGATGAAGTGTGTTGGATTCATGTTTGTATTCTATTAGTATAGTTAAAAATGTTTTTTGTTGATCCATGAAAAAAGATTGTAAAGACTGAAGTTAATTGCCACAAATGATGTAACTGAGTAAGATACATGAAGTTATTCAACATTTAATTGACAACACATCACAATGAATTGTCTCAGTCATGCAAGAGGTATACGTGAAGGAAGATATAGAATTCAAGAGAGTCTGAAGCGTGTCAACCCAACCTACCACAACCAACGACAAAATGATACAGTGAGACAGTTAAACCCAGTACCCTATTTTTCCCCGTATCATGGACACAAACTTCACGTCGACCAAAATGAAAAGTTGGTGTATTTTGGAGTTACCCACGTTCTGTTTTCCGATGGTTATAGCCGGAAAATTGTTGCACATTTAATTATGCCAGTGAAAAACCCTATCATAATATACAACGCCTATAGAGACCTAATATTAAAGGGGAACACAGGTCCAGAAAATACATATATTTTCTTAAGGGGGAGATGTAGGTTCACTGGCAATTTTAGTAACCTAGATTCAAATCACTACTTCTCAAAAACTAATAAAGATAGCTAGCCCAAACTACTATGATATATTTTCTGATTGCTCTTTATCACAGCTTCATGTCTGTTGTGTTTATTTTACTGTATGACTGGAAATGTGCGTATGATATTTGTGAAAGTGTGAATTATTTTATAATCCGTATTGTTCTTTCTAGAAAAATTATGTTTTCGGCAAATCAAGACAGAATGACTCTCTTGATGTTATATGAAAGTTCATGACCCAGTTCATAATCCAACAAAGTTTCAAAGTGTTTAGATCATTAGAATTTTTGTTACAAGACTTGGAAATTATGACTCCGAAAAGTTACATTGATTCATAACTTCTAGTTCTTGTAACAAAATTCCAATGATCCAAGCGCTTTAAAACTTTGTCGGATTACGAACAGGGTCATGAACTTTCATATGACATCAAGAGTTTTATTCTGTCTTGATTTGCCGAAAACATAATTTTTGTTAGAAAGACAATACGGATTATAAAATACATACACTTTCACACCAATCATACACCCATTTCTGGTCATACAGTAAAATACACGGCACAGACATAAAGCTAAGATAAAGAGCAATCATAAAATATGTAGTTTGGGCTAGCTATCTGTATTAGTTTTTGAGAAGTAGTAATTTGAATCTAGGTCACTAAAAATTGTCAGTGAACCTACATCTCCCCTTAAAGTACACTCTCAGAGTCTCTGTAGTACCCTTTCTTTGTTTTATACCAGTTCTATTGTGTGCGATAAGCAAGAAATCAAACATCAAAAGTTGTACAGATTTGTTTGTTTTATAAGTCATGGGCCTCACTGGCTCATGGGTAATGAGTCAGCTATATGCAGAAGTGATCAGTCTGGCTTTGTTTACTGTTCACTTCTGCATATTCACTGGCTTATTACCCATGAGCCAGTGGGGGCCCACGGCTAAAACAAACGAATCTATTCAACTTTTGATGTTGAATTTCTCGCATATCGCATGCAATGTAAGTGATACAAAACTAAGAAAAGACACTGCACTACAAGGAGTAAGGTTTAAGAAAATATACGTATTTTCTGGCCCTTTGTTCCCTTAAAAGAGGACTATGGGATATGGTTCGAGTGGATATGGGGCGAGAGTTTTGCTTAGTTTTGTTCATCCAATCGTATTTAAAACAGTACAGGACGAACAAATTTGCCCACCATATATACAAAGCGATCAGCGAACAACCTACCCGCTGAAAGAAAGTGGCCTGAAGTAAATCAACGCTTCAACTACGTAATCAAAGGAGCTCTTATTGAGATGCAACGACGAATGCTGGTTAATATGATGGATGATACTCATAAATTCTGTGTGTCATTTATATCATGCCTGGGCACCCTGTGATGTAACTGAGTAAGATACAATGTACAAAGTTTAATAAAGTTATTCAATGTTTATTTTCCTTGTAATTGACAAAACACTTGAATTCTAAATAAGCCTTGACGTATACCTCTTGAACGAAAGAAGGCCGGACATGGTTTTCCTTCAGTACGATGAACCTACTTCACCTACCGCCCTAGCAACTTCATTGTCCAATTCTTCATGTGTACGACGATGGATATCATGTCTTTTGCAAAATCGGCTCACAGTGCTTTCCGAAACCCAAACAGATACAGAGATATGAGACACTTGATCATGAGACTAAATAATTATCAAGTGATGTTAAGATTTGATTGTAGATGTGTGGACGTGCAAGCACTTTTAAGAATTCAATAAAATCTTTAATTTGGTAAAGATTGAGTAATTTTTATTATGATAATGTGTAGCTCATGCTGAAAGAGTGGAATGCATGGTCATGTTGGAGAATGGGTTATGACTTCCAAAAAAAAATATTCATTCGATTCAGTAGTTTTTAAAGACTCTAGTCTATTGTCCTTATTACAGAATGTGAAGCCATATTTTCAATTAATTCTTGGCTGTGAAATCACACGACTATTCAACTTTGTATATATGGGGTAATTATGCAGGTGGGCCCCAAGTAGTGTTAATTGACAATTATCTGTTATGATAGTCTAATATTTGACATTCATTCACTTGACCGGGCTCCATGCAATTGAAATTGTCTATTTTTGTTCAAATAAATCATTCACAGTATATTTTCTTACTCTATCTATAATGAATATAATGATGAGTACAAAGTGGTCTTGATCCAGTCTCACGTGTGGTTCTGAAATGGTCCAAATGGTTATCTCAATCTAGACATTCACACATGCCATGACGACCACCATAAGCGAAAGGCCAAACCAAAAAACAGCACTTTACTTCCACATTCTTACAAACTAAGTACATCATGCACATTTGCTAGTATTTATGATGACAACAAATATTTCAGAGGTGTACCAAAAAAATTTTTGCGAACACCTCGAAATCCAAGATGGCGTCCAAAATAGCCGCCAATTTGACTAAAATAATTTTTTTTAAATATAACATTTCCATGAAATCTTCAAATAGGACTTGATTGGTGTCATATTAAGAACAATAAAATTATCTACGTGAAGACACCAAATTAATTAATTTTAGGATGATTTACATAAGAATTTTGAGCAAAATCTTTTGGCATTCTTTGCTAAAAATTAGATTACTTCATCTACATATTTCTACATATATCAAATTTTATACTCATTAGTGGATAATCATTATAATTTTCTAGGACTTTGGCCATATATAATATTTTTTTGTTCATAATTGTCAGGTGTATAGCATTTAAATAAAACACAGCGTTTAAAAGTCAACGATGTGTAATCACAAAAAGTGCTTCCAAAAGAGCCGCCATTTCAGTCGACTATCATTAGGTATTTTGCAGATAACGGATTAGATGCGGATTAGAATAGCATATGTTTGGTTTCATATTCAAGACAATTAAAGTATCTACACGATACTAAAGTTGATTTGTTTTCAGATGATTTACATAAGAATTTTAAAAATGGCAGGGGGTGCATTTTTTTACATAAAAATACATCTCAATGCCTGTTTGCATACATTTTCACATATAATGTATGAACAGTATATACTAGACCGACTAGCTATCTTGACATTGATATTATAGTTAATACTATCGTGGAGATGTTTCTTTATTAACCAACTCGGTATTGAGAATTTTGTTGAAAACTTTCTCTATAATTTGTAGAAATAATATACTAGAAATAAACAACTATTTACTTTGAAATGAAGTAAAGTTTACCATCTGTTGTTCTGGGATCGCCTGCACCGATTGCACTTCCAACAAATGTGGGTAAAGGAAAATGAACTAAAATGCAGAGGACTTTCCACTTGCCCAAAGAAATGTAAGAGTACAGTTGGCCTATCAACACATACTCTGGTAACCGGTGGGGGTGGGTTAACTCCCATAGACGGCTTTACGGTGAGGGTCCGGTTATGATGCTGATTGGTATCTGAAAGGGTATAGACCTTGGTTTGATAAAGGGTCGGGAATTGAAATGGACGAATCAAACAGAAGACCAATTGCATATTACACACTTTATAAAGGGTTTCGAAAAACAGAACCCTCAATCGTACAGAAATTGTCTTTGCATGACACCCAAGTAGAGTTTTGACGATATTTTACTACGATTGGCCCATTAATAGCCAAAAACAACACGCTCCTGCGAATGGCAATATTTAAGAAGCATGCATGGAGAGATTGGCACCGGTGATAACTTTGCGTGTCACATGAAAGAAAAGAGATGATTTGATTGGTCCAAAGTTAGGTCACCGGTGGTAAAAAATCGCAAGGCGTAGCACTGTAGGTGATTGACCGGCGATCGAAAACGTGCGCCCGAGAAATATCAAAACGTTTTCATCCCTGCGATTCGACCGACGGTCGAGTGCGCCGGCAAAAAATCACTTTCAAACCATGTAGCACACTAGCCGACAGTCACCTGAAATGTGCGCCCATCGGTCAAATCGTCTGAAGTGTGCGCCATGCATAATTATATTACAAATAACATGCATGACTAAGTATAAAATTCTAATTTTCTAATTACATCGGGAGGGTAAGAGAAAGGGTATCCCCGTATGAATACCAGTCGAATTACCCCCTCCACTCACAGGGTTGATGAATATCCTCCGAGGATGAGGCTGAGTACTCAGAGGCTCAATAAGATTCAGATTCAACCCCAAACACAAATGATTATGCGGCAATGTAAACCCCCACCCCACCCCGGGGCATAGTGGGGGTTTTGGAAATTGGTCTTGTCAAATTTGTCAAATGCTCCACCCCCTGGGGCAAGACATTCTGGAAAATCCCCACCTAAAACAAATAAATCCCCCACATTTTCCCGACCTCAAGGTGTGGGGCATTTCACGTCCGTGAAAATGACTAGTTGGGTCGAAAAGAAGCCATTGCCCCACCCTTCGGGCATAGTTTCATGGCAAAGACAGTCTAACCCCCCACATTTTTCCCGTATCGGGGTGGGGGTGGGGCTTTACATTGACTGCCGCATTACATCTAAGTATTGCTTAAGTCTGTATCTCGATCGTATCAAGTACTTTAAAATTAAATGTTCGGCTGCATTCACAAATTACGGGTAGGGGAGGGGGATCATGGGGGTGGGGGAATTTGAAAGTTTATGGGGTTGTAGAGAGGGGATTTGTAGGGATTGCACTGGGTAGGTGGTGGGTTTTAAAAGTATTTTGTTCATTATTAAGTCAAGTGGAAGTATAACTAATGTTGATCATCATCTGCACAGAAACATTTGGACTGAATGACATAGTTTTGGTAGGTGATAGCGTCAAAGAATGCACAGAATGGCATAAAAATTAGGTCAATTTTGAAAAAATTTCCACCCCAGGGAGGGGACCCACTCCCTTACCTTCGCAATAACACCCTGGCCGGCAATTACTTGAACCCAGCCGCCTATGCTGAAAAATTGTAAACACCCTGGTTTTATACTGATCTTTAAAGAACAGGCAAAAGTTACTAAAAACAAGCTGTAAATGATGTAATCACCCTTACAAGAAATAGCAGAGAAAACAAAACCATGACTGAGACAATATAAACTGAATATCTTTAAAAAGAGGAATGACTGTCGTACTTTCTAATATGAAGATGTCTAATAAACAATATAGAAACCGATGGAGGACTGTAAAATGAAAATACGTTTAAAAGTGTCTGATAAACATTGCACCATGTTAGGGACTTTTGAAAATTTCCATTAAAAATGAGTAAAGCCTTATAGCATGCAAAGATGTAAAATCTGACAGATGTCTTGGACTGCACACGGTTACTTTCTAGTAACCGTGGACTTCAGTTGTTTTTTTCACAAGTTAAAACTAGAAAACTCTCTGATTGATTTAGAAGTGTCATATAACAAACAATAAATCATAAACTGTATAAATAACTCTGTAGAAAACAACAATAAAATATGTAATATAATACTAGTGGTATACACAAGATCAGGCTAGAGAGCAGTAACATGGGAGACTGAAAGGGGGGGGGGGTAGGATTTGAAAATTTCTTCTAGTATAGAAGGTGGGATTTGAAAGTATTTTGAGGGTACTGATGGGGGATTTCAAAGAAATTATGTTTTTTATCGCAATTCCTCCACCCCCGCCCATTATTTGTGAATAGCCTTATGTATCCAAATACACCATGTGTCACTGATTATAATGCACTTCCTGACCCCAAATGTACATAAAACCACTTTTACCTTTTTGTGGTGTATAATTTGTTCATCAGGAAAAAAAATTAACGTGCTTAATGACATCAAACATATGTTGATTAGAGGTAGCAATCCCGGGTAGCAATCAAGATTAAGGTAAGTATTAAAAGTGTGGTTTCACAGTAGAAAATGGTAGCCATTTTTGGTGTATCTTGCCTTACAAGATCTCTACAACTATTTTAATTAGATAAACATTTCAACAACGTTATTATAGGATTGCATTTATACAGAAATGTAAAAACAACACTTTTTGTTATGTAGACTAGACACCCATGACTTTTATCCGCTGTGACTTTTTACCAAAAACATGCTATGCTCCTGGCATTTATGCGGAAAATGCATATTAGGTCTGGGCAATTCCTAGACCTAATTATGACTAAGAATTTTGATATATGCACAAATATATAAATGGTGTAAGCATATTAATCAGCAAAAATGTAACAAACAACACATTTTTGACTCATAATTGTTATTATGGTGAAGTCATATTTAGACCCGTCAATTAATATTGGTGTCAACATTAATTTAATTATCTTTAATATGACACTAAACTAACGCTATTTTTATCTTTAAATGCAAACATAATCCACAAAAATCTAATGATCACAAAATACTAGTGCATAGTTTCTGCAGTAAGGTGCGGAATTGTGTTTTATCGTTTTTAGAAAGTTTAGCTACAAGTTTAGAAAGCTAAATTAGCTGTAGCTAAATAGTTCTAAACTATCTAAGTTTAAGGATAATTATCACTACGATAATTATCGCTTTCTAAATATCGTTCTAAACTTTCTAAATTAGCTGGAGTTTAGAAAGTTACTCCCGACTAGAAATTTCCTGTCTACGATATATCGAATATTTATCGCTTTCTAAATATCGTTCTAAATTTATAAATTAGCCGAAGTTTAGAAAGCCGCCCCCCTCCGACTAAAATTTTCTGCCGACAATGTATCTGATATTTACGATAATTATCGTCTTCTAATTATCGTTCTAAACTTTCTAAATTAGCCGAAGTTTAGAAAGCCACCCCAGACGAAAATTTTCTGCGACGATATATCGGATATTCTAAATTCCGACTAAATCCTGATTCAAGATCTTTAGAAAAGATGGTCCCTGATCGAAATCTTGTACAGCTGTAATTTCATTCTCTTTGAAATTGATATTAATTTCCTGGTCTTACCATAGTAGTCCTACGACCATTTAAAGTGCGGTAATTATCAAAAGTACCCGATATATCGTTGGTAGAAAAATGTACTTAGGACACTTTCTAAACTCCCGCTAATTTAGAAAGTTTAGAACGATATTTAGAAAGCGATAATTACCGTGAATATCCTATATATCGTCGGCAGAAAACTTTAGTCTGGAGCGACTTTCTAAACTGCGGCTAGTTCAGAAAGTTTAGAACGATATTTAGAAAGCGATAATTATCGTAAATATCCGATATATCGTCGGCATAAAACTTTAGTCTGGAGCGACTTTCTAAACTGCGCTAATTTAGAAAGTTTACAACGATATTTAGAAAACGATAATTATCGTAAATATCTGATATATCGTCGGCAGAAAATTTAAGTTAGGGGTTGGCTTTCTAAACTTCGGTTAATTTAGAAAGTTTAGAACGATATTTAGAAAGTGATAATTATCGTAAATATCCCATATATCGTCGGCAGAACATTTTAGTTTGGGGTGACTTTCTAAACTGTGGCTAATTTAGAAAGTTTAGAACTATATTTAGAAAGTGATAATTATCGTAAATATCCGATATATCGTCGGTAGAAAATTTTAGTTTGGGTGGCTTTCTAAACTGTGGGTAATTTAGAAAGTTTAGAACGATATTTAGAAAGTGATAATTATCGTAAATATCCGATATATCGTCGGCAGAAAATTTTAGTTTGGGGTGACTTTCTAAACTGTGGCTAATTTAGAAAGTTTAGAACGATATTTAGAAAGTGATAATTATCGTGAATACAGCCGTGTTTATCATTATTAGCTAATTAGCTGCCATAGACAAAACATGTACTTTAGAAATGCCCTTTCAATAAGACACAATTCCGCACCTAACTCCCCGTCTGTACAAATTTGTTACGCAATGGTAAAACTAGTCACTTGGACTATCCTTGTTTGTGTATGTACTCTGATCTTATCAGGTGGAAGTCGCCCCTAGAGGGCGCAGTCTAAGGCCAGGACCCTAGGCCATCCAGAAATACTGCAAACAAATCATATACAGGACGTTGTGATGCTAAAACAGCAACAAGGAATAACTAGTTTTCCGTACATCAATGCTGATTAAACCAAGGCAGAGATGTCACCATGTTTTGAAAATATTTGCATAAATCCAATGTCAAACCTAAAAGAAAGCATGCAAAGTACTGGATAAAATTAATGCATTTTGATAAACCAAATATCACAGCCATGAGTTATAGCTAGGCTCACCAGACAAATCTTTTATATTGGCAATGGATGATCTAGTTAAATTCTCTCAAATCTAGCATTTTGGCATAGGCGAAGGAGTCATGAATTTCAATCCTAATAAGTAAATTTGGAAAAGGGTACTATGTTATGTGTTATTTCTTTAAATACTACCTGTTGTTTTACCCCCATCAGTGCTTGACCCTAGAAAGCTTATTGCCACTACCAATCAGGTCTGCTTTGTTTCCACTAGTCCAGCTAACAGTACACACAGAAGTACATGTGTAATACATTTCGTAAACAATCACATCAAGCTCATTAGTACAGTGCATACTAATGAGCTTGGTGTGATTGTGATGTGATGTGATGTGATGTGATGTATGTATGTTTGGTCCATTAACATAATCACCACGTGACAACCAACCCGATATTAGACCTTATTGCACTAGGTTTTAATCACAACAGAAGAAATGGTTTTCTTTGTCATTTTTTTAGCTTAAATTGTAATACATGTATGGTTTATCAACCACAACTTTATTCTATAAAATGATATTTCAAAGTTATGACACGATTATGAAGCGATCATTATTGACATGTTAAGTAACCATACTCTTTATTGTAAGTATCATTTCAATGAAGAGTTTACAAGAGAAAAAATGAAAGCTACAGTGAATATAAAGTTCATGACCCCAAATGTAACCAGGAAAACTTAATATTCTTGACATGCTCTGGTGTATTAAATTACTGTTCTTGTCCATGTAAAATGTCAACTTTGCCAACTTGTACCAGTCATGAATGGTTTGAGCTCATTTCATGCTTTCTTTGTTCAATAGTCGAATATATATACATATATACTGATTAGAAATATAATGAGGCAAGGAGAACCTTCTCAAATGTTCATCTCGTTCATTATTTTGTGTACAGCCATAATCCATCATTTTTTCAGGCTAAGTCCCTGGTAATATCTATAAATGTTAAAACTGCATGCTCAAAAGGTGCATTATCTCCATTTGCCAGTCTGCTAAATATGTCTTCAAATGTCATATTGACTTGACGAAATCGCTGTTCTCGTTCTTTCACTTTATCTTCACTTGTAGACAGTGGATCGACACCAAAATAACTGTAACGGGTGAGATTCCCACCTGATTGCTCATATAATTGAATGGCTTCATCAACAGTGGGAACAACATTGGCTGGTACGTTTGATACACGATTACCTGTACCTGCAAGATTTTCAGGAATTCTTGACTGCCATCCTAAAATAAAAATAAACACAATAATGTAAGTATATCTATTACATGTAAATAAATTTTGTAATATTTGAAATTCAATATAAATGAATGAAACGAAATTTAATTTTGTATGAATGAATGAATGAATATTTGCATGAAATTGAACTTTGAAATTTGTAATAAATTTGTATTTAACATATTTTGAAATTTATAAATAAATTTTGTAATATTTGAAATTGAATATGAATGAACTTTTGAACTTTTGTATGAATTGAATTTTGCAATGAATGAAATGAAATTTTCAATATTCTTATAATAGTCACTCTGAGTCCTATTAATAGAGAAACAGAACAATGAGATCATAATTAAACCAGCACATCTTGACACTGATAAAAATGTAATACATAGGGGTATACATAGGCAAACATATCCACTCACAAAAGTAGCAATTGTCCAACCATGTTTTTTTCCATACATACATACCCATACATACATACATACATACATACAGACAGACATACATACATATATACACACACACATACATACCATACGTGAATACATAAATACACACACACATACATACATTCATTAATACACACACATCCATCATACATTAATATACACACATCCATACATACATTAATACACACACATACATACATACATGCATGTATGCATACATACATACACACACATACATACATACACACATACATACATACATACATACATACATACATACATACATACATACACATACATACATACATACATATACACACACACATACACACACACATACATACATACATACATACATACATACATACATACATACATACATACATACATACATACATACATACATACATACATACATACATACAACAAACTCAATATCAATCCAGATACTGTTGCAGTTAATGACAAAGAAAAATTGATTACTATTCTCAGGTCAAGAAATAAAGAAACCGTAATAGAAACAAGCAAATCATAATGCATTTAAAATAAGGGAACACATTGTAACCACAAAATAACTAGTCCTGCTGTACTACTGCTGCCTCGTGATAAATGTTTATATATGAACCCTCATTTTGTCTTATGCTGTGTGTATGTATTTTCATATCGTATATGTCTGTATTAATGTAGTTTTGTTTTGTTTTGCATACACTTTATTGTACTCCAAGCCGATGATCTTACTTTCGAATAAGGCTACAATAAAGTTATTAAAATGTAAAAAAATGTACATACATATACATACATAAATACACACACATACATACATACATACATTATCATACATACATACATACATACATACATACATACACATACATACATGCATACATACATACATACATATATATATACACACATACATATACATAGACAGACAGACATACACACATACATACATACATACATACATACATACATATATACATTAATTAATTAATTAATTAATTAATTAATTAATTAATTAATAAAAAAGTGCATACCTTCAAGAGGGTGATGGTTCCAAGCAGCGACCATGCGCTTCATTCCAACGTCAGCAACAGCACATGATATAAATGACACACAGAATTTATGAGTATCATCCATCATATTAACCATAGACCCTAACTCAATAAGAGCTCCTTGATTACGTAGTTGAAGCGTTGATTTACTTCAGGCCACTTTCTTTCAGCGGGTAGGTTGTTCGCTGATCGGCTTTGTATATATGGTGGGCAAATTTTGTTCGTCCTGTACTGTTTTAAATACGATTGGATGAACAAAACTAAGCAAAACTCTCGCCCCATATCCACTCGAACCATATCCCATAGTCCTTCTTTTAACATTAGATCTCTATAGGCGTTGTATATTATAATAGGGTTTTTCACTGGCATTGTTACATGTGCGACAATTTTCCGGCTATAACCATCGGAAAACAGAACGTGGGTAACTCCAAAATACACCAACTTTTCGTTTTGGTCGACATGAAGTTTGTGTCCATGATACGGGGAAAATAGGGTACTGGGTTAACTGTCTCACTGTATCATTTCGTCGTCGGTTGTGGTAGGTTGGGTTGACACGCTTCAGACTCTCTTGAATTCTGTATCTTCCTTCACGTATACCTCTTGCACGAAGGAGGCCGGACATAGTTTTCCTTCCATACGATGGCCCAACTTCAGATACAGCCTTGGAAACTTCCGCATCCAATTCGTCGCGCGTACGACGATGTATGTTGTACTTGTCGCAAAATCGTCGCACACTCCTTTCCGAAACGCCATAATTGCTTCCATATCTTGATTGTAATAAAACACTTATATCGCGGTGACTCTTTCCAGACTTGAGTAGAGACCTGGTCTCATCCACTGAAATTAGTTTTTCCATCTCCATGATTATGAACCTTCACTATGCAGTACTAGTTTCCGCGCCGTCGGGTAGCCTCACCGAACCGTCCACAAGCTTAACTTGGTGGAAAATAGTGCTGTCGACGATCAACAGACTTGGTTCAGTACTTAGCCCCGCCTTAAAAATGACTTTTGTCCAATCAGATTAGAGTTTTAAAATTTGTCGTGGCAATGCTTCTTGTAAGCGCCTATCTCATGACCAATGATGAACCAAAGGAAAGATTCGTAAATTTAAAACACAGTCACAAAGTTATGCCGACACATAATGGATTTGAAAGCGGTAAGGCTTTGAGGCTACCCGACGGCGCGGCAAATACAGAATTTCGAACAGTGTTGCAAAATGAAGACTTTTTAGACAAGCTTTGATGTTGTCTGCAATGAAATCTGGTGTTGCAAAAGAAACGACATCAGTTGCTCTGATATAACTGTCCAGCAAACCAAATGAATCAGACTGATGGGCGGAAAAACGTGCAGATTCGTGCAATTTATTTATTTGCGATCGTTATGAGATCCCACCAGAAAAAAAATATCCCTCCAAAAATGATCTAAATAGAATCTTTGCATAAAATCATGGGACGGTGACGCAAGTTATAATTAATATCCCGCCAATAATGTTAATTTAACGCGTACAGTGAGCACCGCCTTCAGTTTGCACCTTCAGACTCTAGAGGGCAGACTAACTTATTGCTTATGCATTATGAACTTCGAAGAAGGCATAAACTCGGTAGGTCTCTGGTAGCTTTTGGAATATGGAGTATGCTAGTTTTTAAGAGGGTTGGACGCATTTCGTCATTCTGAAAGGGTCTATAGACATATGATAGTTAGATTGGACAATTTACTTATGGAAGATGTAAAAAGTAAGACATTTTACATGTCATTTCCTTCTTTTTCATATCACACTCTAGAGAATGGGTCCGTTTTGCATATGAATTATTGGAAAGACTATAAAGCAAGAAGATATAAAGGATTTTGAAGTACTTTATATATGGGTATAATTTGTCTCACTTAGACTGGCCGCAATTTGTCACGGATTATAAGTCTTACTTTTGCAGTCTTTTTTCCGTACGATAATCCCGACAATACGTGTTACTGTTAGACGAGGTGGCCATTTTATGATAAGTTTCAATACTGCACAGCTACATAGCGTCACTATCGTGTGATCGAGGTACAGCGTTGTTGAACGGGATACAGAAACTCTGCAGAGGGAGAAACGATCGTTGACATGAACAGTCAATGTACTTCAGCACGTAGTCCGCAGATAGCGGATCGAGAAAATAAACGTGTCCCAGTAAATAACGGAATATTTATGTACATTAACTCGATATTAATCAAATTTCCAGCTCATCGCAAAAAAATGTATTGCAAAGATTAATTTGTCACTGACAAATACTGCACTGTATGGAAAAAACAGTCTGTAGAATAGTTCAACTTCAAGTGGTATTACCCGAGACAAACACTTGTGTTGTCAATTTTGATTTCATTTCATAAACTTCATACTTCATCGAGTATCGTGTATTTCAGCCTTTGTGAAGCCATTTTATTGATATTTTCAATTTTTGTCTTGGCTTTGTTGTTGAACATGTTGAATCGTCTCCGTGGACATGTAGGCAAAAGTGTGACGGGGTCGAAGTGACTTGGGTACCTGGGGCCGACCAAAACCAGTGTGAATTACTGGGGTCAAAGCGGACAGCGGCCGGGATGACGTGTTCCCCAAGCGAGCTACCTTCAGAAGTCTGTTTCATCGCAAAAAACGTCAACTTTTAAAACCCGTCATTTATTTACTGATGTTATTCTCAGCATCACAAACATATACGCCTCTGCTATGTATAAATAGTTATATTTGAGCGCCCCGTAAATGGGATCCTCGTTTTTTGCGAACCCGGAAGTGTGTCTTGCTCAATGCATTTCCTACCCATTGCGAGGGAAACTGCCCACGTTCCCATGCTCCCATGCACCCTTTTTCAATGCCAGTGCAACGCCATCTGTGCAAAATTTGTGGTGGTATGCTCCCGTGTGATGGAAAACCTCTCTTAGGGACTGGTCAGTTTCTTCGGCCTGGGGGGGGGGGGCGGTGGATTATTTTTTTGCCGCGTCAAAGGGGGGGGGCGGTGGATTATTTTTTGCCGACGTCAAAAAGTGGCTGACCCCCCCTATTCCAAATTTTGAAAACAGGGTGACCCCCCCTATTCCAAATTTCAAAAACAGGGTGACCCCCCCGGCGCCGACATAGGTAAAACAAAAGGTGGACATAAATTTTATATATATATATATATATATATATATATATATATATATATATATATATATATATATATATATATATATATATATACAGTATATATAAATTATATTTTACATTTTACATATATTCATATTTTAAATAGTCATTCTATGTTTTAATGAAATTGTTGACATGTCAGTTGTAAGATAGGAATTTCAAAGTGTCAGTCTTAACCCTTTCACCACCATGGTTTTTCCCAAATCCATTGTTTTCTATGGTAAAGTTGGACCTGTATACAGGGAACTAGGGTGAAAGGGTTAAGTTTGAATATAGTACATTTTGAATGAGCTGTATTTTGAATGAGCTGTGAATGTATTTCACACTTTCTATGCTTAACCAGATGTCCTGAACTGTTGTACAGAAATGGATGACAATCATTAATATCAAAGAGGAAAAAGCAGTGAATCAAAAACTTTGATGGTGTTAAGACTTGCCAACCATCCAATTAAATCTCCTGAGGAGCCATAGAGAGCTTTTTTAGCCAAATCTGATGTGTACAGTGTCTGAGAGGAGCTTTCTTGTAACATTGAAACCATAAAAGCACAGCTAATAATGACAAAAACTGCCTTTTTAACTGTTATTTTGTTCATAAAAAAGCATCTTTCTACAGAAAACCTATGTCACAAAGGAAAATAATTGCATCAATGAGAAGGAAAGATATCTTGTCATTTTTCTATCCCTAAAATAAGTCACTGTATCAAATATATATTGTGAAATATTTGTGCATGTTGCTTTCTCATACTGAATTCTCATAGAGAGAACAGAAAAGTATCAGGAATTTGTCATCCTTTTCATATGAAATGCAGATTTGATAATGGTACACTTTCACTAAGCAAACATCAAGATATCTCTGATTTATTAAAGTATTGCGCCCGAAGGGTGCGCCGAAAATATGAAACATCCTGATATCTCTGATATATATGCCTTGTATATTAAAGTCATGCACCTGAAGGGCATGCTGAAAAATGTCTGATATATTAAAGTAATGAGCTTGAAGAGCACGCTGAAAAATATTGAACATACATATATCTCTGATGTATGTATGCTTGATATGTTAAAGTTGGGCGTGCTGAAAATATGACTGATTATTAAAGTTACGCGCCCGAAGGGCGCGCCGAAAAATACAACTCAATGATGAAATTTGTGGCTGACACTAGCATTTTATAGGCAATGATGAGCCTGTTTCAAATTCAAAAACACACTGACCCCCCTATTGGGCATTTCAAAACATGGTGACCCCCCCCTATCACCAAAGTCAAAAACAGGGTGACCCCCCCCCATGAATCCACCGCCCCCCCAGGCTGAAGAAACTGACCAGTCCCTTATTCTAACAATGACGTAGTTGACTTTGGACTTCGATTTCGTAAATGTGATGTCCATGCAGTGAGTTTGGGTTGGCGCCTTATAATGCATCTTCGCCCGCCTGCGGTCGATATCCGCATTTATTAGCGATATTTATCTGTTTTGACTTGACCAAAGTTGGCAAAACTTGCTATGTACATTAAAGATACTAGATACAAGATTATTGAAAGTCATTTGACATTTTTTTCAGCCAATTCCCAATATGCATATTTAATGAACCTTCCAAATTAGGGATATATATGGCATTTACTTGATAAAATTTGGCGAAACATGCTGTGTACATTGATCATTATACCAGGTTATAACAGTATTGAAAGTCATTTTGCATTTTCATGTCAGCTAATTCATAATTTGCATAAATAGCTAACAAGCTTTCACGGTTTGCATATAGAGCTTGAAGGACTTGACCAAAGGTAATTACACATGCTATATTGTGATACAATGACAGTACTCAAAGAAATTAATTATTTTTATTTCAGCTAATTACATATTTGAATACTTAATGACCTTTAGAATTGATCTGTGGTGAAATTCATTGTGTTGATCATAACCCTTTAAATGTAGCAAAGCATGTAGCAAAGGTTCAAACTTGCACATAAATGCAATATATAATGAAACACGTGAGCATTTTCAGTTCATATCTGAGTTGTCAACTGTTAGTAGTTCATTACACATTGTCGACAGATTCAAAACGACGATGCACTAAATCTATTCCTTTCTCGTTGTTTCCTCCTCTCAGGGTATGATACTTCAAGAGTTTTTACTTTGGACCTGTTATGATCATTTCCTTCTCTCCATTGGTGCAAAAACACTTTCACGTTATTGCCATAATATTTTTTTTTCATTCTGTCGTCCGCTAAGGCAATGTCCTTCGGTAGGGGTCTGAAAATGATATATATGTTAGACATTCTAGATGATGGCGATAAAAGCTGAAAAACTGAAAACGACCTTTTTGAATTGAATTGAATCGATGAAGTGATATTACAGAGAAATTACAGTTGGGCTTTGATACCTACCATGTCGCCAAACACGGGCATGTGGTCGACATGAACTTGTACTGGCGTTTTTAACAATCGTAAGTCCTTGCATTTCTTTTCTTTGTTGATTAATTTACCACCTCTCGTTATATCCGAATAGCAAATCCGAGTAACAATGATTTACTCTGACGGCTATAAGAATTGTGGATATTTAACCAATGATATCATTCTTTCCATCGGCTTGGCATGCACATACAAAGCTGTTAACATTTCTGTAACATTTCAATTCGTAGTCGGCGAAACTATCATGTCAACCACCTTCACCCTCAAAAATCATAGGATCCGAAGCATACCAGAAGATTTTCTTTTCAACTGGTAAACTGGGAAAAATGTAAAACCAATCTTTATTGCCTCTCTAATACATGGATACATTGTAATTTCGAAAGTGAAAATGATATTATCATCCTTACATGCATCCCTTTGGCATTTTTAGCACATTGTTATTTTTTTTTGAATTACGTACATATCAAATCCAAATGTCGCATATATCTTGTCATTTTCTGTTTTTGAACAAGATTCCAAAACATCAAGCACTTTCTTCTTGACGTCACTGCCAGCTCTTTTTCCAAACTCGGGCACGATAGTGACCATTTCGAGCAACAGCTCCCCCTGTCGACTGGAATCGTCAAAACAGTTGGTCACATCGATGCGGTAAGGGATCAACTTTTGTGTATAGTTGAGGTGATTTCTTTCCAACACCTGGCGCACATCAGCTGAAAACTTCAGTTGTACTTTTTGCAATTCGGCAACGATGGGTTCGCAGAGACGTGTTGGCGTCTCATCTGATAAGAACCAAGAAATTTAAGAAACAAGTATTATATTATAAATAAAAATTCTTCGGATTCTTGCAGTAATTAGTAATCTTTTTTGTTACAGTTGGAGAGAGAGAGAGAGAAGAGAGAGAGAGAGAGAGAGAGAGAGAGAGCGGCATACACATATAATGATGTTCCAAATAAAAATAGTGAAAAAGTCAACCTTTGCCTGCTTGTTTACAAACCGCTATAAAAGTTGTAATCGGTACGCCAATACGATAAATTGATCTAAGAATCTAAATACACATGAATCCAATGCATGAAGACAATATAATATTAACCAGGGAACACAAGGTACAAGCCTGATGCAACGCTGACTTCCGTACCGATGCTGTAAGTGGGGATATTACCAGGCCAAAATACCGGTAGGGCCTAACTCTGCAAAGAATGAGATCACAGATGCGCATTTCTGTAGTATCAGCATATGCTGTATAAAACGGGAACTATTGATTTTTGTCTACTTTACCTGCTGCCAATGTGATGACCATGACTGACCCTTTCTCCATCTCGTTGTCATGGTAATGCATTATGGTCTTTTCAATGTCATCGACGACAATTATCATTTGCAGCAATGTAATCAGATGAAATTTCTTGTCGGCTGCTACATTCGGTCGTTTCTGAAATCAAAGCATCTATGATAACACCCCCTAACAATGTAAGGCAGAGAGCATGTAATTATAGGCATACGAAATAAATGAAAATGCGAATTTTAGGTTGTATGCGCCTCGAAAATGAAAGACTTCAACTTTTGCTCAAATTACCCTCGAGGAATCTTTCAACTATCCTCTTTCAAAGTCACGAATAAAAATTGGGGATCACCGAGCAAATTTTGGTACTAGAGAAACAAACCAAAGATTTATCGATATATGAAATTCAAAATGGCCGCCATCCCTGTGTTAACTCTATGAAGAAAAATACATTTTTTGATTTTCGGAAAACTAAGACGGTAAAAAAAGATTTCTTACACCAAGAGCTTTAAAATGAACCGCCACAAGTGGTAGATAAAAAAAAGAATTGAAAAATTTGGAGAGTCCGAATACATACATACATACATACATACATACATACATACATACATAATATATATATATATATATATATATATATATATATATATATATATATATATATATTTAAAGAGTCCGAATACATATATAAATATATATATATATATATATATATATATATATATATATATATATATATATATATATATATATATATATATATATATATATCATAAGCACGTCTCGTAGCATTCCAACTTACCTCGTATTCTTCCGTTGTTTGCTCCACGAATTCAAATGTGACACCGCCAAGGTCCCTCTCTTTCACCAAGTCCTTGAACTTTTGCTGTTCTCCAGCCATAGGCTCCACGCTCCTGCACACAACCTTGGGATGCTGTTTCAAAGTAACTTCCAGTAACTCGCAACATGCTTTGCCTTTTGCCAGTTAAAAAAGGAAACATGTCTTAGGAGTTTTTGAAATTTCTGTAAATTAATTTATCATATCAACTAGCAAGGTTCGAAACAGTGATGAATATTATTGTATCCATTCTAATTTCTTTGTTATTTTTCTTCAAAAAAATGTTTTACATTGGCACGTTTCCGAAGGGTTATTTCCCCACATTTCATTTAAAGAGTGTTTATTGCTTTTGTGGTGGCAAAATGTCAACCTTTCAGCTTGTGACATTCGCTTCTAATATGTAGGCAAGGTTGAGTTAAGGTTATTTCATGCATTTCAAAGAGGATGTCAGCTGTTTCGTATTTGAAGTTGGCGAGATGGGTGGGAAGTTATTCAATTAAGTCACTTTGCTAGCAAATTACATATGCCCTACTAATTCTGTTCTTTTGGAATACAAAAAAATCTGAGTGTCTACCTACATATCACGTACGTCAACGAAGACTACAAATTATTTGTTTTTGCGATTTCTAGATTTCTTTGCAAAGCGATTTGTCTGTCTTCACCTACCTTCGCCGGACCCAACATCAAGGTGACGAAGTCCATCCTCGTTCACAGGTAGCGTTATTTTCTTCAGCACATCCGTGGTAAAGTCATTCTCAATCCACGCTGAAAACCATCGCCTCTCGTCACTGCGCTTGTGCCATTCTTCTAACGACTCCTCGTACGATGGCCAACTGTCTAGTAACTCTGCGTTGGATTTATCTGACTCCATGGCAACGGGGGTGTTTGTGATATTGGGCGCCGTATGGGGTGTCGACTACTTTGGAAATGGTGGAAAGACCTATTGTAGAGCAAGCAAATATCGCGGTCTTGATAACCTATAAACCTTTAGTGATACGGTTCTGAAGGTCTCAAGGCATACTGGTGTAAAGTTTGCTATGTTTGCTATTTTCAAACAAACAGAGGATACGCTTATGACAATTTCAACCGACCAAGGATTGCTAGAGTATAATTATAAAGCTCATGGCTATGTGAACAAGTTGACATGGAGGGTGGAAATGAAAATGCTCCTCTGTGTGTATTTCCATGTATGTCAACACTATATATTTGGCCTATGAATTGGAGATATATATAATACAAACTTTTTCCAAGTACAAAGTGGTTTACTTTGTACTTGAAGTAATTTTGTGTTATTATTTATAACGCTCTGCTTTAGCATCGAGCACTGTAATTTCCCACGAGGACATCAGTATGCTATCAGTGAGATTAGACAACATTTGTAGCATGCAATGTTTGTTCGGCGACAAAACCAGAATTCATGCACGCAGCTCTGGAGTGCATATTTCGTAGATGTAAATCCACCGCGATACCCCGGGTCCGAAGTCTACGCTACCCCATATATCAGTCGCACATATCGCCATATATGGAAGGCGATAGTAAAATACGCCCTCGGGCGGCAAGTACGTGCCAGTGGAAACTACTAACCGGTGGACTTTGATATCCTGGGGGGGGGGCTTGGAAGATTTGGGGAAAAAAAAAGATGCCAGGTGGAGTTGCTCGAAAAAAAAAATCTGGCTTTAGGTGGCTCATGGAAAAAAAATTACGGACCATTGCGACTCGGAAAAAAAAAATCTTGGCAATTGTTCTATGCACACTGCAGCATCAATAAAAATCAAGCAGTAGCTCTAGAGTTTATAAAGCATAAACCATTTCAAGCTTGAGGAACAATAACTAAATATGAACAATTGTACAGTATACATGACCTTCTGATTAGAGGAAGTATGCTGAATTGAAATTGCTCACCAGTGTTTTCCAGAAATGTGTAAATCTGAATGTAAGGATTTGTCAAAATACCACAAGAAGAGAGACAGCCTGCAAACATTTTACTATTATCGTTTGCGCATAGAAAACTCATAACAATGAAAAAATGCGTAGAGACTCAATCCAATGCGTAATATTATTACGCATTGGATCGACTCTCTACACATTTTTTCATTGTTATGAGTTTTCTATATACGCATGTTTTATTCGTAAATGCGAACACTGTTATAGTGAATTATCTTACCAATGTTTTTCTTAACAAAAGCGAATGTGTTTTGATTAGAATTGAATGAGTTTGATGGTTTGGGGAAACTACTATGTGGTAATGAAGAATGGGAAATGGGCAATGAAATGAGCAGACAGCAGGTGATTTAAGATTAAATGTTACATCTTCACTGCAAATAAAACCATAAGTGTGTCATAAATAATACAAACAAAACAAAATCATGTTTGTTTGTTTTGTTGTATGTGAGCCACGTCTAAGACACACAACAAAAGTACTGTTTCAGTCAGTAAATGTCACCTCAGATGCCACCAGAGAAAACCATTTCCACTCCAAAATTTCATTTTTCGCCTTGCGAGAGGGGGGACACCCCCCTCTCGCGCTCTCCCCCCCTCGTTCGCTACGCTCACTCGCCACTCAGTCGCTTCGCTCCCTCGCAGTCCACCCGTCTACTTCTTAAATTACCCGGCTACTTTCAATGTAAGGACAACAATAACAAGTAAATGCCATAAATGTACATGATTTTACAAATATGTTTTTGTAAAGTGAATCAAAAATGTACATGTATTTACATATCTTTATTTAGTTTCTTGAATATAGTCTGTGTGCGATAGAACAGCATCTAGTTACTGGGTGTGAACAACCAAGCAAACAAACATTGCACCGAAATTTGGTAAAAAAAAAATATATCTCGAAGAAGGAAAGTGAAAAAAAAAAAGTTGCCAGCATATGCCCTGTAGAAAAAAAATAATTCATGGTGAAGCATGTGGGAAAAAAAATAATGGCTCTCCACCAATCTTCCAAGCCCCCCCCAGGATATCAAATGGTCCACTCTAACATTGTTTTTTTGACCCACAGAGAGTCCTATGGAAAATGCACATACCCGAAATTTAAGTTCTGTTAAATAAAATCTGATTGGCTGAAACTTGCAGGCTTTTGTACGCAGATAGATAGGCATGAACATTGACGTCTCAATGCTGCCACATATGGCCATATTTGCTGATGTTCATATAATCCTCCCAGACAAAGATAGCGCCATTCGAATACCTAACATTTTCATGAAGCTGCCAGCAATTTATGCAGGCTCACAAACATAACAGCCCGCAAACCCGGGTACGACATCGCGCGGTTGTAAACGGTAACCGAAAATCACGTTGCCTTCTCGTCCCCATAACCGCTACTGAGACAGAGTCAACGTTAACGTACCCGAGGATATCGCGGGCGTAAAATTGAGTAGCACTTATACCAGTAACTGTACATGTACTGTTTCGTGAATCACCTCATTTCTGCAACTGCTGTAACCTTACCTGGACGCGTACGGTGATGCTTCGGCTGTTGTAGTTACCCGGAGCGCATGCGCGTATTCTAGTTGACCCGTCATTTAATTTGTTTGATCTCGAATGAGGTGATTCACGAAACTGCACACGTACAATTACTGATATATGTGGTACTCAGTTTTACGCTTGCGATGTTTTAAGTACGTTAACGTTGACTTGCCGGGTCTCTACAGGATCAGAGGATAGCCCACTTAGCTCATTACTTTCTTTACCTAAAACGTCCTCCCCAGACTGGGGGGAGTAAATGTGAAAGTGCAAAAGTCTTACGACAATATTAATCTTAAAGGTATACTGTCACCTGTTCCAATTTTGCCACAGTTACCATGGAAAGAGAAAATCTAACCAATCACAGATTTTAAGCGGGTGGCCGCTTTTTAAAAACAGCGCCCTCACATGGGCATTTTGAATACCAAGGAACGCCCCTTTGACCATATATGGACATTTTTAGATTACAGGTGACTGTATACCTTTAATGAAACAGGTTGTTGAAAGTTCAAAGTGCTGAAAGGTTCAGACATGCATAATATAATTAACCTTGAAGGATTGCGTATTTATTAACTTTTTTATTTATTTATTTGTTACAACCCTTTTAAAGCAAGTGTTCACTAAAAAACAACAGGAGCAGTAAATTAAACTGGGCACTGGAAATGCAAATCAAAAGTTACAGAAGAGCTAGCTGAAAAAAAATATTAACAAAGAAAAGAAACCATTATGCTTATATAAGTGACAGCAAAATTAGGGGGTCAACTTCAGTTGGCAAACTTGGAGATGGCGAACCTTCTTTTCACTGCAAAAAGGGGTCCAAGTTGAATGTTTTGCGAAACAGGGGTGACAATCCCCGCACGTTTTTGTAGTCTTATAGTCATTAACTATGTTTCGCCACATAAATATCAAAATTGACTTTTATCACGCTGTAAACGTCAAATATTCTGAACTGACAAATATTATAAGGTTATTCACAAAATACCGGGATTTATGTCCGAGTACATCGTGCAGCGGAGGTATTGTCCGAGACGCGTAGCGTCGAGGACAATACCGTAGCGTACGATGTACGAGGACATAAATCCCGGTATTTTGTGAATAACCTTATTATTATACACCTTTTTAGTCCAACTTTACTTGAAAAAAGTCAAAATTTAGGCGTTTTTGGATGCTTCTGCACTGAGCGATCGCGAGCAGACTTGGAACGCGTTCAGCGCGTCCGCTAAGCGCACAGAATGAAATTTCAACCCGCGCTGCGCAGTGTGCGTGGTAGAAATTTTACGTCTGCAGCATAATTTCACTTAAATTCCCCGGTTTTGGACTAACAATGATTTGCTTTGTGAAGTACTGAATGTTAAGAAGTATTTGTTGTTGTAAAAATGTAAAATATTCTCTTCTTTTTCCTCGCGTTGACGTAAAGGTGTTTTGAGGTCAAAGGTCAAATAGCGTCCAATAACACCTAAAGTTATTGTACTCCGCGTCAAAGTTATTGGACTCCGCGTCCTCTGATACCGAAACTTACTGTACGACGAAACTCCATAGGTTACAGACGTAGGTGTATAATAATATATATTAGATGATATTATTTGTTGCTAGTTTAACTGCTTCTTTCTTTAACTCAAACGGACCGTTCCTTTCCATGACAAGACTATGCTTTCAGTTTAGTACCGTTTTCCAGATGTCTGCAATTGTTTATCATATCAACCAACCAATCAATCGATGAATGTCCTATCAATTTTAGTTGCTTTAAAAAAAAAGAACTTCGTCGTTACTTGGTCCGAGTATTTATTGTTACTCTTTCATAATCTCAAATCTTCATCGTCACTTTCAAACTACAACTTTTTTTTTGAAAAAGATAAATTTATTTCAACATAGTCGCAAACAAAACACATCTACATAACTGTGAATGCATTAAAATTACAATGCAACTTGTCTGAAAAACCCCAAATAATTACCTGTTTAATTACAAACTACAACTCGCCACCTATAGTCTGTGGAAAAGCGCCCTCTAAAGCATGACAAGTGTAACCTTCGATCTGAGGTCAGACGTGTACCCCTCATACATCGTAGGCGATAGAGTTGTTTTGTTTGTTGAATAACAATACGCATTCTATACACAGTGCAATGTAATCGTTAACGAAACAATAATGTCTGAAATTTTGTTGTCAACACTGATATTGGTCTTTTCACACAAACAGGAGTATTGACAAGTTCAAGACAGGGAATTTTAAGATGTATATATTTTTTTCAAAGTAACGAGAATATTTTCGTTCAGTTGACCGCTAGGCAATGTCCCTTGGTGGAGTTGTGAAAATGGTATATAGATGTTAAACATTCTATGATGATAGCGATAAAAGCTGAAAGACTGAAAACGACTTTTTGTTGTTTTAAATTGAACTGTATGAATCAACTTGAGATTGCAGGGAAAGTACAGTTGGGCTTGGAAACCTATGTCGCCAAACATTGGCGTGTGGTCGACGTGAACTTGTACTGGCGTTTTGTAGGAAACACATCTATGAAAGAACAATCATAAGCCCTCGCATTTCTTTTCTTTGTTGGTTAATTTACCACCTTTCGTTATATCCGAATAGCAAATCTGAATAACATTTTACTCTGACGATTACAAGAATTGTTGATAATTTAACTCACATCACTATTCTTCCAAATAGTATTGGCCTGCCCGTACAAAGTTGTAAACATTCGTAACATTCCTGTAACGTTCCAATTCGTTGTCGGCTTAACTGTTGTTTCAAGCAATTTTACTGGCAAAAACCATAGGACCTGAAGCATACCAGAACATTTCCTTTTCAACTGGTAAACTATAAATATGTAAAACCAATCCTTATAACATCTCTGATACGTGGTTACATAGTAATTTCGAAAGTAAAAATGATATTATCCTTACAGGTACCCCATCGGTAATTTTTAGCACGTCAAGTTTACGATTTGTGAATAATGTACGTATCAAATCCAAATGTTGCGTATATCTTGTCATTTTCTGTCTTTGAACGAGATTCCAAAACATCAAGCACTTTCTTCCTGACGTCACTGCCAGCCCTTTTTCCAAACTCGGGCACGATAGTGATCATTTCGAGCAACAGCTCCCCCTGTCGACTGGAATCGTCAAAACAGTTGGTCACATCGACGCGGTAAGGGATAAACTTTTGTGTATAGTTGAGGTGATTTCTTTCCAACACCTGGCGCACATCACCTGAAGACTTCAGCTTTACTTTTTGCAATTCGCCAACGATGGGTTCGCAGAGACGTGCTGGCGACTCATCTAATAAGAACCAAGAAATTTAAGAAAACAAAGTATTACTTTATATATAAAAATGGTGTTTCCGGCGGATTCTTGCATTAGTTAATGTTTGTTGTTGTTATTGAGAGAGAGAGAGAGAGAGAGAGAGAGAGAGAGAGAGAGAGAGAGAGAGAGAGAGAGAGAGAGAGAGAGAGAGAGAGAGAGAGAGAGAGAAACACACACACAGAGCGGCATTCATATGTAATGATATTCCAAATAAAAATAGTGAAAAAGTCAACATTTGCCTTCTTGTCTACAAACCGCTATAAAAGTTATTACGTAATCGGGTACGCCGATGAATTGTTCTAAGAATCTAAATACATCATGAAATTGATGCCAATCACACATGAATCCAATGTATGAAGACAGTATATATGGTATTAACCATGGAACACATGGTACAAGACCGATACGCTGACTACAGTACCGATGCTGTAGGTGGGGAGTATTACCAGGCCAAATAGGGCCTAACTCTGCGCATTTCTATGTTATCAGCATATGGATTTCTGTCGACCTTACCTGCTACCAATGTGATGACCATGATCGACCCTTTCTCCATCTCGTTGTCATGGTAATGCATAATGGTCTTTTCAATGTCATCGACGACTATTATCATTTGCAGCAATGTAACCAGATGAAATTTCTTGTCGGCGGCTACATTCGGTCGATTCTGAAATCAAAACCGCTTTGATAACACCCCCAAACAATGCATGGCAGAGAGCAAGTAATTAGGCATACGAGGCGCATACTACCTTACCTTCGCACGTTCATTTATTTCGGAAACGAAAGATTTAAACTTTTGTACGAATTTTCCTTAAAAATCTTTCAACTATCCTCAAGCTCTTTCCAAGTCACGAATAAAATTGGAGATTATCGAGCAAATTTTGGTACTAGAGAAACAAACCGAAGATCTACCGATATCTGAAATTCAAAATGGCCGCCATCCCTGTGTTAACTCTATTGAGAAAAATAAAATTTTCGATTTTCGAAAAACTAAGACGGTGAAAAGTTTTCTTACACCAAGAGCTTTAAAATGAACCCCAACAAGTGGTAGATAAAAAAATTGAAAAAGTTGGAGAGTTCGAATATATATATATGACCTAAGCACGTCTCGCAGCATTCCAACTTACCTCGTAATCTTCCGTTCTTTGCTCCATCCATTCAAATGAGATACCGTCAAGGTCCCTCTCTTTCACCAAGTCCTTGAACTTTTGCTGTTCTCCAGCCATAGGCTCCACGCTTCTGCACACAATCTTGGGATGCTGTTCCAAAGTAACTTCCAGTAACTCGCAACATGCTTTGCCTTTTGCAAGTTAAAATAGGAAACATGTCTCAGGAGTTTTTTGAAATTTTCTGTAAATGAATTTAATAATATCAACCAGCAGGGTTCGAAACAGAGATGAATGTTATTGTACCCATTAGTATATTTGTTATTTTTCTCCAAACGAAGGGATATTTCCCCAGATTTCATCTACGACAGTTTATTGCTTTAGTGGTGGCAAATGTCATCTTTTTCAGCTTCACATTCGTTTTCTAATATATAGGCAAGGTTGAGTTAAGGTTATTTCATGCATTTCAAAAGAAGATGTTAACAATTTCGTATTTTAAGTCTGCAAGATGGGTGGGAAGCTATTCAATTAAGTCATTTTCCAGCAAATTACATGTATATATGCCCCACTAATTCTGTTCTTGTCGAATAAATACAACGATTCCGAGTGTTGACCTAAATATCAACGAAGACTACAAATTACTTATTTTTGCGATTTCCAAATTTCTTTGCAAAGCGAATTGTCTGTCTTCACCTACCGTCGCCGGACCCAACATCAAGGTGACGAAGTCCATCCCCGTTCGCACGTAGAGCTATTTTCTTCAGCACATCCGTGGTAAAGTCATTCTGTATCCACGCTGAAAACCCTCGTGTCTCTTCACTGCGCTTGCGCCATTCTTCTAACGACTCCTCGTACGATGGCCAACTGTCCAGTAACTCTTCGTTGGATTTATCTGACTCCATGGCAACGGGGGTGCTTGCGATATTGGACGCCGTACGGGATGTCGGCTACTTTGTGAAATGGTGGAAAGACCTATTGTAGTAGAGCAAGCAAATATCGCAGTCTTGATAACCTATAAACCTTGAGTGATACGGTTCTGAAGGTCTCAAGGCAAACTGGTGTAAAGTTTGCTGTGGTTGATATTTTCAAACAAACAGAGGATACGCTTAGGACAACTTAACCAACCGACCAAGGATTGCTAGGGTATAATTAAAAAGCTCATGGCTGTGTGAACAAGTTAACATGGAGGGTGGAAATGAAAAAGTTCCTCTGTGTGTGTGTTTCCACACATGTCAACACGAATTGGAGGTCTCTCTCTCTCTCTCTCTCTCTCTCTCTCTCTCTCTCTCTCTCTCTCTAATATATAAATATATATGGCTAGGCAGACATATATAGAATATATCAGACAATAAATCGGAGAAAATGCGATCAGTGACATTAGACAACATTTGCAGTGTGCAATGTTTGTCCCGCGACAAAACGAAAATTCATGCACACAGCTCTGGAGTGCAAAGTTCATAGTTGTAAATCCACTGCAATTGTAAATGTTGGTCCTAAGTCTACGCTGCCATACATTGACGTCTATAGCAATACTGCCACATATGGCCATATTTGCTGATGTTCATATAATCCTCCAAGACAAAGATAGCACCACTCGAATATGTAACATTTGAAGCTGCTAGCAATTTATGCAGGCTCAGAGACATAACAACCCGCAAACTTTGGATTTGGGTACGGAATCGCGCGGTTGTAAATAGTAACTGAAAGTTGGCTTCTCGTACGAGAAGCCAACTTGATCTCGTCCCCATAACCGCTACTGAGACAAAGTCAACGTTAACATACTTGACAAAATCGCAAGCGTAAAGTTAAGTGCAACTTTTACTAGTAATTGTACATGTACTGTTTCGTGAAATCACCTTATTCCAGCAACTACCTTACCTTGACACGCGTACGGTGATGCTTCCGGTTTTGTAGTTACCCGGAGCGCATGCGCGCATTCTAGTTGACCCTTCATTTGAGGTGATTCATGAAACAGCACTAAGCGTAAAGTTGTACTCAGTTTTACGCTTGCGTTAACGTTGACTTGCCGGGTCTATACAAGATCAAAGGATGGCCAACTTAACTCAATACTTGTTACCTAAAACGTCCTCCCCAGAGTAAATGTGGAAGTGCAAAAGTCTGACGACGAATATTAAACGCGATTAGTAATGATAAACAGGTTGTTGGAAGTTCAAAGTGCTGACAGGTTTGAGATACAATTAATCCTGAAGGATTGCCAGTATAAGTGACTGCAAAATCATGGGGGACCAACTTCAGTTGGAAAACTGCGAGTTGGCTATCCTTCTTTTCACTGAAAAAAGGGTCCACTTGATTTTTTTAGTGTTGAAAATGTTCTGGAAAACAGGGGTGACAATCCCCGAGCGTTTTCGTAGTCTGTGTTTCGCCACATCATTTTGTAAACGTCAAATATTCTGACTGGTATCTATTATTTGTTGCTAGTTTAACTGCTTCTTTAATTCAAACGGACAATTCCTTTCCATGACTGTGCCTTCAGAACCGTTTTGATATGTCTGCAATTGTTTTTCATATCAATCAATCAATCATTCAATCAATCAATCAATCAATCAATCAATGTCATATCAACTTTATTTGCTTTACAAAAAAAAAACTGTTATTCATCATTACCGGGTATACGTATTTATCGTTACTCTTTCATATCCTAAATCTCTATCGTCACTTTCAAACTACAACTGTGGCAAAAGCGCCCTCTAAAGTATGACAAGTCAGACGTAGTAATCGCTTATAAATCGTAGGTGATAGAGTTGTTTTGTTTTGTTGAATAATGATACGCATTCTATACACAGTGCAATGTAATCGTTAAACGAAACAATAATGTCTGAAATTTTGTTGTCAACACTGAAATTGGTCTTTCACACAAACGGGAGTATTGACAAGTTCAAGACTGGGAATTTTAGGATGTATATTTTTTCAGAATAACGAGACAATGTTTTATAAACGCAACAAAAACTAATGAAAAATACATAAAAAGGTTACAGCTGTCGGGGATTTGATTTTTCAGCTACGTGAGCTGGTATCGTACTAGGTTTCAATTTCGAATCAGATCAAGAAACGACAAAATTTTCTCGACGACAAGACTTTGACATTGTTGCATATATTTATGTGCCTGAGGAATTGGGATCTATTCTTTCACGATCACAATATCTTCGTCGCCTGATTCAAAGTACAACTTGCCATCAACTGTACGGCAACACTGCTCTCTCAGGTACAACAACAATTCGTCGACGACGTCTTTCGGTACGTTCTTCCTGACGTCGACTATTTGGAGAATGAAATCAAGAATCTCGTTGCCGTCTTTGGAATCTTCTTTGAAGCATTCGTCAACCTCTACATCATCCTTTCTCTGGAGGATTTTCATTTTCAAGGCCGGCATTCTCTGCTGCAGTATCCCTCGTAACTCTATGGAGCCATAACACGGAGCCGCACGACGGCCTACGTGTCTTTCCACCTCCTTTAGAAGTTTCTCCCAAGCACCTTAGATAAAGACGAAAGTGGACCAGATTCTTTGTGGAAAAAGGTCTGCGTGAGGTTTATCATAAAAATAAGTATGGGACATATTGCGTAAATAAACCTCAGAAAGGATCATATAAATTGTCCAGAGGAGACAAATGTCATGTATTTAATAAACTCTAGATATTTCGTATGCATAAGTAATTTTCTCAGGAGAGGTCAAATAATCAATGCGTTTAACAGTTTCTCGTGATCAATGACACACTAAAAACCAAAACACATTTGAACAATTGTAAGGGTTAGAGAATTCCAAGGCCAACTTTCAAATTATTCTTAACTGTTTCTTTACATTTAGCTGGTTGGGGTATTTTCGAACTTTACATTCAGAAAATGAAAAATTTATCTTGAGGTTGAATGCGTTTTGGGCCAGGAGACAGATATAAGAACTCTCAATTTTTTACAATTCTTTACTAATTTACCACTCCCGGCTCACTTTAAAGCTCTTGGATTGAGAAAACGTTTCACCATCCTAGCTTTTCCAAAATCGAAAATGTTATTTTCCCCACTGAGTTAACACAGGGATGACGGCCACTTTGAATTTTAAATATCGGTAAATGTTAGGTTATTCGTTTCTCTAGAACCAAAATTTGCATGGTAACCCATGATTTATATTCTTTATTTGTCAAGAGAATGATTGAAAGTTTCAAAGTTTTTAAGCTTATTTAATTAAGAGGCAAAAAATACACAAACACACCAAGAAAATGAAGCAAATTATTTGATAATTGTTTGCGTTTATCATCCTGGCATTCTATCCTGTTTTGTTCTCTCCTTTGCGAATTTTGGCTTTGTTTGGTTATCGCCTTTCTTTTCTGTATGTTTATCGTGTCCAGTACGATTACGTGTGATATAATCAACGGGGCAAAAGTCGCTATTTTCTTCTCGAAACATGCTGAAATACTGGTTTTGTCTACAGGTCAACAACAAAACCGTCTCTTTACATTTAGCAAATGATAAGTATTTTGACACTTTTGCAGTCATGTATCTTCATCATCTTTGTGATTTTACGCAAGAATTCCATGTATTGACATCTCAAAAAGGTCAGAAAAGAGCGACTTTGTCCCCTTAAAAAGGCACCTACCGGCACACATTATGTTGAACAATGTTCCTCCGTTCTTTAGAAGCTCGTAGAGGTCTACGAAGGTTTGGCCTGGGTCTGTGAAAAAGTATGCACAGTGCAGAGCAAGAATAATATCAAAGCACGTCTTCTCCCCAGCTTCTATTGCTTTCCTAAGATATGTCTGTAACGCCACTTGATAGAACGTAAATCTTACATTCTGCCATTCCCCGTTGTCCTGTTTAGACGAGACGAATTCTTTGAATTTATTAATCTCACTCTCAGAGGGCTCTATGACAACATAGTTGACAATCTCAACCCTTCTCAGCAGAGCATCAATGATCGGAATGTCCTTAGTACCTGTAAATTAAAAAAATGAATAAGTTTGATCTTAAATATTAAAAAAAATATGCGTTCAATGCATTTAAATGTATTCTAACAAAAAGGTTAATAAAATACAAACTGTTTTACTTTCCTCTAAACAAATATTGAACAATTAACAAAACAAAGCACTATAAAACAAACAAACTCAGAGGCAACGACGGTACGTTTCGATGTTGTTCCTAATGTACCACATTTCAATAAAAGCAAGAATAAGGCCATTAAGCACTCATGTATGATGTATGCACGCACGCATGAATGCAATGTCCATACATGCAGGAAATATATTATTTTCATGCATGCATGCATGCATACATACATACATACATACATACATACATACATACATACAAGTACGATTGACAAAGAGACAAACAGGTAGACAGATCGAGATAAAACACATACGGAGTGGAAATGGTTATATCATTCAAATGAACACAATTTTTTTTGTATATTATGCATGAGTCAAGATCATTGGACACAAACCGTTAGATAGAAGCTGGAAAGATTGTTTTTCTCTATCACTTATCCTAACCCATACGGCTCCCTAACTGACCGGTGGCTGATACTCTGCGATGTGATGGTCGTGTCCACTGATTTTAACTTTTGCCTAATTTCACTAATGGCTACCCTCTTCGTTTACATACCACGTACCATCTGATGTTCCAATGGAGAGCACTGACGTAGCAATACCCTTGCAGAAATCAAAATTCTGGAAGGTATTTTTCAATCTCCACTGTTGCTCTTCAATGAATGTGTGTCGTCTATACCTACTCTTCGTTCGATATCTTTTAAAATACTCATGTTCGTTATCCATCAGGAAGTCGACTTCAAGGGCCATTGTCCTGAAAATATAATTTATATAGAAATCGTACCAAACAACATGAGGTGACTATGCTAGGTGTGATAGTTAAATAATAACACATGAGAGTGAGGGCAATATAACGATTTATTGCCTGCCCAAGGGATGGTGGTCATGATCGAAATACTGATGATGCCCGAGCCGTAGGCGAGGGCATCATCAGTATTTCGATCATGACCACCAGCCCGAGGGCAGGCAAAAAATCGTTATATTGCCCAAGCTCTCATGTGTTATTATTTTTATTACACCGAACAAGCAAACATGCAAAGAAACAAAAACACAAAGACTTCTTCCAGTACAGTTCGCCTTCTGAGTCCGGACCTCAGCGTAAAATGTTGTCAGTGCCGAGTCTGGGGTTGCCGCTAAAGTTTGCCGATCTCCTAGGTGGCGTATCCAAATTTGTTGCTTGCATAGTCGCTGAACACAGAAATTGCATTCCTTGTTGCCATTTTCGTTCGTTTGCTGTTTACTTGCATCAAAATAACGTCTAAATGTGCCGGTGACAGCTCTGCATGACGTTTCGCAGCAATAAGTTGCCAACTGCAAAGTACAACAAGCGAACGACAATTTGTTTTGCGCAGAAAGGATGCGCAGTAAGTAAAATGACGTCATCCATGTAATATCAAATGCAGAGGGCATCATCAAGTTCACAGAGGGCATCATCACATTCGCAGAGGGCATCATTACGTTCTTTTACATGTCACGTGAGTCGTGTTTAACCAATGGCAGTGCACGCTGAATGAGTGAGGTGTAATAATTGAATATAGTTTTACTCTTTCTATGTAAGCCAATTTTCAACATCTTATCATTTCACTCTCGGTTTCTGACCATTATATTCAGCGAATGAAGAAGAGAAATCACATTTATAGCCAGGCGATCGGTTATCGAATCCCGATCAGGCATATCCATGCCAATACGCTCTGAATCCAATTTCTGAATGATACAACTTCACAGCGGCATCCAAACATCTGATACATTCATTGGAATGTGTGATTTTGTGTACAGCATTTGTTTCATGTTTTCATGGCTCTACTGTTCAGATCCTCCACACTTCACATGTTGTTAGACTGGCACTAGGTTTCATTAGTTGTACGCATTACGTCTTACTTTACTACCATGAAACTGAAAAACCGTTGGAGATCCATACTTGCCGGTTGAGATACTGGTCATTTTCTTATATTTCAATGAATTTTATGAAAATGACAAAGTCGGCCATTTTTCATGAACTTTGTTTGATGCAAGATAATACATATATTGTTTGACATGTTGAAAGATACTGAATGAATGGGTGACCATGCATATATTTGACCCCGGTTTTAGACAAATTAAATGAAACCATCGCGAAAATGAATTAATGGTCTTGACCATTAATTCATTTTCGCGATGGTTTCATGTGTCGTATGTGTCGTATGGCATGAACCCAGCGGCTGAATGGATGAATGGGAGCGATAAGACAAAGGCTTGATGATGTAGTGTCGTGTGCACACGTGGCTGATTGGCTGGGAAGGAGGATTGATAACAGTCATGGGTAGAAGAGCTGATTGGCCAAGGGGACGACGATGATGATGTAAGGAAGGCAGATAGCTAGGTGTAATCACAAAACACATCTGTGATAAAACACAGATTCCACTTTATGAATACACCACCGCTAAGTTGAGGGAAAGAGAGGAGGGTTTATTGCAAAAAGAAGAACGGAAACACCGACAAAGTATAGAATAAAGCACAAAATGAAACGGCAAATATAAAGCAGTAAAGGGCATAGAACTAGTGCCCTCGCAGATCTCAAACTAAGTACTATCAAAACTTACAATACAAAACAGTCAAAATAGAAGTAGCAAACTAACCTACAATAAAATATGAGCAAAATATATGGGAGAGGGCCCCTTCAGTCAAGCAACCAAGCAAAGGTCATTGGTGACCTTGGGGTCAAGGTCTGAATGACCTTGATGATGAATCCATCCTGAGAGGCCGAAATGTTGGAAAGGAGTTGAATTCCCGAGAAATGGGGGTCAGGATGGAATCCAAAGCCCAAACGAAGGAAGTATGACTGAAGTGACCCCCAAAAGGAGGGAAGGAATTGAGAATGATGTTGGTAAAGGGGTTCTTAACGGGTAGCGCTGAGCTGTTGCCGTAAAGAGGCACGTCGTTTACGACGATGTATTTTGCCTATCGTGGTAGGTCGCAGTGCGCCGGAGAGCCCGCACACGACTGAAGTTCAGTCTACTGGAAAGAGAGACCATGGCAGTATTGCGTGCCCTAGTACGCACAATCTTAGCGGACCTCTATTGGCAAGGAAGATTTCATGAATTTCAAGGAAATTATACAGAAATGTATAATCTGACCGGTCACGATCTGTGACCTGTGCGTTGTAAAAATAAGCTGTCACAGTCGGCAGAGGCAGCCACTTCAAGGCCACTACCAACACAACTGTATCTCTGACTTAGTCGAAGTTCGGAAACAAAATGGCTATCGCCGTTCGGAGAAAGATTTCGATGGCATCGATGGCTTCCACTATATCTCTAGATAACAGCCATCTGTGGTCTATTCCCCTCTGCGTCTATGCGCCCCATAGACGCGTGTACATATGCCTGAGAAGAAGAGGCATATGTTCACACGTCTATGGGGCGCATAGAGCACAGCCCTGCGTACAGGTCTGTGTTCCCGGCGTTATACGGCCTCCACCACATGTACGCAGGGCTACATAGACCAGAGCGGAATAGACCACATGTGACTGTGATCTAGATTCATACCAGCTATCCTCTTCACGTCAAAATTGATCTTCTGTGAGTTTGGTCCACGATTTCCGAAGTGACCCTTTCAGCTGCTTACCCTGAAAGCTTTTGTAGTAGTGGTCTCACCATGGATGTACAAAACTATTTTTGTATACATCCATGGTCTCATTCATCATGTTAATGTCACGAAATGTATGCTCCCCCTCCCCTCCCCCTGAGAAATGATCGCAAAATTCACTTACGCGTACACTCCATCAGCATGCAGCGGGTATAACAGCACGCCCTCGAGCTAAGACAAATACCCCAAGTTCAGGAAACACGACAACCTGCACTGTGCTCAATGTCGCAAAATTTGCATATGTTAATCATTTTACGCATGTGCATACATGTACAGCAAAGTACACGAATGTCCAAACTTGTAAGGCTGCCGATAGTAAAGAATAGTGAGGGGCTGGAGGATTAATCGCCAATGAATTTTTTTTCAGATCCCCCTTAATACCCTCAAAAAAAATTTGACCCACCCAGTCTATATGATCAAAATGTAACGCCCCTCCTTGTAGAGATTTTATCTTGAAGCGTCCTTCACGTGGCCAGGGCGTGTGAAGGTCATCGACTCAGATCGTACGAGAAGCAAATAAGAGATAGTGTGATAGTTTAATGGCATTTTGTAAACTTTGAAACCAGCTAAACGACCTCGAAACTATCTAAAAACCAAGTAAACCAGCATAAACTAGCATAAACCACCCATTTCAAGAAGTAAACCCCCTGAAACAAGCACAATAGGCACACAGGGCAAAATCTAGTTCCAATCTAACATAGAAACCAGGAAAAACCACCAAGCAAGATTGATCATGGCAAAAATCCTGTATGTGGCATCAACAAGTTAAGGGGCCCCACTTATCTCATTCAAATCAGATGTAGAGTACGGCGACGTCTCTGTACTTGCGCGGTTTTCTCTTGCTGTCGCCTCTCACCATAGGGAACAGATGAAAGGACTCTGGGGTGGGGGAGGAGATTTTTTGTGCAACGGTTTACCTTATTTGATTTTATTAATTTTGACTGTGATATTTCAAATAAAGAGTTCAACTCCGCACCGTCTGACAGCTTTATATATTACCGACAAGTCCTTATCTCCTCTCCAACTTGTGTATACACCACTGTAATTGCTCCGAAAACATTGCCAACTTGCTAATCCGCTGTCCGTATCAGCGGATTAAGTGATTGAGTCAACACCACAGCCGTCACACACGTAGTAAAATAAGTATTATTTTAATGCGTGTGGGACGGCTGTGGTGTTGACTCAATCACTTAATCCGCTGATACGGACAGCGGATTAGCAAGTTGGCAATGTTTTCGGAGCAATTACAGTGGCGTTTACACAAGTTGGAGAGGAGATAAGGACTTGTCGGTAATATATAAAGCTGTCAGACGGTGTGGAGTTGAAATCTTTATTTGAAATATTACAGTCAAAATTAATAAAATTACTTGTAGCAATAAAGAAAACAGTCAGACGGTGTGGAGTTGAACTCTTTATTTGAAATATCACAGTCAAAATTAATAAAATCAAATAAGGTAAACCATTGCACAAAAACCCTCCCTCCCCACCCCAGGGAACTGATTCTTTCCCCTATGCTCTCACTAGTAGTGAGAGGCGACAGCAAGAGAAAACCGCGCAAGTACAGAGACGTCGCCGTACTCTACATCTGATTTTAATCAGATTGGGGGCCCCAATTATCTCATTCAAATACAAGATGCCGTTCATGAGGGATTGGTCAGTTTCTTCAGTTTGGGGGTTTCCTGTTTCTGACTTAGAATTAGCTTTCTTCACATATTCTCATAAATATCCAGTGCCCTATAGAATGGAGAGTAGATGTTTCCCATGCTTGATTAGGCAAGTATACCAATTTTTATCAGGAAATACTGAAAAATTACTCATTTAGTAATGATAGTCAATATACTTTTGCATGCATACATCATAATCAAATGATAGAATGTTTTTTAAAATTGTGCCACTTCATAATGTTTTGTAGTCTTTCCTTCTATAATTTCTGTATCATTTCATAGCTGCATTAAATGCTTTAGTACATTTCCCAAAAATTGAGTACCCTCTCCTTCTTCCTCTCCACATTTTGAGCAACTCCCTTTTAGCTTTCATTTTTTTGAGTGGCCTCCCCCTCAGATTCGTTTGACCCCCAGGCCGTAGATAATGACGTCTCCCTCACAGCTGATGTGTCTCGCCATTGCTAATTAGTTCCATGCACAAAACAGCAAAACCATAAATACACTTGCAAAATACACAAAATACACAAAACTTAAACAACTAACATATGAAAAATATGTGGAGTAGCTTTCCCTCTATTCCATTCGGATGAATGTTTGCTGTCAGAGGAAGACATGTTGCATGAATTTTGTTTATGATAATGGGTGTGCATGCCACACAATCAGCTAGTATATTTACTGAACAAATATCAGCAAAATACGCTCTCAAGACAACGTCATATTTTTTTCAGACACTGACATTGTGTTCCAGCTTTATGAAAATCGAATACTAGTAAATTTGCCAAGTTTCTGACATGTGCTTCTCTTTCAGCTGCCTAGGATATATATTGTAATACAACAGTAGTTTGATCGAAAATGTATAAGAAAAATGTGCATTACATAACCGACAACTGCTAAATACCTGTATGTGCTGATAATCACAGTTAGAAAGATTAATGATTTGACTATGATTACATCGTGATTAGGGACTTCAACCGACCTCAAGGAACTCAAAGTTCAAGTAGAATTGGGCCCTTCAACTTAGTACCGAATGGAACAGACAATATGTCTCCATGGTACGACATCGTTCGTGTAAGCCATCTTGTTACAATGCGGCATGCTTTGTCATATCTTTTGAATTGAGAGGGCGTATTAAGCCGGCTTAAACACAAAAACAAAGACTTAATTTTGCGCGTTTGGACACAAGCGGACTCAAACTATTAATCCCTTTGTTTGCAAATCACAAATAGTGTCACAGAAACGTTTCATTTTTTTTCCTGTCTGAACGTAGTATATATTACCGACAAGTCCTTATCTCCTCTCCAACTTGTGTATACACTACTGTAATTGCTCCGAAAACATTGCCAACTTGCTAATCCGCTGTCCGTATCAGCGGATTAATTGATTAAGTCAACACCACAGCCGTCACACACGTAGTTCCTTATTTTACTGGTGTGGGACAGCTGTGGTTTTGACTCAATCAATTAATCCGCTGATATGAACAGCGGATTAGCAAGTTAGCAATGTTTTCGGAGCAATTACAGTTGATGTATACACAAGTTGAGAAGAGATAAGAACTTGTCGGTAATAAATAAATCAGTCAGACAATGTGGAGTCGAAATCTTTATTGAAATACCACAGTCAAAATTGATAAAATTACTCGTAGTAATAAAGAAAGCAGTCAGACGGTTTTGAGTTTAGCTCTTTATTCGAAATATCACAGTCTAAATTAATAAAATCAAATAAGGTAAACCGTTGCACAAAAAACCCCTCCCTCCCCGCCCAAGGGGACTGATTACTTTTTTTCCTGTGATCTGGCCGGGTCAATGGCACGCACCGGAGAACGCCCAAAATGACGACGATCATGAGAGAGTGTGCAAATTGCGAATACCTGGCTGCACTGTGCCAAATAGTGAAAAACTGAGCTGGTTGACCTACCGAAAACAAAAATTATAAAAAGTGCCAGACATATATACGTAACATAGATGCTACTTATAAGTTTTACAGAATTGACAATACTGGAAGGTTGAAATATTCCATCAAATAAAACTTTTAATCTCTAAAACTGAGGTTGTCATAGTGGCAAATTGGTAAAAAATATAAAATTCCATTTATTCACACATTTTTACCGTTCACAGTTTTAATTTTGTGTTAAAGGGACAAAGTCGGCCATTTTTCATGAATTTTGTTTGATGCAAGATACGAAGGCCACGTTCAAAAAAATGGTGAAGGGGCTGGGGGAATCGCGATTGAAATCTTTTTTTTTCAGGTCCCCCCTCAATACCCTCAAAAATTTTAAAGCCCCCCCCCCCAATTACCATATAGCCGCATATTTATAGGGAATGCACGCAGAGTAAAAATGAACATGTAATGTGTCGTTCTGCATGCAGATGTTCAACACTACCTCTTATCAGCAGGTTGTAGAGCCATATACCTAGGGCAAGTTCTTAAATTGATTCATTTTTAAATGAGTCGGGGGACTTTTTGGATTTTTCAATCTAAGCCGACATGAGTTTATCCAACTCTGGCCAGGTCAATGTCACCAGCTGAAAAGCACACAAAATGACAATCATGAGAGAGTATGAAAATTTAGTATTCCTGGTTACGTTTTACCAAATTGTGAAAAAATGAGTACAGTTGTATCACCCCAATATGTAATAATTAACCCAATATGTAATAAAACTTAACCCAATATGTAATACTAACCCAATATGTAATAAAACTTAACCCAATATGTAATACTAACCCAATATGCAATAACACTTAACCCTATATGTAATACTAACCCAATATTTAACAACACTTAACCCAATATGTAATACTAACCCAATATCAAATAAAACTTAACCCAATATGTAATACTAACCCAATATGTAATAACACTTAACCCAATATGTAATACTAACCCAATATGTAATAACACTTAACCCAATATGTAATACTAACCCAATATGTAATAAAACTTAACCCAATATGTAATACTAACCCAATATGTAATAACACTTAACCCTATATGTAATAAAAAATGAATTTGGGATATAATACTGACCAAAATAAGACTGAAATATGCATAGCAACCATGATAACGCCCCTTCACAACCTGCAGCATTTCTAAAATTTGATAATATTTCAAAGATTTTTTTGAGTTTTTTTTACCCAATATGTAATACTTACCCAATATGTAAGAACATTTCACCCAATAAGTAATAATATTTGATCCAATTTGTACTACAAAACGAACAGGTAATAAAATTCTAACCAATGTATAATCCTAGCCCAATACGTAATAACATTTAGCCCAATACGTACATTTGCATACAAAATCACTTCAACGTCCAATCCACGGGACATTTCTTCATTATCTTCAAATTAAATTCTCAACCTTCAAGTGCTTGTGACATAGCAATGGACTATGTTTTCAAAGTACATAACATTAATTAATGCAGTACTATGGAATCGATTGAGACCGTGAAGTTGATATACTGAAGATACACTGGCTGTTTTGCACCTGAGACGACTACAATAATTTTGGCTCGCGAAAGCTTACAAATTTGTCTGCAAACAATGAGTACAATACGACTAAATGAAACGTTCTGCAGAACATAGAATAACCAATGAACATAGAGTACTAGTGGCAATAATATAAATGCCAGCTTTTATATTTCCATTTTATTTGTTGAGTTTAATTTTTATATATCATTTGAAAAGCTGTAACATTTGCAACTGTTAGTTCAACTTCAAAACTTTATTGTGAACCAAGTAAACTCGGTTTCATTCCATCGATAAAAAATCCAATGGCCAGTCATCCGCCAGTCTGTGGTGTTTTACGTAAACACTTTGTCATCGTATCATGCACGGTGATCACTTCAAGTCTAATGCAATGTAGTTTTTCTTCATGAAATGTAATTAGGAAATCGTAATGTAATAAATGTAATAAAACTTCCATGCATTCTGCATGGGGACTTTATTACATACTATTGGGTTAACCCAATATGTAATAAACCTTCCATGCATTCTCTATGGGGACTTTATTACATATTGGGTTAACCCAATATGTAATAAAACTTCCATGCATTCTCTATGGGGACTTTATTACATATTGGGTTAACCCAATATGTAATAAAATTTCCATGCATTCTCTATGGGGACTTTATTACATATTGGGTTAACCCAATATGTAATAAAATTTCCATGCATTCTCTATGGGGACTTTATTACATATTGGGTTAACCCAATATATAATAAACCTTCCATGCATTCTCAATGGGGACTTTATCCTATACTTGGGTTAACCCAATATATGTAATAAAACTTCCATGCATTCTCTATGGAGACTTTATTACATATTGGGTTAACCAAATATTGGGTTAACCCAATATGTAACAATTCCAATGCATTCTCCTTAGGGGACTTTATTACATGGAAGGTTTAATACATATTTAGTTAACCAGAAATAGATCGTTAATTATATACTGACTTAACCCAAAAAATATTGTGGGGGGCACATATTTTGAGAGAATACCAAAAATATATAAATGAATATTTCTTTCTATCCCATAAAGTAAGCCCTATAATTCTTTCTATCCCATAAAGTAAGCCTTATAAACGAAAGGCCAGTATTATCATTCAATCGAAGTTGGTCACTTCAGCCTTTCAGAGCTATCATGTATAGTTTCTTCTCTTTATTAATCTGTTGAAACATTTATGTCTGGATAATATTCCCGTTTATTTGCCCATAATGTTGTGATATTACACATCATATTAATATATCGGTAGTCGCTTTCATATTTACCATAAATTGCGTTTGGTTTTATGAATGTTGACAGCCATAAGCGTTCTGCATGTAAATAAACAAGTAAAAAATTTGAACCATTGCTGTCATTTTCTGATTGTTGTAAGGTCAGGAACTAGCAATATTGGTAAAACTTTTCTTTCCATATTGCTAAATGATTATAAGAAATGTGTGTGTTTTCAGGTATTTTCCGCTGTATGAAAATTAAGGAACAATTAAAATTAAAATTTTAAATGCTCGACGACGGCTTGATTTGGGTACCTGGGCGTTTTTAGCTTTTTTGCAAGTTTACTGATCTCAATAATTGTCTCCACTTTTATCTAAAGTTTTGAAGTGTTTTGGCTACACAGGGACGTGTTGATGATTGTTAGGCATTTTTGTATTATTTTGCTTAGTATTATATTGGTAGTCAAAATATTTTCAGGTCCCCTATAGGCAGAGCAAAACTTTTAAGTGCCCCTTCACTACTCCAAAAATGTTCGAATCCCCCCTGAATTCATCCAGCCCCTCCCCCTCACCATGTTGTTTGAACGCGGCCTAAGCTTACATATATTGTTTGACATGTTGATAGATACTGAATGAATGGGTGACCATGCATATATTCGACCCCGGTTTTAGACAAATTAACCGAAACCATCGCGAAAATAAATTAATGGTCATGATCATTAATTCATTTTAGCGATAGTTTCATGTATCGTGTCTAAAACCGGGGTCGAATATATGCATGGTCACCCATTCATTCAGTATCTTTCAGCATGTCAAACAATATAAGTAGTATCTCGTATGGTGTGCGACACCGGGCAGGTAGAGGTGCAAAACATTCATTTTTATTATTATGATTTTAAAAATCCCTAATTCAAAAGTATATCAATAGTAACAATTTTTCTGATCGTTAATCCTTAAGCAAACAATATTCAAACATAAAATTTTGATTCTTTTTATGTTTACATGAGAATGGTTTTATGAACATAAAAATAAATTTTTAGATAAAAAAACATGAGATTTTAGAATACAAGCGTGGTTTTATGAACATAAACATAAAATTTTAGAACATAGACATGAAATTTTAGAAAACAAACATCAACACTTAGAACATACAATTATCATAAATTTTGCAACACTTTGCTTGCCATACTTTTCGGTATTTTTGATTTTTATTACCTCCAATCTCTTTTTTTCACATCTTATCATGATGTAATATTCAGTATTCAGCCTATCAACACAATCTACATATGAGTTATGTTGCATTTTATATACACCGGAAATGTCAATATACCACAAGACTGCTGCATATCCATGCTATGTATCAAAGCTGTGTATTTAAATCATTTCAACATGATTAAAAAAAAATAACTAAAAAAACGATGTTGATACAGAATACAATGTTTTAAAAAAATCTCAAGTTTAACAAACCTAATGATCATTCACATCTTTTTTCACATTGTAAAATGACAAATACAGGAAGCCATATAGGAATAAAGTAAACTGCCATTTTGCATTCGAGAAGATGCACTCCTTTTGCGTACCATAGTCAACACTAATTTGTGAAGACTGGTACGCCTATTATCCCTTTCGGCCATTAGGCCTATTTATTGATAACTGCGCGCCAAGTCTCCTGGTCTTTCATGTGTTGTTGTCTGGCCTGATTTTGTGTACAAGTATGTTTCACCTGTTTCTCTGTCATGAGCGTCATATGACACAAACTCTTCAACGATATCAGCGTAAGAGCTATCTCCGTAACTGTCAGGGTATGCAGTGACACTGACACTGACCGGCAGTAGCAGGGCAATAGCTGTATTAACTTTGATAATTTTGACAATATTTTTGTTCAGTTTATACAACAGCGTTCTTGTTCTACTCCCCACAGCATGTTGAACTGTCCAGATCTAGAATTCATTAACACAGCCTGTAGCCGTGTACCATGCATTTGTATCATTGACAAATGACTTTCAGTCTGGATTCTTATTCAATTACCACAAATAGTTTTTACATATACAGGCTTTGTCGACAAAATGAAGCATGCTGTAGGCAGACAGCGAGAAACTGTATTTGATACATTGTATAGTAATATTGAAACAGCAGTTACGGTTTCTGCCCCGTTTCAAGGCCTACTTGATGTTTTCCTTATGAAAATTTAATGGCATTCAAATATTTTAAGATTTTTTCCGAGGTAAAAGTCATAAAATGCGACAAAATGGGTATAGTTTTGTTAAATTATTACTAACACTAGAACCATTGGATGACATCAAAATGTTGGGAACCAAAATATTTTCATGTCCCCGCCCTATAGGCAGAGCAAGACTTTCAAGGCCCCCCCCCCCGTCTATTAGCCCAAGAATTTTCGAATCCCCTGAATTCCTCCAGCTCCCCCCACTATTTTTTGTGAATACATCCTAACTGCTCGAATCCCTTCTCCTCTCTCTGCAAAGGCCTTTTGTGCGTATGTAGGCCTACATGTATGATTTTTCACACAAATGCCTGGCATTGCCAGTGTGGTATACAGAGAGAGGTTCTGCTGGCAATATTCCAGGCACCTGTGGTTGTACAAATGATATTTTTCACTGAAATTCTGTTAAAAACAGTTTAATGTCAAACACTTTAAAAACGTCAACTTTTGAAGTTGCGCCAAGGCGGAGCAGAGATACATGACGTAATGCCGGTAATTGAGTCACGTGATTTGACAGGGTTATCCCTGCCTCGTTTCTATCTTACAAAATGGCGTCCATGCAACAGGATCGTGTTCTGAAAGGATTAGACCAGGGGATTGTTCACGACAGACTTTCAGTAAAAACTCTTCCGTGTGGAGATCGCAAATTCTATCAACTTCCGGAGAGCCATCGCAGCAATGAAAACATTCAAACTGCCAAAGAAGAGCAGAAAGACGGCGCTACACTACTGAATTACATCGAGGACAACGTGATTGGTCGAGATTCAACATTCTATGGGCCTTTCGGCAAACGCAAAGGTATGCACGCTCCTCTTTACTGAATTTGTTGCAGTTTTGACCCTCTTCAAGCTCGACCTAAACATTTTCAAGGTCAGATTTGTTGTGATATGCATGAGGGCAAAATCGAAAATTAGTGGACATCGCAAATGTTTCGTACAACTAGTAGGCCTACATGTAGTAATGACTACACAACTACAAGTACTAGTACCACAGGCGTACGGAACGTTTCGTAGATCGTCGTCGGATGGGAAGTGACTGACACTGTGAGGCCGAAGGCCGAACCTCGGTACTGTATAAGTATTACACAGTACCGAGGTTCGGCCTTCGGCCTCACAGTGTCAGTCACTTCCCATCTGACGACGATCTACGAAACATTCCGTACGGCTGTGACTAGTACTAGCTTGAAGATTGAAAGGGTAGCTGCAACATTGTAGCGCTACGGTGAGGCGGTCGGTGATTTTTGGTTTTTGCGACTTCGCTCACCAGTAGTGCTACAAATTACAATGCCGATGGCCCTGTAGAGGTGAAAATAAGCGCACCCCACTGGACCAGGCGTGTTGATGTAAAATGTTACATATTTATTGCATTTGGTCGTACTGATTTATCACTAGTGAAGACTCAATACTATACTTCACTAATCTTGTCGTTTATTGGGTTTGGAATTTGTTCGAACACATCGATCGCGTTCCATAAACATTGGGCGTGCGTTGAGCATCGGTGTTTCGGGGAGCCGCCATTACCGGAAGTTGGTAATCACATCAACACGCCTTGTCCAATGGGGTGCGCTTATTTTCACCTCTACAGGGCCATCGGCATTGTAGCACTACTAATGAGCGAAGTCGCAAAAACAAAAAATCACCGACCGCCTCACCGTAGCGCTACAATTTTGCAGCTAGGACTCAGGGCAGTTGGTCGTTTCGGCCTCTCAATTTCCGGCCCAAAGTCATTTCGACACCGCAACCCAAGATGTTTCGGCATCCCTGCTTCCGTTTCGATTTTTTTTCAAACTCCTTAGTAATTGACTGACCCGTCATATTCGTAAGCGTGACCTTTGCGTTCTGACCAGTACTTTTATGTGCATTTTTTGTGACTTTTGCCGTGCTGTTTTGGCAGTGCTTTCAAACTTTTGCCGTGTGTCGTCGGCTATTGCTATCGAAAAACTTGTGTCAGATTTGAAAACGATATGAAGCTTTTTCTTACCGCCTCTTACCATGTTCTCACAAAGATAGCATGTATGTGAATGTAGTTCACACTATACATTTTAATACTTTGATTTGTAACATTAATATTACGCCGCAGCACTAGTTCCCACAGGTAGACTTGAGCAGTGCCGAAACGTCTTGGGAGGCTGAAACGTCTTAGACCGAAATAACTTGGTACTGAAACGTCTAGAAACCAGACTCAGAAACCTAAATCTGAAAATACAATTTAAAGTTGTTTGCAAATTAGCCCAGAAAATGTAAAAAGTTGTGAATTGGAACAGGGCACAAGACCAAGGTCCCTAGAATTTAGAAAAGCTGCTTTGTTTCATATCCAACATATTCTTGGCTGCTTCTTTTTGTTTCTTTAGACTGCAAGATCCATCGCTGAAGGGCCCTCTCTATGCTCCCCCAAAGAAGAGGGGACCATAGGGAGTATCCTCGAGTGACGCATCTTTCAGTCTAATCTTTCTTTCTTCCTAGAATTCTGAAAATGATATTGCCAATAAAACAAGGCAACTTTGATACTTTGACTTTGACAACTGAACATATACTACGATTTCAAGTAAATTTCTTTTGTCTTTTCAGTTGTGTATTGTGACTATACTGCATCAGGAAGGTAAGTTCTAACGTAGAGAGGTAGGAAGAGAAGGCCTTGTCTTCCTACCTCCATGGTTCTAACGAAAACTGAAATTGGATACTAGTTCAGATACTGGATGTCTTTTGTTTAACTTCCATGAATCAGTCAAAATATTAAAAAAGACAAATCTCCCATGCACGACTCACATGCAGGGAAAGACACTAAGGGTTGTCCGATTGCCCGGGGCAAGTGAAAGTTGCGTTCGGGCAAGTGAACCTCCGATGCCACTTGCCCGACGGGACAAGTGAAAAAAATAATACCTAGAAATCGAATTCACGAGAGCGATTTTCTGGTGAGGGAACACGGACTTAAACAACAAAAAATTTTCATGTTATGTCATTGTGAACATTTCCATAAGATTTTTCATAAAATTGCATGAAGAGTTGATGAAAAGAATCATGTAATCGTTTTCAATAAAATGCAGTTCAAACAATACCACCGGTTAAATACCGTACGCTGATTTTGCATATGAAAAAGCTGTTCAGCTGGTGGAGCGTACGTTCACCAAAGTTCATTGCATTGACTGTGAGGTTACGGTGTCTCACAATATGTTGATACGGTAAAAAAAAGAAACACACAGCGGTTTTTGTGCTTTGTATGAACGTTTATGAAATATCACCACAAAAAAGGGAGTTTTACTAAAACGTACTCTTCAATGTTAACTTGAAAGTGACAGTGAGTGGCATCGTGGCAAGACCGCATGCAATGAAAGTCATGAGCAAGCTTTGGTGTCAACGGGTCCAGTCTTTGAATTTTCAATGAACACTGACTTAATTTTCAGGTCAATAAGCTAAAAGTTACTTGTCCGTGGCGACCAACCTCTCTGTTTGTGAATTTTCCCATTCTAAAATGACTGTCAAGAAGCAATTGGAGCGAGTTTGACATCGAGAAATTCATCTTTCAAGACACATAGAAAACCACCGACGCCTTAGGTTGTTGGTTTAAATTCTATTTAGTCTGCGCATGAGCATTAAAAAGACCACCTAGGTTATTAGAAAAACATAGGATACTGGTATAGTGCAATGGTAATCCAAACTTCAAAGGGCTTGTGTATGATGTCAGCGCAGTAAAAACATGACAAAGAGTACATTATTTTTCAGAAGCTTCAAAACATTCCTTTATAGCTACAGATTTTTTTCTTTCTGTATATATAAGTTAAAACTTTTAACTGCAAAAATACTTTGAAGGTACAATTAAAATGGCTGTTATTATTTGTACATTAAGACCTAAGAAAGTAAACATACAAACATATGAACTGTTAGAATTTTTTCTATGAATATGAAAGCCCCACTAGCTGTAAATCTTGAAATTTGTTGACCTAAAAAGGCTTCCTATTTTTTCTGGTTTTCTTTAAATTCTACCCATTAATAGGATATAGTCTTTTGCAGCTTTACAAAACATTCTTTAGTGAAAAATTGGACAAGTAAATTTACATTTTAACCATTATTTTGATTTCCCACCATACTACAAAGAAAACAAAACATTTTTGTCCCAGTTGAAAACATTCAACACTATGCATTACATTGGACTACTCTGTTGTTTCCGTGAATATTCAAATGCATATATGCACTGTGTACACTGTTTTTGCTATATTTGCATCGGTGCCGTTTTACGTTTGGGCACACATTATTTTTCTTGTTCAAAATTGCACCTGCAGTCTCACTGGGCAGTTAACAATAATTGTATTCCAACCCCTCAAAGAGCACATTCCCAAAATCGTGTTTAGTTCAGAAGTAAAATCACATAAAGAATGCTATATGATACTGCTAGTGTGGCTTTGATAATTAATTCAATATAAATGAGCCATCCAGCACTCTTAGAAGTGTGAGGAGAACCCTATGAGAATGTCTGACATTTTCTCATGATAACATGATAATTTTCAAAATAAAGTGAGTGAAATGAAAAACCAATGTTTTAGCTTTTTTCAAACACGTAAATTATACTGGGCAAGTGGTTTTCCAATTCGGGCAAGTGAACCGAACCTTCGACTTGCCGAAGGGCAAGTGGATAAAAAAATAAGTGTCTTTCCCTGACATGCAGGTTTCGAGTCACATGAGCTACTCTATCTGAGTTTGGCTTGGTTAATATATGTTAAACATCATGTTTATACTGACAGAATTCAAATGGATGATGCTTTCTTTTTCAAAAAGAGAGGTCCCAAATGCTTAGTCTCAAGTGCAATGTTACATGTTGGAATTATCTGTCACTCTAACATTTCATGTCTCTGGAACTTGCCCACAATGGCTTTCACACTGCCCAGATCAATGCATCAATACCTATAACTTCATGTTTTTTTTATTTTGAGGCAATGCATTTTAAGTGTGTCAAAATATCCAACTTCTATACCCATATCATATTGTTGTGGGTTGTAAAATTGAGTATGTCAAAGTCATTCACAGTACACATATCTTTTCCAGTAAACTAAACATTTGTAAAAACACATTCAGAGGCACACAAGACCTTATAAGCATCTTTTCAAGAACAGATAAAGCATTATGTGAATTTGGATAAAACATACATGCATGTTTTAAAATCAGACAAGAAAAAATAATGAAAAAAACAAAGCAAAATATTTACGAACCTGTAATATATTGACCTCATATATATCTATATATCTATATATCTATCTATCTATCTATCTATCTATCTATCTATCTATCTATATATATATATATCTATATATATATATATATATATATATATATATATATATATATATATATATATATATATATATATATTATATTCTTTCGCTGTTGATTTTGTAAAACCTTTATTGTACTTTACGATGAAGATCCCAAATGGGACACGATTTTAATAAAGGCTTGCTTTACTTTAATTTACACATACATGTATCTGTCACACCAGGTCATTGAAGTTCATTGAAGATTACATATGTGATGAAGTATTGCCACTCTATGGGAACACACACACCACGACGACAGTCACGTCATTGCAGTCAACTCTGTACAGGCATGAGTCCAGGTAATGGATGTTTTAAAGTACATTCACCTAATAATCGTTGTGTTGAGAACTCTTGTTTGGAACTTTCAAAGAAAAGAAGTGAAGGTGAATTGTTTCAGATGTATCAAATTTAGAAGCAATGCATTTAAATATTCAGGCAAAGGAACCAATGCATACATTCTTCTTCTTTTTTTTTAATTGTACAATAAAAACAGGGACATCGTGAGAAATGCAGTCAATGCCAGTGAACACGATGCCGTCGTCTTTGTTGGAAACGGATGTACCGCAGCAGTTCACAAACTCATCAATGCTCTTCATTTACAACAACCTCCGGTAGGTTCTTCCTAAGTTTTGAGAATCTTTTGGCGTCTGTGATTACCTGACGAGATCCACGTCAATGTTGAGGTGTGTAATTCCTTACAGACTTTGTCAGAGTGGAATGCCACTAGATGTACAACCATTATACCTCAATAGTGCAATGATTACATGTACTTGTTAATGCTCAAATATTTGGAAATGATAATTTTATAGGTAGAAATCAGAGGAATGGCAGTGGATAAAAGTTTCAGGAGAATGACACTATGGTAATGATATGACTACATGCAGAGTAATGGAATTTGCTGATACAAATGCCATTTCAAGATCTAACACAAATGTTGCACTGCCTTTTACTTCTGTATATTCATATTTAGAGACAAAGACAGATCTACCAGCCGTGGTATGTGTAACATGCCTTTCCGTTTCAATGGAAGAACAAAATTAATGTCCTTTCACAAGTTATTAAACAGAGCATTTTGTATGTGCTTTTCTCATGACCTTTGAACTCACTGGATGCAATATTTCTCATTGACATCCCCGTCTTTGTAGTATTTTAATGTCTTACTGAAATTTGATGCAGTTTTCCATATCAATGATGGGTTCAAAACAACTGAAGACATTGTAGGCATCGTTTAACATTAATTTATGAAACCAGTTCTAATTTCTCAATTGTTCACAATACTGCATGGATTCTTGACCCTAACAGGTTGTGTTCGTTGGTCCCTATGAACACCACTCCACTCTGTTGCCATGGAGAGAACTGGGTGCTCAGGTTAGAAACAGTTAATACTCACAGAGGTTCTTATGCCACTTAGAGTTTCATGTCAAAGATGCTAAAACAGAAAAAACAGGAAAGTTTAGTCCATCATTTTGAACTTGAACTTCTGCTGTTGGAGTGTTACTTAAAATCTACAGTATGACGTGGGAATCATAATATAACTCGGCGATATCAAGATAATCAGCTCATCTAAAAATGTAAAAGATTATCAGTAGTTGGTAGTTCGCGCCTCGAAAGTGAAAGACTTAAACTTTTGCTCAAACTTTCCTTGAGGAATCTTTTAACCACTCTCTTTCAAAATCAAGAATAAAAATCGGGGGTCACCGTTCAAATTTTGGTACTAGAGAAACAAATAACCAAAGATTTACCAATATTTGAAATTCAAAATGGCCGCCTTCCCTGTGTTAACTCTACGGAGAAAAAATAAAATTTTCGAATTTCGAAAAACTAAGACGGTGAAAAGTTTTCTTACACCAAGAGCTTTAAAATGAACCCCAACAAGCAGAAGATCAGAAAAGAATTGAAAAAGTTTGAGAGTCTGAATATGTGTCCCCGAGGCGCGCTCTTCCTTAAAAAGAATGCTAGAATTTTGTGTGCTCTGAAAAAGCCGTATAGAACAATCTCACTCTGCTCCTTGTGTATCTTGTAAGCTGCAAAATCTTTAAGATAAAAAACATGAATAAACTTATAGACTGTCGCCACACTATAAAGTTTGTCAGCATGCACTGCCATGCCAGGACAAAATTGTCACTTGTCATCTGATCATTTGCAACTGTTGGAATGTATATCGACATTTTATCATTCTCAGATCGTAAGGATCACAGAAGACGCCGATGGACTTGTAGACATCGAGAATTTACAGGATCAGTTGAAGGTAGGGCTTGGTGTTGACTTTTTCTGCTTTGAAACACTATCAGTGTTATTCAGGCATTCTTAAAAGCAGTAACTCACGGTAAATGCCAGTCGTTTATGATATTTTGTAAAACAAAAAAAGCTTGGCCAGTGCAGCAGAAGTACTTGCAATAGCAAAATGCATCAATAAAGTTAACGTCTGTGTATGGATCATCACTGGATGCAGTATTTTATTCAATGCCTTGTCCAAGTTACTGATAGTGTCAGGTTTACCTTCACAGATCAGACAGTAATACTGATACTAATTCTACCGATAGTAAACCAAACACAATGCTACACTGTACTCTGCACAATGTATACTTATTTGTTTGTTTGCTGATACTATACACTTGTTATTATGCTGATTTTTATTACTTATAAGAATGCGAATAAAAAAAGTTTATGGTAGAAAGAGAGTGAGTTTTTAATGCTTTTTTCTAAATGAAGGGTTTTGTACAGTGGTATAAAAACGTTGCAATTCATGTTTTAATAGAAGCCAAGCTCTTTTGAGACAGTTGCAAAGTTTTTTGTTCTGTTTCTGTAATTTACTTTCATTACCATTCAGTAACACTCACTTTCATTGGTTGTGTACAGCAATGGCAAGGTAGTAGCAGACAGCTGATTGGTTGCTTTGCTGCAGCGTCCAATGTGACAGGAATACTGACAGACACCAACGTGGTGACAACATGTCTACACCAGTATGGAGCTCTTGCATTCTGGGATTATGCCACTGCAGGTATGTTAAAGAGCCAGTAGCTGTAAGTTTTGATGATTTTTAACTTTTTTGTTTTGTATGTCAGTTGCAAGTTCTCGTCCTACTCCTCCAAGCATGTTGACAAAACCTACTATTCTGCTTGTCAACAGTTTCTATATGCATAAAATGCGCTGTTATTGTTTACACCTGAATTCTAGTCCAGACCAGAATTCACTTGTCAACAATAACGATGCAGTTTACACACGTACAAGCTGAGTTGACAAGCTGAATAAAGTCTACCTCAACATACATCAGGGAGTAGGATAAGAAACTGTGATTGACATTAAAAACAAAATATCGAAAAAAATCATCAACTGTCACAGCTAATGGCCCTTCAACACAGACTGGGAAATGCCGTCTTAGCTTTGTAAGAGCTGACTGATGATTCATTTTATTGCTTCAAAGAGGCCAGATTTTGTTCATTTTTTTGGCAAAACTACGCACAGATACAAGATAGCTATAATCAACAGATTTTAGAGTACAATTACAACCAAGCATTTAGGATTTCCCCAGTCCTGCTATTTGCATGTAGATACAGAAGAGAATTTTGAATGGTGAATATATTTTGTCATTGCTGTACAAATATATTAGTTGTAGGCAACAATGGTTGTTATTTCCTATAATAATCAGTATCTTTATGTTTTATTCAGGTCCATATGTTGACATTGACATGAATCCAGTTGTCACAAGGTACGCATGCTATATACTGATATCTTTAAAAATTAAAATTGTTTAATTTGTAGTGACACGTTGAAAAACTATTTTCATACAGGAAAAATCTGTCAAGTTTATGGGAAGAGGTTTTCTCTCAAATTAGATCATATTATTGAATTCATCATGAGGTAGTTTAAAATTGCCACCATTTTGTCACGTATATTGTACTGTAGACTCTCCCCAGGGCACAGCATTTGATTGAACATGTACAGTGTATAGCTTTGAGTTTTGAGTTTTGTTTTGTGCTGCCATATCAACATTACAGCGATCAATGATGACATCCTATAGTAGTTTACAAATGATCACCAATTGTTCAAAATTTAGAATACCGTATTTTATATATCCTGCCTATTCCTAGTCCTGGCAGTACTGAGGAAGAAAGGTCATTTGTCCATCGACGCCATTGCTCTTATCAAACATGAAGTTGCTACAGATGTAAAAATATTTCCTTCACATTGACTGAAAAATATTAACTTCATTTTTGGACTTGTTTCTTTTTTCCTTTTATTAATTTTCAGTGGTAATCAGTCTTTGGTTTACAAAGATGCCATTTTCATATCTCCACACAAGTTTGTTGGCGGCGTCCAGACACCAGGCATTCTGGTAGCAAAGAAGAACCTGTTCAGAAATCCTGTACCAACAGAAGGCGGTGGTGGATCAGTGTTCTTTGTAAGTGTTCATCCCTCCCTGTAGCGGACAAAGTCAGACACTGTCATATATATGCTGTTTTGGAATCTGCTGCTTTTTCACAGGAAATCCCTCAGGCTCAACTATTTTAGGTTCCAAGACAAGAAATCGACCTTTCAAAGCTAACGATTCTCTATTGGTTAATAAGCTCAGAACCCCCGTAAATTATATATTTTCCGAAAGCCTAGATATAGAGGAACATATTTGTTACCATAGTGTCACCATTGTTTACATAACTATTACATGATAGGTAATTTGCATAACCTTTCAAAAATCGGTTTTCCCTATGTTTTGTTTCAATGCTTTGAGATATATGGCTGAAATTTGTGTGAGTGCAAGCTGTCCCAGGGATCTTTAAAAGGTGTCTCAGAATTTCTTTAAACCTTCTTAAACAATTTTTATGCCAGAAAAACTTCCAGAGCAGAGAATTTAACCCTAGTTAATTTCTTTAAAATTGTGCTAAAAAAAACTAAGCAAGATTTAAAAAATCTGAGATGCACTTTAGAAGAGCGTTGTGACAGCTTGTATTGAGTAAGATATTTTGAAGTTTTGAGACAAAACATAGGGAAAACCGATTTTTGAAAGGTTATGCAAATTACCTGTCATGTGATAGTTATGTTAACAATGGTGACACTGTGGTTACCAAATTGTTCCCCTATATCTAGGCTTTCAGAAAATGTATAATTTAGGGGGGTTCTGAGCTTATTAACCACCAGAGAATTGTTAGATTAAAAAAAGTCAATTTCTTGTCTTGGAACCTTAAACCACGTCCAATGCATTTCAAATCAATGCATTTCACAGCATTGATATTGTTAATGGTGTACATTGAAGTTCAGCAGATGAGATACATAGATCAGTAGACAAGATGCATGTAAGAATCTGTAGAAAAGCCCAATTGCTATCATTCTGTTGCTATCATTCTGTTGTTTTTTAAACATTAGACATTTTGCAGAAGTCCATAGTGTTGTTTGGCGGTCAAAATAATTTTCTCCAATTCCATGGTCGGACAAAACAGCCTATCCAAATTCTCCAAGCACCAATTTGGAGACCTGTTCTTCCTGGAGCATGTCAGACAACTTTCAACCAAAATGCTTGCAGACTAGTAGTGCAAACTAGCATATTTCTCAGAGCGATGTAGACATATAACCTGTCACTTTGACTCTTGTCACGAAACCTCATTAGACATTTTGAACTCATTAGAAATCAATTTTCTGTAAGTGAATTAAGTATTTTGCTCTATCATATCAACCAACGCATTCAGTTTCTGATAAGTGCTGTACTATTTAGTGTAGTGGATTTTTCGCAAACTGCAGAGCTTTGCTTATCACAGGTTACCAGGGATACACATCGATATCTGCAGCAAATTGAGATGAGAGAGGAAGGTGGTACACCAGACATCGTTGGATCAATCAGAGCAGGACTTGTCTTCCAGCTGAAGGAGGTGAGAAGGCTTACAAGTAAAGTTTTGGAAAATGACGCCTGTAGTTGGTCTGATAAATGATATTATAGTGACAGCGCCCTCTCTGGTAGCTACTTACAATCTGCAACTCCACTGGACCAGGGACTTGTACTTCATGTGCAAAAAGCGAATGTAAATAGTATTTTTGCCAGAGGGCTAAACAGAGTAAGAAAGAAAGTGGACTTTAATGTAATTTTCTCGTGTTGAATTGTTTCTCATCATAAACTTCACAAAACTGTTCCTGAAAAATAAAATGCCAATGATAGTTGGTGACTGCTGACATAAAGATTTACACCATTTTAATAGGTCTACCATTGCTTTCAAATTCTTATCATCTTCAAGTGTTAATCCACTTTTCTGTTTCTCGTAACGTGAAAAATTTAAGGCATTCAGCATTGCAAATTCAACCAGTGATGTTAAAATCGGTGTCATCCTAGTTCCACTCCCAGCGAAGCTTCTTCTACGTTTCTTTTGCTTCTTAAAACATTGTTTTCCTTGATTATGATCGAAGGAAAGGTGACAGAAAGACTTCACCACCTTCTTTATAAAATAAATGTCTGAGCACTCTGAGAAACAGACCATGGGATGTTTTTGTCAATGGTATACATATAAGTTGATAGGCTCAGTGATATGTTGTGCGTGAGTTGTAAAACCAACCCAGATGTATGTTTCAAATTTGCCTTTCTTTTCATTGTCAAGGCTGTTGGAGCTGATGTGATAATGGCCAGAGAACATGAATTGTGCAGGTACTGTTCTTCTTGATGTAGAACTTATATTAACTATTTTTAGTTGATACTCGTAGAATGCATGCTCTCGTCACTAGGCTCACTGAACATTAACATCCAGCATACTCTGCATTCGATGAGTCCCAGCGTTCAATCCCATTCAAACATATCACATTTCGAAGCATTGCTATATTACATTTTGCTATGGCCTTGTAATTTTTGTTCAAATTCCAGTTTTTTTTTCTTATTTCTGAAGATAAACAATACAATGTATATGAACCAAACTGAAAGCTCAAAACCACATTTTATACACAGTGATAGAGTTTCTTCTCTATATTAGCAGAAAAAACAAAAGCAGTCGTCGTATCTCTGTGTCAAATACTTAATATGTTTCCTTGCAAAGAAGGGATAAAATTTTGGGTTACTGCACACAAGAAATAATTTTCAATGTTTGTTTGCTCTCTTCATTCCTCATGTAAGTTCACATGAATACCCATATTCCTCCAAATGTTATCTTGTCCCTTTTGTAGGAGAGCAACTGACGTTTGGAACACTGTACAGAATCTGATAATCCTTGGCAAGAGTGATGCACCACGTTTGCCCATATTTTCCTTTCTCATCAAACATCCTGTAACAGGACAGTTTCTACACCATAATTTTGTATGTGCTGTTTTGAATGATGTTTTCGGTGTTCAGGCCAGAGGAGGATGTGCATGTGCTGGACCATATGCACAGGTGAGTCATCCATGCCAGCCTCTTCAAAGAGCCAATAGTATTCCATCTTACAGGGCTAGTAGCCAATAGTATTCCATCTTACAGGGCCAGTAGCCAATAGTATTCCATCTTACAGGGCCAGTAGCCAATAGTATTCCATCTTACAGGGCCAGTAGCCAATAGTATTCCATCTTACAGGGCCAGTAGCCAATAGTATTCCATCTTACAGGGCCAGTAGCCAATAGTATTCCATCTTACAGGGCCAGTAGCCAATAGTATTCCATCTTACAGGGCCAGTAGCCAATAGTATTCCATCTTACAGGGCCAGTAGCCAATAGTATTCCATCTTACAGGGCCAGTTGCCAATAGTATTCCATCTTACAGGGCCAGCAGCTCTCACTTATGATGATGATTTTTTAGCTCCCATACATGCATATGTATGTATGCAAATGGGAGGTATTCTTATAAGGTGGCAAAACGGCATCTGTGTGTATGTACATGTATGTATGTATGTATGTCTGTTAGTCCGTCCAGATCAAAAACTCCTAAACCGCAACGGCTGTCGTCTTAGTATTTGGTGTACTGATGCACCTAGGGGTGGAGATGTGAATTTGTTCAAATGAACATGTCAGTGCCAAAAATATGCAAATAAAGGGAAAAAAGGAAAAAATCCTGCAAATGGCTAAAACTTAGTAAGCATTGGTCAGATTTGGTTGAAACTTAGTATGTATATTCCTTTAGGTATTCTAAATTATGTGTGCACAAATTGGGTTGATGTTCGCAGGGTATTTTTTCCCGTTTTTCGTCAAAAAATCTTGTTCTCTGAAATTGCTCGTCTGATTGCTCTTAAAGTTAATATTCATGTTCCTCAGGATGACCTCAGTCAAGTTTGTACAAATTATTATATAAATATAAATATTATCATATTTTTAATTTTGGGGCAATTTTCCCAATTTTTGGTCAAAAATGTTTTTATCCAAAAACTACTGATCTGATAGCTTTGATATTTGGCATACAGGTATCTAAGATTTATCAGATGTATTGAAGTTGGGTTGAAACTGGCAATTTTTTAACTCCGCTGTCAGCGACGCGGAGCTTATCAAATAGGTTGATTTTCCTTCGTCGTCCGTCAGCTATTGCCTTCTCCTCTGAAACCGCTAATCCGATTGCTTTGAAATTTTATATGCAGTTCACTTGGGGTGACCTCACTTAAGTTTGTTCAAATCGTGGTGAAATTTGCATATTTGTATCTTTGGGGCATTTTTTGCTGTTTTTGGTAAAAAAATCTCTGAAACGGCTCGTCCGATTGCTTTGAAATTTGATATGCAGTTTACTTCGGGTGATTTCAGTCAGATTTGTTCAAATCATGGTGAAATTTGCATATTTGTATTTTTAAGGCAATTTTTGTCGTTTATGTAAAAAAAATCTTTAAAAATCTTCTTCTTCAAAAGTACCCGTCAGATAGCTTTGATATTTGGTACTTAGGTCCCTAGGGATGATCTATTTCAGATTTGTTCAAATTGTGCAGAAATATGCAAATTTGCATTTTTAAGGCAATTTTTGCCATTTTTGGTCAAAAATGTATTTCTCAAAAAGTACTGGTCTGATAGCTTTGAAATTTGGTATACAGGTTTCTATAGATGAATTTAGTAATATATATTGAATTTCTGATGAAATCTGTAATTTTGTATTTTTGGGCCAATTTTTGCCATTTTTTGTCAAAAAATGTGTATTTCCAAAACTACTCATCTGATAGCTTTGAAATTTGGTATACAGGTTTCTATAGATGAACTAATTATATTTATTGAAATTATGATAAAAATCTGCAATTTTGTATTTTTGGGGTAATTTTTTGCCATTTTTGGTCAAAAAATGTGTTTCTCAAAAAGTACTGGTCTGATAGCTTTTAAATTTGGTATACAGGTTTGTACAGATAAACTAAGTAATATATATTGAATTTCTGATGAAATCTGTAATTTTGTATTTTTTGGGGCAATTTTTGCCATTTTGGTCAAAAATGTGTTTCTCAAAAAGTACTGGTGTACTAGCTGTGAAATTAGGTTTACAGGTTTCTATAGATACACCAAATCATATTTATTGAAATTATGATGAAATCTGCAATTTTTAATTTTTGGGGCAATTTTTGCCATTTTTTTGTCAAAAATGTGTTTCTCAAAAAGTACTGGTCTACTAGCTTTGAAATTTGGTATACAGGTTTCTACAGTAAAACTAAGTAATATATATTGAATGTCTGATGAAATTTGTAATTTTGTATTTTTGGGCCAATTTTTGCCATTTTTGGTCAAAAAATGTGTTTCTCAAAAGATACTGGTCTGATAGCTTTGAAATTCGATATGCAGGTTCCTACAGATGAACTTAATGTGATATTTTGAAATTAAGATGAAATCTGCAATTTTGTATATTTGGGGCAATTTTTGCCATTTTTGGTCAAAAAAATTTGTTTCTCAAAAAGTGCAAGTTGATAGCTTTGATATTTGGTATACAGTTTCCAAGTGATTATTATAATATGATATATTAAAATTATGGTGAAATCTGCAATTTTTATTTTTGGGGGCAATTTTTTCCATTTTTGGTCAGAAAATTTTATTCTCAAAAAACTACTCGTCAGATAGCTTTGGTTGACATGTTCTTAGGGATGATCTGATGTGATATATTCAAATTATGATGAAATCTTCAATTGTGTATATTTGCAGCTATTTTAGCCACTTTTTTCTGGCCACTGAAATGAGCTATCAAAGATTTCCACCTTCTTCATCAACATATGTTAAAAATAGTTTTTCTCTACATAAACACAGCGGAGCTATATCGGCCGCTAGGTCGCTTGTTTATTTTTTTGCTTCTTTTGTTATAAATGCCAACCTCGTTCTATGCCCAAAAGCATGTTAAGATACACACTTGTGTCTTGTTCTATCTGCAAAGCATGTTGAGATACACAGTTACGTCTTGTTTTGTGCCTCAAAGCATGTTGAGATACATATTGTGTCTTGTTCTACTCCCCAAAGCATGTTGAGATACACAGCTGTGTCTTATTCTACCCCACAAATCATGTTAAGATACACACTTGTGCCTTCTTGTTTTGTGCCCCAAAGCATGTTGAGATACATAATTGTGTCTTATTCTACTTCACAAAGCATGTTAAGATACAAATTTGTGTCTTGTTCTATGCGCCAAAGCATGTTGAGATACACAGTTGCGTCTTGTTTTGCGCCCCAAAGCATGTTGAGATACATAATAGTGTCTTGTTTTGTGCCCCAAAGCATGTTGAGATACATAATTGTATCTTATTCTACTCCACAAAGCATGTTGAGATACACACTTGTGTCTTGTTCTATGCCCCAAAGCACGTTAAGATACACAGTTGTGTCTTGTTCTATGCCACACAGCATGTTGAGATACACACTTGTGTCTTGTTCTACCACCAAAAGCATGTTGAGATATACAGTATTCAGTTTTTCAACACAGCCACAGCATGTGGAAACAATATTTTTTATTGCTGACATGTGAATTCTGGTCTGGATTAGAAATCAGATGTAAATAATAACAATGCATTTTACATGCACAGACAGCATGTTGACAAGCCAAATAATTAGAATTTCAACATGCTTAAGGAGTAGAACAAGAACTTGTTATTGTATTTTCCTTCCTCAAAGAAAACATAATATGCACTGTATCACAAACTTGTAAGGTGTGAATCCGTTGCTTTACTTGAGAAGAGGTTCACTGTGAAAACAAAAAAATTTGTAAAATCTTTTCACAAGTCAACCATTTCACAGAGTACGGGGAAAACCTAATAAAATAGATTTGAAAACATTGTTGAAGCAGTGTCAAGGTGGTATTGACATGTGAGAAGACAACCTGTACAAAAAAAATTCATCTGATATACTTTTATCTAAATGTTTTTACAATGTATGAGGATGTGATTGTGGTCTGCCTTTTCACAACCAGGACTTACTCGGCATAGATGAAGAGCTTGCACTGAAAATTGAATCACTTCTTCTAGAAGACAGGTAAGCAATATTGTCAACAAGGATACAGACTGGTGGACCCAGAATGCAGGGGCTGTGTTGAATTTTATTGACTTTGGGTGTCTGTTTCAGGATTATTGAAAGCCACAGGCAGGGTTGTACTGTAATAGTAATTCTAAGTGGACACCCACAGTAAATGGCATTTGACAATATCTTCCAGTTGGGCCCACTGTTCCTAAAATCATGATTCCTGCTTCTGTTATAAACTTAACGATATAACCATCACTGATATGATTACATTTATTTGTAATAGGATGGGAGAATTTTATCAGATTCGTACATTAACCCTTACAAACTGAGAACCAGCTGATGTACCGTATACCCACATTGTGAGATGTTTTGTGTCTGTGTACCAAAAGAACTCACATCATTCAATAGGATGAACCCAGACTTTGAATGGACCATGGTACAAACAAACCCACATGCGCGAATGACCATAGCATTTCCATACGCCTTTGTAAATTCGCGTTTGTCCATATGGGTTTGTTTCTACCGCCATCACATGATCTTTTGGGCGTGCTGAGTCAGCAGAACACATCGCATCCTTATCATTCCGGACTAGATCTATTGTGTAAAGTCATCAAATACAGTTTTAAAATTCTGTTTTAATAGTATGAAGTACCTTTTTTCAATGCTTTCTTGTCAATTTTATAAAAAGTCAAAGCAAGGCTTAGAAAAGAAATTGGACTCAAAAAAGTATACTTGAGAAGATTAGTTCTCCTTTGAGTCCATTTGTTTTGAATATCTCATATCACTACAGTATAATTGATAAGATGGTATTAAGGGTGAGATATCATCTTTGACTGAAATGCTCTGTGACTGTGGAATGTCTGGCTGGTAATTCTCTTTATGATTTCAAAGCATAAGATCAATTATGAAAACCTAGGATTATTGGATAAGATTAAAGTAGGATTTGGTTCTGTGGATAATATCTGTATTGCATACATTTCTGAACTAATTAGATTTGAGAATTTGACACATCAGATTAACACTTGATCCAGTCTTCCTTATGAAAAATGATGGGATATTCATGGGTTCCTCCCGTAGCTTTGTGAAGCTACTAGGCCCCCTAGGAATATGTTGATGTGTGAATTTGATCAGTGTGGACCCAGCGTCCTTCAGTTTTGCCAAGAATTTCCTCTAATCTGTAAACCTAATCTTTTGCAGTCGACTGGATCGTGTGCATCTCAGGCGATACCACGAATACTCAGAAAGAGAGATTTTGAGGTGAGAATACAGTCCATCAATTTATCAAGTATGTGTTTTTGTGCCAGTAAACCTGTGTATGCTGGTCACTTCACTCAAGTATACCGCGTCTTGAAGCACTTCAAAGTTGTTGACAGGGCTATTTATAAATCCACAGTCATTAACTCGCCGATACTTTACAAATGCAATGCTCTTGAGATGATGAAATGTTACGGAAAATAAGCTCTCCTAGATTGGTAATCAGTTGTAGCTGTGAAAGTGGAATCATTTTACGGTCTTCACTAATGACATGCTTGTACTAATCAAGAATATTATCAAAAGTGTTTCAGGCAGAAGCTGCATGTTGCCAACACAGTTTTTTTCAAAGGAATATTTCTCATCTAAGACGACAAGGAAACACCCTCATACATAATATTTTCAACAAGTCATCGTTGATGACACAGTCCCCACTTGTTAATGGGTACTTTGATTACAGGTCCTCAGAGAGGATAGAGTCGTCTTCATTAGGTCTGTGATAAAAATACTTTGATACAGATGGTCATGTCCGAGTTATATTGGCTCAGTACATGAGAAAATCGTAACAAAATCGCCGCCATGCAGCGATATTTGATCTTACTGTTTAAAATATCAACAAGTATATGTATGACATAAGTCAATGTCCAGGTACAAACTTTGAATAAAATCAGTTGAGACTTGCCAGAGTTATGGCTCTCGACATGAAAAAAAACCATAACAAAATTGCCACCATGTGGCCATATTGGACCATATCGAGAAACAAATCGACGTACATATGTATACTATAAGTCAATGTCTTTGTACCAACTTTGAATAAATTTGCTTGATACATGTCTGAGTTATGGTTTAGGACACGGAAATCGTAAAAAAATGGCCACACGGCGGCCATATTGGATCGTATCACCAAACAAATCAATGTGCATATGTATGACATAGGTCAATGTCCTTGTACCAACTTTGAATAAAATCAGTTGAGATATGCCTGAATTATGGCTCTGTACACGAAAAAATCGTAAACAAAATGGCCGCACAGCAGCCATATTGGATCATATCACAAAACAAATTGACGTGAATATGTATAACATTGGTCAATGTCCTTGTACCAACTTTGAATAAAATCGGTTGAAACATGTCTGAGTTATGGCGCTGTACATGAAAAAATCGTAAGAAAATGGCCGCCTGGCGGCCATATTGGATCGTATCACAAAACAAATCGACATGCATATATATGACATAGATCAATGTCCTTGTATTAAGTTTGAATAAAATCGGTTGAGATATGCCTGAGTTATGGCTCTGTACATGAAAAAATCGTAAGAAAATGGCCGCCTGGCGGCCATATTGAATCGTATCACATAACAAATTGACGTGCATATCTATGACATTGGTCAAAGTCCTTGTACCAACTTTGAATAAAATCGGTTGAAACATGTCTGAGTTATGGCTCTGTACATGAAAAAATCGTAATAAAATGGCCGCCTGGCGGCCATATTGGATCGTATCAGAAAACAAATTGACGTGCATCTGTATGACATATGAAGTAATCCTTGTACTAAGTTTGAACGAAATCGCTCCAGGCATCTCTGAGATATCTGCGTGAACGGACGGACGGACGCACGCACGCACGCACGCACGCACGCACGGACATGACCAAACCTATAAGTCCCCCCGGACGGTGTCCGTGGGGACTAAAAAGCAGAGAATTTGAAATTTAGTATGGTAGCAATTGTTTACTTGAAGGATGAAGCAGGTGTATATTTTCCGCCATTTTGAAAATGGCGGGAAATAAAAATGACCATTAAAATTTGAATTAACTTGTCAAATGTTTCACAAAGGAATGGTTTCCTAATGCGGTAAAAGCCCATATCCCTTCAGAGGGTAGAATACAGAGAAAACCAGGAGAGAATAGGAAGATATTATGAGGTCAACAAATTTCAAAAGTTACATCTTGTGGGACTTTAAATTTTTTATTTAAGGGAGTATGCGCCTTGAAAGTGAAAGACTTAAACTTTTTCTCCAACTTTCCTGAATGAAACTTTCAACCATCCTCTTACCAAATCAACTTACAATAAAAAATCAGGGGGTCACACATCATTTTTTGAAATTTGAAATTCAAAATGGCCACCATTCCGGTGTTAACTGAATGGGGGAAAGATGAAATTTTGAATTTTAAAAAAACTAAGACAGTTAAAGTTTTTCTTTCTCCAAGAACTTTAAAATGAGCTCCCACAAGTGGTAGATCAGAAAAGATTGTAGAAATTTCAGAGTCTGACTATCTGTCCTTGAGGCGCATTCTACCTTAAACAAATAAGCCAGTGAAAACTTCTTTACTGTAAGAGGATCAACATAAGCCACCACAGTGGCTCTGAAAGGTATCATAAAAATTTGAACGTTCTAATATCTGTCTCAAAGGCACATTATACGTCAAACAGACTCTGCATGTTTAGTCACTGCCTTGTTTGCCAAGATGACTTTTGAAAGTATTGAATTTGATCCCTGTTTACGACAAAAAAGGTAATTATCTTGATAATTAAACTTTTTAAGTTTAATTATAATGTAGGGCTTTAGCTTAATTTGTTGAAAATGTATTATCTCTAGGTATTGTTTGGGAGTGTGCAGTGTGGATTTATCTCAATTTGATCAATATTTCATGAAATAAATTAATAAATCATGACCCTCAACTACAAGGAGTCCAACATAGTTGTATGCTTTGCAACCTACGGAAGACAGGAGTGAAATTTTATTCAGAATTGTAAAACCATGTCATATCTCAGCAAAGTTTTGTCACAAAATAGTCTTTGATTCTGAATATGTGGCAATGAAAATTGAAACTGTCAAATACAGAGTCTTATAAAGAATTTACGTACTGGAGATCTCAATACATTAACTTATCCAGTGTGAACAGATAATGTGGAATGGCAGAAATGTTTTAATCACTGTTTGATTGTGTTTTCAACTGTGCATCATGATAAGTTCCTTCCTTTGTGTCGTTTTATCTTCCAGGCCTGGTTTTGCACGGATTAACTTCCCGTATTTCAGTTCAGATGAAATCGCTGACTTCGTAATTCAGTCCGTATGCGTGGTAGCAGAACATGGCTGGAAGTTGCTGCCCCAGGTACGTTAGGCAAAATGCATTAGTATGTACTGTTAATTTACCCAACTAAGTAGATGTCTGTGTTTCAATGTAAAGCTCAAGAACTGAATCAGTTGTTGACACCCCTAACCCCTTTCTGTGTAAGACTTGCTGTCATTTCTTTCACTATGTAAGCTGTCATTTGCATGACAGTGTCTCATGCAGATGTGCATGAATGGATGCATGTGGCTGGTCCTCTTTGCAAAATGCCGACCGTTGTTACGAGTGGTCAGGTTTTTTGTTGACATTATCATAAACGGGAAAATCATTTACAAGGATCTTCAGCCTATTGGCCAGGTACTGTGATCCCATAAGATCAACAACAATAAGAAACAGTCCAAAATTATGAGTGATAGTTCTCAAAATCTCAATTAGTGTGGTTTTGCTGTCCATGTGTGGTTTAAAACTGTCACAAGTGCAGGAGAAAATGACCAGGGAACTATTGATATCAACAAGATAATCTGTTACCTCATACCATCATTAGAACACAGGGTTTCTTTCCCGCTTGGTTCATTTGGTAATTAGGATCCAACTTTGTGAAACAAGGCCAACAAAACACTTACTTTCATCAAAGTTTAAAGTTAAAGACATTCTTGATGTAGAACAGTGCTTTAATTTTGAAGGAAGTTTTTCAGAAATAACCCTGTCACAAGATTTTGCTGAAGTTTTGTTCAATAATTTCTGATTACAACTAGAAAGATTACATTGACATATGTCCGATGCCTGCTCATGATCATAATACTTTCAGAAAATTGCCACTTTGAATTTTATCGTATTTTAAAGGGTCAATGTCTAGAGGCTGATTGCCACCATATTTGTTAAAACTGGCAGATTTAGTAATTTTAATGTTTCTACTTCCGATGAAAAAGGTGTGATGTGTTCTACAGATTTAGCGAGCCCAAGAGAACATTTGATGATTTTTGCCGACGGTCTATGTGGTGTGTATGTACAAACAAACTCATGTGTAAAACGCATAAAGAAATACACATACTTCTATGTGAGTTTATTCACATGGTGCTGCTTGTACCGTGGTCCATATGATTTCTGGGTTTAATGTACTGGTAGTATGCACCTCAAAGTGAAAGGACTTAAACTTTTGCTCAGACTTTTCTCAATGACTCTTTGAACTATTGTCTTTCAAAATCAAGAATAAAACTCAGTCACTGTGCAAATTTTGGTTCTAGAGAAACAAATAATCAAAGATTTACTGATATTTATCATTCAAAATGGCCGCCATTCCTGTAACTCTATGGAGAAATAATAAAATTTTGATATTCGAAAAACTAAGCCAGTGAAAAGTTTCTTACACCAAGAGCTGTAAAATGAACCCCAAAAAGTGGTATAACAGAAAAGAATTGTAAAAGTTTGAGAGTCTGAATATCTGTCCCCTAGGCGCGTTCTACCTTAATCTATTCACTGAAGTCTATCTATTTCTATGTCTATCTGCTTGAGCAATATATCAAGAGAAGCCCATTGGATTGCAATCAAATCCTGGTACATGTATTTGTAAAGTCAATACTGACTACCCCTTGTGTTTAATGCCTACTTTCGTAATGTGTGAACCAGGATTTAGACCCACTTTCAGCTCGAAAACCTTTTCGGCAGCTGTTGTGTATGTATGCATGTACATGTAAGAGCAGTGGACTGTGTGTAAGCATGGAGTTATTTTGGTCAAAACAGGGAACTAAATCATGATAAGCATGTGTCAAACTTGGACACTAAACCTCAAAGGTATCTTTCGATCAGTTGATGATGGCTATATGAATGTATTCACTGAAATACCTCAAATTTTATCGGATATGTGGACCTTGAGGGTAAAACTATGTCATACCTTGCCTTTTTATATTACTATTTTGTGTAGCTTGCATAATCAACACTTTGTATAACTAATTATACAGAAATTATATACCAGTACTCAAAATGAATGCATAAGATCAGTTGAATTTTCTACAGATATTGAAAAATAAACATGACAATTTTCAAGGTCATTTATCATTTTCATGTTGCTGACGTTGTTCATTTGCATATTTATCGAGCTTTCGCTTCAAAGGAACATGTTTCTTGAAGGGTTGGAACAAAGTTGATGAAACAGTTCACAAGTGTTGATGATACAAAGATATAAGAGACATGAAAGATATCGGAGCTTCATGTCAGCTGATTGCTAATTTGCATATTAAAAGATATTTTCAATTTGAAGCTCTGCATCAGCAGAGATTACAACAAAAGTTGATGAAACTTTTGTACGGTCACTGCTCGCAACAGCGTATGAGAGGGCTGAGAAACATTGCAGTTTTGTGTCAAATAATTGGTACTATGTTTTGAATCTCCAGAATGCACCAAATTCGATGAATTTTTGCCCCAAAATATTTAAAAAATGCATGTGGAGGCCATACAAAAGGCAACTTACAGTTTCATGTTAATTATAATTAGCAAGTAACTAGATATTTGAAAAACTCTCACTGTGATTGCTAGTAAATTACAAAGTAGCGGAAATAATAGAATCAATGTCAGAAAAAATGAAGGTATCTAACAACAGGCAGCACACATTCAGTTCATATCCTGTGTATATTTTATGGTCGTGTTTTCAGTTTTTGTTAAGAATCAACGCACATTATCAAGCTGACTTGAAACAATGTCAAAACTGTGACATTGAGATTTCGGCGGTGTCATTGTAATACTGCGCATATATACTGTAAGTTACAATCTTACACTGATGGATGATGAAGCTGTGTAATTCCATGACCGGAGACAAGAATGCAACTGATGGCTATTTGAGACAGAAAACGTCGTCATCATTTGCTTCCAAAATATAAAATATTTTTCTTATTCATCTCCATGGCAAAGCACCAAAAACTCAACAAACATCACATGTGATCATGCAAGACATCGAGTGATTGTGTAATGATCTGATCTACCTAGAGGATGTCCATCAGCTAAATTCCCTTTATTAGTGCACAGACATGTGTGTACTCTGATTGTGACTGAGTTTTAGCTCACATTTGGTGTACCAATGTGAGGTTATCGTATAAGCTGAATCAGTTCATTTGCTTCTGATTTGCATGTCTGTATATTTGTGGGTATGTGCGGATGTATGTTTTGTTTCAGTTGTCAACTTGTCATGCTCAGTAATGATAATGGCACACATCTCTAGTTTTGATACTTACCACAAATGGTTTCATGTGCTGTTTCAGGGATTCTATCTACATGCTCAGATTGCATTGAAAAAGCCGAGGTCTTTGTAATATTGAATTTTTATGCGATCAATATTGAATAGTAACTCAATCAATTAGAGAACTTTGTAACATTGCGTATTTATATGATATAATATTAATTACTTTCTAGTAACGATTCTTGCTCCATTTGCGTAGGCCTTGTACACATCTATAGAGGCTGACAGTATCGATTTTGTCGATCTCATATTTTGAAGTGTCAGTGTTAGTCAGGACTGATTTTTCAGAGGGTCTACATTAAGGTGAAGTACTACGAATTACGTCAAAATTAGGTTGTGGTGTCATTTTTTTGAAACTTTGCACAAATATTCTTGGAGGTTGTGCAAGTGCAAAAATGAAATAAAAAACGGGGGTCACCAAGCTTGTTTCCATGGAAACGGACGTTAAAATGGCGTCGTTAGAAATAAATAAAAATGATATAATTCACTTAAACTAAAGAAAGCAATTATAAAACGGTTAGCAAATGAGTTAATTTTAATTAATACCAAGGATTAAGATCCATATCTATCGAATGTATAGTTTTCATGATGTTTGTAAAGAAATTTTAACATAAGTATCGATTACAAAATGACGATATTGAAATTATATCACTACATAATTTTCAAACTTTCTTCCTGTCGCTTTGAATGGTGTCATTTTGACCAAACTTGGCGAATAAAATCCTGACATAATACCATTTAGTTTACACTTTTAATAAAAGGGTGTCACCACGCTACTTTTTACAATATCTCCAGGTTGAATGGGTAATATGAGCCATGTAAATGAGAGAGAAATGTTAATTTGCGCTCATATGAATAAAAGCCAGCTTCCTAGGGGGTCAAAATATGACAAGGTAAGAGACCGGGTCAAAAAGCTAGGTAAAAGGGCAATTTCAACAATGACAGGTGATGTTAAATACATGCGCTACAAAATAACCCATTTGTGGCAGGCTGCAGTTAAATCTGCGCAGAAACGTTCTAAAGCGTTTGCGCGTCCGAATTCGTCGCCCTTTACCTCAAGAGATAATGAAGGGGCTGCAATATTTACCAAGTTTGTGCGTAAAAATTTCAGAAGTCTGAGATTCTGTAGTGTCAAACGACATTGACAACCTAGTTGACCCCCAGAGCAATGTTTTAGAAGCTTGCAAAATCACGCTTTCTTGAAGAAAGCTAGGAAGTTGTGTATGTTGTCCAAAGTGATCTTCATCCTGGAGAGATATGTGGTTTTTTATCAAATATGACACGAATTGGCTTCCAGCTTGGTCATTGAAGAAAAGAAAGTGCACATCTTCTAACATACATACCAGCCCTTTCACAGATTAGAATATCGCTTCTTTCTTTTTTGTCTCTTTTTTGTGGCTTCCGTCAGTGTTGCGAAAGAGAACAGATCAAATATTCGATTGAAAAGCATTGAAATCATTGATTTTAGGCTTTTCGTATCTCATCACGAACTCAGTCTTGAGAAGATGGTTGTGACCTTCTGGTCTGTGTATTGTGGATCTCCAAATGAATCTGTGGCTCGTTCAGAAAACATGGACCTCAGAAGGCATTTCTAGTAAAACCATTTTTAACGCAATCGGAACTAATTTGAAAAATCCGATCAAATTTTGGAATTTCCTTTTAATTTCAAATTTTCTTACCAGACATAATGTTAACATAATACTGAATCTAATTGTATAATAACTTTCCAAATAAGATAGTTCACATCCCAAAAAATGCCTTTTTAAAATTCATATTCACTAAAAAATTCAGCTGATATTTGGATGAACATCTTGTTCAGCAAATAATTCAGCTGAATTTTCAGAAGAACAAATTGTTCAGTAAAAAATTCAGCTGAATTTTTGAAAATTGGCTGAAATTTTCAGCTGAATGGAATTTTCTAACAATTTCTAAAAATTAGCAAAACTTTTGTCTAAAAACAAGATATACAGCTGATTTTTCAGATAATATCTAAAAATCCAGCTGAATATTCTGTTAACAAAGAAACATTCACCAGAATTTTTCAGCCGTGGAAAATCAGCTGAAAAAATCAGCTTATATTTTGACAGATTAATGTGATCCCCAGAAAATTCTGCTGAATTTTACACCGATCATACTTTCAGAATGGTGTGGCACAAATTCTAGGATTAAAAATTTAAATCTAGGGTCATATTTGTAAACCGCCTACAAACATACACTCATGACATTATATGGATTCAAGTAAGAGTGGTATTATTTTTCGGACTTCGGAATTCCGGAATTAGTTCAGATTCTGTGTTTTGTAAATTTCTGAATTTGAAATTTGACTTCGAAGCAAGGTAACAAAACAATAGAATCTGAAGACGAAACAGGAAATAAATAAATATATTCAAAAATCTTACATGTAAGTAGGGTGGATAGGTTTGAAAAGGAATTTCAATGAGTGATTGTCTCTAAATTTTTACAGTACCATTGTTTTAATTAGAAAATCTGGATCAGTTTACTGTGAAAATGGGGGTGAAAAGGTGAAAGAGAAAATCTATAGTACAGCCACTTCAACGTTAACAATGCTCAGTATTAACATTGGTGAAGGTCAGAGGTCAAAATCAGATTTTTCAACATTCTTTAGCTCTTCAGATTTGTACCTGCTGTGTTTATGGATGACTTGATCTGTTGATTAACCCTTTAAGCGCCAAAGTCAATTTTTGTTGCCTTTATAAAATATAACCCTAACAATTTTTTTCAGGTCCAAAACATTTTGTTCTGATTTTTCCTAAAAATTTTGACCAAAAACTGGAGTTTATGATACGTACTGTCCAACTGTTCCAAAATTTTCAAAAGAATTACAAAAAAACTCATAAAAATTGGTAAAATGTGTCACTATAATTTTGGTGGGAAAATTACAGCACTCAAAGGGTTAATCACAAAGTTATCACTTATCTTAGGATTGGATCATGACAATATATGTAAATTCTGTTGGAGCACCTTTAGATTTTGTAACCTCCATCACCCCTCCCCCACCATGAACCTGTTTTGAGGTCCAACTTTATGATTGCAAATTAACTGCAAACAAAGGGGGCAAACTAAAATTTTCTTTGTGAAGGGTTGAATTAGCAATATAAAATGGGTAGCTGCCAAGGAGAGGCTATAATGTTTGAGACAGCACCATGCTTGCTGTTTTCAAACCCTTTGGGCAGATTTTGCTATACAGTTTTTAGTGCCATTTGTTACCTTGGCATAGCCTGGCCTCCAGCAAGGTGTCGGCCAGGCAGACAAAACCAAAAATGAATATTTGGCCTTCAAAAGTTTCCAATATGTTTTGATGATTTACCATGACCGCTAGTGATGCGCCTTTGAAATTCTTTAAAATCTCAGTGGAAGATTCTTTTTGCTACAAAAAGGATTTCCATTTCTTTAAGTAGTTTCAAAGTAACTTTAAAAAAGGTATTTAACAAAGAATGCACCCTGGTTTGGGTTTGACTCTGAGATTTCTGTTTCGTCAGAGCCCTCAAGAAATTCCCTCAGTCAGAAAGACAGTGACAACAGAATGATATGCATTTCTGTGTGTATACTTTCCAAGGTTATATTCACACAAACACACACACACACATACATACACCTTGCTTGAAGATACAACATACTCCAATGAAAAATGCATAAGAGTTTTATCAATTGTGAGAAAAGAAGGAAAAGTGAAGAGTCCTTGAGGGAAAGTGAAAATCACGCTCCCCCCAAAATATATCATTTTGGATGTCATTTATCGTAAACCGATGATGAGTAAAATAGGTTCATCTATACTGAATGTGGCACAGAACTTCCATGAACTCGTCTGTGACCTCCACAGTGCACAAAAATAATTCCTTCTTACTATTATAAGCAAAAACAGACTCAGTGGATTGGACTATTTCTGTTCATTTGTTGTCAATAGTTCAATAAAACTTCAAGTTTTAATTTCTTTGATGAAACGTCCTGTGATGTGTTCGTTTCAAGGTGATATCATTGAGTTGAGGGGGCTTCTAGGCAAAGAGTTTAAACAAGGCTTGCCAGTAATCGACCAATGCGAATGAGAATTGAAAGTTTTTCTGCTAATTGCAACTTGTTTTTTTTTTGCATTTGAACATGTGGATGTTTTATTGGTAACAGTGAATGAAGTGTTACAGCTCTTTGCCTTTCAGAACGCTGTAACAATTAGGACAGCACTCAATTACATGTATTAGTAATTGTTGGTAGTATTGTTATCCATTCACGACAAATTGTGTCCAAGTTGTCTTTTTTCCAGAGCAGTGTCTCACTATAATCGGTAGTTGTGTTAAAATAATGCCTCCAATCGAATATTTAGAAATACTTCTATCCCATCTCGATGATGCTCTCTCAGGCAGTGTTTGCTCCAGGCGTTCTTAAGGAAACACTGCTATTGATGGAAGAGGAGAGTAAGGATGGCCAAGTCTTATCTTTTTCTGAATGCGGGACCACTCTATCCTGAAATAGTAGACTCAAAATTGGAAATCATTCGGTACACACAACAATTATATGTAGATGTAGTTGTGGCCAAGAATGATTTGAAAGGGTTCCAAACATTTACATCTTTGCAAAAAGTAGACTTGATATAGATTCGGTTGTGTATTGGTTTCTGCCAACTTCAACCCAAACAATGACTGAAAGTGCAGTGTAGGTTACTTTTCCATGATCAACTCCAAGAAATGAAGTGCCAACCACAGCTGACAAAACAGAGTTCACAAACATGCAATATGAAGTTTTAACTTGACTTGAATAGTCATCAAGCCAGGTTACAGAATAACAAGAAGCACTATCATCCCCTCTGGGAGCGGTGGAGGTGGGGGTGGCGTCCGTCTTCTTACAAAATGCTGTCCATAAACTCAACCCTACAGTATGATTGGTTCCGACAGGATTTTTCCGGAGAATAGATGTTTAACACAGTGCCTTCAGTCATTGTTTGGCTTGGAGTTAGTGGAGACTCATACACATCTGAATCTTTCAGTCTATGCTAAAAGTTGAGTCAACTAGATTAATTTATAGTCAGTGGGCAGTCCCTAGACAGCAATATTTCCTGGTTTAATCCCACAATGCATTTGCTGTAGCTGTATCAAACACTGTCTACACACTCAGAACAACAAAAACATACCACTTTTGTGTTGTACAACTGGTTATTATACAAAAATTACACAAATTTGCCATGCCAAAAAATGCCACATGTTATCAGTTGGTATGAAAATATAAGGTCAGAGTGTATACCCTACAGCTAAAAAGTTCTATGAGTAATGTGCATATATGCTTTGTATATCCTAGTGCACACGGCATCATGGAACCAGTGAAAGAACTATCAGTGGAGCCAAATCAAATTCATTGATATGGTATGCAGTCTTCTGACTTTACTTAATCCTCCATGCAACACTGGAGAAATCTTAAAACGTGCGGCATACTGAATTCACTGCAGTCATTTGTAATAGGGATCATGGCCTAACCTGCGTGTACATTTAGCCTCCATTGAACATTTCTCCTCTGGCAATCTCTCTTTCTTAGCCCACTTTGGTGGAGCCTAGAGTTCGCTAAATTAGGCTTAAGCTAATTTTGAATGGTAAGAGCATGGCCAGAGAGCTTTTTTCAGCGCTACGAGAAATCAACAAACCAAACTGATATTTGCTCATCATGCAAAAAGCATAGCCAGCATTTCAAAATGTTGTACAATGTACATTTTGTCATGTGATGTATCCTGCATGTCTAATTGACGATAATATAATTAGTCAAATCATGCTCCATGAAACTATTTTGTCAGATAGCTTTCAAATTTTGCTGGAGTATTTCCATTTTCATCTGTGAAATAGATGATGTATTATTTTGTGACTGTGTGTCGTAGTATTTTGTTTTTAAAATATGATGTTGACAACTGATTCCAAAGCTAATGCATCTCAAGGTCATGATATGCCTGTATGTTAACAGTGAAAACAGACAGTCAAGCTGAAAAGACTTGGAAGTTGGCAGGATATCAGAAAAAAATGCTGTGATATTTTTGTGTCCAAAACTTGGCCAAAGACATCATTTGGCTTTGAAATAATAAGGCAAGAATCAATTTGCGAAAATACTTTCCTGTGCTAATCGTACTCAATACATGTCTCAGCATGTGGATTAGAAAACATCATTATCGTGTTGTTTGAAGTATATTGTCTATCCATGCATGCCAAAACTGATACCGGAGCAGTACGTCATATGCCTTTTTTGGTACTAGTACCAGTACCAAATTGCCTGTAGTGTACATCATCAGATTAAAAGCCTATCCACAATTTTTTTGTCCCAAGTACAAGTAGAACCTGTGAGAACCTGTTGAATGGAATGAAGCAACAATGTGACTTGATGGCTAGACTTTCACATCCATCATGGATAGATGACATATTCACCCCATCCCTTTCACAGAGCCTCAAATTTCTGGAGACACCTAAATTTCATATTGTTGCGTAAAGTGTTCTGAAGTACCAATAATTATTATACATCTACCATCGAGAACAATAGAATTTAGCGTGCGCTAAAAAAGCCGTACGGAACTCGCGCCCGTTCCGTACGGCACGGTTTCAAGGCGCCCCATTCCCTGCGGCTGTATCTGCGCGTTCACTATAGAACGGTTTCAAGGGACCCCTTGGACGAGTGCCAGAACAAGTCTCGTGCGCGCTCTGTGCGTACGTGCGTAGTGCACACACTCCAAAACTTGCAGAAGCGCGTCCGAGGTGTAGCGTTCCACACTGGCGCGATAAAATCGGAAGAAAAATTGTTTACATTGCACGAAAACGGTCACTACTCCGACATTTTGATGCCCCAATCAGGAATATAAGATGTATAATAATAAGGTTATTACGAAAATACCGCAAAGGATGCACTCGGACATTGGCGCCTCGCATCGCCCTCCGCTTTGCGTCGGGCGATACGCTTCGCCAATGTCCTCGTGCATCCTTTGCGGTATTTTCGTAATAACCTATTAGTATCATTTACAATACGTGTTTCTGCTACTTAAATTTTATGTACAAAGACAACCGGTTAAAAAACATTCTGAGCTGACTGATCCTGGGAGTACTGTACCTGGTCTCTCTCAGTTCCTTTCATTCAGGCCGTCATAATAGTACCAGAAGCCAGGAGAAATTATCTTGCTTGTGTTTGGAAAATGTTGTATATGCATTTTGTGATGTGAAATTTACGTTTTCACTGGGAATAAATAAAGAAGGAATTTTAAAGAAAAAAAAATATCTTGCTTGTGCAGTGTGATCAATTCCAATACATGGTACAATATCATGTACTCAGTAGATTGAGGGAGACTGTGGTCTGATGGTAGTTATATGATAGTGGAGTAGTCTAGTATAAATGAAGTGATGATGCAGCGTGTCAAACTCAGTAGTTGTATGGCAGTTTTTCATAAGTCAGTGTAGTCATCTCATTTCCAAGAGTTCTCAGGTAAATACGGCTAGTTTTCAATCGGGTTCAAATGCACAACATACGGCATCAGTCGCCTAGCGGAGAGGCAGCAGACAGAACCGCACGGCTAGTGTCATGTTTTATTATCAAAAAACAGAACTTGTATTTGAATTTCCCTTTCTAGGAAATATGTGTTCAGTACTTTTTTGTTTGTTTTTCTAAATATAAACAGGAATATATTTCGATAATAATATTTGTTTATTAAACTAGTTACTTAAATCCTGTCATGTGTTTTGAAATTTTCACTCTTTACAGAGCATGTCAAATAGTCTGCCTGTTTTTAAATTCTGATTGTCTGAATACTCATTGAAAATGACGTTTTGTACATTGAATGAAAATCAGACTTTTTGTAACATAAATGTGGGCAAAAACATGGGACTTGTTTACAAATATGAACAATATTAGTTCCGCTGTGGACGGTGCTACTCCAGAGAATACGGGGGAATCAAATTTCCCAGTTTGCTGATTTGAGCACATTGGCAAGAATTTTTTTACTGCTGTCTCGTGGAACAATTTTTTTAACGTCATGATCAAATGTTTTATTCTCCTTCACCTGCTGACAATTTTCTCTCCCAAAAATCCTCCACTCCCTCCAAACCCCCACCTCCCCTGAAATCAAATGGTTCTCCCCAAACCAGTCTGGCTTGTTGCCTTCAACAACTGCGTGGGTCAAAAACTGTCATGCATCTATTCATTTCAGAAGATGACTTTAACTTTTAATTTCAAAACCTACCAGTGTTGAGCAGAACTGAGGTGTCAACTTCACGGATAAGCCAAGCCTTTCTCAGTAATTACCTGTGTAGCCTAGAACTTCTCGCACTAGGCATTCCCCCTCCCTTTTCATCTGAAGTATACAGTGTGTTCATGCATGCATGCATGTACCTGGGCACATCTAATTGAAATGGGTTTTGCCTTCAAGTCATGGTCGCCATTTACTCTCCAGGTTATACAATACTACATGTACTTACAATATTAAAAATGTGTGGAATAACGTTTTTTTTGTCCACTGATACGTTATGATATTTCTCATTTTCCAATCTTAAGTGCAGAACTTCATCAGTTTCTGTCTCCGCACAGTGGAAACTGAATTGGTTTCCCATCATGGGATGCTTGATGACATCTAAGATTTAAAGTGAAGTACATTGATTGATATGTTTGCAAAGGCTCTTTCCATGATTGGAAAGGGTGCTAAAATTGCCTTTTAATAAGCAAACAGAAAACAAGCTCAGTCATATTTTGGTTTGCCAGTGGCTTTAAAAAACCTGACACACGTGTGAGAAATTGAAAAGCTGTGTATGTTGTGTATGACTTGTGCACAACTGACTTGGTAATCATGTTAACTCCGACATCGTCTTCTGGCAGATTTTAATAGTGGCACAAATTTAGTCTTGTTTGTATGTCAGTATGTTTTTGGTCTTCTCAGAACAAAAAATGGGAACACAATGCCTAATCCTCTATGAGTATTAGTTGTCATCATATAAGGCTATTTAAAGAAAATTCTTTGTTTGCCATCCTTTGATTTTTGAAACACCTACCAGCAACCAGGGAAAAAAACAAACACAGACAAAAAACATAAATGTATTGATATAAGCTCAATTTTATTTGGGTACTGGTGGAAAAACAATATTTTTATTTGTAAGTGTTAACATTTTGTTTGTTTTCTTAATTTTCTCTGAAAACCTACCAGCACATGGACGGCAAACACAGAATTTTATTTAAAGTACTTAAAGTGGGTAACTCAGCAAATTGACAGAAATTTTGATCGGGTGTGTATTTGGTCATCTCGCTGTAAAGTGCCAAGTCATAGTTAGTGTCGCTGTAACTTTTGGCGATTTTTAGCTCATATTTGGCTTTGTATATAAATACCAAAAAGAGCTTATATGATGAGTCGGTGGCATCTGTATGTCTGTATGTATGTGGGTATGTATGTGCGGATGTATGTCCGTCACACACAAAGGCTCCCATACCGCCAAAGCTACCATCTCAGTATTTGGTGTACAGGTAGATGCAGGGGTTGAGATGTGACGTTGTTCAAATGAACACATCAGTGTCAAAAATGTGCAAATGAGGTAAGAAAAAGGGAAATCCTGCAAATGTGCAGGAGTGATGGCATGCCAGTAAGAAACAGGCCAACTCCACTGACCTTGAGTCATTTCCTGTCATCGTTAATGAACTGTTACATATTAACAGACCTGCTTAAACCATAGACAGTAGAGGGGGGAAGACTGTCTATGCTCAAACTAAGAGGGGCTTGTTTTGGTCATCTCACTTTACAGTATTCTGGAGCCACGAAAAGTGCCAAGTCAAAGCTAGTGTAGCTGTAACTTTTGGCGATTTTTTTTTCCAATATCGTTGTTTTTTATGTCTACAGTGTCTTGTTCTACACCCAAAAGCATGTTGACATGAACAGTATACAGCTTGTCAGCTAAACCTGTACATGTGTAGATTGCCTTGTTATTATTGACAACGGAATTGTAGTCCGGACTAGATTTCAAATGTAAACAGCAACAGTGTATTTTATCCGTATTGACGCAGTGTTGTCGATCTAAGTCGTAGGTGTTGCATCAAGTTTTTGGGAGTAGAACAGAACTTGCCATTGATATACATAACCAAAATAAGATTCCAGCTACTGACCTTTGACGTTGTGACATACATGTATGACATAAGTAAGGTAAATTGTTCTAGCTTTTCCGTTCAACTCATTTGAAAGATGGATTTAGTTTGATGTAATCTTTTTCCCATTTAACTGCAGTACATGTTCAATCCGGAAACTGGTGAGTGGAAACACCGACACCATCAGGTGTTCCAAGACAGGAAATGGCTCGGTCACATCTCATACCACAGTGGTGCCATGGCCTACTCCAATCCAACCGGTCTCAAAGAAAAAGGAAAAATGCCATCAAGTTACCAAGTATGTACAGTTATATCTATGCCTCGTTTTCTCGTCATTTCTTGGTGGAAAACTGTCCCACCATGTATTAAGTCAACCAAAAATTACTGAGACAAAGTTCATCATATCACAGGCGTCTTTCTGTGTATGCTTTTTGAAATAGAAGCCATAATATGAAATCTGTGAATGAGTAACTTACCTTCCAGTAAAGATGAATGTGATTTTTAAAGAGAAACTATCAAAGTAACAGTCACTCTGGATGGTTTTTTCTGTCCAGGTGTTCCAGATTAATATTCAAATTTCAAAAGTGAAAAAATAGAGAGCAGTGTGATTTATGTATTAAAGTTCTTGACTTCCATCTACTTTGCTCTTGATTCAAGGAAGCAGTCAGCTGGAATGCACCTCTGTTACAGATATTCATACACTCAAATTCATGCAATACATCGCTGATTGTGTGAAATCATTTTGTATTCTGTGGAATAAACAAAGTGTTCCCCATCTCGTTTTTGTGAAAATCAACAAATAATATAATTTTCGTCCACAGAGATAACACAGATTTAGCAGTCATTTTGAATTTCAAATATCAATGTATGTTATATGTTTCTTTTTCCTTTTGTACCAAAATTTGTGCAGTGACGCAACCTATTTTTATTATTTGTGTGCAAGAGCATGATTTAAAATTATTTCAAGAAAATTTTGAGCGAAATATTTCACTCTCAAGGTCTGACTACCTTTATTCTACAATCCATTAAAAACAATCTGATTTTCCAGCATATTAAATGACTCAGCCCATGTTTGGATTCTCTTTATTGTAGGTAAAGATGAAAACACACTGTTCGGTTTCTCTGTTACTGTACTTTGTGGTTATTTTAAGAATGTTTATATTTTCCTCATGTCTTCCCTATATTTCAGGAATGTTTACAGCTTGCCAGGGACATATTTGCCAAGGCTGCTAAGGTAAATGTTATGTGTAGTTTATAATCCATGGCAGCAGCCTACATGTATGCTACGACAGGTTTTCAATTCTCTTTTCAAATTCTAACTTTGCCAAGATTTTCCCTCACATGGAAATTTATAACACGGAACACAACAACTTCCTGGATTGAACATTTAGAACAGGTGATATTTAAACAATAAAGCACACCCAGCGACAGTATGCCACAAGATTTTGACCAGTTCATTACATATATGCACGAGCAATAATGAGTGCATATATCAAGTGAACTGGTCAAAACCGAGTATTTCTAATCATATCTTAACAGTATTATAATATTGAAATTCTAGCATGAAACATCGAAAAAGGATTTTGCTCTTGCCAAGAGTTTGCGTGTGTGCCAACCATGCTATATCGCAAATATACCATGGTTGTTTCGCTTATCGACCAATCAGATCACTCTACTTTTGCCATCAATACTCTAGTATGATATAATTTCCAACAATCTGTTTTGGTAAAGGATAATTTTGTTTTCAATCTGTAGTTTGGCAGAGTCACATGCTTTTGCCATGATGGTTTGGGTATATACATGTACACTGTAGATCAATGGTTTGGAGTCCCTAGCACTGTTTGGTACTTCCCATATATGGCTTATTGGATCATACTGACACAGCAACTCCAGTCAATGACCAGGAAACTTTGGTAATTGAAACCTAGCAACTTGCTGGTGTCAGCAAGAAAGACTGTGACCAGTGAGTAGACTCAAGTCACATCTAAAATTGGTGAACAATAGTGGTATATTCAGTACAAGATACAGTGTATTTACTCTCACACCTTTTTTGAATTGGCGATAAATTTTATTCAATGTTTATATACATGTATACTTTTAAAGGTGAAAGTACAGTTGCCAGACCAGAGATTACTGTTTGACGAAGAAGCTGAGAAGTTGAGATGGTTCATGCTACCGAGTGAAGCCGTCCAGTTTGTGAGTGCCAAAGGGAAACATCTTGTCTCAGGAGAGAAACGCATGCCTTTCCATCCACCAGAAACAAAAGCTGATCGGCAAAGGCATCGTAAAGAAAGCAGTACATCCTATGTCAAAGGGGACGTGACAGGAAGTGAGAGGAAAGAGGTGGCATTCACAAACACAAAAGTATTCGCTCAGAAATTTGAACATGGGTTTTTCGTATCAGACTTACGCCACGATGAGCTGCAGAAATATAGGCAACAACTCCCCAACTCAGGTGAAACAACTGTGAGACAAAATTTTAATGATTTTAATCATATAAACCCATCTCAAGAGAGAGAAGCAAGGGCGAATAGTCCCAAAGTTTGTGAAACTATTAAAGGAGATAGGGATATTGAGCACCAGTGTGGTGACCCCTCACCTTGTATAGACACAGCCAGTCCATTTAAGTTGGCTATTTCTGGCCTTGAGGGCCTGCACACAGGGAAGAACTCACCGAAAGTTGACGAGGCAGAGATGCATACAGAGTGTGATGAATCAGCTGTGGCAGATTGCTACACATGTGCCAAGGATCAACCTTCACAGTCTGCCAGAGACAAAGTGGAAAAGACACTCCCAAACTTGGATCAAACAGGTGTTGATAGTACAGAAATTGACAAAGTCCAAGGTATGGATAGTGTCAACAGAAAAGCAGAGCCCTCACGAGTGAACACAAAGCAACAGTGCCTATGTTCAGCCGAGAATAGTGACACACTTACTAAGCAGACTTCCATTGTCTGCCAATCAAGAAAGGTCAAACTTGCAAATGGCGGCAGCATTACACCAGCAACAGAAACCACTGACAGACAATCTACCAAGAGCAGAAAGCTAATCTTGATCACAGCAAGCCTCGATTTCATCCACCGCCAAAAAGTTTATTCAAACCAGCCGTTCAGGTGAGAATTATTTTCCTTCAGTTCACTAACTTTTACACATCTTTTATCAATGATATAATTATAAACCAGTGAAAGCAAGAATTTGTGAACTCTAATTTGTTCCATTTGTATCGTAATAAATATTCAAGATTTGACTGCATGAGATAAGGGACAAATTTGCTGTTTAGGTAAGCTGTTTTGTCAATCTTTGGTCATGATACTGCTCAGCTTCTTAAAACACAAGACTAAGGTGGTGCACAAAACCTACCTCCAGTCATACAGATAAAAAGAAATGATGATATACCAGTAATTTCTGGTCTAGGCAGCCATGAAGAATACACACCAATGATATTCATGTACATGTAGCTACTCCAACCAATCACCAATCCATGCATGAAGTAGAGCAGGATGATATCTTAACCGTCTTCCATCAATATTTACATTACTTAACTCACTGCATACTCTGATGATACGTCAACCCTTTTGATACCGAAGTTTGGCCCAAACCCATTGTTGTCAATGAAGAGTGTGGATCTATTTGTGGGGAGTTGGGGCGAACAGGTCAAATGCGTTGCATGTTTTCCTTGTGTGGGAAACGCATCAGAAACTACTGAGTAATACCGGTATAAGGTCTGCAATAAAATGGTAAATTATATATATAGTTCGTAAGTCTTGGAGCTGGTACGCACAAGAATATGTAACCAATTTATAGTTGTGCTTTCTATGATTTTAACCAAGAATGACATAATACTTAGCAAAATATCTTGACATCCCAGTAATAAGGAAATACCCTCATCGGCGGTATTTATAAGGCCCCCATGAACTAAGTCAGGATTAGTGGGACGCCCTCTTCAAAAAAACGAGTTACAGATATACCTTCCGACAGGCATTTGTGACCATTTGCAAGCCGATGAAAGCATCCATTACTGTACATGTACATCTGGAGTCATGCAGAGAATGCTCACATCGTAAGACACTTTTGGAACCTTTTAAAAGCAAGCTGCTGTCCAGGAAGTTGGACCCTGAAATCCCCGGATTTACTTTTTTGCATAGCTTTTGTCCATTAGCTGCAAGTAAAGAGCTCAGACTTTCAACCATGATCTGGCTTTTCATCCTCTCATCAAGTCAAAAATCGTAAGCTCCAAAATCACAAAAGCGGAGGATGTGTGTGAAGTTACTGCAAGAAGAAAATACAAGTAGATAAATCTTAATAAAGAGAGAGAGAAACAGAGAGTAGTTATCACCGACAGGCTATGGAAGCAGTTAGCTTTATCCCGGAAGCGACGGAATGAGATAATCCCAGGATTAAGGGTACAGAAGGAACAAAAAGAGCCCTCTCTTCATAATTGGGTGTTTGTCATATCGGGACTTCCACATATTATGCATTTTCAAATGTTAGTTTTTCTAGTTGATCCTTTGGGCATTGTTTCATAGGAAATTTACGGCAAAAATGATAATAATTCTAATGATAATAATAATACAGCATGCGTATGACCAAATAATTGACCAAATGTGTGTAAGGATAGTATTAAAACAAAATAAATTGTATGTTTTTTTTGTGTATCTTTATCACATACATGCATAAATGTTACAAAATGAAAAGTATTTTTGAGTAGTGGTACATTCTGTTGTACATGTAGGTGAGATCTATTTACTGTTGTTTGTTTTCCAGCATTTTTGTTCTGTTTTGAAAAGATTTTGCGTTGTATACTCCCAAAATCATGTCAAAATTCGTAGTTTTCAATTCGTCAACACAGCTTGTACATGTATGCTGTGTAATGCCTGGTGTTATTGTTGACAACAAAATGTTTAATACGGACTAGAATTCAGGCGCAATATTAGACTGAAAGATTCCGTCGCGTGCGGGCGCTCCGGCGCACTGTAACACTACGACCCTTTACCACTTAAGGTAAAGGGTCGTAGGTCGCAGTGCGCCGGAGCGCCCGCACGCGACGGAATCTTTCAGTCTATCGTAATATCTGTACATTGCATTTTGTCTGTACACAAATGTATTGTGATAATAATGGTAATTTTATTTCCAGACAAATTTGTCACAAATTGTGTTAGCAAAGATAATTCTTTGTATTTCAACGAACTCTTTGGGAGGAAAATTTATTTGTCTTGGAGCTGTTGTCTTTGTAATGAGTTGGAGTTTGAATATAAAAACTACACCTCTTCCTACTCTTTGTTAGATCTCACATGACGGGCCAGAAGCTGAAACTTTTGATGATTTTTCGTCATTATTTTGTTTTGTATGTTAAGGTAGTATGCACCTCGAAAGTGAAAGACGTAAACTTTTGCTCTAACTTTCCTCAAGGAATCATTCTCTTTCAAAATCAAGAATAAAAATAGAGGGTCACCGTGCAAATTTTGGTACTAGAGAAACAAATTACCCAAGATTTACCGATATTAGAAATTCAAAATGGCCGCCATCCCTGTGTTAACTCTATGGAGAAAAATAAAAATTTTGAATTTTGAAAAACTAAGCTCCTAAAAAGTTTTCTTTCACCGAGAGCTTTAAAATGAACCCCCACATGCAGGTATATCAGAAGAGAATTGTAAAAGTTTGAGAGTCCGAATGTTTTGCCCCGATGCGTTGCAAGTTTTTGTTCTATTCCCCAAAGCATGTTTTGAACACCTAACACTTCGTTTGTCTGCACAGGTTCTACACATGTAAAATGCACTGCTGTCATTGACATTATGATTTTAGTCCGGACCAGAATTCACTTGTCAACAGTAACAATGCAGTTTACAAATGCACAGGCTGAGTTGACAAGCTGAATACTGTATCTCACCATGCTTTCCAAGTAACAACGAAACTATAGTTGGCATAAAAATAAAAACAGTGAAAAAAATCATCAAAAGTTACAATTACTGACCCTTTAATAGCCACCAGACATGTAAACTCAAATCAACTGTTGTTTTGTTATGTTTGTTTTCACCTGATAACTCCTAGACTTGCTTGCATAACTTTCTCTCAAGCATTTCACACAGAGGGAAAAAAATGCAGGTCACTAATGTTTGTCAGTAGATGTCAAACTTTGATCCAGTATATCAGCCAGGCTTGCCATCAGGTTTATGATTGTTAAATATCGTGCGGAGCGGAGGAGCAGAATTTCAGTGATTATCATTTTCCATTCAGGTACAGGTACCTCGATTCATTAAAGCATGATGACTGACAAGAATTCATAAATGGTGTGATTTTTTTCATCTGTTATGAAAGGAGTTGAGGATCAAAAGCTTCAGAAATGCTTGCCTTTTGAATTCAGGTTCTATTATGGAGTCAGCTTCAAAGAAGTCGTACACAAAATCTGTCTTTAGTCGGGTTCTCTTCAGTTGCTGAGATGTAGAGCGGAATGAAAGACTCTTCATTTCAGAAGCCTTTATGTTTTCAAAATTTACTGTTCTTGCTGGCTTTGAGACTAAGTATTACATAAGTCAGAAGATGACAGCAGTATGTTGTCAATATGATCTGTTGTGATCTTTTGAAATCTTAGCGATGAATACCTCTTCTTGTTTTCTACTTTATGAAGGTGTTACCTACATGTACATGTACATGTGGATATAGGTCAGGAAAAGTGATCCACTATCAGAATTTCTCCCCAACATTTCAAAGATATTAGAAACTGGCAAAAATATACTCTTAGCATTAATATTTTCAAGGATACCATTGGTCATGATGTGCATGTACATTTGAGAGACTCAAGTCCAAACGGTCCTTTGACTTTGAAAATGTATAATCTGAGACAGAGAACAAGTCCAAACGGTCCTTTGACTTTGAAAATGTATAATCTGAGACAGAGAACACTTCCAATTACTAAAATGGAGAACCATTCTGTTCGCTACAATATACACCATCAATACTTAGTGGATGTATGCTCCAAGGTAAATCCATGAATTTGAGAAAAAAGGCTTGCATATATTTTGTTCAAAAAAAGCTTACAAAGCCTGAGGACTGAGTAAAATATGAAGTTTCAGAACTAACTGTCAAAGCCAGTGGTTGTCTTTGTAGTTTCCTCTGATGCGCTGCTGGTACTTCCAGTGCAAATCTTTGATTATCATACATTCAATTATGTGCATGGGTTGGAGTGTTCCATTATTGCACAGACTTTGATTTCAGAAACCCGCAGGTATGTGTATAAACTGTGGGAATACATCAGAACAGAATAAAAACAATGAAGCCTAAAGTTTGAATTGTTCAACTCATGTTCTGAGTTTTATTTATCCACATTGATTTACTTTTTTGTGTATTTTGGTTTGTAATTGTCTAATTTGTGATTGTTAACAAAAGCAGCAATTACGAGATGATTTGAGTTTTTTCAAAATCTAAAAAACACTGCAGTCATCAAGAAAGACAAATTAAAACACATGAACTTTTCACGTAGTTATAGTCACATTTTACTGTTGCCATATACAAGGTAAGCGAACAAAGTTCAGGTTCATGCAGTGGCTGCATGATCATTAGTACAGTTGATTTTCTGATCACATAAATGGCATGTGCCGATACATAATGGTGTACATACACTGTATGGGTCTTACTGTTACAATGTATGTTTAAGAGAAACCATGGTTTATCCGATCCACCACCATTTTTTTTCATATACCTCCCTAATTCTATGGCTGAGATATCTGATTGAAAATATTATCATCCACATGTGATAGCTCTATAGTGCTAGATACTGGAGAGTGGAATCTCTTTTGAGGGCAGTGCTGCTTAATAAGCACCCTGCAGGATGTCTACGATGAAAGGTTCCTAAGGAAGGGAAGTCTGAAATCACTTATTGTTGATCATACATGTGTTCTCATGTTACTCTCAAATTAAATTCAAGTCCAACATCATCATTGGGAAAGTCAGACTGACCTTGAGTTCAGTCCATTGTGTTTTGACTTCTTGTCAGCTTGCATTCACTCAAATTGCTGGCACGTTTTGCCGTGGTTAGGTAACAAACCAACCGACCACATACATTATTTGTCCTTCGTTTGTGTAATAATGTTGAACCCATCACTCATCAGTTCCATCAAACAGTTCAAGATCAAGGGGTGAGTGACCTCCTGAAAAACTTAGTAAAAAAATTATTTAAATGTGCTTTTTTTAACTGGTTGAAAACAAATGCACACAAGAAGTTGTCAACTTTCTGTATTATTCACTATTTAAAGTGCAAGCGGTAAAGTGTGCTGCTGATATACGGTACTGCTGTTGAGTCAATGTTCCGTATGATCCCAGGATGTCTAAATATGTGCTGTATATTTCCAGCTCATCAAAGTGTTCCAAAGACCCAATCAAATTACAGAAATTGACACTTTCTTGCTTTTTTTTGCAAGAAGTATGCGAGAATACATAATGTCTCGCTCTTAATTTGTGAGGATTTTTATTTTCTCGCTATCAGCCAGCAAGAACTGTGTTGTCACGCTCTGCATCTGCGAGAAATTTCAATTTTCGCAATCAATCCACTGACTCATTTCTTGCATTTCTTCCGCAGATACAGAGCGAGAAAACACAGTTCTCACTGGCTGATTGCGAGAAAACAAAATCTTGCAAATTAAGTGCGAGATAGTATGTATTCTCGCATACTTCTCGCTAAAAAGCAAGAAAGTGTCTATTTCTCGCTAATTTCCCCAAATTTAAATATATATCTCATACATGTGTCATCTTCTCAATGATGATATCACAAGATTTAGGTCAGGTAAAAAGACATACGGTAGTGTTGACGTTGAAGTTCAATATTGAGCAGGAAAGAATACCTGTTTGGCAAACACCATTTTATTTTGTAGCGAAACAACTTTCAAAATTACAGGGTTTACGCTGCATTCATATAATGACACTTGATAGCAAGGGCAAGATCACGATCTTGTGGGTGCCTGCGGCATGGTGTTCATGACAGTGGACACTGATAATGCCCGAGCTGCAGGTAACGGTATTATCATATTTACCGTGGCGAACAAGCCCAAGGGCTGTGATAATTGCTCCTGCTATCATGTGTTATTAACCCCTTGACTACCTTGAACGCCGGATATATCCGGCGCCATACTGAATTACCATATACCTTGAGTGCCGGAAATATCCGGCACAGTTAAATAGGCGTATTTGCTTTGTTTTTGTCCCTAAAAATCCCGTAATTTAAGCGTTGGCACGCAGCGCGACTAAGATTGATGTATTCTGATCTGGCCAGAATGTGATTGCGCCCCTGTACGTCCGAGTATGGCCAAAATCCGGAAGCAAATGTCGTGACCCGTGACCTCGACCCTGAAAGGTCAGGATGATAACAGAAGCGTCGCGCTGATTGTTTACAGTTTTCAGAAGTATGGACGATCGCGAAGATGTTTATGGTTTGTTTTTTTTAATGAAATGAAATGTTTATTTATTGAAAACAAATGATTTATATGTAAATATGTTCTTTTAACAGCAATATTTGTGAATGAAACTAGAGAAAATACAATTTTTTACTATAAGCAAGTGAAATTTTATAGCAGCCATATTATCAATATGACTTGTCACATGACTGGTCATGTGTTTGGTCATGACTCATGTGATATGGTGTTCCCTAAAATGTATTTTTAAATATTGTGAATTATTTTTTGATAAATCATAACCATTTTAGATGCATGTTTCTGCAATGTTACAAATATAAAATGTGTTGATTTTCAAATACAGAATCATGTCAGATGCTGATGTTCGTGGTTCATTTCAAGACTCTGCCTTTTGTGAGAAAAATCTTAAATGGGTACATCCATAAATAAAGTAAAGGGTAGTTATTATTACATATATGTAAAGACAATGCCATGAAAATTGCAACTGTATTCAAATTTGCGTCATTTTATGGATTCAAAACACGTCCTGATGCTTCAAATATTCATATTCTTTGCCAACTCTGGTCACATGATGTGTCATGTGACCAGTCACGTGACCTTGAAATACAAAATTTATGTATGAAAAAGTGGGAAATTTCATGCTGATTCAGAAAATATATGGTTTATTGGTACTTACTTAATTTTTACTCTAAGCAGTGTTCATGCAATGACCACACCCAAGATTTATCAATATTTACATAAGGGGCCTGGTATATTGGAATACATTGGCCTTGGTACTCAAGGGGTTAATTTGATTTTATACATCGATAAATAAACGCTTCTACGTCCAATACTGGGTATAGAATGTACGGGTAGTCAATACTGTACTTGATGTACAATTGTTGTAGAATTGTCATCTAATTCAACTTGAGTTGACTCCATGAACCTTTCTCAAGCTACAGAGATACAGTCAATGTACAACCAGTGTACGACAATTTGTTGTATACAGAAACATTGTGCAGTTTGCCAAATATGCAGAAGCCACGTGGTTATATCACTGCATGTGACGGGGCAATTATATCTCCACAGCCAATTTATTAGCTCACTTGTTCATACACGTTAGCTTATTTCGCAGAGATGTCTGTCTGTCTGTCTGTCTGTCTGTTGGCCCGATATCTCAAAATATTGCTTTGTCTATGTATGGCTTGAACAATACTCACTGTTGGCCAATCATGATCACTGAATGATGCGCAAGATGTAATAATCACGTTCGATGCCATCTGAGCATCTCTTTTGTTTTTGAAAATGTTTAGGACATACAATGTGTAATCATTAGATGGTTAAACATTTGCAGTAAAGCTGACTTTGATAAATGTGTTAAAAGAATAAGACACAGAACTACAGTTTGGCATTAAATACTGTAACAATGATTGCAAAACATCATCCCAAGTCATAATAATGTTAATTAAAATAATAAAATGTAACTGAGGTATAAATGCTGCATGTACTGATATTCACAGAGATCATAAACACCATATCTTGCCACACCTGAGGTTAGAATGCCACAGATACCGGTATTCAGGGAGAAGATTAACCCAATATTGTGCCACACCTGAAGAATAGTGGTGCCAATCTCTCCTCTGGAAATATCCAGGTTTTCTTAGGGGGCCCTTCCATAGCTTTGTGAAGAAACTTCCCCGCTGGTATTATGTCGATAGGTTAAACTCTTCAGTGTGACAGTATGTCAGTACTCTTTGGTCTAACTAAATATTTTGCTTGCCTGACTCTGTATTTTGTATTTTTCCGGGGCTCTTTTCCTATAATAATAATAATATGGAGTATTTATACCTATAGTCTCGTGTAAATGCAAATGATTTACAATTGTGATTCCTGTTATACATGGGGTTATTCCTGGTCACACTCTGGGAGGCTTAGTTGAATCTCTGACAGCCGCTGCTAGCGCAATCCAATGACTGTTTACAGCCGAACTTTAATCTCCAGTCTCTTTTGATTTCCAGGCGTTGGAAGAATACAGGATGATCGAAGATGGTGACAGAGTTTTACTGTGTTTATCCGGTGGCAAAGACAGCCTGTGTCTGCTTCATGTGCTGCGACAGTACCAATTCTATGCCAAGAAGAAGGTACATATCATATTTGGAAAAAAATGATTTAATGATCTGAATTGATTTTCACAAAGAAAATTCAATAACAGTCAGAGAGAATGTCAAACCGTGTTGTATTAGAGTTAGATTTTTTCAGGGTTTCTGACAGAATGAAAACTTTTCGCTCCTCTTCAGAAACTGGAACATATTTGTTCTATAGTTTATACTTGGCAGGCAAAAAGCTATCGTAAAGAAACAGGTATTTTGAGAAAGTGCTGAACAAAATTATCCTATTCCAGGAGCATGCAGCTATAAATACTGATCTTCCATATTTACCACCAATATCACACTTTCCAATTGATACAAAACTGTTATTTTCCTGTTACCATGGCAATGCTGACATCAGATGTACTGGTAGGAAGTACTCCCAGTGTGTAATCAATATGTTATGATCAAGTTACCATGTTAGTCCAACATGTAGATGCCTATACAAATACAATGTTTTCAAAAACCAATGTGGCAGGGTGGGCTTTTGTAGTCTTTGATCGAGGAAAACCTGCCGCAACGTCCAAGGTTGAATGTCACATGATGACGCTCCCTGAAGGGAAGGAGATAGTTAAGCTGCTGGTTAGACTGAGAAATGATTCTTACAAGAAATTCACGTGATTGTCTACAAAAAATGTGAACATGGGATGAGCATTGGTCCCTGAACTTCTCAACTTGAGATTGCCAGCTAGAGTCAGCACATCTAACCACATTGCAGAAAAAAGTTTTGAGAGTACAATCCAAACCACCTGAAATATGAAAAACCTGTATGAATCAGTGGATTTAATCTAGCTAAACTTACCAGATATAACATTTGACATTACTCTGTGTCTTCCAAGCTATCGTAAATTATTTTGCCAATTTAGAATCTGCTGGTTTGGAATTGATAGTAAGCTATTCAGAAGTAAATGTAATGTTGCTGTACCAACATATGTAAAAAAAGTGACTTTCTTGGCATTTCCATTCTAATGTAGGGATTAAGGCTGCAAATTCTTCTGGTTGAATTGCAGGGTGTGAACTTTGAACTTGGTGCGGTCACTGTTGATCCCCAGACCACGTCGTATGATCCGAGTCCACTGAAGGAATACCTCAGGGCTCTGGGAGTGCCGTATTTCTACGAAGAACAACGTAAGCATAGCTATAGTGCTCTTTAAATTCACAACGAATCAAAGTCCCATAAATTAGAAAATAAATTGCTCTAGTCTTTTGTGTATCTTTCAAATCCTTCACCAATGTTTTATAATCGAAATCTCAAATAATGAAAATCTGAGAAAAAAGAATTACCCTCTTTTGAACAAGATGTAAACTTGAAGAGTTCTCATTGATACAGTGCCAGGAAATGGTTTCGTTCTTTTGATTGCTCTTTCCCCAAACTTTTCAAATACAGGTACTTCATTTCTCATGTTCAAAGGTTGTATTTTGCCCATCAAGTTATGGCCATGGTTGATGAAAGTTATGTGTGCAGATGTGACATTGACAAAAAAGAAGCTGGTCACGTATATACATTGACACATATCCCTGAACACTGCTGATGATTTTTTACCACATTTGTCAAAACTGTATGTATTCTTGTGAGATTTATCATGCAAGACCATACTATACCACTTGTACTGCCCCAGAAGTGTGTCTGAAATCGACTTTAAAAATTCCAATTTTCCAAATGTAAAGTTACTTAATACATTTCCCTTGAGTACATCAGGAAAAATGAATTTTGGAGCATCGTAATTACATGACGGTGCGGAATGTTATAAATCCATTTTCCTCCCTTTGTGTTGAAATTGGCTGTCATTTTTGAAACCCTTGTCATCTGGTAATTTATGTGAAGTGAAATAGGTTAAGTATTTCTGTTGTCAAAAATTATTTCTGATCCATTCAATGGAGTCGTGTGGACATTTAAGACTGTGTTTTCAATTTTTGTGGTGAAGTTAAAATTGTAAGGTCATTGAAGTTGCCGCAGTGATAAGAAAGTTTGAACTGTGTCATATGTAGGTTATGTTACAGTGCAACTGAAAGTCAGAAAACAATTTTTTTAGGCTTCCTGCTCCCTGCGCTAGCTAGCTATGTCCTGTCACATTCACATTGATCTGTTTTGTTGAGAAATTGTAGACATTTTTGTAGATATTTGCTTCATTTCACAATGCAGTTGAACCTAAAAATGTGCAGGGCTCTACAGTAATTCATCAGGGGATCTGCGGCAGGAGGCAGCTGATGTGACTTCCTTTCTGAAAGTTCGTGATGGAGGACAAAGCTTGCCGTGCAAATGATAAGAATACAGTGAAAAATGTAGACACCAAGCACATTCAGCGTGTTCATTCAAAAAGTCTACTAGCTAGTGCTCTCGAGCTAACCGACAACATGCCCTTGGGTTTAAAAAACATGTTTTTTAGAATGTCAGCCGTTCTGTATACATGTGCTGCTTGCCTCCAAAATGTCAAAGATTTTCATTTTCAGTCTTTACTTCAGACAATGCGGAGAGATCCATGAATGCTGAACTGTAAAAAAAAGGCAGTGAAAGGAAGAAAGCAATAAACTTTGAATCATTTTAATCATGAACTAGTGTGACCTTCTTGCCTCAATTCTCTGTAAAAAGGTCCTTAGCCACTACATTCATGATGTGCAGTTACTTGAAGTTTACATGGAAGTTGATTAGCAACTCAAAGTCACAAACGTTTTCCATTGTCAAATGGTAGAGCTGGGTTACACACAGCAACAAAACAATAAAGACAACATTCATTTCAGCTGCAAGATATTTGTCCTTTATGTTTACTTTGGAGACTTTTGCTGAATTTGTGAGAAAAATGTTGCTGAAATTGCAGGCGTGTTTTCGCAGTCACTTTTTCATCAACAAAGGGACACTAATCAAAAATATTTAACAAAGTAAAGCTTGCATTGTAGGCCATTGACAGATTACTACAGAAGTTATGGTAATTAGCAATGTGGATTGCTGGGACATTTCACAGTTTACTAGAAACTGCAAGAGTTTCAGTGTCTTCCAGCTTGTTGGTGAATGTCAGAAAAAAACACTTCAATGTAGGCCTTACATTCATGTATGTCGCTTATACACTCACTCTCACAGCTCAGAACAAATGTATCAGATCCAGCTAGCAGAGAACAGAAATTCAAATTGTATTTGAGGTAGAATGCACCTCGGGGACAGATATTCAAACTGTCTAACTTTTACAATTCTTGTCTGATGCATCACTTATGAGGGTACAAAATGCTCTTGATGTAAGAAAAATTTCACCATCCTAGTTTTTTGAAAATCGAAAAATTGTATTTCTTTTTCCATGAAGTTAACACAGACACAGTGGCCATTTTTAATTTCAAATAATCGATAAATCTTGGGTAATTTGTTTTTCCAGTACTAAAATTTGCATGGAACCCCTGATTTTTATTCTTGATTTTGAAAGAGAGTGGTTTAAATATTCCTTGAGAACAGTTTGAGCAAAAGTTTAGGTGTTTGTTTTCAAGGTGCATCCTACTATAACAACAACTGAAATCTCCTATTTAATTGAAGGCATTCTGGAGCAGGCAAAGAATCTGGCTGTGTGTGAATCGATCTGCAGTTTTTGTTCTCGAATGAAGCGGGGGCGAATCTATCAATGTGCGCGGCGCCAAGGATACAACGTTCTGGCAATGGGGCAACACTTAGATGACCTTGCTGAAAGGTTTGTACTCAATTTGCACTAAAGCAGTAGTGTACAAACCATTTCTAATTCAATACAGATAGAAGCGTGAACAACTTTTTAAAGTAGAATTATTTTGTAATATAATTGTGAGATGTAACTGGATCTCCCATTGACGTTGTTCGATATCACCATTTCTTAAATCATCACCAAATTTACCACTTCCCAGATAAATTGAACTTATCAACAATTTCATTTTCTCTCCGAAAAAAAAAGATCAATATTTTGCTGAACCTAACACTTTCCACCCAAGGCTATAGCTTTACATTTCACCAAGAGAGTGCAAAAAATGCCAAGCATAAACATAGAAAGCCTGCGGTCTACAAATAAGTAACAAAATATTTACATCTCCTTTTGAAATTCTTGTGTCTGTTTCTTCAATTTCCAGTTTCTTGATGTCGGCGTTTCACAATGGCTTTCTCAGGACGATGAAAGCAAACTACCTTGTCAGGTTTGTATACAACTAGGAAATTCAATATCAGATATGCAAGTAGAAACTGTACATTTCTGACGTATGAACGCATGACCAAGGTTATTGAGAATCAGCACCAAGTTTTAAAGTATGCATTAAAGCTCCATAAGCTGTATCTTTTGGCTATTTTTTCATAACTTTTGTTTTGTGGTTTCCCAACACTTTCTGCATTGAATCCCTAAATTATAATTTAATGCCAAGTATTTAGTATATCAACACAACCTATATGAGTACAATCTACATTGTTATTGTTAAAAATTGTATTCAAGTCCGGACTGGAATTCATTTGTAAACAATAAACAATGATCACTACACATATACAAGCTGTGTTGACAAAAAGAATACTCAAAATTTCAGCATGACAAACGGATTAGGTTCAGACACGATAGTTGATATACAGAAGCAGAATACTGAAAAACTTGCCACAAGTTACAGCTTATGTCCTTTAAGGTAGAATGCGCCTCGGAGACAGATATTCTGACTCTCAAATTTTTACAATTCTTCCCCGATGTACCACTTCAGGGGGGGGGGGGGGGGGGGGGGGGGGGGGGGGGGGGGGGGGGGGGCTCATTTTAAAGCTCTGGGAGTAAGGACAATTTTCATTGTCTTAGTGTTTGGAAGAGTGAAAGTTATATTTTTCTCCATAGAGTTAACACAGGGATGGCGGCCATTTTGAATTTCAAATATCGGTACATGCCAGGTAATTTGTTTCTGTACTACCAAACTTTGCATGGTGACCCCTGATTTGTTTTCTTGATTTGGTAAGAGAATGGTTGAAAGTTTCATTGAGGAAAGTTTGAGGGAAAGTTCAAGTGTTTCGCTTTCGAGGTGCAAACTACCTGAAGATTCATGTATCAGACATTCTCAGCATTCACATACCATATGTGCTTACTTAACTTGTGAAATATTCTCCATTGCTGTTTTTCAAATTTGAGGAGTCAAATGAACTGCTGATGTGCAGCATGCTAATAAGGTTATCCCTGATTGGTCCATTGTCACTATTCACAGCGACTTAGGGAGTCTATTTGTATTGTTTTAATTATATCAGTAAGATTCAGCTACCCAATTGGATAACAGCTTCTTCAATGCTGCACATTAGCCCCAAATGAATGCTATAGATTTTGAGACTTTGCTACAAGCTAATGATATTACACTTTCTAAGGACTTAAAAACTATCATTAATTAATTCATTAATTTATTATTATGTCTGTTTTGTTTCTTTGTCAATTCATAGTTATTTTACATGTTTCTAACAATCACTGTCTGTTTATTGTCTTTATGAAATGAGAGAGAGGAAGCCTGAGAACCTTTACCTTTGACAGCAGACTCTTTAAAATTTGACTTTACCAAAGTATGATTGTTTGTTCATTGTTTTCTCCAGGGAAGGAGACCTCCGAGTCATCCGGCCATTGGTGTATGTCAGAGAGAAAGATACAAGACAGTTTGCTGAGCAGGTGAAATTATTTTCCTATTCTCTGATCCTTCCACAAAAGAATTTGAATAGCCTTATTTTTGCCTCTGTGAAGTTGGACCTTTCTAATAGGAAATGAGGGTGATAAAAATTAGCTAGATTTGCCGACATTGTTCATGGTTTATGCTTGTTCAGCACATATTAAGTGTACATCTTTGTAAACACAGAATATAACAGTATAGGTAGAGCTCAGTCAAGTTTCCTATAAAATCTTCTATGGGGGGAAATGTTAGATACAAGCATAATATTCATTGCAAGTAACTGCTGACAAAGAAAACAGACATACCGAAAGAAAAAGAGACAGTTTTGCCAAAATACGACATGTCCATCTGGCAAGGTTGAATTACCAGTTGCTCAAAACTCAGGTAAGATCATCAGATTTTGTCCTACATTTTCATGTTATTCTAACAATACATATGTGGCAGGACAGAGCGTTATTAAGATCGGTAGAAAGTGAAAATTTAGAAACCGACAAATTTCATATTGTGACCACTGCAATCAATCCTTCGTGATATTGTTTCTTTTCTGCCATACTGATTGTTACAGGCAAGGTTACCAGTGATTGCTGAGAACTGCCCAGCATGCTTTGAAGCCCCCAAGGTTGGTATGAATAAATGTGTTCTTGTTTTAGTTCAGAATGTCATATTCAATCAACAGACACTCAGATTTTATCTCCACGTTGGAATGCATTAACCCTTAGAGCGCCAACATCAATAATTGTCGCCTTTTTAGCTACTATAGACTATAGTCTATAGAAGCTATTGGGATGGGTATGCGTCCGCATCCGTCGTCAGTCTGTATGTATGTATGTATGTATATGTATGTATGTATGTATGTATGTATGTATGTCCGTTTGTGAGGCGTCCATCCACTCAAATATCTTGAGAACCGCAGTACTTACTGATTTGATATTTGTTGTGTAGATGAAAAATATGATTTTGAGAAACTATTTTTTTTTAATTTTTTGATAATGTTGAAAATAGGCAAATTAATGTCAAAAAAGGCGTTTTTGGTAAAAAATCTTCTTCTTCATAACCGCTGGTCAGACAGCTTTGTTATTTGGTATACAGGTCCCTAGGGAAACCAAACTTAGATTTGTTCAAATTGTGATGAAATATGCAAATGTGTATTTTTAAGGAATTTTTTTGTCATTTTTGGTCAAATTTGACTTACATTGTATGTAATTCTTGTACTGTATAAACCCTATCAATTCACCCAGAAAAAATAATTAACATGATTTCAAATAATTGAATAATCATCAAAGCCAAAATAATTTTAGTGTAGAATTATCAGAAAGTTCAACTTTTTTGACAGTACATAGTGAAATGCTTACCATCTTAGAGGATTAAAACATGTAAAGGTAACTTTCCTGAATCCCAACTTTGACATATCTGAACCGTCATTTATTGTGCCCTGTATGTTATCTCAAAGAAATTGCTTGTAATAGTTTGTCATGATAGGGTGGTCAAATAAATAGAGATAGAGAAAGTTCTAATTTTCATGTATGGTTGACTTGCTGAGGATAAAATAAAATTACTTTTTGAGGAAAAAATAGAGTGGTCAAAGTGATAGGGTTTTTATGGTAAAGCTTGGCTGTAAGATTCCTCATGTGCTATTTATAGCAATTATGCAATCTGTGTAAACAGTGCCATGAAAGTGTTACATGACTCCATACAATGCTTTTGATGACCTTGAACTTCTTAAGTTTCAAACATTTGTCTCTTCAGTGTGCTTTCTCTGAGTAGGTACAGTCTCAACTTATTCAACAGAACTTACTTACAATGTTACTTTGAAAGTTAAAATGCGGTTGGTTAGGATGAAAATAACCAGCTTAAGATTATTTATAACCTGACAGATATGCTGTATTTTTATGACGTAAAGCTTGACCTTAGTGAGATAATTTCATATAGTTAGGAAATACTTAATTTTATATCCATGTCTATAGTAGCTTCAGGGACTTTGGCCCTATTTTTAAAATATATCCCAGTCAATTTTTTTTCAGAGTTTCACCAAAATTTTGATAAAACTGTACTCAATGAAATATATGTCCATTTTGTCCAAAATTATTAAAAGATTCACAGAAAAATTCACAAAAATTGGTAAAATGTTGCACTAAAATTTTGGTGGGAAAAATTACAGTCCTCAAAGCGTTAATGTGTAGTCTGCAGTGTAAGTGTTGAGTAAAGTGCATTTTTGCAATATTAGGTGCCTTGTCTCAGCTTTTCATTGGTTATTCATATCTGTGTTTCATTTAAGTGTCTATATTCTGTCTTCATTGCTGTAGCGTGACTAATATTCTCTATCATTTGCAACATCATCAAAGTACATGTACTTTTGCTGAGTAATATTGCTGAAAGAAGCGGTGTTTCAGTGCGTGCGTGTAATTTAGTAAAATGCCGGGGAGAGTGCCTTGAAGAATCCATTCCCGTTAAGTACTGCAGATACTGTGACAATCAAGCCTCAGAGAGGCTCGTTAACAGCGCAGTACTGCCTGCAATTTGTATGTGGAAATAACGTTACTTCCTTCACCAGTCAAATTTACAACAAACATACAGTGAACTCCAGAAAGTACAAATGCTTGCATAAATTGTAAATGCCACTGCACAGCTGCCGCCTTTGCAATATTGTATCAGATGTAATCTTAGTGGAAGTGGTGGCCAGGAAGAAATGAATATGTGACAATAAAGTACTCAAAAAATATTAGTAAAGGCATGGGTGTGTTTTAGATAAATACGGTCTCCCTATTCTGAGTGGCATTTAAAGTGACATTGATTTAGAGTCTTCACATGTGATGAAACATTACAACATGATCTATCTTCCATCGCACTTATATACAGAGTAGACACCGAAAGCAGAGACATTTTAATTATCCATCTACCAGAATACACTCTCAACCTAAAGGCTGCTTTTCCAGTCTGCAAAGCTTGACGTAGAGTACCGTGAGGCTACATTGAATATTCATGATATGCATCGCTGGGATTTCAAAATTTTCCTCCAGCACTATTTGGCCTAGGGAGAATTTTTAACAATGATGATTTTGGACCTCTACGATAGAAATGAACATGTTAAGGGAGAATGCATCTCGGGGATTGATATTCAGATCTTTACAAAACATTTTTAGTCTGCTATTTTTGTTCTGAAGCTAGAGCAAGTGAAGTTTTCTCTCAGTGTCTCTTTGAAGTCTGTCTACAGGACTTACAGTGGTTTGTGTGGACCCATTGGCATAAGACGAATTAGACATATTGTCTAAATTGAGGTGTTGTCAACTACGTCAGGCATAACTATCATCTAGGTGGTGTTATCAGTCAATTACATAGAAATCAAATCTGCAAAAGTTGAAACATTGTCTAGTAGGTGGTCAGACATAGTCAAAGCAACACAACCACACATATCCATACACAGCCCGCTAACTGTCTTGGACGTATCACTTGCTGTCAAATGGAAGGCTTTTTGCATTTACAAATTTTTGATCTGACAAACATACATGCATCGTTTATATTGGGAAAGCAAGTATTTTCTCAACATACCAAACTTAATTACAATGGAACTATGTAAAAAAAAACTTGGATTGCTGGTATGTAGCCTTAGGATTGCAGACGTGGTATGTGTGGATCGGTGGTGTTGTTGTTTTGAGTACGTCTGACCTCCTGCTAGACAATGTTTCAACTTTTGCAGAGTTAATTCCATTATGATCGACTCATATTACCGCCTAGCGGATAATTGCACCTGACAGTGTTGGCAACACCTCGATTAAGACAATTAGTTTGTCTAACGCTAACGGGTCAATGCAGACCACTGTATAGATCTGGCGCAGTACATTTGCGAGTGCATGGACCCATGCAGATATCTCAGACAAGCAAGGGCCCATTTCTTTTAAACTTGGTACAAAAATAATACACTCTGGCATACATATGCACGTTGTTGATTACAGTAGTTTGTTTTGAACCATTGGCAATACAGGAAGCTATCCTATCCATACAGTCTCAATTGAGGAGTTGCCAATACTTCCAGGTGGAACTATCATCTATCAATAATATCAGTAGGTCACCAAAAAAGATAAATTCTATGAAAGATGAAACACTGTCTGGAAAGAGGTCAGATGTTGTCAAACACCAGATCCATAGAAACAAAGGATGTGTTCTGGACAGTTAGGCCAAGAAAAATACAAAGTTTGTTTTTATCCTAGACATAATGTATTTCAAAAATGGTGCAGTGACGCGGGTTTTTTTTACTTTCAATTTTTTGTAATTCTTCAATCAACAAGAACGCGGAAAAAACATGAAACAGCATGGGAATGCACAGCAGTGTTGCTTTATTATCTTTGTATAGCAATAGTTCTGCGGTTTAACTTTTAGTGTAGCAATGCACAGTTTTGACAGCATAATACATATGTGACATGTGTGCAGTTCCAGATTGAATGTTAGTGTCAATTATTTTGTTTACGGTTCTGTTTTACACAGCACTTTGTTATGCACTATCGTCGCGTATTTTTGCGTTTATCTATTTTTTTAAATTTTATTTCCTCATGAGCAGAAAAAAGGTTGAAGCGGCGGGTCTTAATTGACACGCGTGAGGATGAGAAACAAACTTTTTATTTGTCTTGGCCTTAGGGAGATGTGTGATGTTCTTGTGACTACTCAAGACCTCCTTCCAGATGATGTTTCAACTTTATCAGTTGATTTCTGATATTACCACCTTGACAATAACTACGCCTGACAGTGTTGGCTTCTTCAATTTAGACAATACCAGTATATTCCGTTCTCTTACTCCCAAGGGTTCAAAGCAAACACTGTACATAATCCAATATGGCCATCTGGTAGCCATTTTGTTTCCATTTTCTTCATGTCTGTACCTGGACCAATTTTATTAGCTTCTCATCTATTTATAGACAGAGAAGGTATTCTAGTTTAAAAACTGTGTGAAAGCAACTTCTGTCCGTCAACCTCCAACTTCTGTCAACTTAAAATTTTAGCCTTTGAAATTCTTATAGGGCTAGTGGCTGTAAAGTTTGAAGATTTTTTCACTATTTTTCTTTTTAATGACGACTACACTTTCCTGCTCTACTTCCCAAAGCATGTTGAGATACGCTGTATTCAGCTTGTCAACCCAGCCTGAATATGTGTAAACTGCATTGTTATTGTTGACAAGAGAATGCTAGTCTGGTGTAGAATTCAAATGTAAACAGTGCATTTTACAAGTATACACACCGTATTGCCAAGCTCAAGAGTTTTAATGCACTTCTGGGAGTAGAACAAGAACCTGCAATTGATAAACAAAACAAAAGGTAAAAAAATCATCAAAAGATACAGCTGTTGGCCCTTTAATGCATTTGTTACTTTTTAGATTCTCAGTAGGTGGCTTGTTCTTGTCAATAATGTCATACTGTGCTATGAGACGTCGCATGTGACATTCTACACAAACTGTATTGTCCCTTGCGTTCCTTTTCAAATTCTTCTTTGTCTCCCTGCAAGCTGTTATATCATAATTTTTTTATAACTGTACTTTGACTGTTCCCGCCTGAAAATCAATCTTTTCGACCTTGACCATTAACTGGTCTGATTGATATAAAATGAATCAGAAGATGTACAATTTATTTTCCTCTTGCAGGAACGACACCGTACAAAACAGCTCTTGGCGGCCCAAGAGTTGCTATTCCCAGATCTGTACCACAGTCTACTCAGCGCCATGAAACCATTAATGGCAATCAGCAGAACTGGTATGGAGTCACAGAAGGTGAACAGAGATGCTTCAGAAGGCACTGTGCAAAAACTAGATGAAGAGAGTGATATCTTCTAGTCCAGCGTTTCTCATTGCTTTCACAGCTGACTGGATTGTCTAGTGGGCACCGATCGCTTCATTGGTCATTCGATCTGTCTCAGTGATACGCGGCAATGGTATTGGTGTCATGGTGGGGATTTTTCAAGTGGTACACCTGCTGAGCCACGGATTCATAAGCAGGGCATCAAATCTGTTACTGTGGTTACAGGGACTTGTCACCCTTCAAGCTTGTGTGTTGCCATGACAATGACCTTCACAAAGCATCCATGTTGAAATGTGAAACCTTCACAGAGTGACTGTGTACATGTAGAAATGTGAAAGGTGCTGAAAAATGATGTCAACCTGGTTAGCGAATGATGTCTGACCTATCAGGGATTAATACATCACATTCACATCCTTTTCATGCAAATGCCAAAACTGAACATATCTTTCTAGTTGTGGTGTGTGCGTCATTTCCTCTCTTTCTTGCAGACACCTGAATAGCAGTTGCTAAATTACTGCTAATTTACATGACGTGGAGGGAAAATACCACAGAACTATCACGTTTGAGGCCAAGTACATGACAATATTTGTAAAGAGACAATGATAGTTGAACTGTATCCAAAAGTTCCTAGACAACGGGAATAAAGTGTTAAATGTTGATACCCTAGTGTCTGAGATTAAAGATTTTTTTCTGTGGATCCTATGTTAATGGTGTACGTTTGAGCCTATGGCATTTGTAACCTCTATAAAGGCCAGTGAAGTACATAGTTATAATAAGCTGCTGTTTTGTCCGACCAGCCCCAAATACAAACATTGCATAGGGGTATTGACAGCAGGGTAAATTTGGCTCTTGTTGTGCTAAGGCGATTACAGCTTGTGATCCTGCTAAGGTATTTCTCTTCTCAGTTTTAGTGTTTCGAGTTTCTGAGGGTATAAAAGGCAAGGTATTATTAGCAGTCCAAAGTCAGCACCAGTGAATGGTTTTAAGGCATATTCTGCCCCGAGATTCATTCATCAATGACTTTATTTACTTTCAAAACTTAAAGTTTCAAAACAAACTATTTCCTGAAACCTCTGAATCTTTTAATATATGAATATAATGAGCAGCGCGCACAGTACTGTAGATTTCCCATAATTCATTATGATTTTACCGTTGGAGATTCCTCCATGAAGTCTACCATGTCTCCCATGGGTAGACAAATTCACAGACTAGTTGTGAAAATTTTGAAAATGTAGCCTATAAGCACATCATTCTTCTGAATTCTCATTTTAAATGATTTGGATAATTATGCATAAGTGAGAGAGGAGACAGCATTTTTATAAAACTTTCCACTGAATAATGCGATTGAAAGTAGGGAGACTAGTCGCACCTGTTTTATGAAATAACATGATATTGATTTTTTTCAAATAGAAATGACAAAGGAAATTTGCATGCTAAATTTTCTCAGAGAATGGCCCCTTCAGTTCGTCATAACTTGCTGCCCAAAAGTATGGCATTTGTAGTACCTAAAGAATGTGACTTGTATTATTGTTTAATGGTTATTTTGAAACTTTCACTGAAATAACGAAACATACTTTTACTAGATATTATTTAACAACTTTTCTGATGCTTTACATTATTGTTTATATGCAGAACTGAAAAAGCTATCAGAAAAGTAACCTTCAACGATACAAATCACAGAGAGTTCTGGGTAATTTATTGTAATGAGCACCATACTGTATGCCAATATGTGGCCATACAATCCATTGTGGCCCTTTTGCTATGAATTTTTCACATCCACAGCCTAATACTCAATGTAGTATGTGCATGTATGCATGTCATCTTGGGTTTCGGTATGATCAAACATAGCAACCCATGGGTGGCCATTCTGTTTTGACTTTCTTGGTATCTGGAGCGGTTGTGCAGACATGTCAAAGCAAATTCCATATGAAACTATCTAAGTAAAAGGACAAGGTAGTGATACATACATACATATATATATATATATATATATATATATATATATATATATATATATATATATATTATATATATATATATATATATATATATATATATTATATATATATGTATATAGTGTATATATGTATATATGTATATATATATATAAATTATTTATTTCTCTTCTTGGCATGTTCTAGTTTTTAGCTCACATTTGGTGTACCAATGTGAGGTTATCGTATAAGCTGAATCAGTTCATTTGCATCTGATTTGCATGTCTGTATGTCTGTATATTTGTGGGTATGTGCGGATGTATGTCCGTCACACACAAAGGCTCCCATACCGCCAAAGCTACCATCTCAGTATTTGGTGTACAGGTAGATGTAGGGGTTGAGATGTGAATTTGTTCAAATGAACACATCAGTGTCAAAAATGTGCAAATGAGGTAAGAAAAAGTGAAATCCTGCAAATGTGCAGGAGGCAAGCCAGTGAGAAACAGGCAAACTCCACTGATCTTGACTCATTTCCTGTCATTGTTTATGAACTGTTACATATTAACAGACCAGCTGCAACCATAGACAGTAGATGGGGGAAGACCGTTTATACTAACTAAGAGGGCTTGTTTCTGCTATGCATGTTGCTAAAGTTGACCTCCAGTACCTAAAGTTAGACCTTAATTACTTTTGTCATTCTTGTTTTTCTGGTTTAAATATTTCTTGTTGTTTTTCTGGTTGTACTGTGCAGAAATCATTGCCATAACATCAACGTAGAATTTTCCTCCACTGAACAGATAGAAACAACATTTATTGTTGATCATTGGTAACCCATACTGGTATATACCAATTCTGATCAAATTTGAGCGACACCGTATAATTGCGGTATTTTTATACTGTTCTATTCAACGTAGTCTTCTGTGGCTCTCCTTGCTGCATCATAGCTGAAACCTATCTGCATTCTGGGGTCATTTGCAATGTAGGCCATAGCCTACGATAAAATAAAAGCGTCTTTGAGACCTATTTTATGGCGGATAGATTCCCCCTTTTCACCTCTTAATTCCAAGCAACTTTCTTTCATAGATAATGAGATAGACAATGGATGATTCGAATTTAGCCCTTGGAATGGGATTGTAGGCTTCGCTGATGATGGGAGCACCTGGCATCATAGTGACAAGTCGACCTTGACAAGTAGTTCGCGGAACAGCAGGAAATTACAGGTAGCCGAGTGGGCTCGTGTCTTCAGTTCTAAATTGTGCAGTAAAAAAGATTAATAAGGCGGGCGTTTGGCAAATGCAGGCGTTTTGCATGAAGGCCCTCGTCGACGTGAATGAGGACGGTAATCACAAACTTTTACGTTGAATGCACTGTACAATACTGGCCGGGATGCGGAAATGTTGCATCGCGAATGACATGAGAAAAAGAAAAATAATTTGCTGTGGAACCTGCAAACTGTAAAATTACTTTGCCGCGTGAAAGTAAAGTCTTTAACTTTCAATAAGCTGTGAAGAGTGAATCAAATTTAACAATATTCGATAAGCTTCGATCGGGGATCCTCTGAAGGTGACAAAATAAGAGTAGCTGACCTACATATCCCAATTTCTAAAAAGTTTGCCGTGGAAACCAGTTTTTTTGCTTTAACCTTTGAAGGTCAATGCCCATGCCGAAATTCGTTGTCTTGAACTTAACAGATAACTACAAAATTTTTTCTCTCACAGTAATATGGATGGAGAAAATTGTGTACTTCACAATGTATCATGCGACAAACGGTCGGAATTGCGCAAGAATGGATAGGTAAATGGTTTCATTGTCAACTTTGGAGTATCACCAATGGGACTGACATCACGTAAAACCGATGATGGTGATACGTGGTTCCCATAATACTTTCGTTTGCATGTCATTGAAAGTTGGGAAAACGGAATTGCGTTTATCACATGTTCAAGTACCGGTACTATTCGGAAGACAAAAATACCTAAAACGTATAGAATACACAAACTTTTGGTGACTCGTAAAGATCAAATTCGAAGTCACAGAAAGAAGATCTAAGTACCAACTAATGGACTTCTACATCTATTAATAATACGTCTTCGTTGATACGTCTTCGTTGGTACGCATTCGGCACGGGTGAAGTAGAACATCACCAATTCCTGTGAGATACGATACTTCATCTTTGCCAAACGAGATGTGGGATTTTTGTCATGCGCGTCCCATCAATACAATCTAATGACTGTCTGCATCGTGTACAAAAATAACATCAATGGCCCTCGGGAAGTTCACAAATCCGTCTACTCTTCGGTAGACGGTCTGCTCCTGATGCAATATTTATAGCACAGTACGCGACAAAATCGTCGGGTTTGTATCCAGCGAAAAGGATTGCTGGAAGGAAACAACTTATCGGCATTCGTTACACATACTTCCTTGGCGCAATTATACAATGCATTAGGCCTCAGAACAAATCGATTCCAAACTTTGCGTCAGCACACTGTCTCAGCATACAAGGAACGCAAGAAACGCTCATCTTCTACACCGAGATGTATACTATCGACCTAAACTTTGCGTCTAAACCATCTCCGCTGTCTACAATGTACTGGAAGAAAGGATGCGACACAGTATATTATTCTTAGTTTAATTGAGAGAGAGTATAGAGATATTCAACAGAGAACATATTATCACTTACCATGGTAAGGATATTGTCGGTGGAGTCCGAGTTTCGATGGCTGTGACTTTGCTTCGGATTTTAAATGTCAATGCTCAAATCTATAATACTTTTACATTCAAACGTTCTAATAATGCATGCATACTCAGGTATGTTAATGCATGGGCATAGGCTTACTTACATGTAAAATCGTTTGAAAATACTTTTAATCAGACCTGGTCAAAAAATTTGGAAATTGCCAAAAATATGTTTCACATTTGATTAAGTTGAAATTTATCATAATATATTACCCAAGTCAGGTCACGTGACCGAAATCTGTTATTTTCCCGCCAAAATTGTATATTGCAATAATTGAACATTCCAACCGTTAAACATCAAAATATTTAAAATATTATTACCAATTAATGTAAAGTGCGATGGAACTTGTGTTACAACTACTGGCAGATGCAAAATTATTGAATTTTGAATAACATTTCTTCACAAAAAACAACAAATACAATATTTTTGTTGAATGTTTTGAATGTCAGAAAGAAGTATAGATAAAGTTTCATGAGTGCCATGTATTTTTAAAAGAATATGATAGATGTTGAATCCAAAGTGCAAAGAAAATCAAGAAAATTAAACGGGTTACGGTTGGAATATTAAAATTAATAAAGACGTAAATTTTGGCGGTAAAATATCAGATTTGGTCACGTGACTCAACTTGTCAAGATTTAGGCAGACATTTTTTAAAAGAATTTATCAATTTCAATAATTAGGCCAAATATCAATCAAATCTGGTGGTTTTTAAAGATAATTGATCATTTTCTTACTTTTGGCTTGATGGGTACAAACACCCATGCATTAACTTACTTGAGTACGGGTTTTTTTCACTCGCAGTCTCAGAGAAACATGCTTTATCATGGCGTAATTTCCATCGTGCTCTGCCTTATTCTTTCACCATGCTTGATTGGATTCCACAATGTTGCCACAGGAGGTTCTTATCGATTTTAAAGTCAAATTTGTAACAGGTATGAGGGAAACAACGCACACGTTTTGCGTTTAGATTGCGCTTTTACCAAAAAGACGCAAATCGTTCAGCGGATCGAGACGATGAGTGACCCCAAGGTTTAATGCATTTACTTAATTCGTTTTAATGGTATTCAAACTTTTGACGTCAACAGACATCGCGTGATTTTGCGGGGGAGCATTGTAAATAATAGTAGAATTCTACCGATTCTCCAAGATAACAGTGACCGCTACCAGCCTCTCTCCGGGCTCCTGATTCTAAAGGAATGGCGAAACTTCACATTTTACAACTTTACAAGGGGAAAATAAGTATAATTGAAGCAGCTGAAAACCATCTGGTCTCATTCGGTCGACCTCTGACATATCTGCCCCTAATCCAATACTTTTCAGTATTTATTCATCAAAATGCTTCTTATCGATGTTTCTATTTCCTGAGCAAAAGCTAAAGTTAATTGTTGTGCAAAGTTAGCAAATTTTAAACTCAAGCAACAACCTACGCTGAGTGACTAGCAAATGTATGTAAAGTAGATGGACCAGATACACTTGAGAAGCTAATATAGGCTGCATCATATACGGATAGTGCTTTGCGCAGGCAGAATGTCTTGATAGTGTGACCGTCTCGCAAAATTCCCCACAGCGAGCACTGCGGAAGGCTTTGAAACAATGTCAGCTTGACATTACTAATTGAAAGGCTCGCATCTGAACACACGCTTAATCCACGGCTTACTCTGCATACTTAATAGGACAAAATACCAAGATTCGTGCGGAATCTCACTGTACAAGCCCTGTTCGCTGCAAGGTACATGCATATACGCTAAAACCGTTTCATCTCTGTCGTTGTTGGCGGAAAATCGTCCGATGGCATTATGTGAAATTACTTTTCCGTAGATTTTCTAGCTGACAGTTTCGCACGCTGATGTATTTCCCGGTCGATTTTAAAGTTTAGACCTCATGCCACAAGGACTCAGTAAACTTATTTTTGTTGTTTATTTCTATGTTGTTATTTACAAATAAAATGGAAGAACAGCAATTTGTTCGTGTCGGCATTTCAGTCATATTGTTGTCGTTGCTAGTACGGGAGCACCACAATAGCTTTCGTAGTTGAGGTACAGGGCCGAACTGAGTACAGGGCCGAACTTTCAAACAGTTCCCTCCCCTGGAATTATTGCAGAGATTGGCGGCCATTTTGAACAAATTTCCAGTAGATCAGAGGTAGTTTGCCGTTAATGTGATGAAAATGTACGTGGAGACGACAGTCAGACTTACCTTCAAGCTCTCGAATATAAAAGGTAACAGTTGAAAGTTTACGAAAGTACAAGCTCGTTTCACACTTTCATTTCAGACTTGTTTAATGCCTTTAAAAATCCCCGTGTCATTTTGTCGAAATTGAGGATAAATTATTAAATCAAGATATAATATGGGGACAATATTGTCACGTCTTACCCTTTGACCAATTGATGTGATTATTCTAGTTATAACCTGTCTAGTCAATTCATTTTTTTAAAAAAGAGGCTTACAACTTGCTTTAAATTTTTTTTTACCCCGGTGACTCGGATAATTCATGTTCTCAGCAGAGAATGTGTTCCTATTTCCACAAATCTAAACAGGGTTATATTTTTTCTTCGCTAAGAGTACTTGAAATGTAGGTAAGATTTACAAAATCTAAGATGTCAGCATGCCTTATTAATCTGGATTCTGTAATTGATGGATGATTTCTGGTAGAATTTACCCGTCATATTTGACAAAGGGTTCTCCTTTTGCTCAAGACTTCATAGGTTGAAGTTTCAGCACAGTTCGTGTAAACTACTATAACATAATAATTTTACATTATGCATCGGTATATTGCCAGGTCTGGATCATATACGACTGGATAATAATTCTGGTTAAATGTGAGTAACTGTAAAAAAAAAAACGCAAAAAAAGTTTGCCATGGGCATTTTAAACCAGCTTCTTTTCAAACTTCGCTTCGTATTTATTTCGCCGCCGCCCAACGGCCTATACCTTGTATTATACATCTGGACCGTGACTAGTAACGTGTTCCCCGCCTATAGTGTGTGGGAACTACAAAAATTAGCCGATGAACAGTGCCTTAGTTTGACATTGAGATTATGAACCTCCCAACCATTAGTTATTTTTATCCCGTCTTGTAGTTGTGTATCTAACATTTATACGTTTTCTACTTATGTGTTACAGTAATTATGATTTGGCTATAATTTGCCGGACCCTAATTTTTTCCAGGATAATAGAGTTCTCCTCAGACTGCTGAAACTATCCTCTGTGGGGTTCAGCCTGAAAACCCTTTCTCTGAGACGCCCGGCATTGGACATTGGGCCTGTTGACTGCAAGTTGTACATCGATCAATGACTTGTATCAATGACAGATACCTGATCCAAGCGCTCCAGGCAACCGAACAGAATATTCCCATGACCTCAAAGTCGTCAACAGCGACGCAATAGACCATGTTTCCGACCGCGCGAGACATTCCGAGATATCGCGAGAATATGTGGTTCGCAGTGGACGTGTTCTCGCAACACAGGACAAACTGCGTAAAACAGGACAAGTCGCTAATTACGTTAAACACTGCATTAAATATATGAAGTTACAATCTTTGCTCAGTTCTGCACTTTTACTAGTTCTATACAAAGTTTGACCTGTATTACTAAGCTGGAATCCTGTTTCTACGGGCATGTATTAAAGTCTCGCGAGATCTCGCAATCAGCGGAAAATCGTCTATTGTTCCGTAGTCTTTGTGACACCAAGGCGTAGCATGAATCCCGTAAATGTGTCGAAAAGAGGAAAAGCATCCATCGGGACTGTATAGAAAGGAGAGTAAAGGCAGTAAGGTAATTATCTTGAGATGAGAATATTTCTTCCGAAAGGTAGAAAAGTGTATGATTGATAGATCATGGCACCGTGCGTTCACAGCGTGTGGCCGATGACGAATTTCAACAAATGTACGGGGTTCTTGTTTCGACGAACATCTCCGATTGGCATTCAACATGAGAGGCAGTGAATGACGTCAGCCTTGTCCGACTTATCTTTCGCCTTTCTCGAACTGCCTTCTACAAAACAGTGATCATTTTTACATGAGTTTAAAATAAGTCCGAAAACTCTTGCAAGGAGATTGAGACATAAAGAAACCAACTATTTCAAGTTTGTATCGGTAAACATAACAACATCGGTTTTGTTTGTTAATATATCTATTCTGTTGATAGTTGATCAGTGTTTTGAAAGATGGGGTGTCGTTAGTGATTTTGACTACTGCGTTTTCAGTGTTGAAATTTGGTGACGTAGTGTGAAGACGGAAGAGTTTATGCAAATTACTCAGCTGAATAAATCAAGAGATTTGATTGGTTAAAGGTTCACAGGATGAGTATTGGGCATTTCCAGACAATGAATACCGTGCTGGAAAAACTGTCCTCGTAACATGTCCCCATCAAGGTAGAACGCGCCTCGGGGACAGATATTCGGACTCTCAAATCTTTATGTACAAAATTTTATTTTTCTCCATAACATTAACACACGGATGGTGGACATTTTGAACTTTAAATATCGGTGAATCTTGGGTACTTTGTATCTCTGGTAACAAAATTTGCATGGTGAACACTGATTTTTATCCTTGATTTTGAAATAGAATGGTTGAAAGATTCCTTAAGGAAAGCTTGAGCAAAAGTTTTTCTTTCACTTTCGAGGATCATAATACCTTAAAGTAAATCTTTTCTGAAAGCCTAGATATCGGCAAATGCGTTGATTTGTGTTCAGTAAGCATTGTTTGTATATGGCTCACGTGACAGACAATTTGAATAACCCCAAATCGTTTTATCTTCCCCTGTACGAACGCTTCAGTGTTTGCGGTCAAAACTTGGGTGATCAAAGATTCTTAGATACATACATATTGCAAAGAGTGTACTGCGATATTTAGTCCGTGGGCTAGAGGGGGTCTACGTGCACCCCCCCCCCCCACAGGATAACAAACCTGTATTTTTCAGGACCCTTTGGATCCCTAGAATACGAAATGGAATTTTAACAGAAAAAATATAGGGACGCAATAGCTGTTATGATCATGTTTTGAAGGGTACCGCAAAATCACGATTTTCCAAGCCAAATGCATTTTCGTCAAATCTGTCTTCTTGTAAGTCATGTGCTGAGCTCATTTTTTAACATAACCTCACATGTTTGGTATCATTAGAAAGGGAATTTATTCTTCTTTAAGATGACATATTGCACTATGCAATATCTTCTACAGTTTTTGTCAAATATAACCAAAACTTACCCCTTACCCCAAAATTTAACATTACAAATTACAGAAAATCTCAAATTCTACCAATTTTTTAGCTAGGCATAATAAAAAATGCAATGATTTGTCTGAAATCTGTTTTATTTGATACAGGGACATGTCAGAAATATGAAATAGACTTTTAACAGAAAAAATATTGCGAATCTACAGCTGTAACAGTCATATTTTGAAGGGTACCGCAAAATCATAGTGTTGCAGATTTGCATGCCTTTTTGTTAAACCTGTCTTTCTATAAGTTATCTGCTGAGCTTGTTTTTGAATATTACCTGGCTTGTTAGGTATCATTAGAAAGATAATTTACTAATCTTTAGAATGACATATTGTAACATGCAATATCTTCTATAGTTTTCATGATATATAACCATAACTTACCCCATACCCCAAAGTTTACATTGAAAATTTCAGTCATAGCTAAAACCAAATTCTACCATTTTTTTAGCTTGACACAAAACATCTGGCCATTTTTGCTATTAAATCTATTCTATTTGTTACAGGTACATGTCAGAAATATGAAATAGACTTTAACAGAAAAATATTGAGAATCTACATCTGTATCAGTCATATTTTGAAGGGTACCGCAAAATCATAGTGTAGCAGATTTGCATGCATTTTTGTTAAAACTGTCTTCTTATAAGTTATCTGCTGAGCTTGTTTTTGAATATAACCTGGCTTGTTAGGTATCATTAGAAAGATAATTTACTAATCTTTAGAATGACATATTGTAACATGCAATATCTTCTATACTTTTCATGATATATAACCAAAATTTACCCCATACCCCAAAGTTTACATTGAAAATTTCAGTCATAGCTAAAACCAAATTCTACCATTTTTTTACCTAGACATATAAAATCTGGCCGTTTTTTGCTATTAAATCTATTTTATTTGGTACAGGAACATGTAAGAAATATGAAATAGACTTTAAACAGAAAGAATATTGGGATTCTATGGCTTTAACAGGCATATTCTGTGGAGTACTGCAAAATCACAGCAGTGCAGACTCATATGTGTTTTGTTAACTTTGTCCCATTGTAGGTCATCTGCTGCGCTTATTTTATCACATAACCATGTTTATTTGGTACCATTGAAAAGGTAATTTACTACGTTTTAAAATGACATATTGTTATATGCCATATCTTATATAGTTGTCATGGCATATGACGAAAACTTACCCCATACCACAAAGTTTATATCGAAAATTACTTTCGTAGCTATCGTCAAATTCTACCAATTTTCTAGCTAGACATAACAAATAAGGCAATGCTTTATATGAAATCTTTTTATTTGATATGGGGGAATGTCAGAAATATGAAATAGACTTTTAACAGAAAATATATTGGGACTCTACAACTGTAACAGTCATATTTTGAAGGGTCTCGCAAAATCACAGTATTGCCAACTCGCTTGCTTTTTTGTTAAATCTGTCTTCTTAAAAGTCATCTGCTGAGCTTGATTGTTGACATAACCTGGCTTGGTAGGTATCAATAGAAAGGTAATTTACTAGTTTTTAAAATGACATATTGTAATATGCAATGTCTTGTTTAGGTTTCATGAAATAGGACCAAAGCTTACCCCATACCCCAAGGTTTACACAGCAAATTACTGCAAATCTGAAACTCTACCATTTTTTACAATTTATTAACTTTATATACCAAAGGCAATGCTTGTATGCAATCTATGAAATATGTGTTTTTGTTAAAAAAGTATGTTAAAAATATGAAATTAACTTTTAACAGGAACATAATATGATTTTGTAGCCTTTTGGATCATATTTGGAAGGGTACCCAGGTATCAGGGCAAATTTGCCGAAACACATACATTTGCAATATGAGGGTTCCCCCTCCAAAATGATCCAAATGGTTACTAAATTGTATCATCTTCCCGTTAAATGTTAATTTTATACTTGTGACATACTTTTGTAACAAATAAATCAGATTTTAAACAGAATTGCCTTTTGTATTATGTGCAGCAAAAATGGTAGAATTTAAGATAAGCTGTAATTTGCGATTTGAACTTTTTGGGTATGGGGTAAAGTTTGACCATATTCCAGGAAAACTATGAATGACATTGTATATTACAATATGTCATCTTAAAGAAGAATAAATTTCCCTACTTATGATACCTCACAAGCCAGGTTGTGTCACAAAATAAGTTCAGCAGATGACTTACAAGAAGAAGAATTTAACAAAAAAGGTGCCAGTTTGCGGTACTGCGATTTTGCATTTCCCTTCAAAATATGGCTGTTACAACAATACAGTCCAAATATTTTTTCTGTTAAAAGTCTATTTCATATTTCTGACATGACCCAGTACAATATACTACAGGTTTAATACCGAAAAAGAGCTATTTTTATCATGTCTAGCTAAAAATTCACGGAATTTGATCACGTTATCTATGACAATACTTTCAATATAAACCTTGGGGTATGGGGTATGTTTTGGTCATATTCCATAAAAACTATACAAGATATTGCCTGTTACAATATTTCATTGTAAAGACTATTTAATTACATTTTCAATGATACTATACAATCCCGGCTATAATCAATAACAAGCTCATTAGACGACATATAAGATGACAGATTTAACAAAACACATGCGAATCAGGAATACTGAGATTTGCTGTACCCTTCAAAATACAGCTGTTACAGCTATAGAATCCCAATATTTTTTCTGTTAAAAGTTCATTTCATATTTCTGATATGGCAAAGTACAAAATAAAACAGATTTCATACAAAAAATTGCCTAATTTTTATGTCTGCGTAAAAAAATTGCTTGAATTTGACATTAGCTATGACAGTAGTTTTCGATGTAAATTTTGGGGTATGGGGTAAGTTTTGGTCATATTTAATAAAAATCTGTACAAGATATTGCATGTTACAATATGTCTTTTTAAACATTAGTAAATAATCTTACTAATGATGCCTAACAACCACGTTATATTCAAAACAAGCTCAGCAGTTGACTTAAAAGACGATAGATTCAACAAAAATGCACGCAAGTCAGGAATACTGAGATTTTGCGGTACCCTTCAAAATTTGACTGTTACAACTACAGAATTCCAATCTTTTTTCTGTTAAAAGTCTATTTCATATTTTTACATGACCCATTACCGAATGAAATAGATTTCATACAAATAAATGTCAGAATTTATATGTTTAGGTAAAGAAAATGGTAGAATTTGATTTTAGCTATGACTGACATTTTCAATGTAAACTTTGGGGTATGGGGTAAATTTTGGTTATATATCATAAAAACTAATGAAATATATTGCATGTTACAATATAGCATTCTAAAGATTAGTAAATTATCTTTCTAATGATACCTAACAAGCCAGGTTATATTCAAAAACAAGCTCAGCAGATAACTTATAAGAAGACAGGTTTAACAAAAATGCATGCAAATCTGCTACACTATGATTTTGCGGTACCCTTCAAATATGACTGTTACAGATGTAGATTCTCAATATTTTTTCTGTTAAAAGTCTATTTCATATTTCTGACATGTACCTGTAACAAATAGAATAGATTTAATAGCAAAAATGGCCAGATTTTTTGTGTCAAGCTAAAAAAATGGTAGAATTTGGTTTTAGCTATGACTGAAATTTTCAATGTAAACTTTGGGGTATGGGGTAAGTTATGGTTATATATCATGAAAAGTATAGAAGATATTGCATGTTACAATATGTCATTCTAACGATTAGTGAATTATCTTTCTAATGATACCTAACAAGCCAGGTTATATTCAAAAACAAGCTCAGCAGATAACTTATAAGAAGACAGTTTTAACAAAAATGCATGCAAATCTGCTACACTATGATTTTGCGGTACCCTTCAAAATATGACTGTTACAGATGTAGATTCTCAATATTTTTTCTGTTAAAAGTCTATTTCATATTTCTGACATGTCCCTGTAACAAATAGAATAGATTTAATAGCAAAAATGGCCAGATGTTTTGTGTCAAGCTAAAAAAATGGTAGAATTTGGTTTTAGCTATGACTGAAATTTTCAATGTAAACTTTGGGGTATGGGGTAAGTTATGGTTATATATCATGAAAACTATAGAAGATATTGCATGTTACAATATGTCATTCTAACGATTAGTAAATTATCTTTCTAATGATACCTAACAAGCTAGGTTATATTCAAAAACAAGCTCAGCAGATAACTTATAAGAAGACAGTTTTAACAAAAATGCATGCAAATCTGCTACACTATGATTTTGCGGTACCCTTCAAAATATGACTGTTACAGATGTAGATTCTCAATATTTTTTCTGTTAAAAGTCTATTTCATATTTCTGACATGTTCCTGTATCAAATAGAATAGATTTAATAGCAAAAACGGCCAGATTTTTTGTGTCAAGCTAAAAAAATGGTAGAATTTGGTTTTAGCTATGACTGAAATTTTCAATGTAAACTTTGGGGTATGGGGTAAGTTATGGTTATATATCATGAAAACTATAGAAGATATTGCATGTTACAATATGTCATTCTAAAGATTAGTAAATTATCTTTCTAATGATACCTAACAAGCCAGGTAATATTCAAAAACAAGCTCAGTAGATAACTTATAGAAAGACAGGTTTAACAAAAAGGCATGCAAATCTGCAACACTATGATTTTGCGGTACCCTTCAAAATATGACTATTACAGCTGTAGATTCCCAATATTTTTTTGTTAAAAGTCTATTTCATATTTCTGACATGTCCCTGTGTCAAATAAAACAGATTTCAGACAAATCATCGCATTTTTTATTATGCCTAGCTAAAAATTGGTAGAATTTGAGATTTTCTGTAATTTGTAATGTTAAATTTTGGGGTAAGGGGTAAGTTTTGGTTATATTTGACAAAAACTGTAGAAGATATTGCATAGTGCAATATCTCATTTAAAGAAGAATAAATTCCCTTTCTAATGATACCAAACATGTGAGGTTATGTTAAAAAATGAGCTCAGCACATGACTTACAAGAAGACAGATTTGACGAAAATGCATTTGGCTTGGAAAATCGTGATTTTGCGGTACCCTTCAAAACATGACCATAACAGCTATTGCGTCCCTATATTTTTTCTGTTAAAATTCCATTTCGTATTCTAGGGATCCCAAGGTTCTGAAAAATACAGGTTTGTTATCCTGTGGGGGGGGGGGGTGCACGTAGACCCCCTCTAGCCCACGGACTTATTGGTTTGTGGTCCTGCATCATTTTCTGTGACGCGTCAATTTCTCGGCTGGTGATTGATCCCTGTCTAAAACCTTAAAGAGTCAACAACAAACTCATCCTCTATGGGGCAGATCAATAGTTGGTCCAACTTTCGACCAGAAACGCTTGCAGTATTGGTACAAAGAAAGATAAATACGATTTTAGAGGTTATTCAAATTTACTCTAACAAGATCTTTACGTACATAATCAATGGTTATAGAATACAAATCACAGCATTCACTGGTATGTAGCTTATCATAAAATATCTACCATAACGAGGTTACTAGTTTCTCGCAGAAAATTCATTGTTTGGAAAGGCCATACACTTGCCCTTGAGCCTAAAATTAGATTTCCTACACCAGCATAGTTTTATAGTTGTTCAGATGACAATAAGACAAAAAACTTCATACCAATTTCTTTGCAACAACGAAGGCCATCATCGCATCGCAAATGCCAGGGCGTTACTGAAATATTTTACAAGCCATCCCCGGTAATTATTTTTGCTGGTTCCCTGCGTATGACTAGACAATTTGCGATAATGTGTTGTTCCAGAACAGAGAAATTACATCAGACGAGTGCTCCGGAACTTTTTACATTGATTAGGAGTATTTCTTCAACCGATTTTTCTTATTCGGAAAAAATTGCTGAGGCTATACTTGATATTCCAAAACCCTTGATATTTGTGATTTTCCAATAACACTGCAGATCGGCCCACCGCTCACGGCGAAATTCGCACCAATTTTCACTTCTTGCTCGTGAAAAGCAAGCGGTTTCCGTGAATCAAACGTTCTCTCAATATAACTGAAGGTCGCTGGAAATAACAGGGAAGGCATTCACTAAATAAATTTTATGAAAATTTTAAGTAAGAATATCTCTGCTACGGACTCAATATCAATGCCTTCCTAAAGTTGTGACGTGGGTAAAATAATGGGAAACCTCCTTAAAGGTATTTCTACGAAATGACGTCTTGATGGCTCATCAGTGCGCATCATACTTAACTTCTTTCGCAAGAAATTAAGCTGTACCCTCAGAGGAAAACGACAAAGTGTACTAGTTTTGATGCTATGTATCGTCTTCCCTTCCTGATCTGTGATGTAGGGCGGATTTATTACTCGTGACTATACCCATAACAAGATAAATCACGAGTAAAGCAAGGGAGAAACTCGCCCTCGCAGACGAACTATAATGCAATCACATACGCTTCCGTTTACCCCGTTTTGTCGTCACATTATTAGCCTGATTTTTATTTTGTTTGCAATTTGGCTCCGCGGTTAGTCCGAGGCTTCCGTGTGTATCAACATTTTGGATTCATCGTCTTGGTCGAGAAAAACATACCACCAAACTAATTACAATGTTGATAACGGAGAACGTGCCCAATAAATGGTGCGTCGATAGCGATCAGTGTTTCGCTATCATAACGTAAGGCCCCAGTGTGTATGTTTATTGTACTTTTTATATCGTGCTTCTCATGAATTGCATTTTTGTGTTTGTTTGTTTGTTTGTTTGTTTGTTGTTTGTTTGTTTGTTTGCTTGTTTGTTTGTTTGTTTGTGTATGTGTGTGTTTTTTTTGTGTATTGATGACACTTAAACAGATTTTGCCTTCAGCAGATTGTTGCGTAGTTATAAAAAATGATCTTATAGTTTTTTGCGTCGATAAGTAATTTTTTCATCTTTATAAAATATTCTAAAAGTTCTATTGTTCTAGACACAAAGGCCCCACGTATTTTTCTTTATAAGCATTGTTTTTCCTGTGTGTGTGTTTTTGTGTGTGTGTATAAAAATATATATATATATATATATATATAATATATATATATATAATATATATTATATATTTATTTATTTATTTATTTATATATATTTATATATATAATATATATGTGTGTGTGTATATAATATCTTCCTCAATGCGAGGTTCATGCATAATCTCCATTGAAAATAAGATATTAATATCCATATATCCATATATTAATATCCACTATTTACATATGTTCACAACCATCGTGACTCAGGAAATAAGCGTTAAGTTAACGGGAGAGAGGCGGAAGAGAAAATGGGAGGGGGCACGAAAAAAACCATGGGTGTTAAAGGGGGTCCTTGAAAATTCCAGAGTACCATAAGGAGGCCTCCAACTTTTCACTCAATGCAAATCATACCGATTAATTACTCTGAGCAGGGCAGAAAACAAATCTTTCAAAAACCAGTTTTCTGAGGCTATCCAATGAAACAGCTGTATTTCAATGACTGGTGATCTTGTGATCACTATATAAAATTTCTTGTACACAATTGCCCTCTCAATCACTATATGCTAGTGAAGTTTTCAAAGATACTTAAATGCACAGACATTACCAGCTTTGTATGGAAAAATGTTCATAGTTTTCATCATAGACAATTATGTATAACTGTTACAGTGAAATGACACTTTTGGTTGAAATTCCAAAATCAAATTACTTGTACACGTTTGATTTTCTAATCACCATATGGTAGTGAAGTACATTTATATCATAGGAAGGAACCCCAATTCAATGACTGGGTGATCGTGGTATCTTTCGCTGGCTGATGCCCTTTAGTCTGACTGTGTAACTTGTAGTGTAACAAGGTGTAAGTGTTCTTTGCGCAATGACAAAATGTCAAAAGACGAATGCACAAAATGATACATTCTCTCGAAGTATCGCGGCCAACTATCGAAGTGTCTCGACATGATAGGCTTCCACTCATCACAACATGTTTAATGCGCTCATGGGAATCAAAGTGTGGTTTTGTGTGATTCAGCAACAGTATGGCGTTATTCTGACTTTTCGACAAAAGCAACTCGATTCCCTCTCCGTCTCTCCAGCGTACGAAGACGTTACAGATGAACTGTTCTTCCGCACACATATCGACACAATATCAGATACTAAAGAGTGTGTAGTATATCGAAGGTATGGACCAATTCGGTTTCACTCTTAAGCTTTATGTAGTTATACCCCTGCAGTACATTGTTATGCGCCCCCAAACCAAGTTAAGTCAGTGTGTTTCCCTTTGCAATGAGAGGCGCCTTGGATAAAAAGCCTCCCTCTTACACAAGGAAAATATTCTACCAGACACAAGACGCGAGGAAGAGTCGAAATGTCACGTGTGACGTAGATCAGTTGCTATGGCACCGCCAGATTATTCTCCCAACATTGCATCTACCTGAAATACTGGATGGAAGTTTTAGTCTCGTCAGTTTAAGTGGAGTTTGCGTCGAGAGTGCACGGCTTTGCGACATTCAACGTGTACCTCTTGTCAAACCGCAAGGTAGGTGCGTTTTATGGAATACAAATGCTTGCCAATGTCAAATCCTGCAAGTTGTGTACACATCATAACATATTTTCTATGCAATCATGTTTTTCCAGCATTATTTTCATTGATTAGTGTTGCCATGTTCTCACCATCCGTGCAATTTGATCCGCTTTTTTGCAATATATTTTGATATTTGGTATATGTTGTAGATTCCTTGTGCAAAGACTTTCTTAATTGCCTGAAATAACAAATGCGCGCCTTGAATACATACATACATACATACATACATACATACATACATACATACATACATACATACATACATACATACATACATACATACATACATACATACATACATACATACATACATACATACATACATACATACATACATACATACATACATACATACATACATACATACATACATACATACATACATACATACATACATACATACATACATACATACATATCGAGATCACATACGATAAAAATCAGTAATATTTTACGCAAGAAAATTTGAATCCTTTAACAGAACGTCTCATTAAAGCTGTTTTCTACAAGACGGCCATGCACGACTAAATGGAGGCGGGCTGATAATTTTTCGGCAGCAAACAGACGTAGCTAGGTAGAACCCGAGGGCTGTGTCGGATGTTTCCTAATGGAAACCGTCAGAGTTTAAAAAGTTGTTCTGCTATCAGGGTCCACCTTAATGCATATTTTTTATCTCTTTCTCCGCTTGATTCTATGAAAAAAAAATGCATATTCCTATTTGAAGATGTTGAATATCTACGAGGAAAATTGGACAGCAAAGGTCAAATTAGTCAAAATATGAAGGTTGATGTGTTTCAGTAAGTCAGATTAGCTTTCAACATAGAAAAGCTCGATGTGAGTCGGAATTTTCATCTACAGACGAATTATCATGAACGCATTGAAGGGGCTTAAACAGCTATAGTTACATCCAACCTGAGTACTTATTATAAAAGAAAAGCGATAGATAGATGGATATCTTACCATAAGACTTTTGTTTTCACTTGGTGAAATTGTACTCTATGTCGCATTTTATTCAACTTCGTTGGTCGTTCCGCACGTACGTTTACAAACAAGCGGGCTTGTTGGCATTTTATCGCCAATGGACTGTCACGTGTCTTGCTTGATTACTGTCCACATAAGACAATGCATAGCATCATTGTAAACGGCGTTACCGACGATCGTTTGGAAAGCCTTCCTATACTTCCAGAATAGGTAGATTACTAGGTTATGGCAAAAAGTCGTTATGGCAAAAAGTCTTCGCCATTATGATTATCAAATCAATGCAATATCGTCACCTGACAAATTCTAATTTGGAGCAGATTTTTTTGCTATGATATGCAAACACTAAGTTTATTTACATGAATCAGTGGGCTCTCTAAGTTCAACAAACCTTCCTGTAAATCAATGTGTTCGTAATTTTTGACTTCCTTTTAGGTTTCACAAAAAAAGGTGAGGGACTTGTCTGTATCGCGGATGGTCGTGTCATAGTATGGGAAGAAGAATGACTTGGGAAAGGCGTGCTTTGCAAGTCGCCCTCGCACTCTCCGTTCTTAACTTCCAAAGCTCCTGCAGGGCTGAAAATTTCACCGTTGGCTTTCTGATAAGCTCTGTACACTTTTTCCAGTTCAGTGCGCTGCGAATCGGAGCCGCCGTCAACGTCGCCGTCGACAGAATAAATGATGACACCGACATCCTGCCCAACGACACGCTGCGCTTCACACATTACAATAGCGCCTGCAACAACAGGGTATCGCTCGATCGAGTGGTGACGTCCGTCCAAGGGGACCGGGTTGTAGGACTCATCGGGCCGGCATGCTCAACAGCGGCTGAGGCAGCGGGCTTGTTGGCATCGCAGTGGAATGTGCCGATGATCTCGTACCTTGCGTCGTCGTCAAAGCTGTCAGATAAATCGGTGTACGACACCTTCGCTCGCACCGTATCGCCTTACTCGAAGGAGGCGCAAGCCGTCGTTACAACTTTACTCAAATTTGACTGGTGCCACATTGGCCTGCTTAGCCTCACACGTGGGTACTACGTCTTTCTCACGGAAGGCATTCAAGAGTACCTGACCAGGGCCAACTGCACTTACGAAACAGTAGAGTTTGATTCGTACAATGCAAGTGTGTACGATAGTTATTTGACAAAAACGGCTAAAAAAGCAAGAAGTAAGTAATGAACTTATTGTTCTTAAAACATGCACTAGTACCAGGTCATAACTTACAAATTTGATACATTTTGGTGTATGCTATTAGAATATGACTTCAACCGGACTGATAGAGATTATGCATCATGTACAAGTCTAAATACATTACATTCATATACATGAAAACACCATTACTGGAACCAAAAGAGATGTTTCTGTTTGACCGGTAACAGAAGGTTCTGTGGCCTACACCACCGTTAGCCGTGTGGAAGGGAGACGACACAAAAGTTGGACTCAACATAGAGAACTTGCAACCTTTTTGAAGCTAGATGTATAATATATATATAAATGTTCACTGTATGTTAAAGGGAAACCGTCGTCGGAACTGCGGCTGTGCTAGTTTCTTGTTAAAAAAACAATGTATTTCGTGCACGATATCTAGATGCACCTCGTCATCATACATGTAGCTGCAACATTTAAATTATACAATGTAGATTATAACAATTATGTTTTAACTTTCATCAATCACGATCGTACCTTGGATACAGTGTTGCTATGGGTCCAATACGACCTTTGGGCGCAGTTCCGACCGTATCCCTTTAATGAACGAAGAGCATTTGTTGAATCAAACTTCTATAGGCTATATGAGTCAGAGAAATTAAACTGATGCGTGGTACATCAAATCAAATTTTCTCTCTTAATATTTGCGACTTTGTGTATAACGCATTTAAAGGACATGAAATGGTCTCCCCTCCCCTTTTAAGCTTATATATGCATCGGACCAACTTCATATGATGTAATCACAATTATATTTTGACCAAAATCCAGTATTTGTCCGGTAAAATCCGGCAAAATTCGCTATTTATGGATGACACTTTAGACCAACTATTTTTAGTAGAACGGTCATTCCTTAATAATCTGTGCGTAGGGGGACCTTCGCTAGAACAATCCACGTTCTATACAGAACATGTTTGATACTGATGAACTATACTTCGGGAGATTAACATTAGAAAGGTGCATTATAAATACGGAACATAGTCGGCAGCACATTTGAAGGTTTGGATTACAAGAAACTAATAACTTATTTGTCTTGTCGACATAACATTAAATGAAGATAATAAGTTAACGAGAGGGGGGGGGGTTAAATCGTAATGTGGCTCAATATGATGACGTCAAAGACATATCTGATAATCGAAGGTGATGAAATTACTAGGTCAAAGAGTACAACACATAGCTCTCGTCAGCAGAATGAATTGCTTCTTCGGTGTTTCTTTTAGTGATGTATTCGTATGTAACGCAACAAAAAAATCGATATAAGGCCACAGATAATCATTGGGTATACGGAAGGTAGTCTACCACGCGTTCGTATGGTCTGAGACCCCTGAATTTGTGTGCTTATTTCGTAACACATACAGGCAAAGTGGTCTTTCCAAGATATCCTGTCATCGAGAGGTGCACTCAGAACTTATAACTGCAAAACAAACTAACGATTCAACAGACAACGATTCAATTCGCCACTCTCGTTTGTCGGTTCAACTTTTAAGGAGATGTGATGAGAAGACTCCTAGTTTTCTAAACATTGTCTCCTATAAAATTGGAAGAGCTCCAACTCACCATTGTCAGTCACTCATCAGTTGGTAAAACGTCGATATTTATAGTTTCATATATTGTCTTTATACCATCTTTAAGTCCGGCAATTGCATACATTATGTAAAGTAGTAGAATCTACGGAGAGAGGCCATGCATTTATGAAGTGTTACTGTAACAGCGTAAATAAAATAGAACCTTATGGAACTCCCACATTTGACTACAATTTGAAAGGTGGGATTGAAACCAGCTAATAAATCCATCCGAAAAGTGATAGGTGAGAGTTTCTTCCAAAGGAATATCATAGTTTACAGTCAGTAGCCTTCGAAAGATCAAGTAAGACAACGCCATCGATATTGACTACTTGTTTATCAGTAAGCTTAAGCTTAATGCTTTTTCTCTAAAACCAGACCGGCAATTCAAGAATAAATTGGAACACAAGTCATCAGAGTACGGTTACTATGTTTTCAGGTGGTTTTAAAGAGCTAGTATGATAGAGGAAGACGAGAATTCAAAAGATAATGGACACTTCTTGAACATTTGTACAAAGGAGCCACTCAAACATACATTTAAGAGCGTGGGGAAAAACAGACTCATCTTGAACAAGCTTAAAAGGGAATTTATCGGTAATTACGGGAGTAGTGAGTTTCACGAGCTCACGCTGGACATCATACAAACGAAATACTAATACCTAGCAACTTAAACATTCGCCCTCGATTGGAACACAGTCCGTCGCGTGTGGAGTGATTGCGATTGCAGGGATTTTAAAAGTGTGTTCACTTGTGAATTAATAAATAACTGAATCCCTGCAACTTTCCAAAAAAAACAGCGACGGAAAAATGATCAGGAATTCAACTGGTTCGGTACTAGTAAAATAATCGCAATCATACCAATCCATTATCCAATAACACTAGGTCAGAATTTGTAAGACAATACCGGTAGTTGTAAACATAGATACAAAACAGCACAGAACAGACAGTAAATAGACGGTACACAAACAAAGTCACATTCATGAAAGAAAGGTATATGGACCTCTGGCCAGAAGACCAAGAAGTGATGTCAGGTGTTTCGAAAATAGTAAGCGCATCCTGCCCCACATGTGGCACCCGCCATATATTAATCTGTAAGTCAGATAGGTAGTGGTCACTAACTAAGGCCCCATGTCACCGATGCCATCAGTGATCATTTGTCGAAGAGAGATATTGTATTTCTCTACTTTTATCTATTTATTTAATAAAATGATTGTTGAAGGTGATAGGGATATCGACGATGAGTTGAATAGAAACTTCACCAGTTTCTGAAAATTTGACTAATACAAGCATTAATTAGAGTTCACAAAGCTATGACGATGAGTGCGCCCTTAATTGATACTGATATATTGATATTAGTAATTGGTTAAACAAATAGATGGACAGGCAGAAATATTAAATTTGCACATTTACGCTCGAAGGAATTACTTGCTACAAAGTGCACCCATGCACGCGCCCAAGTATGAATTGTGTATGGTCATATTTCACGTTCAACTCAGATTAACAGATGGTATTCAAATACTAAGAAAGAAGCATTACCGTATCTGTTTTTTGATATGTGTATGCTGTCGCACCGAGTGTTTATATTAGTTTACCTAGAAACAAGAAATCAATGATACTTATTTATAATCTTAGGTGTTCTATTTCCAATTTTTCATAAGCCTCTCTGTGAGTATGTAGATGCATAATTGATTATTTTGTTAAGTAGACGAGTGTTCTTCAGTACTGTAAAAAATACTTATAATCCGTTTTCTTTCTTACTTTCCAGTCATCTTCCTCGCGATGTACCCGTCGCAGGTCAGAGATATGATGCTGTTGGCTCTTGATAAGGGATATCTGAAGACAGGGGAATACATATTCATAACTTCCCTGAGGCTTATATCCGCGGCGTTTTCGGTTAGTAAGTTTAAAGACATGAACAACTTCATAACACACAAGGGTTGGCACCCCATTTCCCTGCATTTCAAGCCCGAGCAGGAGTTAATTTTATACGTTGGATTTGCATATCGTCCTCTCTGACTGCTTTCTCCAATCCCTAGTTCTCGTATTACTGGTTATCGACATCGACTGTATATACGATTTTTAAGTCCTCAAGGCTTGTTTTCCTTTGAAAGTTATGCACAGTTAGTCAATTTGCTCAGAGGTAGGCCTAAAGCTGATAAAAAAGCCTACCCCTTACAAGTCCCAGAACAAATATTGGACCCTACCAAACAACGAATTCTCTGCGAAACATCAAGTTTGCCACCTCGTGAAAGTAAACATTTTCCGAAATCCAAGATATTGGCGAATGCTGTGATTTGTATTTTTATATAATAGTCGTTTTAAGTATCACGCGATAACCAATTATGATAACCTTTACAAAAGCGTTCTTACCGCGCCCTTTTCGAACTCTGCAGCGTTTCTGGTCGAATATTGCATGATCAAAAGCTATTTTTATTTGATATGCTGGATCGATTTCCATGACATGAAAATTTTCTGGCCGGTGATTAATGTACTGTCTAACACCTTTTAACAATCTGCAACAAAAATCATAGGATATATAACAAAGTAAAGACACTTTTTTCGGTTCATTGTCAGTAATTGATGCAAATTTAGAGGAGGGTAAAACTGATATTTAGAAGTTACGAAAATTTACTTTCACATGATCCTTGTGACAAATATGATTTAAAAAATACAAATGACAGCATTTGCCGCCGACATCTAGACTTTCAGAAAATGCATATAGTTGTTTCCAAATAATTTATTGTTTTTAAAGGACCTAACACATGTCCCGGGTGTTTGCTTTGGGTTTCAAATTCCGTCATAAGATAATACTAAACTTATCATGCAGGTATGGTTTAGCATGATGGACTTGATAAAATCAAACTTGCCTCACTATCGCAACATATCAAATGTTTCAAGACTGCTTAGCAATTGTTTTTTGATAATTGCTGGAAACATTGATCGTACATAGATGTGTCCTTGACAATCAAATGCTGTTGGGCATATCAGTTTACGCAGCATTTTTCACGAAATGAGCTCTCTGATTAAGAAATACGCCTCAAAATGTGCTCGGTCGATAATTTTGTTGTTAAGATCTTTCCGATGAACGTTACATCTACTTTTGCTGGCACATTGTTAGACTGTATAATATTACCTTGTACAGCAATACTTCAAGTATTGCTTCTTCAAGGTTCTATGAAACTTGACGCCAATGTTGTCCCAAAAATGGCTCTCGAATAACGAGTTAATTGGCTACGGTATTACAATAAGGCTTTTATTCGTTTTGTGTAGAAAAATCCGCTCATCAAAACGTCTGCCCTAGGCTTGCAAATTTTACAAGATTTTATTAAAAGATTGGATGTACATGTCCATAGTAATTTAATACCTACCGACCTACTTACGTACAGTAATATACACAGTAATACATACTGTGATCTCTCCTGCTTTTTCAATGTTAATTTCACGTGGGTTTTATAGTTCAATAGTGTATGTTTATAATTTGTCACTCTCTCGACAGCGTTTGACTAATTATGATGGTCATACCTATCAACAATTTGCAAATCCATGGCCAATGCTTGACAGACTCGCCCATGTCACAGATACCACATGCTAGCATAATTTACAGAGTTTAAGAGTGGAACATTATGCAAATTTTGTAAATTTGCTTGTATTCTATTCTTTTTAGTAGGTATAAGTGGAATTTGTGCATGATTTATTCTTTGTAATACTATTAGCAAAGTTCAATCGAGCTGATAGTTTGCTGTTACTTTTCTCACGGTTTTCGTCTGATATTCATGCACACAGAAAAGTAAAGTTGGTAGCGAAAGACCAGAATTCTTCTATAGCTATATACTTAAGTTATAATTCACATACATGCTTTATATATTTTTGAGAGTGCTGCGCGCTTCAAAAGGTACAGAATTAAAATAACAAAACTAACGTTATAATCGATCGGAGTTTTTTGAAGTCAAGCCCTGTGCCATTGACACGCGGAAAAACGATCTTCTTACCGTTTCCTACATAAATGCGGAATGTGGAAATAGTCGGGAGAGATCTCCTATAACATAGAGAATGGGACATGCTTTCTTTCGTCAGTGAAAAAAGCACCTATCTTATATGACTCTTGGGGCAGTATCCCGGAGAAGGTATACTTAACCAAGAAATTGAGTCACATTTTATACTCGTTTGTCGACTTGCGATTATTCGAAAACTTGACACACAAAGTTTGTTGGTTAACTTGTACACAGAACAGCCAGGTCAGCTAAATTTAAATCAACAAATCGAGAATTAAGGGAAAGGCAGTTAAAACCCCATATTTGTTACATTATTTCTTTCACATTCAGAAGCCCTGCATGGAACTACTCAAAGTTTGAATTGACGATCTTCCGCTGATTGCGAGATCTCGCGAGACTTTAATACATGCCGGTCGAAACAGTTTCCAGCTTAGTAATACAAGTCAAACTTTGTATGGAACTAGAAAAAGTGCAGAACTGAGCAAAGATTGCAACTTCATATATTTTATGCAGTGTTTAATGTAATTAGCGACTTGTCCTGTTTTACGCAGTTTGTCCTGTGTTGCGAGAACACGTCCACTTCGAACCACATATTCTCGCGATATCTCGGAATGTCTCGCGCGGTTCGGAACATGGTCTGAATTGTGAACGAGGTTAATTAATTGTGATTCATATTACTGAATGGCAAAACCCGCGCACACATACCTGTATACATATGTACCACTATAATTGAAACATTTGTACCAACGAAAAGCATCGTCCCTTTAAATCTTGAAAATATACTTGTATCTTGTATCAGGCTCGAAAAATAATACTGACACACATCTGCCAATAAACAAGTTTTTAAGGCTTGTGCTTACAGCACTTGAAATAGTCAGAAATTACACCACTGTATACACCCCTGTAGTATATATCATGTTCCAGGCCTGTGCATGCAGATCTGAAATCTGTTCAACTTTCCAGGCCCTGTAATATATGGTTGTCTCTCAGGGTCTGTCACAGGTACCGATCACACTGTGTAACAAACATGTTATGAAATCTACCAGTGGTTTTGTAGATGTACATGTAAGGCTTATGTGATGTCCAACTTAAATTGCTAAAAATGTAGCTGAAATTATCAACAGAGCCTAGGAAATGATTGCTTTATAACACTTTCTACTCTAGCCCTTTGCCCATGCATAGACCGACCAGTGACGGCCAATTAATTAAGGTAGATCGCGCCTCGGGGACTGATAGTTCGACTCTACCAGTTGTGGGTCCGGAGTTCATTTTAGAGGATGATTGAAAGTTTCATTCAGGAAAGTTTGAGCAAAAGTTTAAGTCTTTCACTTTCGAGGTGCATACTAACTTAAAAATGACTCTGACAGCACGTTTGCAAGTGTAGACGTCTGTTAGGCAGTAACTTTATGCAGATCACGAAAAAAATACATCCGCTGTCATTTTGTATTTACCTATTTACAAAATGTGTGTTTATAAAGTATGACAACCATTTCTTTTGATGTTCGAAGCGTGAGTTGTCATAAGTAATCACAGCGTTTTCATCTAAATGCGTGTCTTATCACATATTTGACACCGCGGGAGACAACGTTTCTTTTGATTCTTACGTCACTTGTCTCTGATAGATGTAACGAAAGTCGCCGTTTCGTTCATAACCAAAGATGTTTTCACTCCTGAGGACACGCGAGCGTCGTAAGAGAAATCGAATAAGATAGCTTCAATGACCAACTTGAGTGTTTCTAAAAGCTCTGTAATCCGAATCAAGTAGGCAGTCGTTTTGAAAAAAAGATCGTTTTCGTCAAAAAACCATGGCAACTGCATCGACTGAAAATTGAATGACTCTTATTCGTTTTGATCACCATGTATATGGAAACGGATAAACTGCCTTTGAGACAACCTCAATATTCAGTAGACTCTTAGAAAGCTTCCGCTGCCGGAGGACCAGCACTTGGATCTTATAGTATTTCGTAATTCTGGTATAAGAGGATTCCGAGTCGGACCAAGATAAGAAATATCCTTTGGGCCATCGATAAAGAACAGTGTGCGTTTTTGCCTTTAGTGTCACGTCGTTATCACAGACATTAATGGAAAATCCGTACTCTATCACAATAAATTAGAAAAAACAGTTAGATGACTGCAGAAATTGCATATTTCGACGCCAACGCAAACTCTAATACCAGGATTGATTGAAATGGTTGTAATCTATGAGATTAGAGCGTTCTGCCAGTATCAAGCGCTTGTTTCGTGATATTGGATGAAATGTCACTATCCTAGCATTGCGCTTAAGCCCTTCCTTTTTCTTTTAGTTTCCATTTTTTCAGAAATTTCATCATGCAAGTATAGAGATAAAAGCTTGTGGCGTTGTGTTAGCGTCGATATGAAATACAATGCACTGACAGGCAAAGATCAAATCGTTTACACTCGCCGGCATAAAAAACTGCGGGCGAAAGACATGATGGTGCTTTCATTGTAATTCAGTCCACTTTTGCAAACGGACGGGGATTTCCTTCTTCGGTTGCGTCCGTAGGGATATCTTAGGTTCAGTGCAACCGCATAAAGTGATTTGACAATGTAACATGGCCTGTCTTAACGTGGAAATAATTTAGCGGAGTACGAAACCGAGATTGAAATGCTATCGATAGTGCCCTGGAGTGAGGTTGACTTGCTCTAATTTACGACAGGCGTCCGACCTCTGCCATCAATCAAGGCAAAGGAAATCCATTTAGATCTTTCAGGAAAACAACCCTAATTTATTGGTACGCTAAGCGAACTGGAAATCGAATATTAGGAATGTAAACATTAGGGAACTTAGGACTACAGCGTCTGTGAAAGTTATACACCAACAGAACGTCCCTCTACACTGTATTCATCGCAGGCTCCTATTTCCAAATTTGCAACTCTTGTGCTAATTTGTTGAATTCTTATATTGATGGAATAGCTTTTTTTCTATTAATAGCCATCGATGGAAAAGAAGCTGCTTAATGTAGGAAGGTATACCTTCGGTTTATTGAACAGATCGATACCTCATCAGTTGACAGGTAGCATCTGTAATGAATCCGGGAGACGCCAGCCTCGGCACGCGATAGAAATCTCTCTCGAATGTGATGTTACATAAAATAATTCTGGTGACAGCCATCAACTCACCTCTCCACATGCAGGAAACATATTCAACTCTCACAGACAAGTATTCGCCATATCGAGGAGCAGGAAACATCCGGGATCAGAAAGCCATTGAAACGATGAGATGTACCTTGTATTTTTATTTCCAACCCACGAGAATATATCTCACATGCATCACGATTACCTTTCTAAATATTTTACTACAAAAATAGGCGCTTGATCATTAAAAACTTACAAGTATTAAGATACTATGCGCTTTAAAAGTGAAAGACTTAAAATTTTGGTCAAACTTTCCCAATGAACCTTTCAACCATTCTCTTACCAAATCAAAGATAAAATCAGAGGTCACTGTGCGAAGTTTGGTGCTAGAGAAATATTACAGGTATTTGGAATTAAAATGGCCGCCATCCCTGTGTTTCCTTTTTAAGGAAAAGTGAAATTTTCGATTTTCGGAAAACTAAGACTGACATTTTTTTCTTTCTCCAGGGTCTTTAATATGAACCCCACAAGCAGTACACTAGGAATTTTGTAAAAATTTAGAGTTCGAATTTGTCGGTTCGTGAAGAGCACTCTACATTGGATAGACCGTAACCATTTGTGACTTGCAAGAGATAAATGCCAGTTGGGCACTCAACGAAAACAAAATGTACCGTTTTTATTTATTAAATGCTTCTGTTATGTCACAATGCGACGCGTTATTACTGACTTTCATTCACTTCTCTGTAAATTTCTCCCGTTCGAGAAACTCTCAGCGAAAATGTGAAAGTCAAATTTGTACTGGTGCACCCAGTCAGTAAACTCCGAAATACGTTGCATGTTGTGGGCATCCACTAGAAGTCTTTTTAAGTTACAAGCGCCATGCTCAGAACGGAAGCCACGAAATTGAGCATAAAACCAATCATGACATAAGCCAAAAATATCTTCAGGGGTAACACAAAGACGACAATTTGATGACTTAGTACGACTGGGCATATTAATGCTGAGTTAATAGCTGCTAGAAAACACATTTATCGCCAGAAAATGAGAAGCAATAGGTGCATTTACAGGACAGTGTGAAGATAATTGATGTGGTTTATGTACCCAACAACACAAGAAACCAATCCCAGGGCTAATTTGTTTCTCTAGACTAGCGAAACGTTACTAGCTATAAATTGTTGCCTGGCTGCAAGGGACGTCACCAATGCACCTCGATCCTAATCTCACATGCAAGCACATCACTGTATATCAGTATAACCATGGCACGAGTGGCACTCAGAATTTGTCGGTATAGTATCTGCCCGATCGTAAAAATGCGATCCAATCTCCCACTGGCTAGTTCACTCAGACTGCTCATGATGCGTGAGATCAAAAATGTGTGTATTCTTGTGGAGTGACGTATCCAACAGCCTTGATGGATTTTAGTAGTTCGCTTCGGTGGTTGCCGTCCTTCTAGTTCGTAAACACAAACAAACTTTCTCCACAACATAAATTTTGCATTTTCCTCCCTGTCGCCCCGCCTTGAACCAGCTGGTGACGATATAGCCCGATTCCATTGCTGTTCATGATCTGGATAGACTCGATTCCTTTTTGGCAAAACTGTGACAGTGTGTCCGATTGGAATGTCGTACCGCTAAAAATTGTCAAATCTTCAACACAAATTATAAGCATATAGGCCCAGACAATTTAGTTCAAAGATTCCGTGCTAGATGTTTCCCATTAACGCGTGTCCTGTTTTGTCCAGCGGGCTGAAGACGATGAAGCATATATCAAATATTGCTCAAATATTGCTAACATGGCGTTGAGAAGGTCAAATGGTGAAAATCATTATCAGATATATCGTTTCAATATGTTTGCGTGAATTAGAAGCAAGAATTTTTCAATTTTTCAAGGCAAGTTCGGACTAAGCCAACCTTATATTAATTAAGGGAATTAAAAATATAGAAAATATTGTGAAATGAAGATGTTCATAAAATGCAACCGTGTTATCCAACGCGGCAATTTGCAAGGAATTTTAGCCTTATCAGCATTCAAAAACAGTCGGCTTGTCTCTGTAGAAGATGACTCTTTTCTCCATCATAAAGACTTTCTATTGATTTCAAAGAATGTTGCCTATTCGCCTTTTCTTGGAATACAGGAAAACCATAGACGTCCGAGAAAAGCCAAGGACAGAAACCGTGTAAACACAGTCACTGTTGACAACAACTAAATGCTAGAAACACATGGTACCGATTTTAGACTACAGCTGTGAATGTTGATACAGTTATGAAGATAATCAAACAACTCGAGGTGGCAATGTTCATAAAATGGTATTATTCCACAGTATTTTGATTTCAAAGGCTTAGAATAAATTCCGACAAGAGTAAAGATTTTACTGTCAAATTGGACCTTTCATCAAGAGATTAATACAGAGCACACAAAAGAATGAAAACGATCACGGTATGAAACAAATTTTAGGCATGAAAAGATAGCCGGATGATAGCAAATACATTATTTTTATGACATTATGATATGAACGCTTTCAGAACTATTTAGTCGATCAATTCATATTTATGTTGAACATGTACAAAATTGTTACTGTCAATGTTATATATTGGATGTTTTGTAAGTATAGTACCGTGGTCAGTAATATCCCGCTGACTGTCCTGAATGTAGCGTTCATTCAAATGTACGATTGTATAGGCAATGCTTAACAGATGAAATGTGTCATCGCATTATCTTCACTGTCATAGTGACGTCATGTCATATTATTGCCTGTAAGGATCATACAGTAGACCCGGAAGTGTGCGGCGAAGAAATGGAAAAGGCCCCCTAACCTACAATGTTTAACCACAACAACACAAACACTGTTTGATTGTCACTTCTAATAGAATCCCATAACACACCGGTGTCTAACTTTGCTCAAGCGACAGTGCAGCATGTGTTCGTTATTTGTTCCTATGTATTTTTTCCGTTGCTGTCATCATATCGCAGAAATTGTAAAAATCTGTTGCCGGGAGTGTCCAATCAGTGGCCTATAGTATCTAAGTCTACGATATGTCGTGTTCTTGGAATTACTGCGAAATCTGCCATCGTCTGATGGGCCCCCCTGAGCAAGCATTAGGTTAATAGTAATGTAAATTCACAAGATTCTGGACTACCATGGCTACAACTCACTCTCCGAGTTACGATAACTTTCAAAACACCGCCGAGAAATGGGTTTACTCGTTGATAATATTATTTGTATTTGCAGGTTGTATATCCTTGGAAAACGATTTTTTCTGGTTCTTGACATTTCTGGCAAATAGTGTTTTGATGAAGCGATTTTCCTCGCACATTACGACTAATAAGACACTGACTGCAAAATATGTTCTCTCCATTGTACAGCTTTTTACGAGTATGAAAGGAAGGAAACTCCGCATTAAAGTTGTACTCGCTCCGAAATTGGAAGATTTGAACTTTTGTCGAAACCTCCCGGAAAGAAACTTTAAATGATTCCCTTTCGAAATCAAGAATAAATGTCAAAGGTCACGGAGCAAAATTGGCGCCAGAGAAACAAATCACCCAATATTTCCCGACACTTGAAATTCAAAAATGGCCGACAAATCTACGTTAAAGGTATACAGTCACCTGTAATCTAAATATGCCCATATATGGTCAAAGGGGCGTTCCTTGGTATTCAAAATGCCCATGTGAGGGCGCTGTTTTTAAAAAGCGGCCACCCGCTTAAAATCTGTGATTGGTTAGATTTTCTCTTTCCATGGTAACTGTGGCAAAATTGGAACAGGTGACAGTATACCTTTAACTATATTGGAAAAATAAAATGCTTGATTTTCTCAAGAATAAGCAGGTGAAAAGTTCACTTACTCCCACAAAATTAACCCAAAAAGTGGTAGACCAAAAAGGTATTGTAAAAGTTTGAGAGTTCAAATATTTTTCTACGAAGCGTTTCCTACCTCATGGATCTAACGTTTATGTAGATTGTGTATCACTCTTGTTCGAGAACACTGTTGTGAAAATTAACTGATGTAAGATAAATACTATTTACGCTCCAACGTCTGCCATGATCATCAAATTAGTGCATAGTTTTTGTAAATAATTCACAGGGATCAACATGGCGAGGTGATGATGTAGAACGGGTTGCTGACGTTGCCAAGGCTTACGAATCATTGCTGGTTCTGGAAATGGTTTCCTATATCGGTGACGAATACAACAAACTCGTCAACGACGTTCAAGAGAAATTTCTCGACCCGCCTTGGAATCACAACTTGACAGATAAATCAAGGGTATTTTTGTTTCATCGGATTTTATCGTAGTGTTCACATTCTGTTGTGGTTTACTGAAGTGTCATAGACATTCTAATTTTCTCTTGCAAAACTGGCAAAGAAATCGAATTTGTCTTTTTGCCCTTATGTTTCTGATTTTTGTGACTACATTATTGGGAAGAGAGAAATGAAATACCTAACATTCACCGACACTTTAATTCAAAATGGCCGCCACCCCAGCGTTCATTCTGTGGAGAAACTTTAAATACGTGTCTAAATATCTATCCCCGAAACGCATTCTACTTAAGTTTAAATTTTCTTCAGTAAATTCAAAACATAGCTATGATGCAGTTATTTCTCTCGTTCATCTATACTCTTGTAATGGTTAAAAAACCGCGAAAATCAAACAAATGAAAAAACACTAGTTTTGCGACGATTGCCTTCATACCGTTCGATTGACAACTGTATTTTTGCACTTCAAAGATTGGCGAAATAGCGGCGTATCTGTACGACGCCGTCATGTTGTACGGCCTGACTCTACACCGAGTTCGTAACTCTGGAGGGGACCCCTATGACGGGAGGAACTTTCTCCAGGAAATGCAGAACATCGATTTCCCTGGTGAGTTTTAATGGATTACTTTTCGCGTTTCTGACCATTGACACTGTTTTCACAATCAATTCTCGAAAAGATCATAGTGTGTTTGGGAAAAATCGGGAAATACTGCAGTGCATTTTATTTTTCCGCACTGCCAAATTATTTTCCCATCCTCTTAACAATGGATGTAACTATTAAGATTACTTCCATTTACCTGTGCTTTGTAAAACAAATACATGCTATTCTCTGTTCCTTCTCCCTAAATCGTTTCGTAATATACAATACTCGCTCTATAGACACATCACGTGGTCCTCGACAAAAATATCGCCATAAATAGCAACATTTCGCGGGTTATGTGATTTTTGGCTGTGTTGAAAAGGTTTTAGAGTCTAAGCACTCCGACTTATTTCGGAAGAAGTTCAAGACGCTGCATTTTACAAAGGCATCGAAAATAATAGAAAACGTATTAATATTGATAGCTTATGGAGATTTGACATATAACTGCATCCTTAAATGTAAAATATCGGCAATTGGTTTCTCTGTTATCGCTATATGGTTTACTGTTATATCTGAAATAAGAAGAGAATGTCCATGCACGTACAAGCAAGCTTGGTTCTTCATCAGCAACCTCAACCTTTCCATGAACTTCTGAATCTTGACTCTACCTTACTGTTGTATTAGTGAATAAGACTAGCTATACTAAACATGTACATTGATGCCAGTGATAGCGATAGAACTTGTTTGACAACGTTAATTCTCGCGTTGTGCGAAATTTTGCGTGACTTTACGAGGCTTTGTTTGTTCTCGGCAGGTGTAACCGGGCGCGTTTCCATCGATGTGAACGGGGACAGAAATCAGGATTTCTGGCTCCTGAAACTTCAAGACGGTGTAAATTTCGACAAAGTGGGTATGTATGACGGCCATGTAGACAAGCTCGTCTTGGGAGTCGAGAGTATCATTTGGCCAGATGGAAGAACCATTGCCCCTTTGGATGTTCCCGTGTGTGGATTCACAGGAGAACTGTGTTTACAAGAAGATGCAGGTAAACTTCACGCGAACTTTTCAGTTTTGGAAATTGCGCCTGCGCAATATGCAATCGATTGATTGTTTTCCCCTGTGGCTGTGGCAAATGAATGACTCAAACCATTTTGACTGTGGAAAAGACTGCAAGTCACGATGAAATTACATGTATTACTTCCTTGAGCACACTCAAGTAAAGGGGGATTTTCCGTAAGTATATTTGTGACGAACGGTCTCATTTTTCCGCTTTTGAAACGATTACTACATTTTCCCGACAATCTATAGGAGAGAATCGCTTTAAAGGTGATTGTCAGTCAGGCATCCGCACTGTGTTAGCAACGCAACTCTCGTTTTTCCGGGTAACCATGGTTACAAGTGTCCGGTGACATACAAAATTTCCGCACTTTGAAACTGCATACACAGGATAGTTTTACATCCCCGTTGGAAGTAACCACCAACAGGCTGGTTCAGTACATTTTCGCTTTTGAACCGGTCATGAGGAAGAAATAAAAAAAACGAAACAAGATCCTCGTTTATGTTGTTGGTGAGTTGTTCACCTTTTATGATCTCAGAAATACTGATTATACTCGCAGTGCTCGTCGTGTCACATCCTCTTCCACAGTGGCCGTTCCCCCTTTTGCCATTTTTCGAGACGAACAAGGACTCTTTATTACTGGTCGATGTATTCACCTCTATAAATCTGTATTTCTAGGAACTTACTGGTTGTTTCCTCATTGTTAAGTGTGGTACGCGACTCGAAATCGAAAAATTTTAAACTTTTGCTTAAATTTTCTCCAAAAAGATAAACTTTAAACCGTTTCCTATCGAAATCAAGAGTACAAAATCAGGGCCTAACATGCTAAACTTGGTACTGAACAAAAAAAAACATAATTTTAACGGAACTTGTGACTCAAAATGGCCGTCGCCCCTATGTTACTCCCTCGGGAAAAATTGAGTATTCGACTTTAACGAAACAAAGGTGGTGAAAAATTCACTTCAGGAGCTTCAAAATGAGCCCTTAAAAGCAGTAGACCAGAAAGAATCACAAAAAATTGAGAGTCCGAAAATCTGTCCCTGGTGCACATTCTAATTTAATTAATAATGAGTTTTATTTTCTCAGACGTCGTCATACATATATTAATTTCGGTTATAATTAACGAAAACAAGTATTGTAGATATTCTATGAACCAAATCATCGTATGGTATTTTGCGTTTGCAATATACGTAAGGTTTTAATTTAAAACTAAAAGCCGGTGTGCCGGATACCGGTATCCGTCGTCGAGAGTTCGTGCACATTTATAAACATTGTATAATAGCAAATGTGAATTCGATCCAAATTTGCGCACGTAGTCGCACTTAAGCTTATCTATTCCCGCAGTGCAAAAGTAGCGTCCATAAAATAAAACAATCTTACTCATCATACGTACAGAGCTATAGGCCTCTATCTCTTTTTATGAAACCGTGACTCCAAGCTAAACGTGATTGACAGCGCAGCCGGTACCCAGCGCACAAAAAAAGCCAAATTAAGAAATCAGAATTAACAGTGACGTAGACATCGATATCTATGTTGATAATACAAGAACAGGCGGAAAGGGGTAATCTAAATATACCCATATATGGTCAAAGGTGCGTTCCTTGGTATTCAAAATGCCCAAAAAGCGGCCACCCGCTTAAAATCTGTGATTGGTTATATTTTCTCTTTCCATGGTAACTGTGGCAAAATTGGAACAGGTGACAGTATACCTTTAAAGAAATGGCAAAGATAAAGAATAAATCAATTTAATTTTTTCCATGGACGGCAACCGTTTCCGTTATACTGTTGTTGCTTTCACTGTATTTTTGTTCTCCATCCATATTCAATCTTTCTACCATTGCGGCATTTCTCTTTCAGAATTATTGCAGAGAATACCATGCCTCCTTCCTTTGTGAATTTTTTAATACTCGTCGAGTAAAGCTATGCTGTGAAACTTTAAAAAAATCCAATATTTTGTTGCTAGCGACAATGTATGAAAAGTGTAAAGAAAATACCGAAAAGTTAAAAACTAAGATATGTGGTGACAATTTGAGAATATCTGCTGTTATTTGGTTATGTGGTATTTATAGTAACCAAAAGTATCGGTATCCTAGCGTTGAATGTAATAACTCCAATATTGTACGCCTATCAGCGCAAGTCTGACAAGATATCAACTGTAGCTACGACAGAAGTAGCACCAGTAAGTGATTCATGCAAATGCCTGCTAAAGGTTACAAAGTTATTGAACACAATATCGATAAAAATGTGTTATAATATCATCGTATTGACAAACACGAATCCACAGAAATTGAACAATATCTCCGATTATATATCATGAAAGTATACGAAGCTAAGTCTCTTCAATAAGACATGAAAGCATACAAACTTAATGCACACAGATTATAGATTATAAATTTTCGCGTGGAATCGGTTTCTCTTTCATTGAAACCAAGGGTGTCATTTAAGGAAGCATCCTCATATAGATGGGATTGTAACGAAACAACGGGGTAGAGAGTGATACCAACCGCGGCGCAATTTCCATTTAATTTTTTTTTTGCGCGAGTGTCGTCATTCGGCGATTTCAAAGTTAGCTAATTGAATGTTACTTGTAGCCTAAATTTTACACATAATAGTTGAAATGCATTGCTATTGCGATTCGGCATTATTTTTCCTGAGAATTATACCACATGCTGTCAATTCTCATACCAAACATTTGAATGTAGTCCCAAGCCTACCACTTTATTCATATTTTGAATCTTTGAAAACTTGCAGCAGACGGAAACATAGCCCAGAACCGCGCAACCAGAAGTAGATTCACTGAACAGACACGATAATTTGTCTCTGATTTGAACCTTAAATAGGGTGCTACACTATACTAGACACGTTCAGTAAAACTGAAAAGTGGTATTTTCAATCGATTATTCATTAACGCCACGTGTTATGCTGTGTCACTTTTTTCAAGGTTTCTGTGACACTGTCTTGCCATTTTGCACATTACAAACACATCTGCTGTCGACTTAATTATCTTATCAAACCATATCTTAAATAGGGACGTTAATATATTTAAGTAAAACATGTTCCCTGGCACAGTGAACACGTAGTGAAACATGATTGAACTAAAAATTTCGTCCGTGTTGCCGATGGGGAAATTTAAACCCCTCATCAAGCACGTGTTTTTTACATGAAAATGAGAGATAACTTGATTCTGTTCTTATTTCGCAGTCACGCATATTTTCTAATTATATAAAGTGCCACGAGGGAGAAGAATGTTTTTAGTCTCGAATAATCCTTGGCCAGTTTTTTTCTCTGTTCAGCATTAGTTTGTACTTAATAACATCAACTTCGCCATTAACTTCTGATGTTATTTTGTATCTCTATAGGGTCAGCGCTTTTGCTAGTTGCTATCCTTGTACCCTTGTGCCTTGCGTCTGTCGTGTCCATGGTTGGCATTATCATCTACCGAAAGTACAAGTTTGAAACAGCCCTCCTTGAAATGAGATGGAAGATTAAATTCCAAGATATAGTCATAAGGAAAGCCTGGCAGGTGATTACAATTCAAAATGATATCAGACAATTGCTTTTCAGCTGTTTCTTTCAAGTTTGTGTCATTTTGCAGTTAACCGGGCGGGTTTGTCTTCTATGCTTGCATTAATCTTATTATAGAGACCGGACTCGTCTTCAGGCCTCTTTGGATTACACAGAGTATTACTGAGAGTAGATGGGTATGTCGTACTACAGGATATCCCTGCCATAGCTAACCATGGCGGTTTGAACCAGTTCTGACTGGTTTGAATCGGTTCCAGGTAGTTTTAAAATGTGCAACTCGGTAAGGGGCACTCACCACAAAGCGGGAATTCGTTTTGGGAACTCCCGTAAGGGGAACTGCGTGAGGGCTTAATTCGCTTTTTCAGTATTTCCATCTGCCTGCATGGGAAATATGCATATTTCCCTTAGCTTAAGCATCCAATAAACTTGCAGGTAATTGAACTCTCCGTCATCTACCTTTTCAAATCAGTTGGAAGGTGTTAAAAGCAGTTTGCTATCGCATGGGTATCCTAGGTAGGACTTATCCCCAACAACGAAGATATCCAAACTATGTAGACACTGGTGAAAAGTTCTATCGTAGTATTCTTGCGAGATTGGTTTACTGATGCATACACAGGACTCGGGCTTGAAAATTCGAACAGAATGTCCAAACATATGGTGTATATGTTGTCATTTGATATTAAGAGTATCATGTTTCATTTCGCCAGATTAGCTGTAGCAGATATCGTGTATCAATTCTGTTACCTTGTTGTGATGGTTATGATAAAAATCAACCCTGACGATTGATCCGTCTGACTGAACAGAAATTAGCCCGGCCCTTGATGTCCTCATACATCTGTAATTATCTGTAAATGTGGAGTCTACTAAGTTGATTTCAGAGACACTAACAAAGAGCTACGGCTGGCTGATTCAACCTTTACATGTAAGTCTTCAATGGCCCGAGAGACTTGATTCAGTCACTGAAATTCTTGAGAGTTAAAGTCGTTCTTTGGGTCCAGAAGGCCGTGTGTATACTCAATAGACTGATAGGGCTTACAGCCACAGAAGCATGGACGTGCTATGTCTATTGATTCTAATGTGTGGTTTCTTCTTTTAAACACAGTCATTTTAACGCGAGATCGAATTAGGCAGACGGGATCATTTGATGCATGTCCTTACATCAAACCTTGCACGGCTTTCTGACTGTCATGTGATTTTTAAGATGTAGTTAAATTTCGTTCTGTTCCTTCTATGGAAAACAGTTGTCGTTTTCTCCAGTACGTCATGGAGGCAACAGTCTCGCCTGATAAGAGTGTGTACCATTGCTCTACCATCATACTCAGAATTCTACCGTCAAGCATGTGAACCTGATGATAAACGCGCTTCAATTAATAGAATGATGCGTGCACATTAGTAAACTGTTCTAAATGGGAATTAATATGTGACCATATTTTCGTGCACGGTTGAAAAAAAAAAATCCATACTCTCCCTTTGTATGTAGATAGGAGTCAGATTGTTATGCCGTAGACACTGCGTATAGATGATTGTTTCAAGAATCAAAATTTTCTCATTGACACATAGACAGTAGAGGGGGAAGATTCCCCCTCTACTGTCTATGGTTGACATGAGAAACGAGTTGTTGTGTATAGAGGATCTGAGTGTATGTTGTCTGTAAAATATATCGTGTATCAGTTTGCCTTCTGTCGTATTCATGACAGAATATTACATTTTCATATCAGTCTCGAAATCACTTTGAACAATCAAACTTCACTCTGTCGATTTCAGTCCTTCCACGGAAGTCTGGCTTCAGCTGCAGGCAGTGCATGCAGGGTCACGAGTCTATTTTCCGTGGACAGTTTTCAAGATTGGAGCCCTAAGCAACTTTTCGCTTTGGTTGGGACATACGAGGTGAGCACTAACAAAGTAGGGGAGCAGAAAAGTGCAAAAATAGGTAGTAACGTTGTTCCGGTGAGTGATTCATAAACAACATGTAGTATTTTCTTGTCTTCTAAAGGTCTGTGTCAGGCGTCAGATTGTCTTGCCAGGAAATTTACTCACTAGATTACGTTTTCAGTGGAAAATGAAAGTCTATGAAACCTCCATAATCGTCTTACAGACTAGCATAAACTTGATCACTTGGATCGAGTCCCCTAATAATTTCATAGAAAAGTTGAAGATGTAATTTTTTTCAGAACAGATTTTGCAGATCACGATCGAGGATGCGACGAGTGCTGACAAATAATTTTTAGAGCCGAAGCTATACCAAGAAGAGTTGGTATTGTTCGTCCGACCAAATTACGCAAAATCAGCAAATGGAATAGTTAATTAGGACATAATTTGGCAAATTTCCACACCTATTAACACCTGATAAGATTCTCTCCAACCAGCTGTCTTGCCCCCCCCCCCCCGAGCAAATCCTTAGAAAACGAATTGCTGGAATGTTACATTTTTACTCCAAGCATTAATCGGACAAAATCTACTGGCGTTTTCAGTTTCGCGTTGCAGTAATTTAAGCAACACAGTTTTCGAAACTTAAGTACCCGGATTCTTCCCCGCATCATATACTTCCTATATTAGAACTGGAGACTCTTTGCGTATTAAAGATGTATAGTCACGTGTAATCTAAATATGCCCATATATGGTCAAAGGGGCGTTCCATGGTATTCAAAATGCCCATGTGAGGGTGCTGTTTTTAAAACGCGGCCACCCGCTTAAAATCTGTGATTGGTTAGATTTTCTCTTTCCATGGTAACTGTGGCAAAATTGGAACAGGTGACAGTAAACTTTTAATACTTAAGTATCTATATTACTCCAAAGTCGACGCTTCAGAATTATGCATTTATTCTGTATACATTTAATTAGGCAATTGGGTTATAGTTACAAACAAAGATGAGCTAACAATGTAAGTATTTTTCTATACTCCATACAAAGTCGATATTTTCTTTTCTAGGGTATGTCTGTTGCCGTCAAAAAAGTAGAAAGGTCGAGCGTCAATCTGAATCGAGGTTTATATCTGGAGTTGAAACAGGTAACTTTGTCAGAAATAAGTTATTGCCCTTCTTATTCTAATTAAAAATGATACACGTCCTTTTCTCATCAGTCTACCAGGAAAAGGTATAGCCCAAATAACTAAGTGAGAAAACATTGGGACGGAAAGTGTTCAGATAAAGAAATCCCGTTTTCCCTTTTATCTTGAGCTCCAACTCAACATAATTAGTAACGCACATTCGGGGACCAAAACAGCCCATCATTCAATCAGTTCATCGCATCCACATCAGCAAAAACACCACTTGTGATGTTTATTAGTCCCCACGGACACCGTCCGGGGGGACTTATAGGTTTGGTCATGTCCGTGCGTGTGTGCGTGCGTCCGTGCGTGCGTGCGTGCGTGCGTCCGTCCGTGCGTCCGTCCGTTCACGCAGATATCTCAGAGATGCCTAGAGCGATTTCATTCAAACTTGATACAAGGATTACTTCATATGTCATACATATGCACGTTGATTTGATTTGTGATACGATCCAATATGGCCGCCAGGCGGCCATTTTATTACGATTTTTTCATGTACAGAGCCATAACTCAGACATGTTTCAACCGATTTTATTCAAAGTTGGTACAAGGACATTGACCAATGTCATAGATATGCACGCCAATTGGTTTTGTGATACTATCCAATATGGCTGCCGTGCGGCCATTTTATTACGATTTTTTCATGTACAGAGACCTAACTCAGACATGTTTCAACCGATTTTATTCAAAGTTGGTACAAGGACATTGACCTATGTCATACATATGCACGTTGATTTGTTTTGTGATACGATCCAATATGGCCGCCAGGCAGCCATTTGATTACGATTTTTTTTTATGTACGGAGCCATTAAACTCAGACATGTTTCAACCCATTTTATTCAAAGTTGGTACAAGGACATTGACCAATGTCATAGATATGCACGTCAATTTGTTTTGTGATACTATCCAATATGGCTGCCGTGCGGCCATTTTGTTACAATTTTTTCATGTACAAAGCCATAACTCGGGCATATCTCACCTGATTTTATACAAAGTTGGTACAAGGACATCGACCTATGTCATACATATGCACGTCGATTTGTTTTCTGATACGATCCAATATGGCTGCCAGGCGGCCATTTTATTACGATTTTTTTCATGTACAGAGACCTAACTCAGACATGTTTCAACCGATTTTATTCAAGTTGGTAAAAGGACATTGACCAATGTCATAGATATGCACGTCAATTGGTTTTGTGATACGATCCAATATGGCTGCCGTGCGGCCATTTTGTTACGATTTTTTATGTACGAAGCCATAACTCAGGCATATCTCAACCGATTTTAATTACAGTTGGTACAAGGACATTGACCTATGTCATACATATGCATGTCGATTTGTTTTGTGATACGATCCAATAAATTAAATTAATTGCCAATTTGCATTTACAAGATGAACTTTTGTTTTTAGGGTGAATGTCCAGAAGCACTGCATCAAACTTTATAAAATATGGTACCAGTGATAATCTATCAGTGTTATGATAGGATGCAAAAATGTTTTGCAACATCCTGTTGATTAATTCCTAATTGACTCATTTAATGAACTTTAGGATGGTGGCCTACATTGGTTTTATGTTTTCATCACCATGGAACTCATTCTTGGCCATTGAGCGCATCTGTATCAAAGTATTTTTATCACAGACCTAATTAATGAAGAGGACTCTATCCTCTCTGAGGACTTGTAATCAAAGTACCCATTAACAAGTGGGGACTGTGTCATCAACGATGACTTGTTTAAAAAAACCCACGGTAACTTTGCTGCCGGAGAACACATCAGAGAACACAAGAAATTCGTTTAGCATAGTCATATCTGTGTGTAAAACAAAAAGGGAAAACCACAATGTATATACCTGTACAAAATTATTTTGTCTTTCCGATAAACCGATCTAACCTTTTTTACCTGCCGACCCTAAATATTGCGATGGTCAAATGTGAATGCAAAGCGAAAATCATCGCACACAGATTGAAGAAAAACAAAATAGCTTGGCATAATTTTTCGTAATGGCAATATTATTACAGTCAGGGTTTTGTTACACGCTATATATTTGGAAAGAGTGTTTTTTAGAGCCACGCAGTTCTGGTCCCGTACGCTATTGCACAACAGAAAAACACTGAGAAGGTACTATACTTAGCGAAAGAACCAGGCCATTGTGACGTCTCACTTTCGAAACTTGTTCGTGTGCAACTGTCACTGACATTTATTGTATTTATTTCTATTCTCAAAGTAAAGTTTTGAAGCGAGTGTCCATCGAGGCTGTTGACTCTTCCCACGTCTTTGAAAGTGTCACGCGTTCCGAATTAAAATATTGAGAGCAATTTTATCCATGTTAGTTAAACTTTGCCAGCCTCGGGCCATGCTCCATTCGACATTTAATTCAAAAGAAAATCTCTGAACTGATGAAAGCGCACCCAGGACTCTCTACAGTATTGAGCTATGTGCTTTTCTCTAGATGCGAGAAATTCGTCACGACAACCTGAATCAGTTCATCGGCGTCTGCGTTGATCCACCAAACATCTGCGTGGTTGAGCAGTACTGTGCCAAAGGCAGCCTGCAGGTAAGGTTAATCAAACGTAACCGAGTCACAGCAAACTGGAACCAAAAGCACGGATTTACCCACACAGATTTAGCTTTTAATATGGCGAGGATAGATGTACGATCAACCGCCACGAGGATTAGATGCCCCTCGAGATCAGAACCTCAAATAACATGTTGTATGTCAGAATTACACGTTATGGGTCATCACTATTGTACATTTAAATAAAAGGATCAGCCGTCAGAGTACAATCTCGTTCATCTTCTCATCACTTTCAATCATGGAATTTCGCATCAATTTATACTCTTTGTGATATGACTGACGAATAAGGCTTTTCAGAAAAACAAAACAGACAGTACGGTGAGTATATGATACTTGAAGACAAAAATGCTATAAATAATGTATGTATGTATGTATGTATGTATGTATGTATGTATGTATGTATGTATGTATGTATGTATATATGTATGTATGTATGCATGCATGTATGTAATTCGTATCGTCTTGTTTCTGCGAAGAAGGACATCAATTCCTGTATTAGAGACGGTAAGAGATTGCAACTTACTCCAGTGATCAAGGCATCAAGGTTGCCTTTCATTCGATGATGGTAACCTGTCCAGTAGATCTGTGAAAGAACCGTACCCCGTGCAAATAAAACCCGTTGATTTAATCGAAGTTTTTGATAAATTACAGGACATTTTAGAGAAGGAAGAAATCACATTAGACTGGATGTTCAAAATGTCTTTTGCAAGTGATGTTCTAGTCGTGAGTATTTTAAAGTCTGTATTATGGTCGTCATTTAAGATAAGAATTGCAAAACGGTACAACACAATGGATCGACGATGGCATTCAATGTGCAATAATCCACCAACCACCGCCACCACCATGTTGCTCAAGTATCCGTCTGTTGTAGTGTACAGCGGTCCCTTTATTGTGTCCCACAATCATGCAGACCGCAGTGAGTTCCATTTTGCTCTTTGTGGTTCCTTGAACGCAGTAATTCAGAAACCATGTGGTGGCCATCTCTTCGTTTCGACTTCCGCGAAGTTTCTTCAACAAAGGCTTGTTGTGGACACACCAATTTCATTATACGAGATGCACAGCTATCTCCCTTTTAGTTCTCTGCTTTCAATAACTAAAACTCGAAAATGGCAAATGGTGTTCTGTCACTTTGAGCCCAAAAAAGACGGCCGAATATAGACGGCTGCTGTGAAATTATTTAGCCGATAAATGCACTTCGCTTCAAGGGCTATATTAGTCTTTCATATGCCGAAAAAATGTGTGAATGGAGCATTAATACTGAAATCGCGACACTCTATTTAAAAGAGGCCATGCTGCTTCGGTGTATTTCTTGTTCTGATGAAGGATTCTCCATCACCATCCCGCCCCCAGGGACTGCATTTTCTTCACAAGAGTGCCATGAAAGTGCACGGTAACCTGAAGTCCTCCAACTGCCTGGTTGACGGCCGATGGGTGGTAAAGCTGTGCGACTACGGACTTTCAGACTTTCGCTTGCGAAAAAGCGAAGCCAAGCCTGAAACCGAAGATATATTTTACAAAGGTAAAAGCACCTGACATATTGACCTCTTATTGGTGATTTAAGTTGAATGTGATGGCTTTTTTAGCTATTAAAATCAGCCTTTCCACTATGGATGACCCTTGCCATATGGTCCTAAGCACATTCTATAAGCTTTTACTTTTGAATTTTTTAAAAAGCGTAAGTCGACAAGAGATCAAACAAAACCTGCCAAATTTTCAAAAATGCTCACGTTAGGGTCTCCGGTCGACACATTATTTCAATCTTCTTCTCAAGAAGTAAGTGGAAAAAAATTCAAATTAAAAAATCAAATTTGAAAACTTTGATACGTTTAAAGAAAGAACGGAAGACTTTTCTTAAATCTGAGACACTGTTCGATTGATAAGAAGCTCATTTTATTTTAGTTTTTTTTGTTTATACTTTGGAACTCAAATGTCATCCCTCGGGGACAGAAATTCTCAAACTTTTACAAATATTTTCTAATATACCACTTGTGGGAGTTCATTTTAAAGCTCTTGGTGCAAGAAAACTTTTCAACGGCTTAGTTTTCGAAGTTCGATAATTGTGTTAAGCTCAATAGAGTTAACACAGGGATAGCGGCCATTTTGAATTTTAGATATCAGTAAATCCCGGGTTATTTGTTTCGAAATTTGCAAGGTGACCTCCTTTTTTATTCTTTATTTGGAAAGAGAGTGGTTGAAAGATTCATTAAGGAAAGTTTGAGCGAAAGTTTAAGTCTTTCACTTTCGAAGCACATATATCTTAAATAGCTTTTATCTATGGCGCAAACTACATGATATTGAAATGCATTGTGGGTTTAAATCGACTTTTCACCATGCAAGAGTTTAGGATAGTGATCTCATAAATACGTTTAACGCAAATGTAATCGTTTTCATTGGCAAAACAATCTGTTTGTTTATGAAACTAGCTACACTCATGCCTCTTTTCAAATTTTCAGGCATTTCTTGTATAAAATTCCTGTACAAGCTAAAACTTTACTTTGACTTTCTGTAATCTTATGTGTTTTACTTGTTGAAATCTGCCATATCCAAAATATGGTCGACTGCCTGAGACTTTTATAACTCACTTAGGTGGCAAATCGTATTTTAGGTACCGAGAATTGATGACGTAAGAATTTGTTAGAGTCGAATGTGATTAGAATTTTTAATATTTATCCATCATTATCACCTACTGCGATGAAAATAGTTTTATTTTGGTCTTGCATCGACTTACCAGTTTTAGCTAGCGTTAGTCGGACACTAAGGAAAGCAAATGGAACTTAAGTATAAGGCCTTTAGGCTATAAGACGCAAATGTAGAGAATCTTTTTTTAACAAACAAAACTGCGCTTTTTAATGAATATTTCTACTCGGGAAATTCATGCTTTCAGGGTTACAATGGACGGCTCCCGAACTTATTCCCGAAGGCGACCACACATGTACAACAACGAACTTGAAATCGCAGAAAGGTGATATCTATAGTTTTGGTATCATACTCCACGAGATTGTCGTCAGAGCAGGCCCGTATGGGTTCACCGATAAAACAGCCAAGGGTAAAATTTCTTTAATATCCAGAGCTTCTGCGATTTGTATGTAATGGATCCGTTTTTGCTTTTGTGCGACTTTAAAGCACAGCATGCCTTTAGTATTACCCCTATTTGTAACAATCAACCCTATTTGTAACAAAATTTAATTTTCAAAAAAACTTTGCCGTATATGTTGAAATATTAATAAAATATGCATATTTGTATGTTCTAGGGCAATTTTCTTTTTTTTTTCCTTGTCAAAACTCATTTTTTCCGAAACTGCTTTTGTTACAAATTGGGTTGATTGTTACAAATAGGGGTGACATGTGTCAACCCTATTTGTAACAATCAACCCTATTTGTAACAAAACCTAAATTCCAAAGAAACTTGGCCGTATTTGATGAAATCTTGATGAAATATACATATTAGTATGTTCGGGGGCAATTTTCTTTGTTTTCCTTGTTGAAACTCATTTTTCCGAAAATGCTCGTGAGATTAAATTTCGTTGTGCAGGTTCCTAGGGATAAGAGCCCTACTCATAAGATGTAATCAAGTCGTGCAGATACATGCCAAAGGTTTGTTTGGGGCAATTTTCACCATTTTCGGTCAAAAATGTTAAAAATCTTGTTTTCTGACCGAAATCATACTAAACCTATATGGGGTTAACTTTTGTTACAAATTGGGTTGATTGTTACAAATAGGGTTGACCTGTCAACCCTATTTGTAACAATCAACCCTATTTGTAACAAAATTTAACCAACTTGAAACAAAACCTAATTTTCAAAAAAACTTGGCCGTATTTGATGAAATCTTGATGAAATGTACATATTAGTATGTTTTGGGGCAATTTTTATTTTTTCCTTGTCGAAACTCAGTTTTTCCGAAAATGCTCGTTAGATTAACTTTCGTTGTGCAGGTTGCCTAGTATAAGAGGCCTACTCCTAAGATATAATCGAGTTGAGAAGATAGATTTGTTTCGGGGCAATTTTCCCTAATTTCGGTCGAAAATGTTAAAAATCTTATTTTCTGACCGAAATCATACTACACCTATATGGGGTTAACTTTTGTTACAAATTGGGTTGATTGTTACAAGTAACAATCAACCCTATTTGTAACAAATTTAACCAACTTGAAACAAAACCTAATTTTCAAAAAAACTTGGCCGTATTTGATGAAATATTGATGACATATACATATTAGTATGTTTTGGGGCAATTTTTATTTTTTCCTTGTCGAAACTCATTTTTTCCGAAAATGCTCGTCAGATTAACTTTCGTTGTGCAGGTTGCCTAGTATAAGAGGCCTACTCCTAAGATATAATCGAGTTGTGCAGATAGGTTTGTTTCGGGGCAATTTTCCCCGATTTCGGTCGAAAATGTTAATAATCTTGTTTTCTGACCGAAATCATACTAAACCTATATGGGGTTAACTTTTGTTACAAATTGGGTTGATTGTTACAAATAGGGTTGACGTGTCAACCCTATTTGTAACAATCAACCCTATTTGTAACAAAATTTAACCAACTGGAAACAAAACCTAATTTTCTTAAAGACTTGGCCGCATTTGATGAAATCTTGATGAAATATACATATTAGTATGTTTGGGGGGCAATTTTTATTTTTTCCTTGTCAAATTTATTTTTTCCTAAAATGCTCGTTAGATTAACTTTCGTTGTGCAGGTTGCCCCATATAAGAGGCCTACTCGTAAGATATAATCGAGTTGTGCAGATACATGCCAAAGGTTTGTTTTGGGGCAATTTTCACCATTTTCGGTCAAAAATGTTAAAAATCTTGTTTTCTGACCGAAATCATACTAAACCTATATGGGGTTAACTTTTGTTACAAATTGGGTTGATTGTTACAAATAGGGTTGACGTGTCAACCCTATTTGTAACAATCAACCCTATTTGAACCAAAAGTTAACCAACTTGAAACAAAACCTAATTTTCAAAAAAACTTGGCCGTATTCGATGAAATCTTGATGACATATATATATTAGTATGTTTTGGGGCAATTTTTATTTTTTCCTTGTCGAAACTCATTTTTTCCGAAAATGCTCGTTAGATTAACTTTCGTTGTGCAGGCTGCCTAGTATAAGAGGCTTACTCCTAAGATATAATCGAGTTGTGCAGATAGGTTTGTTTCAGGGCAATTTTCGCCAATTTCGGTCGAAAATGTTAAAAATCTTGTTTTCTGACCGAAATCATACTAAACCTATATGGGGTTAATTTTTGTTACAAATTGGGTTGATTGTTACAAATAGGGTTGACGTGTCAACCCTATTTGTAACAATCAACCCTATTTGTAACAAAATTTAACCAACTTGAAACAAAACCTAATTTTCAAAAAAACTTGGCTGTATTTGGTGAAATCTTGATGACATATACATATTAGTATGTTTTGGGGCAAATTTTATGTTTTCCTTGTCGAAACTCAGTTTTTCCGAAAATGCTCGTTAGATTAACTTTCGTTGTGCAGGCTGCCTAGTATAAGAGGCCTACTCCTAAGATATAATCGAGTTGTGCAGATAGGTTTGTTTCAGGGCAATTTTCGCCAATTTCGGTCGAAAATGTTAAAAATCTTGTTTTCTGACCGAAATCATACTAAACCTATATGGGGTTAACTTTTGTTACAAATTGGGTTGATTGTTACAAATAGGGTTGACGTGTCAACCCTATTTGTAACAATCAACCCTATTTGTAACAAATTTAACCAACTTGAAACTAAACCTAATTTTCAAAAAAACTTGGCCGTATTTGATGAAATCTTGATGACATATACATATTAGTATGTTTTGGGGCAAATTTTATGTTTTCCTTGTCGAAACTCAGTTTTTCCGAAAATGCTCGTTAGATTAACTTTCGTTGTGCAGGCTGCCTAGTATAAGAGGCCTACTCCTAAGATATAATCGAGTTGTGCAGATAGGTTTGTTTCAGGGCAATTTTCGCCAATTTCGGTCGAAAATGTTAAAAATCTTGTTTTCTGACCGAAATCATACTAAACCTATATGGGGTTAACTTTTGTTACAAATTGGGTTGATTGTTACAAATAGGGTTGACGTGTCAACCCTATTTGTAACAATCAACCCTATTTGTAACAAAATTTAACCAACTTGAAACAAAACCTAATTTTCAAAAAAACTTGGCCGTATTTGATGAAATCTTGATGACATATACATATTAGTATGTTTTGGGGCAAATTTTATGTTTTCCTTGTCGAAACTCAGTTTTTCCGAAAATGCTCGTTAGATTAACTTTCGTTGTGCAGGCTGCCTAGTATAAGAGGCCTACTCCTAAGATATAATCGAGTTGTGCAGATAGGTTTGTTTCAGGGCAATTTTCGCCAATTTCGGTCGAAAATGTTAAAAATCTTGTTTTCTGACCGAAATCATACTAAACCTATATGGGTTAACTTTTGTTACAATTGGGTTGATTGTTACAAATAGAGTTGACGTGTCAACCCTATTTGTAACAATCAACCCTATTTGTAACAAAATTTAACCAACTTGAAACAAAACCTAATTTTCAAAAAAACTTGGCCGTATTTGATGAAATCTTGATGACATATACATATTAGTATGTTTTGGGGCAAATTTTATGTTTTCCTTGTCGAAACTCAGTTTTTTCCGAAAATGCTCGTTAGATTAACTTTCGTTGTGCAGGTTGCCTAGTATAAGAGGCCTACTCGAAAGATATAATCGAGTTGTGCAGATACATGCCAAAGGTTTGTTTTTGGGCAATTTTCACCACTTTCGTTCAAAAATGTTAAAAATCTTGTTTTCTGACCGAAATCATACTAAACCTATATGTGGTTAACTTTTGTTACAAATTGGGTTGATTGTTACAAATAGGGTTGACGTGTCAACCCTATTTGTAACAATCAACCCTATTTGTAACAAAATTTAACCAACTTGAAACAAAACCTAATTTTCTAAAAGACTTGGCCGTATTTGATGAAATCTTGATGAAATATACATAATAGTATGTTTTGGGGCAATTTTTATTTTTTCCTTGTCAAAACTTATTTTTTCCGAAAATGCTCGTTAGATTAACTTTCGTTGTGCAGGTTACCTAGTATAAGAGGCCTACTCGTAAGATATAATCTGGTTGTGCAGATACATGCCAAAGGTTTGTTTTGGGGCAATTTTTACCATTTTCGGTCAAAAATGTTAAAAATCTTGTTTTCTGACCGAAATCATACTAAACCTATATGGGCTTAACTTTTGTTACAAATTGGGTTGATTGTTACAAATAGGGTTGACCTGTCAACCCTATTTGTAACAATCAACCCTATTTGTAACAAAGTTTAACCAACTTGAAACTAAACCTAATTTTCTACAAAACTTGGCCGTATTTGATGAAATCTTGATGAAATATACATATTAGTATGTTCGGGGGCAATTTTCCTTGTTTTTTCCTTGTCGAAACTCATTTTTTCTTAAACTACTCATTAGATAAAATTTCGGCGTGCAGGTTTCTAGGGATAAAAGGCCTCCATCTAAGAGGTAATCATGTTTTTCAGATACATGCCAAAATTTGGTGGGGGCATCAGTCACTAATTTTGGTTTAAAAAGCAAAACAAATCTTCTTTTCTGACAGAAGTCATACTAACCCTATTTGTATCAAAAGTTAACGCTATTTGTAACACTTAAAACATAAATTTTGCTCTTCCAATAACATGGTTTTCAAAATAGGGCAGTTAGGTCGGCTGGTTTTCTTTTCCCCAATATTTTTTTTTAAATATGCACTTTTCAGGGTTTCAGGGCGATCTAACACTTACCACAACATTTCCAGAAAAAGCGTATCATACATATTAAAGGACTAATTACATAAAAGACGTCGACGTCCCAAGCAAAAATCAAATATCAGGTGACGAACACGTGATTTTACGGGGGTTTTCTGTCTTTTTGTTTCTTCCATGTTTACGTTGCTAAAAAGTTTAGGGTCGCAGTCTAAAAAATAGGGTAGGTCGGGTTATCGGAACAGGACAACTTTTTTCTTTTTTGCCTATCCTATCCATCTGCAGGCCACCGAGACTTTGGTCGGCCTCTGTAAAGGATGCTTCATAGTAACTTAAATCATCATCAAACTTTAAATTTTAAAAACTTTCAATCACGTCGCCCTCGAGTTCTATATTTTTTTCCTCCTTCAGTCGTATTTTTCTCTGTATTACTCCACTAATAATGCCGTACAGCAATGACAATGCCGTAAAATCGATAATTTTATCAAGCTTCAGCAGCCGAAAACCATATGGAATTAAGGCAGAAAGGACCCATCATGTAGTTACTCATAACCCAAGCCAGGCACAGATAGGTGAGACACTACACATACGGTGTCCAAAGTTAGAGAGTGGAGTCGTTTATGTTCCAGATACCTTCGATCTGGTATTTGACCTTATAGTATCGGTCACCCAAATAACCGAGTAGTTCAGAATATCATAAAAATATAATCAAGTGCATTGTTTTAGAATTCGAGGGACAGATACTTCTCGATCTTAGTAATCATAATGTTATTGAATGTTATCGTGATCCCTATGAACATAAAAAGTAGAGATGAAACGTGATTCTGAAGAGTATTCAGAATGAAAATCTCCGAATCTAAGAAGTGGTGCGGCCGATGGAGATAATAACATCGTTTATGATAGTCTACCTCTTGAGGTTTATGATACGAAATATGCCATGCACTTGACTCATCCCTTCATCAAAGGTCATAGGGTTACTTATCCATCAGCGCTCGGCAGCAACATCGAGTGGGAAATTACCCTTGTGTCTCTGTCTCCTAGTTAATTGTCAGTGAAAATCTCCCTACAGCAGGTTATACAAACTGACGAATATTCAATTTGAATATTAAAATGGTTTAAGACTTCATGACACTACTGACACTGGAATGCATTCAACATTTGAATTTACAGTTGAGAAATACCTAAAAAAACAACAATTTTTCCGACGTTGAAATATTTCAGGGCTAAAAGCAAAACTAAGAAATCATTCTTGATATTAAAACAAATGCAAAACCAACTGGAATGTTCCAATGCCTGCTCAGAGGATCAACCAAAACCAACCTTTAAGGGACCCATCTAAGGCAAAATTCTTAGATACTCGCCTACATGCAATACCCAATCGATTTCAAGAAAAAATGTAGCATTCTTCACAAGCAAATTAATAGACAGAGAATGCACGGCAACATAAACCAAACAGAAACCATACTCAAAACCGTAAATAGAAAAAACAAACAAACAAACATTCACAACATAAAATGACTTGATCTTCACAACAACATTTAGGCTCAACACATATCAAAACAAAGGATAAAAAAGAAGCCCGTCAAAATATTTGGAAGAACTTGATAATTGGGAAGCAATGAAAACCCTTTTGCCGAAACAACCAACAAGAGCCTACAATAACAACAAGTGTATAAATTAAAGCAGCGGCATTGAGGGTTCAAATGAATCCAAACAAATGCCACGGCCGTATCTGTGATGATTATCTGAAAATTAGGTAAAACGTCACCACAAGGAACCTTCATACAAAATGTCAAAGCAATAGGACGAGTAGATTCTAAGAAGAAGATTTTTGACCTGTTTTTTTTAGCAAAAATGGCGAAATTGCCAAAAAAGAGTCGTGCATAGATCAGCACAATTCAATACGTCTTGAAGGAATTATCTCCAGAAACCTGTATACCAAATTTCAAAACAAACCACCTCGCAATTTTAGAAAACATATTTTTTTGAAAAACGACATATTTCCCCAAAATATAGACCTAAATACGCATATTTCATCAAGATTTCATCAAATACGGCCAAGTTTTTTGAAAATTAGGTTTTTTTTTACAAAATTATTAAACATTGTTACAAATAGGGTTGATTGTTACAAATAGGGTTGATTGTTACAAATAGGGTTGACACGTCAACCCTATTTGTAACAATCAACCCAATTTGTAACAAAAGTTAACCCCATATAGGTTTAGTATGATTTGTGTCAGAAAACAAGATTTTTAACATTTTTGACCGAAAATGGTGAAAATTGCCCCGAAACAAACCTTTGGCATGTATCTGCACAACTCGATTATATCTTACGAGTAGGCCTCTTATACTAGGCAACCTGCACAACGAAAGTTAATCTAACGAGCATTTCCGGAAAAATGAGTTTCGACAAGGAAAAATAAAATTTGCCCCAAATCATACTAATATGTATATGTCATCAAGATTTCATCAAATACGGCCAAGTTTTGTAGAAAATTAGGTTTTGTTTCAAGTTGGTTAAATTTTGTTACAAATAGGGTTGATTGTTACAAATAGGGTTGACACGTCAACCCTATTTGTAACAATCAACCCAATTTGTAACAAAAGTTAACCCCATATAGGTTTAGTATGATTTCGGTCAGAAAACAAGATTTTTAACATTTTTGACCGAAAATGGGGAAAATTGCCCCGAAACAAACCTTTGGCATGTATCTGCACAACTCGATTATATCTTACGAGTAGGCCTCTTATACTAGGCAACCTGCACAACGAAAGTTAATCAAACGAGCATTTTCGGAAAAAATAAGTTTCGACAAGTAAAAAATAAAAATTGCCCCAAAACATACTAATATGTATATTTCATCAAGATTTCATCAAATACGGCCAAGTTTTGTAGAAAATTAGGTTTTTTGTTTCAAGTTGGTTAAATTTTGTTCCAAATAGGCTTGATTGTTACAAATAGGGTTGATTGTTACAAATAGGGTTGACAGGTCAACCCTATTTGTAACAATCAACCCAATTTGTAACAAAAGTTACCCAATATAGGTTTATTATGATTTCGGTCAGAAACACAGATTTTTAACATTTTTGACCGAAATTGGTGAAAATTGCCCCGAAACAAACCTATCTGCACAACTCCATTATATCTTACGAGTAGGCCTCTTATACTAGGCAACCTGCACAACGAAAGTTAATCTAACGAGCATTTTCGGAAAAAATGAGTTTTGACAAGGAAAAAATAAAAATTGCCCCAAAACATACTAATATGTACATTTCATCAAGATTTCATCAAATACGGCCAAGTTTTGTAGAAAATTAGGTTTAGTTTCAAGTTGGTTAAATTTTGTTACAAATAGGGTTGATTGTTACAAATAGGGTTGACACGTCAACCCTATTTGTAACAATCAACCCAATTTGTAACAAAAGTTAACCCCATATAGGTTTAGTATGATTTCGGTCAGAAAACAAGATTTTTAACATTTTTGACCGAAAATGGTGAAAATTGCCCCAAAACAAACCTTTGGCATGTATCTGCACGACTTGATTATATCTTACGAGTAGGGCTCTTATCCCTAGGAACCTGCACAACGAAATTTAATCTCACGAGCATTTTCGGAAAAATGAGTTTCAACAAGGAAAACAAAGAAAATTGCCCCCGAACATACTAATATGTATATTTCATCAAGATTTCATCAAATACGACCAAGTTTCTTTGAAATTTAGGTTTTGTTACAAATAGGGTTGATTGTTACAAATAGGGTTGACACATGTCACCCCTATTTGTAACAATCAACCCAATTTGTAACAAAAGCAGTTTCGGAAAAATGAGTTTTGACAAGGAAAAAAAAGAAAATTGCCCTCAAACATACAAATATGCATATTTTATTAATATTTCAACATATACGGCAAAGTTTTTTTGAAAATTAAATTTTGTTACAAATAGGGTTGATTGTTACAAATAGGGGTAATACAGCCTTTAGCATCTTCAGCGAGCTAAACGTGTTGCGGGGGACATTCTTTCCTCCTACGCAAAAGTATCGCTCTGGGACATACCTGCGATTCAAATCGCTTTCCTGTGGTGACATAGAAGCTGACTCAATTCCTACGCTGCATATCCAAAGTCTTTTGTCCACAATTTCAATACTTTATCGGCACAGCGAGAGCAGACAGATGTACCAGTGACCGTGTGCAAAGTTGAATGAACCATAAGTCACATTCACTGCGTCGAAGTAGTACTAACACCTAGGGTATTTTATTTTACCAGAGATACAAGATAGGAATAAACTCATCACTTTGCACCCATCACACACGCACACACTATAGACATAGAGTATAAACTACGGAGAAAAGACAATAACATTCGATCGTCTCTAAACTGCGAACATTTAAATATCTTTGGGCCATATATATATATATATATATATATATATATATATATATATATATATATATATATATATATAATATATATATATATATATATATATATTATATATGTGTGTGTGTGTGTGTGTGTGTGTGTGTGTGTGTGTGTATGTATATATGTATGTATATATGTATATGTATATATAAACACATACATACATACATACATACATACATACATACATACATACATACATACATACATACACGTACATACATAGTTAGCTGTGTCATCTTGTTAGAGTTGTGGCTTCTTGAGACCATCCTGACTTCCCATACACAAACACACAGACACAGAGACACAGACGCAGACTAAATTTCACTCTCTACTATAGTTCCGTGTGTGCAACCGTCCACTTACATCTTTTAAATTTCTGAATCTCACGCTCATGGCTCTCCCCAACGTCTTCCCGAACAGAAATAGTGAATCTTGTAAAAAATACGACAAACAGCGCAACACCGTTCCGTCCAGAGATATCATCGTCTTCTTGTCCTGTCGTGATCCAAGATCTGATGTCTAAATGTTGGCACGGATTACCGGAGAAGAGACCAGAATTGAACTATGTGAAGAAGGTGGTTCGAGATGTGAATCCAAACAAGTGAGGGCGCTGCGCTGTTCTGTGTGCTCATGCTTGTGACACCAATGTGACTGTGAATTGTGTTTATATTACATCATGTTCCCGTGGTCAAGTACAGTATCACTTACGTAATTTCATGTTATTTGTTTGCTCATCTTGTTACGTTGAATTTTATTGTCGCTTTGCTTTCATTCGTTCCTGCAATACCTCTTAATAATCTGCACATGTTGTTAACGGTATCATAAGCGTTTACCACGACTGTAGTAGTATCAACGATATCATTTGTTATCATATGCCCATGACCATATCGCTCCATCTTCGTGACGTTTACTGTAAAATATCAGCCCTGATATTTTACTGTAAACGTCACAATTTGCGCGATAAACGTCGTCAGTTTTTGAGTGTTCCCGAACTCCATTTGCAATGTTTGGAAGTGAATAAAGTAAATATCCGAAATAGCTTCCGCTCTCCGCAAACGAGGTGATGTTGCCGACAGAAACATTCGAACGGCTTCGATGAACAAGGATATTTCAGGTAACTAAATACGGGAATGATATGTTGAATCATGTAATGTTATCCCTTAGTTATTTCATTAAGGTTCTTTCAATTTTTGGGACAGGCTCTGGCAAACATTCTGCCATTCGCACGCGTCTGTCCAAATGGTCCGAAGCCATAGTCTTGTATTTTTTATCTAACATGAAGAATTAAATAGAAGCAACTAGCATGACTTCAGAAATGTGTTTGTCTTCAACACCATCTCTCTATATAGGATAGGTTATTTTCAAAAACACCAGCACTTTCCTTTGACAATTCTGTTCCAATCCCTTATTTTCTCTGTTTAATTCCAATCTTAACTGTTAAATACAAGCAATCAGTATGACTTAAAACATCCGTATGACTTCAAATAAGCCCCTTAATTTTTGTGCAGGTTTATTTTTGGAAAACACTAACTCTCCCCTTGATAATTATTTATCGGGACCCAATCTGATATTTTTATGCAGTTCAAACATTAAAAAGAAGCAACCGATATGACTTCGAAAATGTGCATGTTTTCAAGAGCATCTTTTTAAAGGGCCAGAAATGCTAACTTTTGATAATGTTTTCACCATTTTTATTTTGAATGTGAACCGTAATTGAATTATGATAAATCGCTTATTACCCAATATCACCAGTTCCGTGCGTCCTATTAGCATTCTGTCATTTGTGCTGCGTAAAACACGGGACGAAGTCACAATTTGTTTACAATCTCTGTAATTTCATGACAAGGAATGCCAGTATCATGGACAACATGGTGTCAATGCTTGAAAAATATGCCCACAACTTAGAAGATATCGTTGCGGACAGGACAATACAATTAGTTGAAGAGAAGAAGAAAACCGAACAGCTACTGTATCGAATGCTTCCCAAGTGAGTAACTCATGATTTTGCATTCACATCATATCCTCATTGTGCATGATAAAGAAAAATGTTTCAGATCCAAATTTTGATAGTCTTCTCTGAGTTTGATTATGTTTTGCCATCGCTGTTCATTATTCTTGAATCTTAGGCAGGTTGCAGAGAAGTTGAAGAATGGCCAAAGTTTGGACGCCGAAGCCTTCGATGACGTCACCATATTCTTTTCAGACATCGTTGGTTTCACAGCGTTGTCAGCTGTCAGTACTCCGATGCAGGTAATCTATGTTTTCTCGGTCAAATGGGCTTTATGTTACCCATGAACTCCGTATGAGAATGCAGTGGAGCAAGTGAACCATCAATATTTCTCAATGAATGTATATATATATTGGCGCGTTGAATAGGTCTATCTTTCTTAAGTTTATGAATTAGCTAGACAGACTTGTACTTGGATAATCCATGAGCAAATTTAGCTCTGCGTGGCAGGGCTGTGTGTGGGAGGCCGTATAACGCTGGTAACACACAGCCCTGCCACGCAGAGCCAGCGCAAATTATACCGAAATATTATTTTAAGGAAGCATCGTACCGGGCTATCAGTGTATGTTTTTGGGTTCTAAAACCGGCAAGTCCTGAGTAACGGAATCACTGTAGGATGATGGTGAGTTCAAAGTTCAAACAATCATGTGCTCTAAGCAATACAATGTGCTCGTCTGCTTCATTGGGTAGTCGGTACCTTACCTTGCAATGAGGCGAACGTCCGTTGGATTGAAGGTTGAGTTTAGGGAATTTAACTGCAACGAATATTCAGAAAGTTAACGAACACAGTGTCAATTTCTTCCCGCTGTTCAAGGTAATTACATGAATAAAATTTCTGTGTACCTTTATGGAAGGCCATCTGCCCATGCAGATTGCCCTGGCAAAGTTTTAGGTCAGAAACCTAACATGTATGTAGAGTGTACCATTCCACCGATCACCATCAAGAGTTAACGAGAAACTTACAAGAACCTAAACAACCCTGAGGTTAGAACATGGCTTATATCCAAACTAATAACATATTCTATTTTCCACAGCACAGAAAATACATATTAAGTATATATTATAGAACCGATATTCCATGAACCGTCACAGTAAAGTCATTAAAAAGGACTTGTTTTTATTTCAGGTTGTGAATCTACTCAACTCTTTGTACTCACTCTTTGATGGCGTCATCCAGATCTATGACGTGTACAAGGTGAGTTCACGTGACAGGCGGTGATACCTTCCTGTAAGTTAATGCCAGAAAAGCAATCTGGTGACTTTACCGCACTGGGTTCGATCTTATAAGATAGTCTGAAACACATAAACAGATTTGTTCTTAAACGATTTTTTTTTTTTTTTTTTTTTTTTTTTAACTCGTTTATTGCTTTTATGAAAGTTTTACATTCTTATTTGAACAAAATTGGTAGCCATCTTATATAAATTCTCCCCTTTTGAAAGCAGCTTTCCTTTCAGTAAATCAATAATCTAAATAAAAATATCAATACATAACTGGTTGTAACTGGGTGAAAACATACAGAATAGTATTAATTTTTTTTCTTTACTTGTCTTTTACAAGTTGTGAGAAAGCACTTTCATGTTCTCTTAATCGCACTTCGGCGTTAAAAAATTCAAATAAATTAATATTTTGCAGCTTATTTGTATCTTTGTAAAGCATCCATGACTTATAGATGGTGAACATTGCTACTACTATAAGAAGATTAACAACTTTGTTTTGATTTGGTAGACCACATAAAAGTGTCTTCAAGGTGATCTCTACATGAAAATGAAAGTTTTGTAATAAAAAGGATTGAAAGTCTCTCCAGAAAAGCTTAACACGCTCACACTCTATGAACATATGACAAAGGTCATTTGTTGACATACAGATCTGACAAAGACTGGTTTCCATTATTTTCCACCTGTACAGGTTTAAACCATGTGGAAGTATGTCATGTATAAATTTGTACATAAAGTTTGACAGTTTTCTTTCCTTAGTTACAGTTATAACTCTGTTATACCATAGTTCTGACCAATTAAAGTCATTTCCTAAATTTAAAACTCGATTCCACTTTTGGAAACCCAAGGCTCGACAAATTTTTTACGAATGAAAGACCAATAGTATTCCTTTGTTGTGATTTTGTTGACAAATTTTCGTGAAGAAAAACCTGGCAGAAAAACAGAGGCTGTCAACAAGTTCAGCGGCTCTGGTTGAAAAATAGAAGTTGACTGCTCTACTTGAGCACGCCAGCCAGCTGGTATGGCATTATACAACATAAACAGCTCACATACAAAATTTGACTTGTCATGAATATTACATGAAAGCCATCGTATACGAAAACTACCATCAGTATCAATGACGTCATTTATTAAGAAAATATTAGACTCGACCCATGATTTGAATAGTAGAACTTTACCCTTAAATTGAACATGTTTGTTACACCAGATAACTTGTTGTACGATATCTTTTGCATTGTTGACTGGTGAACAGCCCCCACCAGCCTTGTGCCATGCGATGACGGCATATCTATAAAAGTCCGGGAGACCAGGTGTGGCCGGACAATACTTTGAGTCATCAAAATTCATGTGAAAAATCATTTTATCAAGTCCTGCTCTATACAAATAAAACAGGGGAATGCATTTCCATGAAGGCATAATATTATCGGAGTTTTCTCTCAGAAAACGTGAAATCCAAGCAGCAAGGAAGGAGTTATATTGAGAGAATACGTCATACATTTTTAATCCACCTTGGTTAAAATCACCAATATAGTTTTGCGCTTAATTTTGTCGAACTTTGATCCCCACAGAAAGTTAAAGAAAATTCTTTCTAAACGTTTGAGAAAACGATTTGCTATTGTTGTTGTATTTGGTTGTATTCGGAGGTTATATATATATATATATATATAATATATATATATATATATATAATATATATATATATATATATATATATATATATATATATATATATAAAATATATATATATTGGTTTATATATATATATATATATATTATATATATATATATATATATATATATATATATATATATATATATATATATATGTATGGATGGATGAATGTATGCATGTATGTATGCATTTTGATAACATTTTTTTCACTTAATTTCTGATACAAATGCATGTTTTGCAGAATGACAATGGAAGGTTACAACACATTAGATCGACATTGAAATAATCACTGTGTGGGTTCAAAAAATGTTTGTGGCAACTGCATTAATTTGCGATGTCTATAAAAAAAATGCCACGTGTACCGTCTCCATGACAACAAGTCCAAGTTGATCATATTCTGGAAGACAGTACATTTACCACTCTCCATCGTTGCACAGGTTGAAACCATTGGTGACGCGTACATGGTTGTGAGTGGCTTACCGGTTCGAAATGGCAGAAAACACGCCGGCGAAATCGCAACCATGGCCTTAGATTTGCTGCATGCCTGTCAATCATTCGTCATACCACACATGCCTGAAGAAAAACTGAAACTGCGCATCGGTATACATACAGGTAGGCTAGTAAAATGTACAAAAAACCAACACACTCACTGGAAAACAAAACCATTCTTGGAACCTTTCTGTGTTTTTTACCTTGTAACTTTTACAATTTCTTTGCTCAAATATCCTGTCCTATTCATACCGTTGCAGTTTTCGATCGACACGGTCAGTGTCAGACTTCGACACAGAAAGGTTAATTCCATTCTTGTCCGGGGCATCTTAGGCTCAACTGATCGTCGTCCAGGGGTGGGCGTACACATTGTCGTTTCTGAATTGGAAGCAAATATTACATCTCACAATATTGTATTGTATTGTATTCACAGTGACACTCTCTCTCTCTCTCTCTCTCTCTCTCTCTCTCTCTCTCTCTCTCTCTCTCTCTCTCAGGACCATGTGTTGCTGGTGTAGTCGGTATAGCAATGCCTAGGTATTGTCTATTTGGCGATACCGTGAATACAGCATCAAGATTTGAATCCCATGGACAAGGTTGGTCTGCTTAAACGCATCACAGAAAACTTCAGTAACTTCACGCAGTTTTGATATTCTCAGTTATTTTTTCAGTTACTAAAATACGGATGCTTCTTCTATTCCACAAATTGTGTCGAAATTCCTATCGTTAAACTCGTCAACTCGGCTTGCATGTCTGTAATGCCTAATGTTAATAAAATTGCACATCCTATACACAAAAACATTGTGTTGGCAACGCGTAAACTTTGAATTCTGAACAAATTTTACGGAGGAGAAGACAAAAACTTTTTTATATTGTACACCAAACTAATGAAAATATTATCGAAAGTTGTTGCTGTCGCCCGTGTAACGCTCTAACTAAGATACGGAAATATACAAATAAAGACACATTAATTCTGAACGACTGAACATACCATCATCAGTTTGATTCCATTTGGTAATTTCACGATAGCCGTGGACAGAGAACATTGTTTAGCTGTACAGCATGTAAACTTAAAAGTGAGTTCGCATCTCGTATTTTAAAGACTTAAATTTTTGCTCAAACTTTCCTCTAGCAAACTTTCAACCATTCTCTTTCAAAATGGAGAATGAAAATTGATGGGTCATCGTGCAAGTTTTAATACTAGAGAAATTAATAACCCAAAATTTACCGATATTTGAAATTGAAAATGGTCGCCATTCCTATGATATCTCTCGGGAGGGAAGATAAAAATTTCGACTATGATAAAAATAAGCCGGTGAAAACTTTGTTTACTTCATAAGATTCAAAATGATCACCATGAGTGCTAGGCCAAAAAATATTGTACAAATTTATTTTGAAAGTCCGAATATCTGTTCCCGAGGCACATTATACCTTAAAAGGTATTTTAAGTCCTGGTTTTCTCGCGCTGGCTCTGTACAGCCTGCTATTCATTACCAAATATTATGCTTTGCTATCGTTAGCTTTCCGGATACATGTTAGCAAGACAACGACGGATACTTTGAAGATTCTTGGAGGGTATATATTCGCAGAGAGAGGTGAAGTTCAAATGAAGGTAAGTGATACAACGTAAGATTAGCCTTACATGGTAGCTTCTATGTAGGTAACTGAGTGTTCAAGTCATGCTTGGCAGTGATATGATAATAGTTATGGAACACCTTTACCTACGCAATAATGTTCTCCCTCCCGGCCCATAATGGACGAAAGGATACATTGCACAACATAATGTACGAGGCAGAGTCGAGTACATTATGGAGTGCAAAGGTTGCTTGAGTCCATTATGGGCCGGGAGGGGTACATTATTGCTATTATTTTATAGTTTTGGCGATGCCAGTGAATTTGTAGATGAAGAAAACATCTTTGGCCACAATGTTGGATAATGGGATACATTATCAGTAATAATCTGAGGGTATGACGTCACAAAATTCACTGGTATTGACATAATGTAATGGTTGGTAAAGATGTTCGATACTCTGCACTCTTTCGTGCGTTAAAGGTATACTGTCACCTGTTCCAACTTTGCCACAGTTACCATGGAAAGAGAAAATCTAACCAATCACAGATTTTAAGCGGGTGGCCGCTTTTTAAAAACAGCGCCCTCACATGGGCATTTTGAATACAAAGGAACGCCCCTTTGACCATATATGGGCATATTTAGATTACAGGTGACTGTATTTAACAAAGGTGACTGTATACCTTTAATGTTGTAAGTTCTATACCGAGCGTCAACGTTGCTACGGCAAAAATATTTTAAGTATTACTGACGAATGGTAAAGAAGCGTCGTCACATTCGCCCTGGTTTGGTTACATTTTGCACAACGAGAAATTTTCGGCCACTTTCGTTATCATAACACCAACGAGACGTGGCCAGAATTATAGCAAAACACATTCATTGCTTGGCGCTCGATGTTCATTTAAGAATGTCACGAGGAGTAATTTAATACTTACATTCAGAATAGATGCGTCCTCCGAAGTCCTATTCAAATTTGCAAGATTGTATTGTATTTGCAAGATTGGTTTACAATTCAGCATTGTGCGCGGGATATGTTGATATTTTGCCCTAATAAAGACATTTTCAGACTAGCGCTGAATTTTACTATACAAGGAATGCCGATTAAAAACTAGGAAAAGTTGTTAAAGAGACATCGAAATTGACAGAGTTCACTTCATTGTATGTCTTATAATCTGTTTGGTTTTACTCTTTTTGATAATGTAGGGCAAGGGAACGCAGAGGACCTACTGGTTGCTGGGAAAGGCAGACTTTAAGTTCAAACCGCTGCCATCAACGTCTGTGCTGGGCGTCTAAACTAGGCTTGCAGTGGAGGCAAACACACCACGAACTTGAATCAAAGGGTTTGTAAAACCCGAACAACGTTTGTTGCAATAATCAGGGAGTTCAGTTATCAATTTGATGTTCACTACTTTTCTAGCGCACAATATCGGTGGTAACTGCAAATATTAATGAAATATAAATGATAAATATTTATATGTTGAAGAACGGCGTGTTTGATTTGCACAATAATGTCACACATTGATGAACATCTGCACCCTAGTGAACACCCATTGCCTTCTTGAGGGGGCTACAGCACCCATTTGTTGCCGAAGGGGGCCTTACATTACTATGAACACATCAACATTTACCGTTGCCATGGATCGAGGATTAGTAGCAAATAACTTGAAATAGAGTAACGCGTAGATACGAATAAAATCCAGACAACACACGTTGCATGCACATTCAACATGATTGGAACTAATTTTGGATAATTGGATTTTCATATTTTTCAAATTTCTCAAAAGTGTTAGGTGCCGTACAACTGAATGTTGCAATATCGCAAATTACTCATAAAAACAAGTGTGTAATATAAAAAGAAAAGCAGATGAGATTACATTTGTAGATTAAATCGACATTACTTCACCATCCAATTATCCAAAATTAGTTCCAATCGTGTTATTCTGTCATTAGCTCCGGGTTATGGTGGGAGCACTTTTCACTAGACGTTCACACTTATAAGGCTTAAAAGCACAAATTATTTCTGTAAATAGCGGCAAAAATGGCTGGTCAAAAGTACAAATGGAACTTAGTCGTGCTAGAATTAAACAGTCTACAACAGGCAGGATGGAAGAGGTTCAAACCTGGGTACATATATGTGTATGCACTTGCACTTTGGGAGTATGCCTGGTTAAATAGAATAGTACAAAATGTTCGTACTCACTGCAAGGATACAATGTAATAACAAGCACAGTTAAGAAGTTCTGCAGACGACATTTCGACGGCATTACAGTAGATGTGACAATCTTACACAAAAACACAAACAATCGTACGGTACCTACTTTTACACAAAATAAGCAAAAAACAATTGTACCGTATCTATTTTTACACACAAAAAAGCAAAAAAAACCAAGTGTAGCGTACCTATTTACGACCTTTCTTGCACTTGAATCTTTTTCATCGTCGAGCTCTTGAACAAATTCCTGCACTGACAGAATGCAAAATCTGGCTCTCTTTGTCATACGCTAACTGCCATTCCGTTTCACTTTCAAAGCTGCAGACGACACTCTGCTCATGGCCACGTGATCTATTTACATACAACATCAGGCCACAAAACCATTACTCTCTGACGTCATTTGATTTTTCGAGCCACGTCCGTGTGATTGGACGACAAGGGCACCGGCCATACGTATATTTTCTTGTCACATGTTTCCTTGAAAGAAACTGCACGGAAAGAGTACACGGCGTATTATTACGGATCCTATTCTAGGCATATACATTCAGTTATATCGATTGTCAGAAATATTCCTATAAACTATTGACTGGCCATGACATGAGGGTATCAAAGAGCATACGTTTCATCGATTGATATGTCTGATTTTACTCTTTCACGAGGCTGTTGGTCGACGGAAAGCGACTATTCTTCGACAACTCCTATGCCTTCGGGAAAGCAAACGTACATGCAGTTACGCGAATATGGCCAGGCACCGGCAACATATAATTTTGTAATTAACACACCTCGTCCAAACTCGTTATTATATTATATCATGGTCGTGTGGCCGTTGTGTGAGTCACGTTGGCGCTAATACATGCAAAGGACAAGTTATCGGTTAACTGTTTTGAAAACTGTTAACCGATAAACAGTTTGAAACAACTGTGAAGTTGGTGAAGTTTTTGAAAGTGCCTTCTACGTATCCACACATTGTAGAATGCCTAAAGAAGACAGATGTTTCGACCAAGACGAGGAATGATAGCTGAGAAACTTCTCGAATTTTCGATAAGAAAATCGGACGAGATGTTTTACTATACACATCTTGACTAGTCATGACGGCAATACTGTTTGTTTTCCCTCGGACCCGAGAGTCGCTTGAAAACTATATGCTGTTTCCCTTGACCAACGGCCTTTTGATATAAACAGTTTCGATGTGACTCTCAGGTGCTCGGGCAACAAACTTATAGTGCTGCCCTCATGTCCAGTCAAACGTGTATGGTAAAACATCCAATCCATTTGTTTTTCACTGAAAACAGAGAAATGTCTACGAGGTCATTCGTCTCTATGTCGCAGACGTCACCAGTATTTTCGTGTAACTTTTTTCGAGATGTGATTTCATAGATGGCGCTATCACAATTGTCCTCGGAATAATTATCCGAACGAACCCCGTCGCATCACATTTTGAAAAATGTTAACGGGTAACTTGGTTCTTTGCATGCATCAGGGCAAAAATGACGCATATTATCTGACCATAAAGTGACAAATCACGACGAAATTTGGAGGTGTACTGCAACCATTCTTTGAAGTGGCTAAAGGGTTTACTATGGTTAAAAACTTCGTATATGAACAAAAAAAAGTGTTAATTTATATCGATTATTTACTGCATTTTGTAATAATATCAACAGAAGGCTGCTCGCACTTTCTTATGGTTACACATTCAGATTTCACACTATATTTTCTTATTTTCCAAAGACGTCTTGTCATGTCTGCCTGTTGAACTTTTTACACTCAACACGATTGGAACTAATTTTTGGGATAATTGGATGGTTAAGTAATGTTGATTTAATTTGCAAATGTAACCTTATATACTTTCTTTTTAAGTTACACACCTGTTTTTATGAGTAATTCGTAATATTGCAACATTCAGGTATAGGACAGCTGACACTTCTGAGAAATTTGAAAAATATGAAGATCCAATTATCGCAAATTAATTCCAGTCGTGTTACACTTGTATCTGGGACATGCATAATCACCAAATTATCGAGAACAATTTCAGTGAGTCGTGTATTTTTCTACAACTGTCAGAGTCTATAAAGTAATAAAAATGTGTCCTCAACCAACTGATTCTTATACTGTATGGTTTGAGCAAGATGTGTCAGTTTTTGTGCTGTCATTTTGTGTGCCTAGTTGGGCAGGATGGTTGGGCAGGATGGTTGGTTTGTTCTCTTCTATTTGAGTAGGATATGACTTTCTTTTGTACTGTCTAGTTTGAGCTATAGATGTACTAGTCTTTTACACTGTTTGGTTTGAGAAGGATGTGCCAGTGTTTGCCCTGTCAGCAAGATATGCTACTTTCTACACTGTTTACCTGTAGATGTGCCATTCGTATTGTCTGGTATCTGCAATCTGAAGGATGCGTCAGTTTTCATTTTCTGGCATCAGCAGAATATCACTCTTTCATACTAGCTGGCTTGAGTAGGATTTACCAATGATGATAGCATCCGAACATTAAATACATTACAAGTCCCAACGGTTATGTTTGTTTTTGAAGTAATATTTTAAGGTTTAACTAACTACAAACTACAGAACCACTTGTCTCATACGAAATCTTCTTATCAGGTTCTCATATTTCATATGCAAATTAGTAAGAATAAGAATCCTATAAGAATCTCATAAGATTCGTACAATTTTATGTACTGAACCAATCTAGACTAGTAAAATAATAATAAAAAACTGAAAATTTCTTACTCAGTTTTCCTCTTATTTTCTTATAAGAATTATGTAAGAAATTTAGTACCTTATAAGAATCTTATAAGAATCTTACAAGAAATCGTTAAGCTATTTCTCTTCTTTTTACCCTAAAACCGTACATCAGGTCTTGACATGACATTGCTGATTACACGCCAAATTAATTCGTGACATGCAAAGCATTGCAAGATTTTAACTTTTTGTGAAAATGATATAATACACTCAACTAAAAATGAAAATACATAAAATGTTACAAAACATTTGCAGCTTGATCTCCTATTCTTGCAAACTGGTTATATGAGAGTAAACTGGTCATATTACGAGAGCTGTAGAAACTGCGGGAGCTAGCAGTAATCTGCAAACGATTTGTTCCACTCCTGGGAAAGGCTTAAAAATATAACCTTTGACAGATGCTCCCTGACCTCAGTACTTGTGGTGAAAATGGTATGTCACTTGACTGACATGATAACAGAATTTGTACAGTGTAGGAATTTCAACCAATTTATCTGCGAATGCTTCATGGATATTAGGCTTTCATGGTTGTGGATGCTCTTACTTGCAAAATTCCTGCACAATAGTTTATCTACAAGGTAGTAAGTGCTTCAAAATTGAAAGATATGCTTTTTGCTCGAATTTTACATGAAACCGTGAAAGTTTGTTTTTAAACTTTAAACCTTCCTTAAGGAATCTTTCAATCATTCACTTTCAAAATCAAGAATAAAAATTGGGGGTCACCATGCAAATTTTGGTACTAGAGAAGCAACTCAAGAGATGCTGATATTTAAAATTCAAAATGGCAGCCATCCCTGTGTTAACTCTATGGGGAAAAATAAAATTTTCGACTTTCGAAAAACTGAGCACATGAAAAGTTTTCTTATACCTAGAGCTTCAAAATAACCCCCACAATTGGTATATCACAAAAGAATTGTGAAAGGTTTGAGAGTCCGAATATCTGTCCCCAAGGCACGTTCTACCATAAAGAAACTTTGAGCAAACTCTGTGCCTTTTGAAATCAAGAATCAAAATCAGAAGTCACTGTGCAAAGTTAATTTTTAGAGACACAAATTTCCCAATATTTTCCAACGCTTGTAATTGGAAGCCCTGTGTTAAACCTATGAGGCAGAATTCAATTTTCCATTTTCACAATAATAAGCCAGTGAAAACTTTATATACTCCAGAAGTTTACAAGTAAGCCCCAACTAGTGTTAGACCCAAGGAGAACTGTGTAAGTTACATCTGTCTACTGGCACATTCTACCTTAGTAGTGAAATCATGACAATAAAAATCGATTGGTAATAGCATTTTTTATTTTACAAAAGAAAATTAACCTCTGTGAAAAAAGATATGTTTATCTACAATAATTATGCATCTAGACACACATATTCTACGAAGTATAATAAAAATGTTTCTCTTCTGAGAAGACACTCTCACTACACATCCGATTGACTAAACATGCTGATAAAATCCAAGATGAGGTATTCCCTGTCTTTTAACACTGACAATATGACCTAACTGACCCACAAAATGTTAGATTCAATGACTCGACTGTACAAGACATGAAAGTATGCACTCTGTGTACCGGTATGTACAATTGGCTGCAAACAGAAACAATCGAGAGTTTGCTAGTGTTAACTTGAGTCTGCCCCTAGGTGCACCATAGAGGGCGCTCGAGTTGCCCGTGTTTATATTTATGACATTGATGAATTGCATGTATTATGATGTACCTATGGATTTGTTATGAAAGTTTCCCATGAACAGAAAAATCTCATGTTCATTTCATGAATATGCGCATCTGAGATAAAAAAAAATTGAGGAACATAATATCATCACAACAACACATACTTGAGTACAAGAATCAAATACATTTTCAAAATTACAGTGGTTTGTTTCTATCCCGTGCATTGCTTGTTCATTGTGTTGGCTTGAGGTGAAGAAATATCATTTGTACTCTATGTGTCGATGATACATCTTGCAATCCTGTTATATCATACACTAAAAAGACACAAAATCAACTAGGTGATTGTTTTAACACATTACATAAATACACGTCAATGGAGTTTTAACTTTTCGTATGCACACATTGACCATATATGGCCAATGTTCCTGTGCTCCTAGTTCTACACACAACCTTTGTTTAACACATACCATGTGGACATATGCAGTTTGTGTGACAAAGAGATGTATTTCATGTATCTGATAAATGCCTATCAGTTCACTGTTTCAAAGAACAAGTTACTACAGTGGAATTTGACTGAGTGTCCGGTTTGCCTTGCAGAGCTCGACGAGTCTACATGTTGCTTATCATTAGAAAAGTAAACATTTGCAACAAATAGAGTCTTAGATTACTGTGCTGTGGACGTTTCCCATACAGTGTCTACTCTAGAATCACGACAGTCGTTTCAACATGTCACTCACAACAAGTTTAACACTGTACTACATGTACATGTTACACTTCATCAAAATTTTCTTTTTAAGGTATTTACTTTGATTTGGAAAGTTTATGAAGAAACAAGTAAAGTCTTTTCAAAAATAAACTTTTCTTCTCCTCTCGATGTCAGCAATCACGATTCCCTTCAGCATACAGTCTGTATCATGTTCAGTGCAGTCTACACTATCTACACGTTTTAAACAATACAACAAACTTTGTCTTGCAAGATGATCCGGAAGGTTATAAATATTGTCATCCAGAAAGTTCTTAACACTCCTACAAGAAACTTCTTTTCCTGCTTTCTCTTTTGTCTCAGTTAATAAATGAAACTTTCTTCATTTACATTTCTCTCAAATACATGACACAGCTACAAAATAGACTAGAAGAAAAGTGTTGATTTAAAACATCCAAGTGCAATTCTCAATCAACACAGTACATTTTGTGCCACTAAATAACACACCCAGTATTTCTGAAATAATTCACTATATTTTGGCGGACAGCATGTCTGCTAAGTTAGCATGGGTGAGACAGCGATATCTCTGTGCCTTCAAAATTCTCTTCACCTTGCTCAGTGAAGCAATGTTCAACTGAACGCCCTGAGTCAGTCCGGTTGGTGTTGAGGACTTTCTTGGAGATATGGAGTCGACAAAGATATAGATCCAGTCTGAAAGAAAACTTTGATGATGTATAGTGTAGTGTCAAGTTTGCGAGTGGCATGCTGAAACGACTGTCGTGATTGTAGACGAGACAGTGTATGGGAAACGTTCACCGCGCTCTGTAATCTAACACCAAAGACTCAATTTGTTGCAAATGTTTACCTTTCTACTGATAAGCAACATGTAGACTCGTCGAGCTCTGCAAGGCAAACCGGACACTTACTCAAATTCCACTGTATTTGGAAAATTACTCTCAGGCTACAAAGCTAATGTCCATACATCAGTTTGATTTTCTTTGCTAGTCGGCTGTCTTTGAGCAACCAACAGATCATTGTAAATCTCTGATAACATTCACAATGCTGATGGTATTAGGGATGAGCAAATCAATTTAGCATTGCCAGTCGCTAAGACTAGTATCAAGGTTAAAGCCTCATTAGCTGTATCTTTTTGCATGTTTCGATAAGATGGTTTGAAATCAAATGCAACTTATTTTAAAATGTTTACCAAGTGTGACCACGGAACGTTTATCAAAAATTGGTGACAAATGTACAACTTACTTTTTAAAAACTGAATAATTTTTGAGTTGTAATTCAAATATGGCTGCCGCAAATATAAGCGTAAGCACCTGAATGTGATTGATCAAATTCAATACCAAGGATTGAAAGAGTGATGATACAGCTTGACAATGGAAATCCAAAACACGCTTCTGAAGACTGAATGGTGATTTAAAGCAAAATACAAAAAGATACAGGTAATGGGGTATTAAATCCAGTGATCCTGCAGGTTGCTATTTATTATTGTTTTGCTACTCCAGCAATTGTTCATCTGGTTTACACGACTGCAGATCAACAGAGACAGAAAAGTTGGTGATATCATTTGTGAACTGAATTCAATACCTGACCTATTGGAAAAGAAATAGAGCGTCTGATCTAAAAATTATACAGTGCGAGAACAGGGTCAATAAATTTCATGCAAATTGTTTTTCAACAAGTCTCCTGACTGACTGCTCATTATCTGGTTTGGGATGAAATAGATGTCGGTTTTCAACCTTGCCGCATGAATATGCACGCATTTACAAACACTGATTTGGGAAATTTTGTAATCATTTGCCATGCAATAGAAAAAAAGTTACACTTTGGCCTTGCATGTAGAAAATACTACATACTAACTACACGACATCAGTTTGAGTAGTAAAAAAAAAACAATCAAAATTTGCTGGAAATATAGACAAAAGGTACTTTACAGAACCGATCTGCAAAGCAAATTTGTAAAACAATTACTTACAGCATGTATTTTTGATGCACAATTTATGCAGAAAAATAACGAAGATGTATCTTTTGTTCACAAGAAAAAAAATCATTTTTTTGACACAATTTTGAAGGTTAAGATTGAAAGATCATAAAATATCAAATTTATGTTACACTATCTTTTGCAGCACTACGAAAATAAATGAATATTGGCTGAGAAACATTGCACTTGTGTATATTATCAAGACATATACCACGATACAGTTTTGGTTTCTAATTAAAATACAGACCTTGAGGATCAAAATTTCTTTAAAACTTTGTTTGGAAGAACAAAATTTGCATTTTATCTGTAAACTAGACTGATTTGAATTGTAATTCTTTCCATCTGAAAATCCAAGTAGAGTTTTGTGAATTGTACACCAACAGTACATATCATACTGATTCACAGTGTCTGAAAGTAAAAAGACATCGTACAGACTCCCATGTCATAGCTAGCATATTTGGAAACATCTGTTTCACAGAAAACAAGAGTACCAATATCCACAGACTGAAACGAGTGTTTGCGCACCCGAACAATACTGGGTCTAGTTCCCATATGGTAGTGAAGAAACCTGCTTGTCTGCGGATGCCATTCATAATAAATAAATAGAGCGATGGTCGTGTGATATTGAAAAAAGTCTAAAACAGTACAGTACATGCCCAATAGACTTTAGTCTTGATTAAACTTCTCATCTCAGATGCTGGGAATTTTATGGAATTATGTCTGTGAATTACTAGTTTTTGTTTTTTGCGAGCAACTTAGAGCGACTTGCCTCTCACTTTGAACAAAACAAGGCTAACATTATTTTAAAAAGACAGGCACTTTCTGCCCACATTTCAAGGCACTGCTCTCACATAGTTTACTCAGTTGGGCGTCTGAGTAAAAATTCTATCAACGAGTGTTTTTCGTTTGGGGGGGGGGGGGGGGGGGGGGGACTTTGTATGTCATCTGAGAATTGCTTTCCCTAGTATGGCGTAAAGCAACTGATATAAAAGAACAAAACCATGATAAACTTCAAAGTCACGGTGCTACTCAGACTGTTCTTATCCTTGGGGAAAATTTGACATGAAATGATGCAAAGGAAATATAAAATTTTTCTCCCATCTGGCTAATCAAGGGAGTTGTCCAGAAATATTTCCGTTAAGTCCTGTTTTGGAGTATTAAACTGAACAAAAATTACTAAATCTTTCACATTTTTTCATAAAATTGATAGAGTCAACCTCCCTCAGCAATGTGCATTATTGTTGCATTAGAATTAATCTGAACCATCAGATGTGAAATACACGCACAGTGGAAAGGCTGCGAGGGATATCGATTACGTCATACAAAGCGCGTCGCAACTGGTTCGGCTGACTCACAGTTTGCACTGGCAAACTTTCAGGAATTGAGGTTGGGGATACACATCATTCTGAAAATATTCCATTTGTGGAAGCTCTGTGCCGACACTGCCTGTACAAAAGTACTATGCAAGAAAATATTGTTTACAATATACAAATATCTGAAACATCTTTTTCTGTTCATATGGCCTTTCTATAAATTGCGTACAAAAGTTTGAAACTGTTCACGATGTGATACTCTGTAATGCTTACTGACAGGGAGGGAAGGAATGGTTAAACAATAAAAGTCTTTGTAGCTTCGACATCGTCATCCTGAGGGGGCGGCCTGATGTGGAAGTATTCCTGGAAGTTTCTCTTGACTCCGCGGTTGTACGGATTGTAGTAGTGACCATGAGCGTCCTTCAGGTAGTGGTATCGCTGCCAGTTGATTCTCTCATTGGTTGTGACATTGAATGCAGCCATGCACCACTGCAGGAAAGAAAAAAGAGAGAAAATATACTAAAATCTCATGGCAAAAGACAGACAATTTTAAAACAGTCTCAGACTCTCTGTGGAAAATGGTCTTATGGAATAGGCTGACATCTTTGATAATAAGTTGATGAAAAAAAGACTTACATGCTGGTTGTACATGTTAACAGACTGACCTTACAAAGAAATATGGCATTAACAGACCAATTACCTCCAACATTGTGAGACTACTAAAGGAAACCATTAGTCGATTTCTTTCATCAAATTTAAGCTGCAAACATCTTTGAATCAGTGAATGACTTCAAAGGAGTTTAACCCTTTGAGTGCTGTAATTTTTCCCATCAAAACTATAGTGCAAACATTTTACCAATTTTTACGAATTTTTCTGTAACTTTTTTGATAATTTTGGACCATATGGCCATAACATTTCATGGACTACAGTTTCTTATCAAACTTTTTTCAAAAATCCGAAAAAAATTGATTGGAGTATATTTTATAAAGACGGCAAAAATTGACTTTGGCGCTCAAAAGGTTGACAGTCCATGGGTGCGAAGCGTTGGCTACATCAAAATTGGACCCCAATTGCAATCTGATGCTTGTGAAAAATTTGAAATCGTGGTGGTGCCTGACAACAGTATGTCAAGATGAATTTATTTATTCTTCATAAGGGTTAAGGTTTGAGTATATGAATTTTTTCTGCAATATCAAATAGTAAAACACTGAAAATACGTTATCATCATGTGACAGGAATCATCCAATTCCGGAGGAGTAAAGAGAACACTGCATAACGCACAAACTGATCGAAGGCATCAACTTACTGTTGCTAGGGAGAGACCGATGGCGATGAAACTGAAGAAGATGACTTGAATTATTCCGAGCACGTACATCCATCGCCATCCTTCTATTTTGATCAGTGCAATTGCAAAGAGCTGTGTGATTAGACCATTGATTGCGACAGAAGTCACAAAGAAAACAAACCATTTTCTGAGGGAAGACAAAAATTACAAGATTAATGTTGCTATCTCTGTTTTTAATTGCCACCAGCTTCTTGTCATAAAATGGACCAGTGTATGGTCATTAAAAACTTGTTTCTTCCCTGTCATATACTTTGTCTTGTTATATTTGATGGCAGAAAATCAGAAAGTGTTCTGGAAAGTGTGCTAATGTTGTTAAAGGTTGTCAAATCACAAAATTTGGCAAACTGAGAGGCAAAATTTTTGTTTACTACTTGTCAAAATTCAACCCTTTTTTTATTCCAGGCCTGTCGTTTCCCCATTCACCAAGTCAGTAAAACACGGTATTGAGTCAAACACCCTTACCTATTCTCACCTACTAGCATGGTTTTCTAGGAGGTCAAGTCAGTTAAACATATGGGAAATTCACTTCCGTCAAACTGCGATATAAATACAGTGTAAATTTGCACTTTCCTTTATTTTTTAATCTGTAAATGGTTTCAAAACTTATGTGCACCATTTTAAGCATCCATGCCAGGAAGTTTTTATGCAGAGGACATAAATTTCACCTTGGTAAAGTGTTTTTTTCCCGCTACAATTCTAAAATCGGCAGAAAACTTACAATGGTTGCTCCTACCTATTGTAGTATCCGACACAGTTGTAAATATAGGGACAGTGATGGTCGAAGTGCATGACACATCGATTGCAGACTCTGCAATGCTTGGTTCTCAGTGGCTTCACAATCCGACATGTGTGGCACAGTCTGGACAGCGGGTTTTTCCCCTGTTTCCACTCATCAAAGTGAGCGACCTGATAGACCATTTGGGAGGGAAAAAAACAAAAAAACATTCCAGACAGCAAAAGACAAATGAGAACTGTTAAGGTAGTATGCGCCTCAAAAGTGAAAGACTTAAAGCCACGTTAGCTGTATCTTTTGCATTTTGCTTAATAAAAATTACCTCCTAATCTTCGGGTATATGTTTTGGATTAACACCATAAAGCTATTATGCCTTTTAAACTCTTACCATTCCCATTATTGTGGCTGCATTATGTGCATTGATTCTGGCGCTCAAGCATAAATTTGAATCTACCGCCATTTTGCATATCGTTCACGTGACGAGAGATCGCACAGAATGCAACGTCATATTTCAGGGCGAGAGCTCCGCCGAGAGTGAGATTTTGCGTTACTTCCAGCAGACAACAACATGGACTCCACGTGAACTGCAGTGCAGAGGTAATGTACTACTACTATCAATTTTCTCTACACAGTTAAAGCATCGTCAGTCCTTTCTTTTTCTGTCTGTCTAATCGAGTGGTGAAATGCTAGGTCAGCCACCAAGTGAGTCAAAAACCAGCGACTCAACTCCTCGCTACATATACCGTATACGTGACACAGTGTACATCTGTACAATACATGTACATACGTCGCTCAAGCATAACCCGATTGAAAATCAACATCGATTTCAATATCATGACGATGGTACATCGTGCATAGCTATGATCAATGAGGTTCTTCCATGCCTTCATATAAATGTTCGTGCAAGGGCCCGTTTCACGAGTATGAATTATCGCACGGAAGATGACAAGTCAGTGCGCGGTGCCGATGTGAACATATTGCCATTTGCTGAACCTGATATCGTCGCGGGCCGCGACGCCGTTTTGGGCTTTGGAGAACTCTGGTATTCTTTGTACGGATGCTTGCATAATACAAATTTATCGTACCGGCCAAAGCTGCACTATCCGGCCGCGCTGCATGCTGTAATCCGTGTCGCAAATACTACTAGTACATGCAGTGATAACGAATAGTAATCAAGCCGGTCACTACCGGGGTCACTATACCAGCGCTCAGAGTTTTCATTTTCATTTTTTTTGTCTAACTCGCGAGCCTAGTAGTACAATGAGAAACAAACCTTCTTTTTGTATCATTACACAGACATGTACATAAACGGGTGTACGATTATGGAGGATCTCCTGTGCGTTGTTCGTTTTCTTGTTTGTGTCTCCTTTCCAGAACATGGGCTACTATAGCTGTGGAAACGCAGTTATCTGTTGGCGGGGTAGCTTGCATCTGTGCGGGTCATGGCGGGGTTGACCTTTTGATGATCCGCATAGACGTACCCCGCCAACAGATAACTGCGTTTTCACAGCTAGAGCTACTACCCTCTTCCCTACCACATAGGCTCTCTAATAACTCTATGCGTGTCAAATTTCAGAGCTGAAAGGTGTCCGCACTTCATTGTGAGTGCGTGTGTGTGTAATGTATGTTAGGGCCTATGTAGATATGTTGTCATTCCCAGTTTACGTTTATAGATATGCCATTCCCAGTTTACATTTTTACTGGCTACTATTTGATCTACATTACATTAAAATGATAAGCTTTTCCAATTTTTCACATTAGACAACAACAACAACACTATCAGACAATGAGAGTGAGTGTGAGCCAACTTCAAGAGAGGAAGAGGTAGAAGAGGACTAGGAAGAGGGCAAGGTAGAGGAAGGGGAGGCAGAGCAGTGGACAAAGTGTACCAACAATGGTTGATGTGGAAGCAGACATTGCACAGAGAAAGGCGACTTTACAGGTAAGTAATGTACAAAATAAGTTTTACAATGATAGGGATGATGCAGGAAAGTTTCTGTGAAGACGCAAGTAAAATTCTGTTTGCTGTCTGTTTGCCCGTATGTTTTCAGGTAAAATCAGCAAACACATTTTCAATGCTATAATCAATCAAAAACATTATTTTTTAAAATGCCGGAACAGGAATGCAAAGTAGAGCTACGCTTATGTTGAAACACATTTTTTTTTTGGTGGGGGGAGGTTAGAAAAATTTGATGTGACAAATAAAGAATGTTTTTGAAAATGTCTGATAAACTTGTATTTTTAGTTGTTTTGTAGGCAATGCTTGCCAAGATGTCTTCTGAGGAAAAAGACAACCTAATATTGGAAATGGTTGAAAGGAATCAAGCATGGTATTTGAGTTAGTAAAAACTCCAGCTCCGCAACAAGGGTATCATCCACCACCATCTGCAACTCAACCTAGTTGGTGTATTTGCGGCGACTGCCACGAAATGCCGACCCTTCTTGGAAGGAAGTGTTGTAATAAAGAACAGAATTCTGCATAACTGAAATAACGGTATGTACAGCACAATTTGAAACTGCATCCTTGTATGGAAGTGCAGCTCAATACATTTGTACCACAGTAGGGTTGTAGAACACTTGTTACCTGTAGTTTATAATACTTGAGTGAGCTTTACTTTCAATCCCTGCAAACCTTTTGGTAAGACTCAACGTGAATTCCTTTTCAAACACTAAAGCACTGAAATATACCCATCCACAAGTACTTCACTGTTTTGGAGGATTTGTTTGATGGGATGGCTGTACAACAGTTAGTTACCTCTGTTGGTTTTGATGCTATACTTCGCTGGAACAATGCCAGCCTGGCACTCCACAAAGGGGATTTTCAGGGGTGTGCCCCCCCCCCCCCCCCCCCCCCCCCCGAGTTTAGGGAAAAATTTATTGATGTGTTACTTAATAACCCCATAGATAACACTATCATGATAAAAATGTGTAAATGGTGTATTGTTATTCAATTTAGTCATCTATTGTTTTTCCAAGCTGTTGAGAACACTAACTGAGGTAGTGCACAAGGCATACCACCTCACAGCCCATTAATACTAGCAATTATGTGTAACTAATTTTACAGCCCTTTTGGAATTTGAAGTTATCATTCCTGTATCCTGTATCTTTAATCAATCTAGTTGTCTTGACAATTTCAATTTCCTCTGGAACTAACCGTGAAATGATGCTTCTTTGCAGGTTTTTAGACAAGTTTGCCTTGATGACACAATCCTTGCTATTTCACGGGCCTACACAAATGATGTGCTGGAAACACAAGATGATGACGACTTCAAACAAATCAAACAGACATGCTGCTTATCGGATGTTCATCATATGGCAGTATGGTAGATTAGGAGTCTGTGATAGACGGGTCATTCCAAGCTGTTGCACATGGAAAGTTCACGACAAATAACCAGACTAGTTCGGTCAAATCACAGAGAATATTTGACACAGCTTTTTTTGTGCAATCAAGACATGCGGCCAAATTTACCGATGACCCTTTGCCAATATTTGCTTTCATGAGTCCATTTCTCTGTTGGAAAAAGTAAATCTTTATTTTTCAGTTATTTTTTTAAGGTGATATATCACGTTTTCATGTCAATGTAATATTGACTTTATTTGAAAGCAATAAATATCACATATTGAAATAGATTCTGCCCATAAAATGAGTTTTCTAGTCATATAATGTGAATATTGCAACCTTTAAAACCAAAGGAAACAGGTATAATGGACGATAGTGATACTCCAAAATTTTTTGACCTATCGACAACCCCTGTTACTCTCAGTTGTATGCAAATTTTGATATTGTCATCACAACAACACAAACTCAGGACTGAAACATATGGTAGCAGGGCTAAAAATAGACCATGGGCTTTTTGTAGGGAGGAGGCATGATTTCCGTGTGATTGTGATTGATACATTATGATCAAAATGCAATGAAAATGCGTTTTCATTGGCCATCATTTCCGGTGCCTGTCATTCAAGTATGTCAGTTCAGACATTGAAACTTTGTTGCAAAGTTCCACTGCACAACCAGTCGTGTTAGTAATTTGCATAACAAAGTTACCCTCTGGCCTTTCTGTGTCCAGCTGGGTTTGACTGCGTTCAAATAGCTCGTCAAAAAGTGACGGACTGGGCATGGCATGCCAAGTACTGACTGAATTTCAGGTCTCAGGCTTTGGTAGTCCATGTGGACTACCACTTTATGGATTTTGGTAGCCCCAGAGAATGTAGTCTGTGGATGCGGGACTACTGCTAATTTCGAGCTCTGATTGTTATAGGCATGCACACTGATTACTGAAATTCAACACTTTAAAAAAATCATAAGCACCTAATTGTATCTGAAAAGAATTTCATACTTGGCTTTAAGAAAAAAAAAGCCCCTAGCCCTGCAGCTGATTTTGCTCCTTCTGAGGCAGTCTGGTGAGAATCAAACCTAACAATAGCCTGAAACCAGTAAAATCTTTCTCCCACCCAGTAAGAATCCAACCCAATTCAATCTCTCTCACGTCCAGTGAGAACCGAAACTGACAATATACCCATCCCTACATTTTACAATTACAACAAATCTAGTTTACCTATAGTTCATCCCTAGGGACCTCAATGTATCTGAAATATTAAGGTTCTTAAACTGGCTTTTGCACAACCCTCAAGAAAAAGAAATGAGAAAGTGATTTTCATACTAAAATACACTCTCTATTTGGAACTGCAGAAGAGCATATTTATTGCACTAAAAACACTCAAGGATACAGTTTGTAAGTAACCTGGGTAAGCCAAAAGTTGGGATGGTATCCAATCAGCCCAAAAATGCTAAAAATTGTATTTACAAGACTGCACATTTTCTATATAGTTTGCATTTAAAGATAAAAGACAGTGTATGATATGTTGCCTGTAATGACAACCATTTTGCTGAACAATTAACTTGCACATTAGTCCAATTCAGTTCATTGTCTCCTAGAAACAAAGTCCTGCACAATTGTGTAAGTCGGTGGAGGTGGTATTGACACTAGATGTGCAGATATATTCTTCGTGGATCATTCTGCTCCAGCGGTTTTTTCTTTTGCCTTCCCTGGGTTCTTCCATTCGATCTATGAGTTTCTTCAGCTCTTTAATAATATGTGGGTAGGTTTTGCACTCTTCTCCGGATATGCACTCCATCGGTCACTTTTCTGGTTGAAGTGCCTGTGGTATCTGAAGTACAATGTATATTACAATGGTCAAATGAGTTGTGCCTCATATTAAAACAAATTGCAATATGATCAAATGTACCATGCATTAAACATAGGGCCAGAGTCCCTGAAGCTATTATAGACATGGATACAAAATTAAGTATTTCGTGACCGTATGAAATTATCTTACTAAGGTCATCCTAGGGACCTGTAAACCAAATATTAAACCTGTCTGACCAGCGGTTTTGGAAAAACAAGCTACCCAACAGTCGACAGAGCTCTGCTGTGTTATGTAGAGAATAACTTTTTGTGACACATTTCAGGACGGCCTGACCAAAAATGGCAAAAATTGACCCAAAAATACAAAACTTGAAGATTTCATCAAATTTCAATATATCACACTAAGACAACCCCTAGGAACCTGTATACCAAATATCAAAGTTGTCAGACAAGTGGTTTTGATGAAATAAATGACAAAAAAATTCCTTAAAAATACAGATTTGCTTATTTCATCACAATTTGAACAAATCTAAGTTGGGTTATCCCTAGGGACCTGTATACCAAATAACAAAGCTGTCTGACCAGCGGTATTGAAGAAGATGTTTTGCCACAAACGCCTTTTTTTGGTCCTAATTTGCATATTTTCAACAATTTAAAAAAAAAACCAGTTTCTCAAAATCATATTTTTCATCTACACAACAAATATAAAATCAGTAAGTACTGCGGTTCTCAAGATATTTGAGTGGACGGACGCCCCACAGCTCATAAAAGACAGTAAAGCACTGGTACACACAACAAAGTCAAATTCATGAAAGGAAAATATATGGACCTCTGGCCAAAAGACCAAGAAGTGTCATGTCAGGTGTTTCAAAAATAGACAGCTCATCCTGTCCCACATGTGGCACCCGCCATGTATCATTCAATCTGTAAGTCAAATAGGTTGTGGTCACCAGCTAAGGCCCTAAAGGATTTTGACTGGTGGTTTTGACTTAAAGAACAACTCTGCAATGCAAAAAATTGACAGATGCCAGACGACAGAAGACAGATGCCTGACGACACAAGACACCCACCAATAAGATAAGTTCCATGTCGCTGACAGTTGGGCTAAAAAACTTACCTATAGTTAATATATTGTGGCACCTTGCTCAAAAATTGCTTGTTGAGTGCAATCCTCATCAAGGCATTGTGAGCAGCACTCCCATGAATCAGCCACTCTTTATCTCTGTCTTCACTCTCTGCCAATGGTCCATGGTAGCATTCACTGACATCCTGTGCATATGTCAATGCCCATGAATGTTCGTTTACAACAACCAAACCAACAACCCAATTCCCTGTTTTAAAAGAGAGAATGATTCCTGTTATGATTCCATTATTGCACATAATGCAACATCAAAGCAGTCATCCTTGCAACTTCAGATATCAAAGAAAATGACAAGCTTTGACAAGTACATGTACTTAGCACTGAACAAAATCTGGCTATGTTCCTCTTATTATCCCAGTGACACAATACATTGGGATTTGTTAATTTTTGTGGGATCCCTAGGCCTACAGTACATGTAGTAATGGACATATTTGCCACTAGAATAGCATGTTCAGTGCCCAACCGCTAAACACTTTTTGCAAACATGTACATGAACTTGTGCAAATATGAACGCAGTTGACACAAGAACCAACTGAAAATATGATATTATTTGTTGGCTACTCATAACCAAACAATCCAAAAAGAACTTACTCAAAAGGATAGGTAAATGATTCAGATAGTGTCTTTCTTTTTCTTGTTGGTCTTGTGCTGTAAAAAGAGAAGAAGAATGCATAAACTACGACATTTGAAGTTACCAAAAATGACAGAACAGAGTTAAAATTATCATAAATTATTATTATTATTATTATTATTATTGAGTACTGCTGATAAACTGCATGGCCATTTTAACAGTATACATTCATTTATAAGTATGGAAAAAGAAATAAAACGTGTTTTTCGTAAGGCCAAAGAAGAAATGAAAAGTGTGTTTCTGGTAACCTGACAACCCTAGAGAAACTTACCAACCCTGGACTCTTTTTTTGCATTTTCCAAAATTTCAACCAAAGTTTACAAAATCCTAGCATATTTTCACATCATTTGCCAACAAAAAACAGAAATATATAAATCAAATTTTTGCAGACCTACATTTTACATACCCTTAGTTTGGGGCACATTACAAGAATCACACCTTTCCTAGACTTTTTATCTTCATTTCCAAACAATTCTAAATTATAGTGAAATTTCTGTTATTCTGCAATCAAAAAGAAAACTAAAACATTTTCCCAAACGTACCTAGTGAAATTTTTAAAGGCATGTTACAGGAAATACCTTTGTTTTACTTTAGTTGTTGTTTTTTGTGGAGGAGGGGTGATTTGATCATAACTATTTGTAAAGTATTTTTGATGGTATCTGGTATTACTTGACAAATTGTCACTTATTGAAACCTTTCAGTAAAGGCATGATGAAAGACTTCTCTTACCTATGATCAGATAAAGCTGATGAGTGATTGGGCATTTCTTGTGGTAGTGCTGGATCACTAAGCTGTTATGCTGGTGGATCACTGGATGGGCCTGCACTTGTTTTTTCTTGGAACAAAAGTGACACATATATAACATCATATACTGTTACAGAAAAAAAGCCCTAAATTATATTTGATTAAACAAGCCTAGTACGATGCGATGAAGGTTTCACAACTGATCACAGACAATCAGATAACATTGCCACACAATATTTTCGCTGACGTGGGAAATTCCGTCAGAGTTTACAGTTCGAAGGGCCATCGAAAGAAATCGTCTTCATTTTCACGGACACCATGTTTGTAAAAAAGACCAACACTCTTTGAGCGACTAGCGACTGGGCAAACCCGTCTGAATAAGATCGAATCTATTGGCAAATCGTCGAGGACGTCGGCAAAATAAGCACACGGAGCTGATATTACGTAGCCGAGAATCTATTCGTCCGCTTGCCTCCTCCGTACCTCCGACCGGGAGGGTCGGAGGTACCCTCCGTACCTCCGACCGGGAGGGTCGGAGCATGGATGTCTATTTTTTACATCCATGGTCGGAGGTACGGAGGCAAGCGGACAAATAGATTCTAGGCTAATTACGATGCCAAGCTAAACAAATACATGTCGGTAACATCATTTATCTGGCAGCAATCTCTAATCCCTCGTCGTCGATAGCGATTAGCTGCAGTACAGTAGAGTAGCTCAAGGTTTTGCCTGGGTATTTGGGTTGGACGGCAAATTTGCCGTCCGACCCAAATACCCAGGCAAAACCTCGAGGCTACGGATTCGCAGCAAGGGCGGTACAGTGACTTACCTATTGATCAATAGACCTGCCAAATTGGGGTTTGAAAGTCCGGTGTCCCCGAGGAGCTCGTTCCATTGTTTGATGTAGCGCCAAATATAAACTTTATGGCGAGTAGTTAGCATGTATTGCATCTGTACCCGTCTCTTCTTCGCTGAAGAAGTAAAAATCGGGCATCCGCGACGTGTACGTGCGACGCTTTTGCATGGGCGACGCCATATTGGTTTGTGAAGTATCAAGTACGCATGCTCATATCGTTGCCGATTCAAATCGGTTGATGACGTTTATAGATTTTTCGTTTGCCCAAACAAAAAAGATTTATTTGTTGAAATCTAAGTGTAGGTTTGCCGCTCGCTGTCAAAAAACTCCCTTTAGTCATAGTTCGGTAAGCATATTTACACACCTTGTTTTGTATTTAAAACCAGCATATCGAAAAAAATTCAAAAAGATACAGCTATTGTGCCTTTAAACTTCTGCTCAAACTTTCCTCAATGAAACATTCAACCATTCTCTTACCAAATCAACGATAAAAATTGGGGGGTCACCGTGCAAAGTTTGGAACTAGAGAAAAAAATTACCAAACATTTTGCAATATTTGAAATTCAAAATGGCCACCATTCCTGTGTTAATTCTATGGGGGAAAATTAAATTTTGGATTTTCGAAAAACTAAGACAGTGAAAGATTTCCTTTCCCCAAGAGCTTTAAAATAAGCCCACATATGAGATAGATCAGAAAAGAATTGTAGAAATTTGAGAGTCCAACTATCTGTACCAGAGTCGCGTTCTACCGTAACAAGACAGAGACACAACACTCTTCAATATAAATGGCACACACTGATTTAACTTAAGCAAACTGCCCTCTGGAAATGCATTTCTCATTATATCATACCAGTTAACGTATATTCCCCAGTATGCTTCAGTCACGTCAAAATAGAATGACATTGAAATCAAATGCACAATTGAAAAAACATGTGGAGAAAAAAATTACTGAATGCACATCCAAATATCTTTCACAATATTCACAACCAGCATTTGACCATTTTTGGGCTTTACTTCAATCAATACATCAATATATACACATACCTGTTTGATTGCCCTGTCATACTCTTGTGAATTCTTCTGATAAAAGCCTGGGTCTGTCGTGTACGCTTTGTAGAACGAGTACCACATTACGACATTCATTGTGAGGAATAAGTAATGATAGCGGGGAAAGAAACCAAACGTCAGCGGTAATGCCTGACATGAAAAAAATATAACAGACACGTTATAACAATATAACAGTCAAAAACCTTGTTTACGCATCCAATTTTGAGAAGAAATATGATTTTAAAATATATAACAGCAAATGTGGTACACTTGATATTTACATCAGGGAAACCAATAAAGGGAAATTTTGAAAGCAGTATACACTGACTGGTTTTTCTGGTATTGTACACATCGGTAATCTGGAGGTACGTTTTGTTTGAACGGCAAAGGAACAAATCTAAGTTTACAACCATCTAAGACTTCGGAAACCAGACAGACTTTACTACCGGTATTTCAGTTTACAAATTTCTATCTAAATCTGAGCAACTCTTGGCAAAACAAATCTTTCTTAAATTTCAGACCTTCCTTGTTATCATTTTTGTGTCAAGAAACATAAAAAAAATTGTCCATATTATGTAATGATCAAATATTTCTCCAAAAACTATGAATCATTGAAAGACAAAATAATGACTATAGGTCTTGAGTGCCATTGATTTACATAAGGTTGCTTTAACAATAGATGCACTCTATAAAGTCTCAACTGTTTTCAAGTTAAGATTTCTTCAGCTGGCATTGTGAAATGGCACAAACACCCACAGATGTCTCATAAACCAATCAATACTTGTATTGGTTACAAAAAAAGGACCATCACATACCCACAGAATGTGCAAAAAATTTTCGATATAAGAAATTTGAGAAAAGTTTCAAAAGTCTGATGTCACAAAATATTTCAAGTACTTACTTTATAAATATACAGAGGATAGCCCCATATTAAGACATTGAATAGGTAAAATAGCAGGGGTGCTGTTGTTTTTCCTGGAGGACCAAATATTATACTTCTGTGGAAAAAATTGAGAAAACGTCATGTAAGAGTGGGCGTCACCAAAACTGTAATCTGTTCATTATTTAATTTTTTAATTTGCATAAAACGAGAAAAATGTAGATACATCTTTGGTTGTACTGTCAGTAATTCACAGGGGACAACGGATCTGTATATGTTTCAACTCACAGCATTGTTCAAGTGGAAAAAAGGACACACAATGAATGAAATTACGTTATGATTGCAATTGTACAGTTACAGTAGTTCACTTGAGACAATCTTAAGCAAAACCTTTCATTTCCATTATGAAATGCCGCAGACATCAAAGTATTGCCAAAATTGTAAAATCTCTGCTATTTATGCACAGTACATAAGCTGTTCTTATGCATCTAACTTTCTACAACAGCTGTTTACCAAACAATTGTCTATTTTTAAAAGCTCCACACACACATGTACTTTTGGCTCTCATGATGTGCGATGTCAAAATGAACATGTCCACAAAAGACCCCCACATCCACATCTGTGACAGGCATCTGATCTGTTTTGTAAGCAGGTCTAAATGTTGTACATGTGTGGGAAATAGTTTTTATGTGGATACTATTCATAGACTGAAAATTGCGGAAAGTTGTAAATTTGGGAATATGTCTATGCAATAAACCTTGTGTTTGCATACCATTCCACATTTCATCATGACTCAATAAAGGTACAATGCAAGCATCAGTATTGCTGATGTCATACTGGCAGTGGCACTGTTTGGTGCAATTATCAGGGCAATGACCTTGTTTGAAATTCAATAAAGCCATACTCAATTGTTGCACAATGAGAAAATTCTGCCAATGGCTTCAGTAAATATTGAAAATCTCAGTGGAATGCTTAATCGTCAGTTTTATCACACGTGTTTTTGTGAAATCTTAATCTTTGCTGTATCTGATGAGGTCAAAAACTGCACACGGCTTAGTAGCTCACTTTTTTCATCAAAATTTTGGTTACATTAAGTAATGATATGCAAGCAACATTTTAAATTTAAATTTAAAATTAATATTTCAGAGAAAAGATACCATATGAGATACTTCTGTCTAAAATCACCAGCTTGTAACATGTATTTGAATCGTTGTTGGGTAACAATGTTGTTTGTGAAATTCTTTTTATCAATATTTATTTATTAATCTTATGATTTAGTTTTTCTACTTTTGAGGGCATTGATTTGATTATTCATCACTGACTTGTACAGAATACAGTTGGCAGAAATACAGTGATACACTGATATTTCCCCTGCAGAAATACCATAAAGGCAAAGATCAGACACCTACCGTATATCTATCTGAGGTAAATAGCTCTTTTGTTTGTGCAATCTCTTGCGAAGGTAAGTAGCAATGTCTGAGTGCCTCCTCCCGGCAGCCAGTTCCAACGGAGTCTTGCCGTTGTTGTCTTCGATTTCAAGATCGACACCGTCTTGCTCACACAACATCTCGACGGACAGCAGGTCACCGCTAATACATGCCAAGTGCAACGGTGTCTGTATGATGTCATGGAAGAGGAAAATCAAGATTAAAGACTACTCACACAACTACATCAATTTGACCACGAAAACAATAAATAAAATTTTCAGAGGAATGACCATTTCAAACTATGAGAATATCATTGGTGAAAATGCAACTTTAATTGGCAGTCAGGTCATCTGATGATGACAATTGCAACATTCGAAAATCACAAAGGTGTTGTTCTTAAGCTTGTAGATTTCAAAATAAATGTCCCTAAAAGTACCTGAAGCCAAACTGAAAGAAACAAGGTGAGAAACAGCTGATTGAAAGGGGTGACAAAATCAGGTTTTCTATACTGTGATTAACTGATAGAGAATCTATACTTGCCCTATTGCAGGGTACAAGACTAAAATGTATTTGTCTATGCCATTATTTATCATACACTTTGACCATTACATGGTATTTACGCTTGAACTGAATCCACAGTTACATTTACATATCACTCAATCAGTAACTGACCAATCAGAGGCATTGTAACATATATGAAACAGAGTAACACAGACCAACCTGTCCAAAGTTGTCCTTCTGTCTTGGATTAAACCCTGAGTAGACTAAAAGTCTGGTCAGCTCACAGTACCCTGACGGATGATCAGAAAGTTTGGTCACAGATTGAAAAAATAACTTTAACAGGCCGTAGGTTTTTGATAAATCGACATGCAGTTATGTTTAAATGTCTTCATACTACTAGTAAACAAACAAACTCTATCACTGCTAAAAGTTGCAAACATACAAATAATTTTATCATATTTCTGTCTCATAAAACAGTTTTATAAATCAAAGTACAACTACATGTACATGGTTGTGTATTGTGACTATGAATATTAATTATTAAGTTCTTTTCCAAAAGAAAATCAACTCTTGCGAGTCTGTTGAATTTTTCTGCATACAGAGCGCATTCACAATACTGACTCATAGAGTAAATCCAGTTCCCTGTATATCAGATTTCAGTCATTAAATACAAAGAATCATTATGTATAAAAATCCAAATTTTTATTTATCCCTAAATCATATTTTAGTGCCATAAGGTCATTCACAAATATTTTGAAATTTTAGCTACATTTCCTGCTTTATTTGTTGTTTAACCTTTTATTGTGCTCAACAAAATGAAGTGAATTATTGAATAAAATCCATGACTACTATAGCAAAGCCTTACCTTTGAAAGCTGCCCAGTGCAATGCATTGTCACCCTCCTTGTCACACAACTGGAGCCTGGCTCCCTTACCCATCAGGTAGCCCGCCAACATGGTCTGGCCGTACTGACATGCTATGATCAGCGCCGTGCACCCCTTAGCATCTATGGTGTCGATGTTGACACCAGACTGAAGCAAGATATCTACCACTGCTGTGTGTCCGTTGACTGCTGCCCAGTGGATGGGCCTTGGCTGTAGCTCATTTTTACTTGCTATATCTGTAAATATGATACATGTACATGCCATGATAAATACATGTATGACAGAATAAAGTGGGAAGGCATAGGTAGTCTGCGCCTCAAAAATGAAAGACAAACTTCTGATCAAACTTTCCTCTAGCAACCTTTCAACTATTGTCTTTCAAAATCAAAGAAAAAAGGAGGTAATTGTGCAAACTGTGATACTGGAGAAACAATTTACCCAATATTTACTGATATTTGAAATTCAAAATGGCTGCCATCCCTATTTAAACTACGCTGATAATAAGTCATCGTTGATGACACAGTCCCCACTTGTTAATGGGTACTTTGATTATAGGTCCTCAGAGAGGATAGAGTCCTCTTCATTAGGTCTGTGAAAAAAATACTTTTGAATAAATTTGCTTGATACATGTCTGAGTTATCGTTCAGGACATGAAAAAATCGTAATAAAATGGCCACACGCCAGCCATATTGGATTTTATCACAAAACAAATTAACGTGCATATGTATGACATTGGTCAATCTCCTTGTACCAACTTTTAATAATTTCGCTTGATACATGTCTGAGTTATGGTTCCGGACATGAAAAAAACGTAACAAAATGGCCACATGGCAGCCATATTGGATCGTATCACAAAACAAATCAATGTGCATGTGTATGACATAGGTCAATGTCCTTGTACAAACTTTGAATAAAATCGGTTGAGATATGCCGGAGTTATGGCTCTGTACATGAAAAAATCATAACAAAATGGCCGCACGGCGGCCATATTGGATCGTATCATACAACAAATTGATGTGCATAGCTATGACATTGGTCAATGTCCTTGTACCAACTTTGAATAAAATCGGTTGAAACATGCCTGAGTAATGGCTCTGTACATGAAAAAATCCTAATAAAATGGCCGCCTGGCGGCCATATTGGATCGTATCACAAAACAAATTGACATGCATATGTATGACATAGATCAATGTCCTTGTACCAAGTTTGAATAAAATCGGTTGAGATATGCCTGAGTAATGGCTCTGTACATGAAAAAAATCGTAACAAAATGGCCGCACGGCAGCCATATTGGATCGTATCACAAAACAAATTTACGTGCATATCTATTACATAGGTCAATGTCCTTGTACCAACTTTGAATAAAATCGGTTGAAACATGCCTGAGTTATGGCTCTGTACATGAAAAAATCGTAATAAAATGGCCGCCTGGCAGCCATATTGGATTGTATCACAAACAAATTGACGTGCATCTGTATGACATATGAAGTAATCCTTGTACCAAGTTTGAATGAAATGGCTCGAGGCATCTCTGAGATATCTGCGTGAACGGACGGACAGACGCACGCACGGACGCACTGACGCACGCACGGACATGACCAAACCTATAAGTCCCCCTGGACGGTGTCCGTGGGGACTAATAAGCTTCAAAATGAGCCCCCACATGTGAGAGGCCAAAATAATATTGTAAACATTTGAAAGTCCGAACATCTGTCTCCAAGGCACATTCTGCCTTAAACTGCTAATCTTACTTGATTATCTACAAAGTTCTATGCACCATAAGAGTTTAAAAGCATATTTTTCAAACAAGTCATAGTTAGTTAGTTAAATTTAAATTTGACATGAGTGTTAATAAGCATACAGGCACTCTATTATTTGTTTTAGTGGCAAAATTGCATTATTCATGACTGAAATTCACAGAACGCAACATCAATTTTGCATATACATGCATGATATTTAAAAGACATAATTCTGAGATTGCAATTTAACAAAAGAACAAATTGACATGACAGAGGTTCATCAAAAATTACAAATGAGAGACATTTAAATGAATTGAAAGTCTTACAAGTGAAAGTAAAAGGTAGACTTGATATAGGTAGAAACTACATATGCACGACTTCAATGGACTGAAAGATTACACTGTTGTGAATGTACTCATCATTACGGTATGTGAATACTTAATTCTTTGCTTGTAACACTTTGATATTCACTGCCATAGCCTAGGGACATTGAGCACTGCAGAAAATAGTACTCTCACTCAGTGATTGAACCGAGATGTCAAAGTTGCAAAGTTCAATTCTGAGCTTTAAGCAATATCTGTTTACTACATAACTGTATGGAAAAGTTCAAACCCCTAAATTTACTGAAAAGTGACGACAGAATCCTACTTTTTTTTTCATGTTTCAAAACTTGCCCCATTAAATCAATTATACATCAGGGGTTGAACGATTTATTTTCTTCTGAAATTCCACTCTGAAAGTTCATTTGTACGACACAGATGGTGACAGAACATTACACAGACAATACACTATACAGAACGCTGCACGCAATATTACAAGATGGAGGTACAGACATAAAGCGACAGACAATAATAAGAAGAATGCATGAGAGCAAAACTTAAAACAGCAGACACCATTACAGCTAGCAAGATACAGAGAGAGATGGAGAGTGAGTGTGGTCTCACAGTGAAGAATTGAACAAGAACAGGTGAAACAGTGTCTTATCCAGTATGGCATGTGGGGGCAAAGTCATAAAACTGAAATTTGAAAAAGACAGAATTCAACCATGAACAACAATTTTTAATATATCAAGGTTTGCTATGCTGTACTATTCAAATGCGATATGTAATCCTTCTCCTAGAGTCATATACACCAGACTTTGTACATGTGATTGTCCTACTATAAACCCTTGAAAGACCAAAGTTTGGTACAACCCTATATAGCAACACTAGACCTCTACCAAAGCGCAATGGCGATAACAATGGTTTACTTAATTCAACCGACTACTGGGTCAGCATTTTCAAACATGGACGTGTTCAACGTGTGAAATATCTTAATTTCAATACGAAAAAAAAAAATATTTGAATCTGATTGGTCTCTTGCAGATAAGTGCTTATATGTTTCAATACCCAGCCACATAACGATACTAAAAAGTTTTCCAAATCAAAAGTCTGGTGGATCGAAAGTGTCGTACAATTTATTTTCAAAGGCTGCTATTGATAGTGCTTTTTTGTACTCTAGTACAAACGCTTTGTTCATTCAAAACCATTATACAAGGCCAACAACTGTACTGCATTTCAACCAAAGGATTCTTCTTGAAATGGTTTATTTTCTTCTTTTCTGTTCAACAGTGTTGTGCCTTTCCTAACATACATGTATGGCTATAATAAAAACTTATGTGCCTAGCAAAACTGGGTATCTGACCCCGCGGCTTCATAGAATTCAGTATATGCAATCACGCTGTGCCGCCAAACACAAGTGACTATACTATATCACTCTGAGTAATCTCAGTGTGGCTGAGATATATATTCAAAACAACAGTACGTGATGAGCACACAACATTGTGAAAAGTACCAAGACTGAAACAGAAACTGAATCCGTATCACCCTAGAGATCTACAGGAAACCAAGTCTACACAAATCGTGTCACATTTCCAGATATATGTATGTATTGTGTGTGTAACCGCATTCATCATAGAATCGTTGGGCAAGACTACAGTTGTTTTAAGGTTTTACAAATTTTATCCATGTATTAAAGTTAATAGCCGTGAGTAAAGAACAAGAATACAATGAGTAGGGAGGAAGCTTCAGCCCATAAGGAGGTGAAAAAACAAACAAAACTTGCAATGAGTCAATCGTGCCACGAATGTACCCAACAAATACCTAATATGTTAAAGACGTCATCACTACGACATCCAAATTCAACAGACAGGATTCCCTGAGTCGGAGAGCCACTGGCTCGCTGTTGAGCACCGGAAGACATGCCGTAGTTTCTTGCAGCATCTGGATGGAAGGGAAACCACGGCAAAGACAACAGCAAAGCTTGCAATGTTAGTATGATTTATACATGCAATACAGGATGAATAAACGTGTGAACATAGATGCATTATTATCAAGGTCATGGTTACCAGTGCATATCAACCTTAAAGCTCCATGCATGTACATGTAGGTAGGCCTCTATGCTCCATGTAACTCTTGACGCATTTTCTGTCATTTTTGTTCGCTTTGTATGTTACACGGTTTTTGTTCTATTTAAAAAAAAACATATTGTAAGCCCCAAAGGTAAAATTATCAATACAGTCTGTATGTCTGTAATGTCCGGTGTTATTATTCCAGACTTCTACTCGCATCCATTTGCAAACAATAGCCTTGTATATGTTATTGAATGCTACATTAAGAAATCTTTATTTTTTGTGTCAACATAATTTGAAGAGAATAATGATAATGTTCATCAGTTTTACAGAACAAACAGAAATGACAGTATCATCGAAAGTTCCCCCTACATGTATTACCCCTGTCAATATTTGACATATAAAAGCATAACACAGAACGTAATTTGTACAATACATGCATGACGTCAATGATAAGGACACTCTGTAAATGCTGGAGTTTTCATAAACATACATGTATATGATAAAATATGGATATTACATGTACATAATGGGTGGATTGTAATCTTTGTGTGATGTAAAATGATGGTGACAAGATTAAATCTTTTCGATCTGTCTTATTCACATTGTGTGACAGAGATATCCCTTGTTACATTTTTAGATATCACAGTCACTCAGAATATATTCCCCCCCCCCCCCACAGAACATGTGATTGTTAACGCCATGCACCAATGCAAACTTATTTGCAACGGAGTATACATGTATGTTGAAAATTGAAATACTGTGCTACATATGTATATGTATACACAGTACAACACCACACAAAAACGAAACAGAGCATTTTCAATTGAAAAACACCCCAATTCAGAAATGAAAGGCATAATATGAAATAAATGTTGACACTTTGAGAAAATTAAATGCTCATCTACAAACATAGTTGTATTGACAAAACAAATATTTCAAGCTGTTCATATTGATTGTATTGAAATTTTTTTTGAGATCAATTATTTGTTCATGGGCATACTGGTTGCCATGGTCACCAGTGTTAATAATAAGATTCTAAACATATTATGCAATGTGACATAGAGTTCACACAAAGCAGTGCCAATACTCAGATATAGGCTTTGGCATGTATTTGATGAAAGCCGTGAAGAAATTATTTGAGTAAAAAAGTGTGAATAATCAGGATAATTTGTTATTGCCATTTAACGTAATTATGATTAATATTGGGTGAAGGGACTTAGATGATATTTTCATATCATTATGTAATATAAACATTCTTTCTTGACTCTTGGTAAACAATTACCTAAGCTATTAGCTACAGACAACACAAAACTATTATCTTTTATGCCAGTTTTATATACAACCTGCAATTCAAGACTTTAACCTTGACATTCAGAGCTGATCAATGACTTTTCATCACTCATCAATTCACAGAGAACATGACATGTCTCATTAGTGCGGCTCTAGAATGAACTTACCCATGTTGATTTTTTGGTCCACCATGAATCTAATGATATTGGTGTGGCCCCCTAACGCTGCCCAGTGCACCGGTGTGTGGCCTTTGTCATCATACTCTATTAAAATCTCAGGCCCATTTTCTTCTACAAGCTCCTGAACACGAATGAGGAACCTACAGATGACAAAAACATGTCAAGTGTTTTACAGTGTTATGGTGTTTCACATGGTGAAAAAGATTCCTTGGCAATGTATTTGTGTGCTTGACAGATCATATAAATTATTCAAATTTATCAGTAAATTACATTTTCTACAACCTGTAACTATTGTTCCACCGATTGGACATCTTCACATCTTTATTTCAAACATAAAACACAATGCCATCCTTATCTTTTGCAATCCCTTGATATTTATTTCTATTTTATTCCATTTTGTTTTGACAATCTGCAATATTGCTAGAACAGGAGGGGTTTCTCATACAGCCCATCAGATTCAACTCTAGATTAATGCTTATCTAGATATGCTATGAACTTGTGCTTGTTTTAGAGGAGGGCATCAATGTTTTGCAGAAAAAGTTAGACCATGGACTCATGTTGGGAAATATTGCAAAAATATAGTAATGGTATTGTGAATTGGGTATGAGATAATCCTATATAATACTGTGTTGCAGTATGATGTTACTGGGTGCATAAAAGATTAATGCTGGTACTCAGCAAACAATAGAGTGTACAAACACCATACTATGCTATTTGGATACCATACACTAGCTCTTCATGATTATACATGTATTACTGTTTTTTTTGACACATGATTTGATTCTTGAAAATAATAATCCTCCACGCCAAGCACAATTCATTCTTTGTTCTGACAAGTCAAGTATTTATATTTCACATTCAGCTACGTTTACATGTATTTACTGTGGGGGAAATTATCCATTTTAGCAAAATGAAAATTATGTTAAGATTTACAACAATTAATTAGTCTGTGAAACAAATCAGTGATTTGGCTCCACAAATTATAGCAAGACGGAATTCCTTTCGTTGATAACACTCTGCTGGATTTCTTTAATTTCACAGGTCACAAGTTATTTGAAAAAACCTGACCCTAACTCACCCGGACTTGGTTTAAAAATTAATGGGAACATTAACAGTTTGTAAACACGTGGTAGGTAGCGTGCCACAGGATTACTATGACCATGGAGGTACCGGTACCAAAAGACCTCCATGGTATGACTTGATGGCTCGTGGCTGCAGCCGCGCACATGGAGCTAGAGATGGATCCGTTTCTAGCTCCATAGTATACATAACAACTTCCAGTTGCATGAAGAAACAAAACCTGAACCTCAGCGACGAGAATTGAAGTGGACTAGTTGAGTCTGTTACGGAATTGCACTCCCAAATTTAACCTACGTACTAAAAAATACATTGCAATGATGTGCTGTCCTGTGAATAAATTAGTCGCCGTTATTAAAGATTGCTAATAAAAACAAACACTAGTACATCGACCACTCCCTACGTTCATTACTAATGCATGGTCACCATATGTACAATTATTTATCATTTTATTTCGGCGTGAAGCTTATTTTAAACGCGAATGTTTAGCTTATTTGTTGCATTTATGGTTAATATTTCCTCTTTTAATACTGTCAATGATAAACTACGCGAGCGGCAAGAAAATGGAAGTAAGGCATTTAGGATCAGAAGGTTAGCAGGTCAAGCTAGCTGGAATTGCCGCTCACTGTTCAGTTCTTTTTTAATGCAAGGGATAATTTTTCATCGAAAAGCGCTGGGTAAGACTGTAAGCAGAGCAACACTACGTATTGAAAGCGACGTGCTTTTTACATTTTTTGTATATACTCGTATGGTACGGACCTAATATGAACCCACGAAATGTGCGGCGAGGTGCTGTGCTTCGTTAGAAACGGCGGTGTTTACATATGTGTATTTAGTTATAACCAAAGCCAAACAGAAATGCGTAAACACGTTGGCTCCATGAATTACGGCAAGAAAAAAATCCAAAACGCTTCAAAAGAGTATTGTAATGTAAACGTAACTCACATTCTTGTTGTTTAAAGATATACGTATGTGCGTTTGTTTGATGACTTTGAGGTCATCTCGTAGTGTGATTGCAATGAAAGACTGGAAACATGCGAGCAAGCGGCACTGCATACCTGCAGCAGCTTCAACACGATGTTTTTTGAGAGAGAGCATGGGTCCAGTTTACAACGTGTCACCGAGGTAAAGGAGGGATTTACACTTACCCGGTTTTACATGATTGGAATATGTCCATTGGAAATCTCAGCTGTCTCTCAGCGGGGTCTGGCTTATCGCCATTTTGCGATTTCGAACCATTTTCTCCGGCATTTCCCCCGTGCTTTGATGCTGCACTGTTCGCCGCCATGTTTCGTTTATTCTACCTTTGACCTGAAAGAGGCCACGCAAAGCGAAGCTGAGGGCTGAGGGCAGAGCATTTCACAGCGCCCTCTTTTGTTAAAACCAAGTACTGATTTGTTTTTCCCAGTTATTACCGAGTATGGAAGACCACCGAGAAGGGGTTCAAAGCCGAAGCCAGTTTCCTGAATAAACACAGATTTGATTAAGAAGAAAAAATTACGATTTACTAAGCATCACATGAAATAAAATTTGTCCGATGAAAAGCAAACGCGTCCTCTGTTCAAAAATATCTGCAAATCAACATGTTCCGTACAGTTTTCCAGCAAAGTCTTTATTGTAAACTTGTTTCATGTTTAGTAGAACTTGATTTCCTACGTTAACAGATCTAGCAAGCGATATCAAGGGTAATGCAACGCAGAATATGACATAGAAAATGACGCAAGAGTTCCTCTGGACCCTCTCACACCTGGAAATCACTTTAATCGCGTACTTTCCTTGGAAGAAGCACATCAAATACAACTTTTTGAGGGGTTTAGAATTAGGGTTAGGGTTACCATACTTAAAAGTTGTTGTAAAATTAAAAAAATGAGGTGGTGGCCTTAAGGAACTCTTTAAGAAAATGACTTGAAAACAAAAATTGATTTTATTAGTAATTTCAACTTAAATAGAGAAACAAATCTTTTTAAGGTAGTATGCACCTAGAAAGTGAAAGACTTAAACTTTTGCTCAAATTTTCCTTATGGAGTCTTTCAACCGTTCTCTTTCAAAATCAAGAACAAAAATCAGAGATCACTGTACAAATTTTGGTACTAGAGAAACAAATTACCCAAGATTTACTGGTATTTGAAATTCAAAATGGCCGCCATCCCTGTGTTAACTCCATGGAGGAAAAATAAAATTTTCAATTTTCGAAAAAACTAAGCCAGTGAGTTTTTCTTTCCCCAAGAGTTTCAAAATGAGCACCCACAAGTGGTAGATCAGAAAAGAATTGTAAAAGTTTCAAGTCTAAATATGTCCCCGAGGCGCGATCTGATATGGTTCAAATGAGTACTCTCAGTGCTTGTAAAAGGCAACGTCACTGACAAGAAAGAGGCCCCTGTAGTTTAGCTATTTGCCCTGTACACTATGAAGTATGTCACTTCTTAAAAATATAACTGTCACGTACAGGATCAATTTTCATGAGAAATCACATCAAAGATGTAGTTTGCCGTTTGTTCACAAATGTTTACTAAATAAAACGATAGTGAATTTTTATCAGTTCCTTCTTTAAAATAGTGTCTTCAACAACAAAATTGTTCAGTGATGATCCCAAAATATACTTATGTGATTCTCACAGGAACAGAGCATTTAACCCTTTTCCTGCCAGACAGTATTAAGACTATTACTTCCCTATCAGCCAAGTCAGTAAAAAGCGGTATTGAGCCAAAACACGACGTATTTTCACCAGCTTGCCTTGGTATGTTATAGCATCTTTAGTCCAAAAAAATAAAGTTTACAGTATTTATGTTTTCAACAGCTTTCAAATGTACAGTATTATGTCAAAATACACCATATGGAATGTTGTGTTTCATTAATTTTAACCATCTTGACCTGATGGTGAAATATGGACTTGGCAGGAAAAGTGTTAATGTGTGTCACTGGTTTGTACAAACATGACTCACAGGGCTAATTATCTTTTTTGTGCTTTGCCTTTCAAATAAAATAAAATTACATTGAGGAAGGGCTGTGTGTATGGGACCCATACAACGGGTCTGTTGCTATCCACAACATACCCCAACATCCCTTGTGCATCAAAAAGTTTAAAATGGCCGCCGCACAGAAACTGGCGACCCTTGTTGAAGCAGCTTCATACAAACAAAAGGACGCAACCAAAGTTTATAAGGCAAAGTCTTGCAGTGATTGGAAAGCTACAAAACTGATGAACTATGAACATGCATCAAAGAAGCAATGTTTATCAACAATGTTTATCCCGCAGACTGTAAGACACTGCCAATACACAGAACAAACTGATCACAGACGCCTGTCTTTTATTTGTTTATGGTATCATTTATTGCATTTCATAAAGTGCAATATGTACACAACACTATGCAATGTCACAGGAAGCAAAAATACAAAATTTTCCATCAAAATGTTCTGATCTTTACACAACTGTACACAGTCTACCTGAACTATTTATTCACACCATAGGATTTAAGATAAATGAATTGACTCGGAACAATGTCACCGCTTGTATATTTTTTTTGTTTTTTGTACAATGTTGTATTTTGTGAATAAGACATTGCAAATAAGTTATCTTTCAAGACCTTAGTGGATGTACTCAATGGACAGGAGGAGGCTGATTATTATTACATCGGTTTGTTTAATGCATAATGCTTTCATACCTAATTGAAAGTACAGAGGTACCAACTGCTGTGGTGCAAGCAATAAGGCTAAACCAACTTGTGCTGTTAAATAGGGTTCATATGCAAGCTGCGGGGAGAGTGACACTCCACCAACCCATGTACATTGGTCACCTCCCACTGTTTTAACCCTTTTGCCTTCATGGTTTGGCCCAATCGCATTCTTATCAATTGTGATTACAGACCTGTGTACAGGGAATTGGGTGTGAACAGGTTGTTATAAAGTAGGAGGCCTATTAGGGATTTGATCTGTGTACATGGAATGAGGGGCTACTGCGTACACTTCAAGCTTGTATCAGCATGTGCGGAAGATGAACATCCTATTCTAAGTATCATCTGCACACATCACGATTAAAATGAATTTAAGTGAGGGCTAACATTTTCATAGGTAGACAATTCGAAGCTGCCATTCCAGCTTGGACGGTCAGAGTGAGAGAATAAGTAATCAGCTGACGGCAGGGACTTTGAGTGACAGTACACTGTGGGCCAGAACTGTACAGAGTTCAAAGGTCAGTGACTGATATGTAAATCAAAGATCTGTGGGGAGAGTAAGTTTATTCGTCTCCTTCATCTGGATGTAAATAGAGTGATGGATCATCTATCTTCTTGAGATGATCAGCAGAGACTCTCTCAGAACACATGGGACAGTTGTCTTCAGTCTCCAACAAGCTGAAAACAAAGGAAACATCGAATCTTATTAGCATGTGGAAAGTTTCCCTCTGGTGATGGAGATACAGTAGAAAGACGAAGGTCACAGTATGATGGGATGTGCATGTGACATTCATTGATGGGAAAAATTTGAGGTCAACCTGATTAGGAGAACTTTTTAAAAGATCCAGATGAATGAACCACCTCAATATTTTTCTGTATATTAAACTAAATACTTTGGGCTTATTATTTACATGTATATATCTGTCATATATATGTCTGTTTTGGAGAGAAATGAAAACCGTGGTTAAAGATGCAGTAATTGAAGGATCAAACTGTATCACCCTAGTGGTATACTAGTTCTTTGGAAAGTCAGACATTTAGATTTCTGTACCCACTATGGATGCTGTACGTGTTTCTTGATCTGAGCTTTTCTCATTTTGAAGAAATAAAACATCATCTATTGACCGAAATTCAAAAACTCTGATAATTATGAACTGTCTACTTACTTTTTGAATTCTGAGTACAGAGCTGGGAAGTCACATCGAGGACACGCAGTGAAATCATCTCTCACCATGTGACGACCCTGAAATCAAAACACACACAGACATTCAAAAATTATTTCACTCTTTGACAAAGATTTTTGTTCATTTATTTGAGTTTTTTGTAAATTTTGGTTTATTTTCTCATTTATCTGATGTTACATAAGTCATTTACAGGGTTCTGATTGACTTACATTGGCTGTTCAGGGACTTTTTAGTTCAGGAATATTTACAAACAAGGAAAGTTTTGAAATTCATTCTCAAAACACTCATGAAACTACAACATTGCCAGTGTTCCTCATACCACTGCAATCTGATGATTTAGTGACAGGAAGATAATCTCAAATCATTAGAACAAAAACTTCCAAAAGTGCAGAAATACTTCTTGACACTCTTGCAAAAATCTACTTATTTAACCCTGTCACCACCATGGTATGGCCCAAATCTATTGTTATCAATGGTAAGTGTGGACCTATTTACATGGAAGTGGGGTGAACAGGTTGAAAACTTTCGTCAAGGGACAAAGTTGCTGTCTTTTCACATTTTTTCAGTTATTTTTGTTTCAAGTCAGAAGTTTACGTTTTTCTGCACACTGAAACACCTTGAATTATCAATCATCATAGCTCTACTCACACCATACATACACACATTACATGTAAAACATGCTAGTGACATAATTTCTGGTATGTACCATAAATTAATATCCCAGAAGCATTTATTTTTACAGCTAAGAGTAGGTAGGGAGTAGAGATCTAACGACTGCTAATTCAGTGTGTTTCAGTGAGCAAAACAACATGAAAAAGTTGCCTTTATGACACTACAATGACCAAATACTTTGAAAATATACAACTTTGTCCCTTTGTCACGATTGAAAAATATGAGCATCCATTGCATGTTATGCAAATATTCAGAGGTTGAAGACTGAAAAACCTCGGTAAAACACACATGTATGATGACAAACATTCTCAATAGAAGTGATGACTCACAGTGGAAACACAGTATGGAATGTTGTTCTTGCAGCCTGGACACACCAACTCAGTTTCTGGTAGCTGGAACTGACAGTACGGACACGGAGAATTGGGTTCTTCCTCCTCAGTTTTGTCAGGTTTTCTACAAAAAAAACCAAACCAGAGGTGTCATTTGCTGCAACTTTAACCCTGACAGCATACGCTGCCATCATTCTGCTGGAATTTTAGTTACACAATGGTGGAGTGCATTCCACCTAAATGACGTCCTTGGGCAAGGCATGTTTGAAGAATCTTACAAAACACCAGCAATTTTCTGATCTGTTTTAATTTACAATTTACTTCGAAGATAGATCACAAACAGGTGATTATGACCAATTTACCTGACAATTGCTTCAATTTTCTTCTTATACTTCAAGTCAATCTTGTTCCTGTACTCGGGTCTCATCAGCATGGCAGCATAGCTGAATGAGGAATTCCTGAGTCCGGATCTATGGCACTCAATGACTGTGGATGTCAGGATTGGTACCACATCTATTGGAGCACAGAGATGGACAAAGATTATGAAAATAGGCACACACAACTGATATTTGGATCAGAGCTGATTGCAATGAAAAGGTCAGGACTTCTTTTATGGAACAAGAATCTTTCTCATCAACACATTATTTGATACTTTAATGTTGATTTGTTTGAGATATATTGGCACCTGCATTAGGAATTAGGAGTATACTGACATCATAGATTGGAAATCACAGAGTATATATTATGTGAAAGGTGCCGTTCAAGTTCTACCCCTGAACCACAACTCACCATCAATTCAAATCACTAGCACACTCTCTATGAACAAAAATCACTGATAGAAGAGTTTTTGTATGATCTCGTACCCTACATCACTACAATAAATATTGATAATAGCAGCAATACACACTACTGATGAAACCAGTCCAACTCTGCAGCAATTGAAAATAACTCGTCACAAATACAGTACGCCTGGCCCTCTCAGTGTGTTTCCATACACACTAGGTTTAAAAGTGTGGACAACATGTTGCATGGATATGCTTCAGCTTTATACCAATAACTTATTTCTCATGCGGTTGAGTTTTATGGAGAGACAAGATGACTCACGTGATGGGAATTTACTGATGTTGTTGGCCACTCTGATGAGCATCCTGGCTCCTTTCAAGTGATCACCTCTCTTGACATGGATCTGTAAATATCAAAATTAGCAGTCAGGTGATCTGATTTTATTTGAAGACAAGAAAATTTTGTTCTATCAAAAATATACACAAAAATATAATTAAAATAGACAACAATTCTTAAATAGCTGAAAGTCACTTTAAATATGAAAGCATCAACCCAAAACATGTTGGATTGAGTTTGTTCACTGTATACAAATACTTTGATTGCTATGTCATAGATCTTACCCACATTCTGGAAGTACAAGTGGATTCAATTATGTAAATATTATGAACGAGCATTGTTTCTGTGAGCGAATGATTTTGGATATTTTCCATCGCAAAGCTTTATTAGCCTAAAAATGTGAACCATACGAAAATATGTGACAGGTGTTTTGCAAGTTTTCAAGCGTAACTTTTAGAAATATTTAAAAAGACTGAGATATCAGGTCTGTATATCAGCAATACTCATCATTGATCATTTAAAGTTACTGTTTGTATTACTGTATCAGCAGAGATTTTTGCTGGTGAATGTAATTGTTCTTCATTACATTCTCACAGCAATGATGACATCAGAGATTTTTGTCATGTGGACTTTATGCGAATGAACTCCATACAGTTTGAGATTTGCAGTAAAATATATTGAGGCATACAGTACCTTGACAAGTATGTAGCTGTGTAGAATCATCAAGTTATTGGCCATCTCAGCTGGTATCTTGATTTTGTGAGATTTCAACTCAGTGTACATGGAAAACAACACATCGTGAGCATTCCTGTAGTTTCCTGTGGAAAGAGACAAGTCATCCAATTTAAACATGCACTTTGATTTTTTAACACAAACAGTAATCCATTAATTATGTTATTAAAGTAGAATGCATCCCAAGTGAACTGCATATCAAATTTCATAGCAATCGGACTTCCGGTTTCAGAGGAGAAGGTAATTGTTGATGGATGAAGGACGGATAGACGACAGCGGAAAATCAGCCTATTTGATAAGCTCCACGTTGCTGACAGCGGAGCTAAAAAGGGTTCTGGGGGATGGGATGAGTAGCTTCATACTCCATCCCCTATCCTAACCCTAATGGCCCCCTAGCTTATCAGTTATTTATGCGAAACACTATCTGTGTCTACAACTCTTCACTGCTGCCCTGAGTAATATTGACATCATATCATTTCAATTTTTTGTTCACAGTTTACAGAAGAGTATAATTTTTCTGTAGAGAAAGCATGTATAAAGTGGACATGCCACTTTCGCTCAAACCAGTTCCCTTTTATCAACCCACACCAGTAATCTGAATGAACTTACCAGCGTTTTGTTCCTCTCTAGCAATGATGATGGCGGTCCTGGCTGCCTCTCTGTATTGCCTCAGAGCCATGTACAGTCTGAACAGATACTTGGCGTCTTTAGGAATGTTATCAGTCTCTCCCATCAGATAGTCTATCAGTTGATGTGTCAGCACATCATCATTTGCCTGTCCAACCTGGGGATAAGAGAAGAAACAGTAAAACCTCAGAAAACTTCACATGACCAGGGCCTTGCAAATAGATTTTACATACCCAAGCAACATGTATCAAATGTTACCAATGTACATGTGTGTGGACATGCAAAAAAGTGTACACTGTCAGCAGTACAAAAGTGTGCAATCTTTCTTTGTTCTGTATAAACTTGAAATTTTCAAGCTGACTCTGAATATTTAAAAAATATGACAAATTTATATTAGTACAAATACCACATTTGTCTGTGCATGACCCCCTAGTTCGGAAACACAACACTGTTGAAGGGCTAACAAACACGGGTTATACTTAGACGAGTACTGTACATGTATATTACATATAGACATAAATTTGCATTAGACTGGCTGATATCATCATTTCTACATACTTCAACCCTCTTCACTCTAATTCTATAAAAATTTAAATATAGGTTTCACAACACACAACAAAAAAATACAGGTAAGAACTGAAGTTTCTTGGTAAATAAATAAGAATGCTTGCTTTCAAAAAGGTATCACATTTTTGTGTACACAAGCACTTTTTATTTAATTCTTCTTAGCACCCTACTTTCAAGCAATGTAACAACAGGTTATACATTGTAGTTCTTGAGATTTCAAAACTACATCAAGTAGAACTTACAGTCTCAATGGCCATCTCAATGGCTTGACTGTCATCATTGGTAACTGGACATTTCAAGAAGTGTTTGAGAGCCCTGGTGTGCTGTCCACATAGCAAGAAGAACTTGCCAGCCAAGTAGTGGTTCTTCTCATTCTCAAAGTACAAAGCAATACTCTGATAATCTTCTGGCGTGGCATCAGCACCTGTTTTTTTTTAACAAAAGCACAGAGTGAATAATTACCGTAACAAATGGAATTGCATTATCATTAGTAGCCGTGACTTTCATCTCACTTAATTCTAAAGGGAAACACTACGAGGCTGGACCAGACTGCAGCTACAGAAAATTTATGAATCATTAACTTTTTTGAGATTCAAGCTATCTAATATATCTCTTTGGTTCCACTGTCTTTGAATGGTCCTATGTGAAATGAATACAGGATGTGACGTGGCAAAAACTGTCACAGTACAAAGTAACCTATGATCACAACTATAATTGTCAGGTACAAAACAATCTGTGATTGGTTTCGTTTTCAGTATTCTCTGATACCATTATTTGATGTCAGGCAATTTACATCTTTGAAGCTTGTGCTTATTTCCTCTATACGTTTACATGACTGCATCCTTAAACTCTGGAAACATGCTTTTTGGTTTGTTTCTCCTTACTTACCTATAATATCTGCATACACTTCCATCTGTCCATGTTGTTGTGCCATCTGGAAAGCCTCGTCATTGCACTTGGACATCACCAAAAACTGTATTGCAGAGCCGTAGTCATTCAGCTTCTGGAAGAACCTGTACAAATACATGATTGTATGGTACATGCGGTTTAGTATCTTTCATAGATATCAGTATTTTAAAAACATACATATTTTATCATAATTTACTGTTTAATGCATTATTTTGAAAATGAAAATATTAAATATTTAACTATATTTCACAACAGATAGCTGTGTTTCACCCATACTTCCCTTTTCAGACCATCAGCGGTGATAACCGTCACACAAGATTTGCCAGCTAAAGCAAAAGGTGGAGAAACTAACCTTGCAACCATCTTGGCACCTTCAATAGACTGGGTCTCTCTCACAATCTTCACAGCCTCTTCTGGATTGTTGAGGTGATCAAGCTGTATTCTGAAAGCACAGATACACACCATACATCAAGTTAACTGTAATACATATTATTTCAGGTTCAAAGAATCACAAAGTATAATGAAAGAGCATTCTCAAACCTCAATTTTCCAGACTACTTCATCTAGAAGTATATGTCATTAACTTCACAGTTCTTACATTACTGTGTACAGACCATGGTCAAGCCATCACAATGTACAGATATTTGGTATTTACAGGGTGTTAGTCCTTTGAAAGTCTCATCAAGTTAATATACATGTATTTGTTTTGTGATAATGCTGATAAACAACACGTGTCTCTATACGTGCATCTCTCAAAACCACTGAACTTTCGTTCTTCTGACTCAGTGAACACAATGGCAATATTGAAGATTTTAAGGTAAATACCAGAGACATTAAATCTAATCACTTAAACTGCTAAACATTAATAAATACTGCTTATATGCCAGTGATGCAGACTTGTCAGTTTACATTGATACCAGGGAATAATCAAATCCTTAGAAAACTACAGAGAAAAAATCCTTTCTGTCAAGGCAAAATTTGATCTGAAGCTCATTCAACTTTACTTGAGACTGGATGAAAACCTTCTCGACAGGAAAGAAAGAAATAAGGAGCAAGACAACTCAAGCAAGACAACAAGGTTCACAGCACCAAACCACAATAATACGGAGAACAGTTACAAAGCAAACAAGGAAGGTTACACTCTCAGATTTATACTAACCTGATGACATTGTCATAATCCTTGGCATTTTCATAGGCCAGTGCGGCTTCTTTGTACCTGCCATCAGCTTCCTTAGCTTTTGCATACTGTGCATGGATCTTGGGAGACGTCACTTGGGGCAACAACTCACCAACTTTAGTCCTGTTAAAATTCAGGAAAAGTCAACCTCAATATTATTTACTGAACTAGCTGTGCATCCCAATCTATAGTTTGGGCCACTTAAGAAAAATTCTTTGTTTGGCGTCATTTGATTTTTGAAAGACCTACATGTACCAGCCAGACAGGGAAAAAAACAAACACAGACAAAAAACACAAATGTATTAATATAAGCTCAATTTTAATTGGTTTTGTTTAGAAAAATAATATTATTATTTGTAACAGTGTTAACATTGTGTTTGTTTTCTTAATTTTCTCTGGAAACCTATCATCACGCTGACGGCAAACAAAGAATTTCAGTTCAAGTGCCTCGTAAGATAATTCACCCTTACAGGATTGCATCACCAATGATTTTGTACCAGTGAATGCACAGATTCACCAGTAGTATGTTTATAGACAGTATTGCCACAAGTCTGGTTCCCTGACCCATTTCCCCGGTAGAGGGCGTGGGGAAATATAGGGTCAGGTACCGGGTAGCCATCTTGAACAGAATTTTGTTCAAGATGGCGGAGGTCAGTCACCTGACAGAACATGCTACAACAAATAGGCCTATGGCTGCTACCATGAAAACGCCGGTCAAAATTCGACTGGATCAGAATTATGTTTGAACACTGGTATCCGAACCAAAAACATTGGCACACGAGATGGGAAACATAAACTGAAAGGATTAATCCAGAATTACGGGGAAATAGAGGTGATTGAAGGCTGGCTGTGATATCGCAGCAGTACTTGTTGCGTGTATCGAACGCGCTAGGGTCATTGAGGTCATCGCCGACTGTGGCGTGACCCCAATGACCCGAGCACGTTCGATACACGCCACAAGTACTGCTGCGATATCACAGCTAATTGAAAGCAAACTTTGTTGGAACTGTTAACGACGATTGATTTCGATGGATAGAATGGTGTCCGAATTTCGTGAAAAATGCCAGGCATCATGTCGACGTTCTAAAAGTATTAAGAGGTGTGCTAAATCACAGTGGCTAAATCATGGAGGTAGAAAGTCTTCTTTCTACCTCCACGGCTTTGTGGTACAAACAAGAAGTTGGTGTCAAGTGAGCCTGAAAGTGCGAAACCCAAGAAAGATGAGAAAAAGTTACAAGTGTTACTTTCATCCAATCACAGCTTGTTTTATTTTAACCCAATAGTGTCCATGTTTACATTAGCCGGTACCTGACCCTATATTTCCCCACGCCCTCTACCGGGGAAATGGGTCAGGGAACCAGACTATATTGCCACAATCAGGTTTGGGTGATAGAGGGCGTTTGTCAGCAAGTATCACTCAGTGATGCAAATCAAGAAAGAAATATCTAACTGAACACTTTGAAGACAGTGAATCAAAAATTCTTTAAAAACATTGCTATATATGGTAGCATCTTGCTCACTATGGTGAATAAAAAAATTGTAGTTATTCTAGTTCTGTTAATGATGCACTTAGTCAATATTATTGAAATAGGAAAGCTGTTGTCAATATGCCACCTACCAGTTTTTGCTTCTGATGTAGACAGAGGCCGCCTTATCATAGTATCCACCTTTCTCAAACAACATGGCTGACTCTGAGAACTGCTTCATGCTTTCCAGGATGGACGCACACTCTTTCTTCAGCATCCTGTTGGGCATCTTCATGGCCATGTTAACACCTCGTCTGATGTCGCCCATTCTGATGGACATCCTGGCTATGCCAGCCGCACAGGCTTCGTCATGTTCTCGTTGCTGTCATTGCAAGGGATGACAAAAGTATTTTAGTATGAGTCTCAGTGCCAAAACTGCCAACACTGCAGTGTAAAATGGTGAAATGAATGAATGAAGATTGAGTCTGCCTAATACTGTAAGTCAAACGTGGAATTCAGGTGGATGAAACATAACAATATGCACAAATGCGGATAGAAATACATGAACGTGTATTTCAATACAAAACTGTACACACGGATTTGTTTGTACCGCCATCATGTGATATTTTAGTTGTAGTGAGTATATAGAACACAGCACACTCTTTTTATTCTGGAGTAGAACCATTGATCAAACAGGAATATATTTGTTAAAGTGGTAAAATTATCCGTTTTGTTTTTTTGTAAAGTAATCAGTGAATGCAATAAATATGGGTAGAGTTTAACTCTGATGAATGTTTCAAATTAACAAAGGCAGATGTGCAATTTAAGAAGATTTCTTGAACTGAAACACCTCGATAGCAGATTCTGAAATATTTGGCAGAAATATTGACAGACAAAAATACATTCAACTGTGATTATATTTAACAATTTATTTTAATTTTTTTTCTTTGAAGTTTTGAAATTACTGCATACGATGGTGAAAGAAAAAATAATTTTCTTTTAACTCTAAATGTTTTACTGAGTCACAGAACTATTTAATTTTTTGGAAAGGTTGACATTTGCTTTTCCTTTGTTCATAACGCAGACGTCGAGGTTGACAAACAAGATTAAAAAGGGTTTCAAGAGCCACTTGAACATTGTGGTGAAATTGTGCCACAGACGTTAAACAAATACAGTTCACTCACGTTTTCGTCTCTTGTGACACCTTTCTCATAGTGAGTCAGGGCATTACCATAATCACCACTGCGGATGAAGAAGAGGAGGGAATTAATTAAGTCTCCGGACAAACTGTGCTGCCGCTTAAAGTGGAGCCCTAAATTACAAAACTCTACTTTTCATGAAGCAAGTCTAGGTTCTGTAGTTGTGCTTACACTGATCACACTTGAAGTCGTATTATGTGTCCAAAACACAAACTTCAATCCATCTCTGACTTGTTACTTCTCCTTCATATCCGGGAGTAACCATTGAACGAGAAATAGTAAAATCCAGCATGGCAGGAAAGGAGCAGATCTCAATGGCCACTACTTAGTCTGAATCAAAATCCACTGATAGTGTTCACACTCACACGTGTATTCAGGACAGGGTGGAAAGATAGAAACACTCAATACATAGCAGGAGACAATGCAAAAGAAGACCAAGCAGAGTACGAAGCTGTGATGTTTTCTCATAAGGTTACTGGAGAGCTAATCTCACACTATTACAATGCATGTTAAATGAACAAATCTTTAATATTCCATTTTCAAGTCAATCTGATTTTCTGAAAAAATAAAATTCTGTTATGAGAAGGTTTACACCGTTGGCACTGATATCTACAGTGACCTATGTTTGTTCAAAGAAAGATCTGCTCAAGCATAGCAAGGACAATAAACTCGAATTATTTCTAGCACTGTAGACGTGCCTACTGATGTACATGTACTCACGTAAATTCCAGTTGTTGGGCGTACTCTTTGGATATGTATGGTATCTGATCCGCTGCTAATGCCTTGGCTAACTGTAGTGCTTGATCCCAGTGGAGCAGGTCTCTTCTCATCTGTGGTAGCGATCAATAATTCATTACTTTGAGTAGGGACATCAGCATCACACAAAGTAGAACTGACAGCTACATGTAGTATCACATTTCAGATCGTATGATTCTGAGGCAGAATGCATCTCACGGACAGATATTTAGCTTTCACTTTTACAATATTCTTTTGGTCTACCACTTGTGGGGGCTCATTTTGAAGCTTATGGGGTAAATAAATGTTTTCAGCCACTCATTTTTGTGAAAACGAAAAAATTGATTTTCCCCATAGAGGTTAACACAGGGATTGTGTCCATTTCGAATTTGAAAGGTCACTTAATATCGGGTGATTTGTTTCTCTAGTACCAAATGTTGCATGGTGACTGCTGATTTTCATTCTTGATATTCTTGAAGGAAATGGTTGAAAGTTTTGAGCAAAAGTTTACACTTTTCAATTTTGTACTGCCTATAGCACACTTTCAAAGTGCATACATGATTATCCTTCTTGGGGGATTTGTACAATTATGGAAGACTTTCATATCAGATTCATATCAAAGACAAATCTATCTGTCAATCAGCATAATTGCATAACATATTTCAGACAAATGCAACACAGTTTCTGTAAAACAAATACGTACACCATTGAAACTGGTGCCTGCAATCTTTTCAGAGGCATCATTGCACAAACTTATTTTTCACTGTGTATATAGAAGCCTATGCTTCTTTTTTCCTATTAAATACAGGCTGACAGAACACATACATGTACACAGCTAATCATGATGAATTAACATTCTCATCAAATTCTTCCTGGATGACACCCTCTATCAACTAAATGTTTTCTTAATATTCTTTTCTGTCTCTTCCCTTCCTTCATACAAAATTCTACTTCTATACCACTAGCTTCTGAACCACTACACCTGGCTGAGCCTTCGAAAGCACTTACCTCTAGAGCTGCCATTGGGTGTGATGATGCCAGGAACAAATCCTGAGCCAGGCTGAAATCATCCATGAACATTGCAAGGTAGCCAGCAAGAAGATTCTGATCCTCAGTACCCTTTATAGAAAAAATACAAAGTACCAAAAAAATATACCTCGCAAGAAATCTGATATTGAATATCTTGACATTACTCCATTAGAGTTTGAACAAATTAAATTTCAGGAGAATTCACCTGAGCTTGACAGATACATCTATGCTACATTCATTTTTTATGTTTGATACATGCAGGTTTTGTAGATAAAACACACATGGGATTTTGTAGTTAGGACAGCACAGTGGATATATGCACAGTCATTGGCATGCAAAGTTCAGTTCTGGACAGAAGACTATGTATAGATCAGCCATGTTGTCTAAATAATTTATCTTTTATTATTGACAGTCTGATCCAAAAAACTTATCTACAAAACCAGTGCGTTTCACATGTAAAGAGGGAATGTACCATACTCATGCACGCTATGAGAATTCTCTGGTAATCCCTACATAAACCCAGTAACTGTAACTAGTTACGAAAGAATATGTTGTATCATTATAAAACCATATCTGATTCAGCTTATCTGCAATTAAATTTCCATAAAAATTGTATAATGAGAACTGTTTGGGTATGCAAATCAACCAATGAATAATTATCGATGTAGAATATTAATTGGCCTAAAATTGAGCATATTTACTTCAGATACGCAGACAGTAAAATTGACGTCTACATTTTGATAGTTGATTTCTTACAGAGTGTTTTGGATATTTTCTCACCAGTGTTATATACTTGGAGCTCATATGAATCGTAAAGATGTGACTTTCATGATGCTGAGCTTAATTGAAAGTGAAAGTAAAATGTACATGACACACATACCCTTATCTTCTGTAGAGATTGGACAAGCCCAGCCTCACCAATGTTCCTGTACACTCTGATGGCTGAAAGCAAATATATAGTGCACATGCTGACTTCAGAAAGTCCAAATTGTATGTATACTGATGAATCTGTATTGAATTCAAGTTAACTTTTTGTGCATGTCTGAATAACTTTCTTCTTGGTCAAAACATAAAACCTCAAAATTTTGTTGTGAACTTGACTTGGCTGCCATAACGCTTTTCACAATTTTCTTTATAAAATTATAATTAATACGCCATGTTTTGTACCTTACAGTTTCCATTGATTTTACACAACACTACCACTACATGCATGCTATGTTTCTCTATTCATACACTACGAACGGCACCGTAAGACAAGCAGAAGTTAAAAATAAAGACAGAGGTCTGTATTCTTCACACTGTTTGTGATCCGACATGGCTTCTGTGACGGGGTCGTGAATGAACATTTTATCGGGAGAGATTCTTTTCACCTGAATCAATAGTCTCACCATTATAGCATGGACCCAACAGACTTACCAAAGTCAATTTCTAGATGTTGCACGGCAGCTTTTGCCAAGTCAAGCCAGCCTTCTTTGCTGTTCAGGAAATGACATAACACCCAGGCTTCCTTGAATCTTTTCAGTACGAGGCACTGTTGTAGCGCTGACCTCAGCTGTGGCAAAAGATTATTTTCAATAAAGCGATTCAGATGATGTAAAATAAAACAATATCTACACCAAAGACCTAATCAACATGTTGCTGTGAACTGATGATGGTATAAGTTCAGATTGTACACATGAACAAAGAATTATCAAAATGCTATTAATCTAATCAAGTCTGCCAAAATAGGGCAAATTTGGAAATTGATGTATACTGACAGATAATATTCTGCATGATATACAATTATGTTCTTCCCTTGCTCTGTTTGTCAATCAAAAAATTGTTGAAAAAAAAATATAAGTAGAGAGACTGATGTTTCCGTTTCTTGTAAGTCCGTAAAAATCAATAACTATTTGAACAACTAATACGGTATATCCCCACAAATAACATACAGTAAGTCCTGCATGGTGGGACATTTTGATGTTGTAAAGGTATGAAGACGGGAGAGTCATCACCTCAGACTGTGGCAATTCTGATGGTTTCTCATGGAAATTGTGAGTAGACAGCATCAATGTAGTAGTCTTGCCACTCTGTGTCTGACAGGTGACTTCACCGTTATGTAGCATGATAGGGTGCTGTGCATAGGGCAGCTTGGTTGTGCCTGCCAACATCACTTTGGGTCCTGTTGAAACAAAATATCAAGAAACGCCAAACAAGATTATTTTGTGCAAATTTACAGACTGTACATGTTTATAATAACTGACATCAATTTTGAACAAACTCAATCAGGATGGGTAAATCCAATGCTATGAGATCTGAGACCACTAAGTACTTTGCTCACCACTGAATTCATCGTACCATTGGTCTGATAGCCAAGTGAAAACTAACTTGATTTTTATCAAGCAGAATAGAATCACCCGTCCCTTGTGGTTAAATCAGAAACTCAAATACAACACTGTAGCTAGGACGGCATTTTGTTTCATGGTGGATAAGCATGAAGTAGACATAAAAAAATAATAATGAATGCGAATACATAGGAGAAAATGTTCCAATACACAGTTAGCAGTAATCCTGTTAACTTTTGACACTGGTGTTTGATCCCATGACTAATGGTTGACAATACTCAGAAATTATGAAAGTTTTCACCTTTCACAACTCACCTCCAACTGTCTCTTTACAATAGACGTAAGTATAGACCTTATCATCATCAAAGGCTACAAATATACCCCTGTCTAGTGGCCAGTTCTCCCATAAAATTCCCTTGACTGTCGGTGAGAAATTTGGGATATCAAGGGTAGCATCATTGACCTGTGATATCAAACAGAAAAACATGGCTGACTCAAGCACAATTGTATGTGATGTTTACCCTTATATGCATTGATACACAGCATATTTTTTATTCATATGTTGATCTCCTTTTCCTTGCATTATCTATGGCTTTTCTGGCTTACAAGTGTGTGTAACTGATGACAAAATTATTACACAGCGATGACGATGAAACATCCTTTGATCAATACTCTTTTGTGCATGAATACAAGCAATTAATGGAATCAATCTTCCTATCCGATATCCTACATGTGATGGTCAATATTGGAATCTGGTGATATGAGAAGCACATGTAGATTGAATTGTGGGTAGGGGATAAGAATGTTGACAGTTGAGATGAAACATCTAACAAACTTAATAGTCAGTCTTACAATACATACAATAATTTGGATCCCTCCCAGTATTGACAATGGAGAAGTTGACCCTACATGTACATGTTGACAATCATGGGTGAAAGACTTAACAGTGGTTACCTGCTCAGAGAATACATTTGATGTTGGTATATTGAGAATACTTACTGGGTTGTATACATAGCCGTCACTTTTATCGTCGATGAAGACCATGCGAGTACCAGTCATGTCTGGGTAGACTTTACGAATGCCAACAACGTGGCGGAATTCATTGACAAACTGCCAGTCTTCGATGAAGAAGTAATGTAAACCTCCAGCCTGTGAAGGTGTTGTGAAAAATAAAATATTACAGTTCAAACTTTGAAAGTAACAGCCAGAGTGGGCAATTCATAACTGTTCAGACATACATGTACTATATAGGGTAATATGTATACAGGTTGTATATGTATGTAGAGTAGTTAACAGGAAAAAAAATTTGAACATACAACTGTATTTTCCTCCGATATTTTTAGGATTGTGTTGAGTGGTCTTGACAATGTTGGGTGTGATCATGAAACTTTTGAGAATTGGTGACTAAATTTTATGGTAGGCATACATGAACTGCAAGTACATGTATTCTAACATACCAGTTCTTAATATGGGTGCAGATTTCAACAACTGGATTTAGGGCAAATGTGTACCCAGGGCATAACATATATATTCCATAATATCAATAGAGGTAGAATAAATATGATATGAACATGACCTTGTGGATCCTTGGATGATTACACAGCCTAACATTTGGAGCTTCAATGAAGGTGAACCATAATCAACAATATGCAAGTTTAATGACTTACATCAGTTCCATAGATGAGAAAATCACTGGTGAGAGCACAGCAGGTTATTCTGAGGTCAATGTCAGAGTCGGGAAACAGTCTGGTTTCACGCTCTTCACTGGTGCCGCCATCACCACCTTCACCTTCAATCTGAGGTCATAAGAAGAAATGAAATGAATGAATGAATAAATGAACAAATGAAAAAATGAATGAATGAATGAATGAATGAACAAATGAAAGAATAAACAATTGAATAATCAATCAAAATAATAGATAAATTTCAAGACTTTGATTGATCACTGTCCTGCCAAAGTTACATAACTATACCGGCTAGCTATACTATTAAATGAAATCTGCAGTTGATCAGTATATGGTCGACTATTACTATGAATCAACACTGCAGTCAGAGATTCCTTTCACTGAATGATTTTGCTCTAACATTAATTAATTAAGCACTGTACACAATCAAGTATTTACGAATAAACTTTGCTTGGCAAAGTCTGATAAGAATCTATACAGTGGACACACAAAAAATCCTCTATGTCCTACCAGTATGAACATTATCAATTCAATAAATTATGGACTTAAAACAAATACTGACCAGATGAAGTTGTACTTTGTTTTCAAAGAAGACTGCGGCATAGTCTGCGTTGAGTGCCATGCTGTTAATAGTGCCTAGGTACTCTCTGTCTTTCATTCTCTCAGGTCCTGCATTGGTCAGAACACAATTCATCATTAGTCTCACAATTTTCAAAACAAAATTGTCGCTAAGATCGGAGTGCTCATACATGAACTGCAAATGACGGCTGAAATTGCCTAATGACATGTTCATGGATGGGCTTCAATCTTCGGATTTGTCAGGCTGCAAGTTTTTTTTACGGTTAAACTTATTAGCAGTTACAACAGAAACTATCTCAGCTTGACCCTAAGATGGCAGAGACATTTTGAAATAAACTTGACATTGAGAGAATTCACTTGAAATTGCAATCATCAATCAACAATCAGCAGTGATGTCCAGCTTGTCAAACACTGGCTGATGTCATAAGAAACTTATTCAACACAGGCCTTATGTACATTTTATATCAGATGTACAGTACACACTCACACCTGTACATCAAAATTCAAGTACTGTATCAGAAGATCTAGCGCACATTCAGAAAGTACTGTAAGATATAAACTTCAATTGTTATAACGTGTACAGTGTATGTGAACTCTGCTGTGAAGGGTGTTGTCTTGGCAGCTGCTACTCTTGGGCCAAGCCGGAAGTCACATCCTTGCCATCTCAATGGCAAGCTGTGAAAATTTCTGTAGTAAATTATGGCACAAACATATAAACACAGTAGAGAATAGTATGATTTGTAATGGAAAATAAACTCATACGGAGACTGCTGATGTAACAGCCTTCGGAATTGCAGGAAACTATCATGATGAAACTAATGTAGCATGTTACTATGCCTATATCATCCCATCCAAACCCCACCCCTTCTTCAATACAGTGAAACCTGTCTGAACCGAACCCTGTCTAAACTGGAAACCTGTCTAAACTGAACCCTTTTCCCAGTCCCATTCCAATAGAACTATATGTTAAAAGGACCTCTATAAACCAAACACCTCTCCAAACCGAACAATTTTCTCAGTCCTTGAATGGTTCAATTTAGACAGGTTTTACTGTATATCCCATTCTGGTATGAGTGTAACGTGATTTTACACATTAGAAATAGAAAGAATAAACAAAGAATCTACACTACATGAATTTTGGAAAACATCAGTGAACAGCTTCAGTCAACAAACTATTGAGTTGACTTTTGAAAAATCCCAAATCTTTGATACCGTTACAAACTACCCCCACTTTCTGCACAAATAAAATGTGCCTTGGATACAGACTGCATGTTAATGTTTTTACTACAAACCTTTGTCTCCTAGTATGTAAAACCAAGCCCTGTTGTTCATTCCTGCCGCCATGTGGAACGGTCCAAGTGCGACAAAAGTGGGCTCCACTTCTATACCAATCGTCACAGATTGTTCCTAAGGGAGGAGAACGATAATGTAAACGGAAAAGATCTCAACTCGTAGTTAAGTCAATTAATCAAAAAAGCTCCAAGGAGGTTTAAAGCCTCATATCATAATAAGATACAGAAACATTGATACTGAACTACATATAACAATACTGTGTACATGAATATATGTGTTGGTTGTTGGAATGTTCAATGCATCTGGATTTATGGAATGAAACATGTAGGAATGACGGAATCAGTCTTGGCTGAGACTAAACCTCTTTCACCCCTGTCACTTGGTACAAAAGTCCAACTTTGCCACAGCAATCAGTGGGAGATTGTACCAAATTTGGGAGGTGAGAGGGTTAATGCAGGAGAAGTACATGTACTGTAAGTGTATGGTACATTAACATGCTCTGAAGCTGCTTCAGAATGAGGTAAGAGTCAAGCCATTCAGGACTTGGGCTCAACATTATCATACTGTCAGGTATCAGTTGAAATGAGACACATCCCTAGGCAACCGGTCAAGTTCATTTCCATGGTGATGAGCCTCCTGTGAGACTACAAAGGTAGACTACATGCATGAGAAACACAGCACGCATGGAAATGAACACCGGCTGTTGTCATTGGGATACCTTGTTTAAAATTGGGGGGAAAAATAATTCCACCTTGAACAACTACATGTACATGGAATGTCAGCATCTGGTCTAGCACTACAAGTACTGCCATTGAAGTTATGACGGTGTATAGTATACCACCAGTATACAAAGTGTAGGATAGCATAGATAGTATAATTGTAGATGACAAAACACCTGCTACTGTAACATGAAATCCTTGTCTCAAACATAAATCAAATGTCAACTACACACGACAGAAAAAGGTTTCGATTTCAATATTTGTCAGTCTACAAACTACATACGTCTTCTCTTCAGACAAATACAAACATGGAAAACTGGAATGGTCACGATGGAAGCTAACGTTATTAACTCAACTACAAAAGGAACTTTTCTGCAGTGTTTGGGGTTTTTTTATGAGCCATGCTCTTGCCATGCATCTATGGGCAAAGTTACACTATTCGTTTGTCTTACAAAAATGGAGACAGGGCAGGCTATGCATACATGCAGATTGTATTAGATATTGCTAAGCTAGCACTGCCAAGCAACTATATCTCAGCTCTGTTGGAATAAATCTAAATGATTATATGTACATGTAAATAGTAATGGGGAGAAAAGGTGACAGAGAAAATATCAAAGTAGGAATCGTGTTTGTGATATACGATGCATATTATTATGGTAGAAAGTAACAGGAAAATTGGGGTCACTTGCCTTCATACGCCCAACTCGGCGCTAGATTTTTATGTACAGACAAAAGAACGGCATGCAAACGAGAAAAACACACAATGACATTAAGTGCATTAGTATGTGGACAGACAGCGTCTTTGTTGAAGATTAAGCCTTGATTGACGAAATAACACTGATAACAATACATACACATATACATGTACACACACACACACACAAACATGATATACACAAATGATGACATGTTATCATAGTTACGCAGTACATGAAACAGACAGAAATATGAAATGAAATGCAAGTGCACAATATAGACAATGCGATGATCATGTCAACAGTTTTGAACCCAAACTACAAAATCTTTTGTACCACTAACGACCTACCAGAATGCGTAATATTGTAGAGTTGAAGAAAAGTCAAGCTGTTTCACAGACATGTATTTCTTGAAAGAAAAAATGTAATGCCTACAGAACTATTGCCAGCAACGGCCTGTTTGTAAACTTTTAATGTTGTGATTCAAGGTTCTAACGTTATCTTCCATAACATTTTCAATCGCAAAAAGTTTCTTTCCATACAATTGATCATATATACATGTATTTTTTTCATTCCTTGTGGACAAATTCTTGGCAAATGTCAAATATTGAAAAAGATTAATATTGCTAAAAAAACATACATATATTGTGACTGCTGCTCACTCCTTAGGTTACATTAGCTTGTGAATTCTTAGATTTACATTTTGTTAGCATATTAAAGCAGGATTGAAAATAATAGTGGGTAGCCAGCTATTTCTATCATGCAACACCGATAGCACTCTTATTCTATCAGACTTCATTCTTATTCCATTGCACCAATTATTTCAATTATCTCTGTCATATCGATATGCTTAATTATTTCAATGTGAACCAACCATTAGGAGTCTGACATTGTGTGTATATTAGAGGGACAGTAGCTGTAACTTATAATGATTTTTATTTCACTTTTTGGTTTTTGTATGTCAGTTGCATTTCTTGTTCTTCTCCTCAAAGCATGTTGACACATCAACTATTCAACTTGCCAACACAGCGTCAGTACATGTGAAATGTACTCTTGTTTACATTTGAATTCTAGTGCGGGCCAGAATTCACTCGCCAACAACAACAATGCAAACTGAGCATACATGTATGGGTATATGTACAAGCAAAGCTGACAAGCTGAATACTGAGTATCTCAACATGCTTTGGGGAGTAGAACAAAAAAGTGCAGTTGACACGAAAAACAAAAATTGTGAAGAAAAAATTACAAAAGTTACAGCTACTGGTCCTTTAATTAAAGAATGAGTACAGACATATAGTATTCAGAAATGTTTATTCTAGCTTCTGTAGCAGTTAGTGGGGAGTGTGTATGTACTGGTAATGTACATGTATTTATTGTGTCTTCATGTGCATTACTTGTTAGACCAGTTCGTGTTCAATAAGTGCTGATTGGCAGATATGCCTGGCAGATATACCTCCTCTGGATGTCAACATTGATAATGACGTGTAATGGTGCTCCTAAAGATAGTTAAAATGCATAATTGCATTTCACCCCTAGTGTGATGTAACTAAACTACTAAGAGTGTTGAGTACCTATTGCAGGAAAAAGGCTATCAAGACGGTTGCAGATCACATACATGGAAAACATATTTAAAAAAATTAAAAACCTGTTCAACATGATTGACCACAGTGACTTCTAGGAGGGACGTCAGGTATGCTATCCTGGTTCCATATGCATCTCCCAGCACTGGCAGTTTGGTCAGGTAGGTGTGGAGAGAGCCCCTCTGAGTGCCGATGGCAAGCAACTGTCCGTCATCTGTCCATTCAAGTTTGCCTAGACCTTTGGTCTCGTCTTCCATTGTGATGATGGCGTACATCTCCTTCAGTTCTGATAGATCATGAATTTTAATGCTACAAGAAAAAGCATTGTATCACAGTCAAATTGTAGAATTCCTTCAACACTGGCAAATATTCACACTGGAATCAACACTCTTGCATAATAATTTTTGCAACTTCCGAAAAGAAAGCATGAACCTTTCGCATTGAAAAATGTGCGAATAAACATTCCCGTCTACAAACCTGATATATACCCTTTTTGATTTGAACTTCCATCCTTTGTTTAAAATCCAAAATTGAAGTTAAACAGTCAAATTTATTTTCTGTGGTGATGTACTGTTGGATCTATACATTTCACAATGTTTATTAACAATGTTTTACCGGGACCAACATGACAATACACACTCTAAAGTTGGCAAGACTCCAACCTAAATCCCTTGCAATATTCCAATCTCCCACAGAAACACTGGGGAACTCTGATCAGCGTTTCGTGATTTACAGTCTCTGCACCTGTTGTGTAATATCTACACTAGATATCCTTGGAATCTCTTCTTGGAAGAAACCATTCAAGTTTGGGTAGGATATGGCACGTATAGAACCAGTTCATGCACATGAAATGTAACAGTATTTCCCAGCATGCATCAACTGATGAGCAAAAACCAAATAATCATTCCCGCTAATAAGTTTTGAGTCTAAAAGTAGTAGATTTAATTTCAAAGAATTACAAACTGGCAATTACTACCTTTCACTGTTGATGTAAAAATAATTTCCTTTAGTGAAGCAAAGAGTTGAGAAAGGTGGCATGCATAAAGAACATAGCAAGCACTGTAATTGTCAGCATCAACATTAACGAAAGTTCCTTGCAGTATTCAAAGTGATAGCACAACACTGCATGGGGTCACTGAAAGTGCCTCATGGAGTTTTTGGACATGAATCTGTATTGCAGTTGGCGTGATAGAGCTTTCCTTTGTCTTTGTTTGAAGTAGTGTGGACATTTTTTTTCACTACTTTATCCTGGTTTCAAATTTCAGGCACTACTTTTGATGAACAAACGTCAATCCATGTCTTCCATCATAAACATATAAACAAACAACATGTCAAGACTTTTATCCGTGTTTCATCTTACCAGTTATCACCAGCTGTAGCAGCTTTATTCAGAGGGAGAGAGATGGCTATAGCAGAGAGGCTATCCTTGTGATTCCTGGCTTGGAATAATTCCTGACCAATCTCCTTGATGTGTGTAGAAATCACAATGAAGTATCCATGGGAAAATCCCAGCATCACATAGCCATCACCGTACCTTGATGAAGAAGGAAATTTATTTGTTACTAAGCTACAATTTTTACTGTTGTCAAGGCAACTGTCTTGTTCAGTTACCTTAAGTACTTGCAAACATATATAGTATATTATTGCTATGGACACATGAACTTCACAAATTTTTGTTCTTGTTTTTGAATTGTGATAAAATCATAAATTTAGACTTTGAGACAAAAAAATAACCTCCTGTTCAAACTGTACTGAGAACAAAAAGGATAGTGTCAGCCCACAGTGTAAAAACGTTTATAAATAAATGGTCACATATCATGACATAGAATGGAATAGAAAATCACTTTCTGAAAACTTTCACACAAAGTTTGTTCCTAAACTCTATAGTACAAAAAATACATGTAAAAATATATGTATCTTCAGTTAATGACACATGCAATGGGAAAGATATTTCATCATTCTAGGGTGTCACTCTCTTTGATGTTATGGCTGGTTCACGTGATATACGATTAGAATTCTGAAAATAAAAAATCTATGGTGAGAAAAGTTGAAGGGATCAACACTACTATGCATCAAAGCAGTCTGTGTCTCGGAGACAGTTTTCTGAACATTCAAATTTTCACAATACATTTCCAGTCTGCTGCTGGTGTGGAATAATTTTGAAGCTTGAGGACTGGATGAAATTTTCACTGTCTTGTTTTTGTGAAATGAGAAAATTTTATATTTATTGTTTAATGTTAATACGGGACATGGCAGTCATTTTGATTTTTAAAACATGGGTAAATTCAGTTAATTTGTTCTCTAATCCTAAACTGTGCACAATGAACTCTATTTCTTATCCCTGTCCGTCACATTTTAATTGGTTGAGCTGAACCATGTGACTGAGCACAAATACACAGTAATGGTTTGTTTACTTGCCTGAGAATATGAATAATATTGTAAACATTGTAACTTTACAGCTAAAACGTAAATTGAGATTTGTACAAAGATCATAATCAAGCAAAAAATAAAATGGAGCACTTGTGGGCCAAGTTAAGACACTTTTTTCCAAAAAATCTCCAGATTTGCAAAATTTTTACAGCGTGCTTGACACTGCATCACGCATTGCACAACACACTGTTCAATGAATACAACTTTTGTGTAATACAAGTTCTGGGGCCCCATTGGCATGGTGAGAGAAAAGCCAACATCAACAGGCTCGGCAAGCCTCGCCTGTTAATTTTTGGCTTCCCTCTTGCCCTTGCCCATAAATAAACATTAATGGTCAGCGGCGTCACCCGTTATTTCTATATTCTTGTTTATGATATATTGACAGACAAGGGTTTACGGTCAGTCTCCTTGAAAGTTTCCACAAAAGTTTGAAAATTTCTCTTTCAAGACATACTACCGTAATTGAGAGCACTTTCAAGCTAATTGTAGAGCTACATATATTTGTGACTTACCATTTATATGAAATTATATTTCCATATCTTTGCTGAAAGGCCAGCTCTATTGGATTATCAGGATCGTTCAAGTTGTAGAGGAACAGCGTCTTCTTGCCAACACACACACTGACCTGATTATCAACATGACAGAGTAATGAATAAACACATACAGTTTGCCAAACATTGAAAATAAAGATTATACAAAACACAACACGTCTTCCACACTATTCAGTTTCATCATATCAGAACCATTTTTAAGCAAATACTATACATGTCAAACTGCACCATCAAACACAGCATGGCTGTAGTAAAGTTTGATGGTAAATGGGTCAACAACAGAATTGCTGGAACCAAAGTCTAATCAAATTGGTTTGACCCGTATTGGACAATTATCCTCTCATGATTTTTTTTTATAATCATAACTGTGATGACTGGCATTCTGTGACAAACTGGAATTCTTATATTAGTCTTTATAGAAATGATGATGAATTGAAGACAAACAGATCAAAGCCTCTCCTCACTTTCAACGCGTACATAATTAATTCTGGTCATTTTATGTTTCACAAAGTACAGTACATTATTTTCCTGACAATGAAGTAAATTTCACTTTGTTAGTCATTACTTTGGCTTTTGACTGTCCCGTCTCCGCTAGGTGACTGGGTGCCATGCATTCTGGCGTTTGAACCCGATCGAAAACTTACTGTATTTCAACAGCTTTGGTCTATTCCCCTGACAATTATTAATAAAAACTTTTAAATCAACAAGACCATTTGATGAAAGATATTAAGCTCCCTCAGCCTTTTCTGGTCTTTAAAGCGAAAAAGTACTGAAACTATACCGACACGATAAACAGACTTACTGTGTTTTCACCAGCCACACTCCTTTCATCAGTTTTCATCTCTGAAAACTGTATATCAGAGGGGTCCATTCTCACAGATGTCTGTGGAGTAAAGAAAAGTGAACAATCACATAGTGACAGACAATATTTATTTACTTTGTTTATTTAATTATATGTTTGTTTCTTTATTTATTTACCAAATGCTTCTTGAAATATATACATGTATAATTTAATCCTTCTTATATAATTTGCATATTGTTTGATTGACATCGCCTGAGCAGAAGCGTCAATATGGCACGTTGAAAGCACAGTGACCACCTCCATTTAATTTTCCTAAGATGAGCAGTCTTCGGATTTTAATCCATTCATTTCAGCAAACTACAGAAGTCTTTACATTAGAAAAAGAACAAATGGTTCTTCACAGTGGAAAAATCCATGGGAGGTGTTAATAATCCTCAAACATCCATTACTAAAATTTCCCCCCGAATAAAATGAACTGAGTTTTGAAATAGTTAAGTATGATATATTCCCATCCCAGGGATGTAGAAAATAGCTGGCAGCCTGCAAAAAACAACCCGCTGTTAGCTAAAATTTGCCGGCTGTGAAAATTTAGTTTCAGCATAAAATCAGAACATTTTGCACAAACTTTGGGCGCTCACAAACCACTTGTAACTGCCTATACTTTTATTTTTGCCATGTGTAACCAACATTTTCCATATCCCTGTATCCTCTGATTCAAACAAATGTCATACATTTGGAGATACTTGTTTACTCTTTCAAAGTGGGCATTACACAAAAAAAACCCCTCGGATTTGTTCATGGATTTGTTCGTGATTTGTTCATGATGGCACAGCCTCCATTAACAGACTCATCACTTCTATGTTATATAGCCTACAGCACAGGAACTTGAAAGATTTCTGGAATACCTGTCTAATGGTATCACCATCAGCGTTACTAATGGTAACAGTTTTGTCTTCACTGCCCAGGGCTAGCAGATTCTGTAAGCTCCATGCACCGCATGTTATCTTCTTGGAGTGTTTGCCAAGGATTGGTACCTTCCTGTTGCACAAAGAGCATAGCATATGCAAATGTTACAGCAGTATGTGTAATGGTAGCACACACAACAAATCGGAGAAGCACTGGTCTTTGAAAACCTATGATAACATGCAATGACTTAGTCATGATGATATCTGAAAAAATATCTTGTATGTTCATGATATTAAAAACCACTAATCACTAGGAACTATGAATTTTAATCAGCGAGTGGGGAGTTTATCACAATACATGTATCTTTCTGTGAGTAAACAAGGAAGCTACGAATACCAGTATTATTCACTTGATTTCATATTTGGCAAAAACATAAATGGACATAAATTAATAAAAGACAAAAAAACCATGTACCAAAATGCAACTAGGATACACAAATAGAGATCCAAGAATTAGTCAAACAATTCTTCAAAAACCCTTCTCTGGCAAAATAAAGTTTTTAAAATTACAATTCTATCAACAGTTGACATCATGAAGAAAGCTTGCTCAATATACCTTGATGTTTGATGGTTGTAGATGAGAAGATTTCCTTTGGCTGTGCCTACAGACAGCTGATGCCCGACCCTTGACCATAGCAAGAAGGTTAAGGGGTCTTTCATACCACTGTCTAAATGAGATGTCTTGTGTGTATTTGCATCCCATAGTATGATAGTACTATTCTTGTCATTGATGACGGCAAGGGTGTCACCATCTCGGTCCCATCCGAGACCAGTACAATTCCTGTCAAGATGGAAAAACATAAAAAGAGTTATTTTTCTTGCACTGGACTCAGACTTGGAGGAAATTTACATGTAAAGGAATCACTGTATCAGCAGAGAAGAAATTTTTATTCACTTTTTGACAGTAAAATAGAACAATGGCATGGTTACAAACACTTAAAAGAAGATGGGGGAAAAGTGGATTAAAAGGACGTCGCTAACTTTTCAAATTATTTTGGTTATTTTTGTTTCATGTGAGCAACTATTCGTGTTATTCTGCTTGCTAAAACATGCTAAACTACATGTATCAGTCACCATATCTCTACTCTCTCCCTGCTTGTGGATAGAACAATGAATGCTTCAATGACATAATGTATGGCACATACCAGAAATTACGTCTATCAGCATATCTGTATGTTATGTGTACATGTATACGCAAGGTGTGAGCAGAGCTCTCATGATTGGTAATTCAAGATGTTCAGTAAGCAGAACAACATAAACAGCTTCTGACACGCAAAGAGCATAACCAAACTCATTTGACAAGACACAACCGCTGAGCCTGACTGACTACTGCAGTAACATCCTAAAACTGTCGAAGATTTTACTCAGAGGTACACGGATAATCCAAGATACCAATGCATTTTATCACTCTGCACTGTACACTCTATCATCCAAAGCTCCATCCATTCACTGTACAGTCAACAACGTTGGTACATGTTTATCGTTTCATTCTACTTTTTGTAAAAAAAACTAATATCATATACTTCAATCTGCAATGCTGATACTGAGCTGACTGATTATTTTCAATTATCACAACTCACCCAGGTAAATTGATCTCATCCTTCAGTTCGCCATGTCTATCATAGATATTCAGTATATGATTGCTACCGGTGGTTGCTAGGTAATTGCCTAGCGTATTCTGCCAAGCAAACAAGATGGGACCGGCGCCATGGGTTTTGTCAGACAAATGAAACACCCTCTGGAAAGAAAAATTCAAAGAACAAGCGGTCAGACTCACTATCTTTTCAATACATTGGAATTGAAAAAATAACCTGCAAGATTTTTGCTGACGTGGCCTTTGAAGATATCCAACTTGTGAATTCAAAGTATTGCATTACTTCAAAACATTGCCAGACAATATAAAGGTAATAATACTTCTATGCAAATCTTTTTTTGTCACACAGACACACACACGTCACCACTTATTGAAAACTACAAACTGCCAACTGGATTGAATTTCATTTTTCCTTTCTTTCTTTCCCCTCGGACAAAAAAAAATGAGACATCGTGAGGATACACAGCACAAATGGATTTACAATGTGATTCTCTGATGACTTGCATGTGCTATAGCCAAGGGACAAATTGAAACCAATCTTATGTATCAAATTTTAATGATCCAATTACCATTAACAGAGGAGTTTTTGGCATTGGGGATGCAAGGTATTATGACATACTGAAGTCTATAGAACAAATGAAGCTGTGTTTTTTTAAGCTGATTATAAAATTTGATATCTCATAGAAGTTTAGGATAATGCTTTTCACATTTTAACAGGATAATAAATTTCCAATTTTCCTCACTCAATTATCAAAACTGTCAATTCTTACTTATTTTTTCAGGTCTCATAAATCTTCACAACCAATTAGGGAGGATTTACAAATCATACGACATTATGCGTGAAACAGTACGGCAAATGAACCTCATATCAAGATTTTTTGGTGAGCTATAACAGAGGAAGAGATCCAGAGGCTTCTGCCTGGCTGCTGTTGCTATAGCAACCATCTTCTATGCATGTTCCTTCCATTCCGCCAGCGTGAACAGTAAATGCTCAATTTCAGTTATATCTCTTTGGTCACATACTTAAAGCATACATTCTAAAAAATGGAAAATGTTCAACTCTGTTGATATGACAATTGTTCACGTGAAGAGTGAATTGCACATTAGTCAGGATCAAAAATAATTATCTGAAAATAAATCTCAATAATATTTCCCCTCAAGCACATCAAAAGTACTGTAAAATGAATAATACTGTTTCAGCGTAAAAGATCTGAAATGCCGAGAAAACTCAGTGAAGGAAATGGCATGACGCATTCAGGTGGTGATGGTGTTGTTATAATCCAAGTGAAGAATTTGATGAATAGAAAGTAAGACGATGTTTCCTTTCATGCATCCTCCATCTTAAGAAGACCCTCTTTTTAATTTGATATTGCTATGGCAACCTCCTTTATCTGCTATTCTGGGCATGCGTTGTGATGGAACAATAACAAAGATCTGACTTCATACATTTTTAAAATGAAATCATAAAAAAAATCATTAGAAAAATCATTCCAAAGTGGAGGAGGTGAAGAGGATTATCCCATCCATGTAAAAGTGGATGAACAAATTTCATCTAACCTGAAGTGCTAGTTGATTGAGAAGAAAGTGATAATTTTAGAAGCTGATATTAGGTTTCTTTTTCACCGAGACAGATCCAAGGGTGCTTATCATACTAGCAATGTACTTCAAATATATTATAAAATTAAATATTCCTAGCTCAATAGAGGTGCTTTTATTCATATACTTTTTTATTCAAAGCAGATAACCACATTCCTTGACTATATAAGACAAGAATTTCCTTCATTCTCACAAGAATTTAAACACAAAATAATGTGTTCTGCTCTGTGAACGTAAGCAAGCCACTCATTTTATCCATCTGCAGAAAAAAGAAGTGAGCTTGGTTTTCTTCCATAAATCAGGAAGAAAACCCCATGTTGTTGGTTTGAAAGTACAGTAACCAAGTTTGCAGAATGTTCATTACGTATTAAATACAGGTTGAGAATCCTTCAATCTTGAACAAAATGCAAAAAAAAACAGCATAAAATCACATCTGTACCTCAGCAACGAGGCCTCAAAACAACCCAGAATGTTCATTTTGAGCACCATTTTGATTATGATATCAAAATCAAACTTATTGATAAACGCCAATAAATTTGAAAATTCAACCAAAAAATGTGTGAAAATCAGGTACATACCACTTGTAACACATCCATGAGAATAGTACGATTAAAAGAAATGGAGAGGCTAAAATAACCACTGAGTCTGATTCTCCCGCCACTTTGTAAGATGTGTCAGAGTTATGCATTTGCCCTTTGGATCATCTCAACTGCTATCACCATGGCAACAGTCTGTGATGAAAAGACTGGCTAATGCTGACAAAAGCCATGTCTGCCTATTAAACCGCTGGATGGTGAGGGAAACCACTGCATTCTTTCATCATGACACCGTTATTTTACTAATAAATATCCTTTTTTCATTTCTCTTTCATTAAAAAGGTCAGACAATGAATATAGATGCAATTATAATATATATGTTTCTTCATTTTAATTACATTATGAAACTTAAAGGTTCATAATCACAGTGTACAAAAACAGCTACCTCCATTTACAAAGTGAAATTTACAAAATTTGGTAAACAAAAGTTGGTAACAATGGAAAGTAAGTATTTTAATATCAATTTCGTATTATTATTCGAAGCTGTCGGCCCAGCAGCCATTACATAACGCCCTGGAAGTTGCCATAGCAATGCTCGCCATACACAACCGGGCAGCTGTAAATTAGTCAGCGCACGTACGATTATGGACGTCTGTTTTTCACGTCTATGGTTCGAGTTAACAGGCGGCTAGCTGAAAACTGTCAAGACTCTCGATCCCTGAAATTCAACTGCATAAATTGCCTTGGGCATCTGAACGAAAGATAGGCTGGAGTCAAGGAATAAAAGCCTTGGAGTTGGACGGGAATTGGCTGCACGAGCAGCAATGAGATTGAGGCTCGTCGTGGAGCAGACAGTAATTGCAATATGGCGAGATATCGGCGGGGAATGCAGTATCCCTTGCCAATCCAACACGGAACGACCCCGTTTAAAAAAGAGACTGATATGATAGAGGAATATTTGATGGTTTCCTTTTTTTGAGGGATGTCAAGTGGAATGACAGCCCTGGCATTGCTGGCTCTACGTGAATCAGTATTTGTGCCATGTGTGGATTGAAATAGAATGACACATTACTAGTTCACGTCACTTAGCAGGATCCATGTTTATAGAACTTTAGAAAAAAGAGTAAAAAGGTACATTGGGTGACATTTTTTATGTGCCTACCTTCATTGCAACTTGTTGATTTTTCCAATATTACACAGTTTCATCCATGTACAAATTCAAAACAAACCTCGCGAACGAAAATGGCGAGCAGGAATTTCACACATGCGCAGTGGTATGAACAGATGCCGCTAGCGACGGGATTTCAGATCCTTTCGTTTATATTGTGTCTCCCTCCGCCGTCATTCGGAGTCCCCTCAAAAATGACATCGTCATATTTGTGAAATTATAGCTATAAACATGCTATTCTGACGTATTTTGAACGAAACAAACAGCTCTTGACTCTCTACGATTTTAAATATTTTCCCTTCCTCCGCCACTGGCGCCGTGGCATCAGTTTTCCACATACAAAATTGAAGATGGAAACTTCTCGCTTCTCCTACCCCACTGCTCTCTCCAGTACAAATTAAAGTATCTCTACTGCAACCTCTTTACTACATGTTTTTCTCCTCTCCATCGGCAAACTCACGAGAGCAACCGTATCACACTCCTTGTTCCTGTCCAATGGAATGAAATTTAACCGTCCGCAAGTGTGGAAAAATTGCCTCGCCTGACCGTCGATTCATCGGCCGATCATACGAACAAAATTGCCCGTCCGCCCATAACCAACCTAACGTTATACAATATAGAGTTGGCTTTGCCTGAAAGAGGTTGTCTCGATGTTTGCTAATTTAATTTGCACCTTTACCCTACATCACACCTTAATGTAGCAATTTGATTTGAGCCTACATTTAAAACAGCTAGGGGCGTAAGTCAGTCAGTCACGAACACCCGTGATTAGTTTCGCCTAACGTAAGTAATAAATGTTTACAGTTCAGCGACGTTTGGAATTCCTCTTTGAAGAATTCTCTCTCTCTCTCTCTCTCTCTCTCTCTCTCTCTCTCTCTCTCTCTCTCTCTCTCTCAGTGTAAGCTTATCCAACTTGTATCTGTTTTTTTGCCCCCATTGCACTGGTTATATATATTTTAATGTTGTCATATTTCTTGTACATCGAGTATCGAAAGTATTAAACCGATATACAAACAGATAAACGGAATTCAAAAACATATCTCACGGGTTCAGGCATCGTTCTTTTAAGTCTCTGTCCGACTATACCGTTGGATGGCAGACCGACAAGATACGTTACAACGTGTACCTTTTGACTTTTCCCAGTCATTGTAGCATGTGACCGTGCCTCAAAATTCTCGATCCTAAAAGATGATCCCATGTTTATTGTCATTTTCTATTTGTTTGTTGAGCCCGGGAAAGTATTAATATACCCTGAAAAATACTGATTATTGGACCTGTTTTGATACTTATCAGAGAGACTTATCAGAGAGAGAGAGAGAGAGAGAGAGAGAGAGAGAGAGAGAGATGGACAAAGGAAGACTTAATAATAACTAAGACAGCTGAAGCCGAAGAGCCGAACAGAGCCAGACAAGCCAACAGGGTGAAAGCTAGAGAGGGTTTTCGGAAAGAAAGAAGATTTGTGGTTGTAAGTTCGACTTTTCTGTCTATATCTGATAGTGCAATTCTCTCGGCGTTGATATTCAATTCAGCATGGTCTAGGGTACAGGAGCCACGCTCAAAGAATGGCGAGTGCGTTTAGTTCTAGACCCATGTTTGGCCAGAGTAGCGTACTGACTGGAGAAGTTTTGTGGGCTGGAGAGTTCTAAAGTATAACATGATGTTATACCCTTCAGCAGAGCATTTCTCTCCCACTACACAATCGGGCGGTATTTATGAGTAACTTCCTGAAGAGTCCGTTGGATCGAAGAGCCAATAAAACAATCCCCAATGAAACAAGATAACAATGGAAAAATGAGAAATTTTGTAAATGGATTATAAAATATAAGGGGGCCTTTATATTAACATTAAATGCCTCCTTTGATAATAAAAATGTGATCAGTAATAATTTTTTAAAAATATTTTATGTATTACAACTGGAAGTCATTCAGCGCGTCGGTTACCTAGTTTTCTGGTAAAGTGTGCCATCAAACACGTTGGATTTTGACCGTGGTTGACAGTAATTAAAAGCTACAGCATCAAGTAGGTACGTCAGCATCGTTCATGTTCAGATCATTTTACGGTGTCAGTTCGAATCGAAATTTTTCTTTGAAGTTAAGGATGATTCAAAAAATTGGAAGAGGGCCTACCGATGTTAAAGTTGGTCTATCTTCGGACAGATTTCCTTCTCTTCTGCGATACTCCCTTCGCTTTCGCGCTGTCAGCACACTCTGCATATCTACTTCGATGTGAAGGCTATTCCCAGTCCGGTGCACTGCGGTCGCCATGGTTTTGTGGGGAGGTCCGGAATCTCACTGAATGACGAAGAGTCGGAGACCTTCAAATGACCGGTTCTTTTTCCCCGGTTTTCTTTAAAGTATATTCCGAATTAGATGGAATTCTGAGTGACTGTACGTCTAGGCACCTCACTGAACACTGTACAGTGGAGCCAATCTAACCATTAATTGAAATAAGATATCACATCCCATGGTCCATTGCGTTGGCTCCTACGTGATGAGGGAACCTGCGGGTGGAGAGGGCGACGTCAAATAGTTAAAGGGGTTGGTCGTCGGAACTGCGCGTGTGCAACTTTCTTGTTTTTAAACAATGTATTTCATGCATGATATCTATTATGCATCACTTGAACATAGCATATAAATTTTACGATATTCATTGTCAATAAGCATGCTTCAACTTTCATCATTCGCCAACGCACCTAAATACAGTATTTACAACGGTCGTAGGGGTCCCTGGCAACCTTTGAGCAGAGTTCCGACGACCACCTCCCTTTAACTCTAGTACAGATAACTAAAATATACTCGAGCACCTCTTGTCATAATGACCCGCATACAGCATATAGATCGTTAGTTATTGAAGATTGCCATTTTTCTACAAGTGTGTCTGTACCGCTACTTGCACGTGAACCAGAACATATGTTCAAGTTTGCAGCACAGATTGAATATGTTTATCTCATGACTTGCTGCCTGGCAACCCTTCTTAGCTTGGCTTACTCAAATCTTAAATTCCAATCAATTTCTGTGGGTTTAATCTTTCCAGTTTCAATGGTCCAAATTTCTCTGGCAGCAGACGCTTTTTCGCTAACTATTTTCGACAATCACTACTCAATCACTAGATGCACACATCTACACGGATTTCATTCATTCGAGTTTATTTCCTAAAAGATTCGACGCGACATAGATGCATACTTGGTATGAATAGAAATATGATTGTGAAAAAGCAGACCGACTAACGTTCAAACACAGTAGAGTTATGAACTTAAAAGCGAGGGTCGTCGGAACGATGCTCAAGGTCTGAGTCACATGGGACTCATGCAACCAATGTGAACGGTATTCAAGGTACGTTAGTCATTGGTGAAAGTTCAAACATGTTACTTTGTCGTAGTGTACAAAGTACGTAAAATTTAAATGTTGCAGCTGAGCTATTTTGACACGGTGCATCTAGATATCGAGCATGAAATGCATTGTTTGTAAACAAGCAAGTCGCACAGGCGCAGTTTCGGCGACCCCTCCCTTTAAAGCGCCGTAAGCTGTTTCCTAGAATGTCTTTTCTATTCGTAGAACTCTGTCGTTCTACTCAAATCACGAAATACCCAGATAAAACTTGTATATGTTTGTGATCACACGCGACTACCACAACTGTTGTGCTAGTTGTCTTAGGTGCAATGTCCAATTTTTGTTGGTGGTGACCGAATTTCAATCCAGACTGGAATTGATGTTCAGACACTAACACACTGTATGTTTCATACAGTTCATAATGCTATAGGGTTTGCAAGTCGATTACTTTGTGCACACTTAGGAGAAAAAAGGAAATGTACCTTTTTCACAGAACAAATATTATAAAAATATCACCAAAGCGTACACCTATTGTTCATTCCATGGAAAAAGGAAAAAAAACCATTTGACATGCATGGATTTCAAAACCATACCTTCAAAGCTGAATCGATCAGAGATGATGAACGTCTCCATGGAAACAATTAGTCAGGACTTTCACATGTGGTGTCTTTACAAGTACGTCTGTATTCGCCGGGTCGTTCCTCACGATGGATTTGAAACCGGTTGTCTAACAATGCGAGCCTACAAAACAAATTCGTCTTTTAATTATGTCCGGATATTCATGGGGTTCCAATCAAATCATTAAAGGCTTCAGTTTTGATCAAAATCAGCGGATAGTCGCACACCATTATACATCAATTTTGAATGACAATAAATGCAATATCATGATAATAGATGATTTATAACTATGAATGCACTTTAAATATTGTTGGTCTTATTACTTTTTTATGCATGCAACTAATGACTTTTTAGTCGCGCTTTTACGCTTTCCACAATTTTTGTGTCAAAATAAAGCAATAAGAGCAATTACTAAGTGCAGGTCATCGCCATAGCAACGAACACAAAGGACCCCCTAGACAATTTCAACGTTTCCTATGGCTCCTAAAAACGTTTTCTACGAAAATTGAATTTGCAAACTATGCAATTTATAAATACAGACATTGGTGTGGTGCTTTCAGACATTAAGTAAAGCATTAATTGACGTGGGCAGCAACGGCATGAAAGATGTTTGCCGGGAGCAAAGTAGCAAACGAACCATTCCTAGATTGGTGCTAAAATAAAACCGTTATAAAATGTGTACAACAGTGTGTTTATTCTCATTCAAGAGATTCTGAATAGCCGTGTTTGCATACAAAATTCAATCCCCGAAAGCACACAAGCTGTGAAATAGCCATGATTGCTTCCCCAAAATCTGCCTGAAAGCATTTCCTTATGCTCTGTTTGAAATGTGTGGTGAAAAATGACTCGACGTCCATCATAGGCTCTGAAGCTGGTCTCACTCTGACGTTTTCATAACATAGAGTTTAATTTCTGCCTCATTTGGGTTTTCATCGGTAATATTCATTGGACATGCACGGTGTGTGAAATTTGCCAAATATGGCCGATTTAAATGTCGGCAGGAGGATGAGTGATTTAAATGTATTAAAGCCACTTATATTAGATTTGCGGATGTGCATTCGTTGAGCAGATGAGGGCTGGTAAAACAGCCAGCACGAAAGAAGCCGGCGCACGGCCGGCCCCAGGTCTACCATTATTGCAACTATGCATTAGAGACCAGTGTACCAAAAATACGATACTATATATAAACTATCACAATAAACGATAGGTTTAGGAACTAAGAAACAATCGAATCTAGAAAACTGACCTTATCAAATGACCCTAAAGGTTCAAAATATTGTTGAGGATACCTTATGCGTCGCACATTAGACCCAGTGTGCGTGCGGGCGCGTGAACGTACGCCCAAGCTCAATTCCTCAGAAGGTGGACGCGGCTGGAGCTCTCTATATTACCAGAGGAGGACAAACAGCGTGGCCGTGCCAGCGGGGGAACAGAAGCTATTCTTCAACCAACCTATCGATTTGAAAAGCGCGTACAAACACCACGTCACGCAGAAAAAATCACAAGTACACTCCGTCTGGTCGTGATGACATCCAGCAAATGGCAAGTGTTGGCCACTGCTCTATTTTAATTAGCGCCAGCGTGTAAATCGAAAGAAAGCGCAAGCTGCTGCTGCGCAACATATTTGAAACAGTCCGTTTAATTTACCCGCATGAATGGTTGCCGTAGAAGGTTTGATTTACCAGAAAAAAATCCCTGGGACAAAAAATCTGCCAGCCTTGTGTGCTTGGTTTTCAATAGAATTTGCTCTCTAATTAATGCAACGAGAGTCCAAGCAAAGGTTAAGAAAAGCACAATAAATGACCTTAAAAAGCAACGGACCATTACGTAGTAAAACATTTCGCTCTTCAAAGAGACTCTTGGATCGTGGTATTTGCTTTTGCTCATAGTCTCGTTTGGAACGGCACTGCAAATTCAATGTAAAATTGGTCCTCTGCAACAAACGCTTTCAAATGACAATAGGCATTTACCGCATTGTAACTGTTTGATAGAAGTTACGGTGGCTGATCTTCAAACACAATCTTCGTTCAGCCAACATTAATACCATTACCATTATATAATGAAATGGTTAGAACACTGACTCTCCTTAACGATACAGTTATTTTGAAAAGATGAAAACAATTCTCATCACAATGTCACTGTTTTCCATGCGTTTGGGTATTTACGGAATGGTGGTCCACTTCGCCATTTAGACTCCGAACTTCTTGTAATTCTGAGTTAAAATCTTATTTCACAGTCGACACAGAGTTACGGGGAAGTTCCACAGTCTGTTATTCCAAACATGTATTTCTGTTTTGCTTATAGCAATAAAGCAAATAATCGTTCGCATTTATAACAATTACCCTATCGTTCTTCAAAGAGATCGTTTCGCTTTAATGACCGTAAACCCGTCCATTTACAGCTGCATGTCGTTCTCATGAGTGCATTTCTGGTCAATGTATGTAGTCTGCTGTCAATTTGCCGTGATTGCTAAATATACAGCGAGCGATCATGTTCTGATGCATCACGCTTAATACAGTATCGATCCGACGCTGCGAATCGAATACTCTAAAAAAACTGATAATTTCGCTTTTTTCCCTTATACAAAGGCGCCCGTACTTCAAAGCGACAACATGCAACACACAGGTCATGTCAGGACTGCGTGTACGCGTTTGCCTACAGGCGACATGAGCCCATATGATAGTCGGTTGCGAACGACGTTAAGAACGCTTTGTACGTCCCCATTATTGCATGGACCTGCTGTCTACTCTGTACGCTCCAATGATATTTCTGACATGTCCGCGTAGCCTTGTGGTAGAGCTACATCGCGTGCAGATAAAGTATGCATGCATTACAGATGGGGCGGGGAGGGGTGGGGGGCTGGTACGAAGAGGGAGTTTCACCATTTTCATTCAAAAACAGTTTTGGGGAAAGACCATTTCATTTCGTGCGTGAATCAGGGGTGGGGTCACAAATATTACTGTGCATGGATGTCGGTAAACATAAAGCCATATTTGAAAAGACTACGCTGAAACGAGGATGCACAAAAACAAGGACTATTAAAAGTACGGGGAAATCATGAAATATCCACAAGAGTGGATAGCTAGGGCAATCGTTAACGTTTTTAGACGGTACTTGTACTGTCAAATACATCCTCTGCATACAACATTTATATGACTTTTTAAAGTATAAATGTCATTTCATATATTTTACAAACACCAATGGCAACCTTTTTGTCAAGTATTTTCGCTCTGAACACATTTTCTGTATTTAAACTACCATGTGAAAAAAAATGAAAATGACGTATTTCTTGAGCGAAAACAGAATGGCAGAATCCCGTTAACATCACAAACGCTATCACCTTCAGCAGCATCACCAATGCCGCCACTGTCATCACTGTCACCAATACTTATTGATCATCACCATCCCCCTTTCCGTCTGTTTCCACTCCCCCTTCCCCTCTGGCTTCTTCTCCTCCTTTTCCTATCCTCCTCCTCCTCCTCCTCCTCCTCCTTTTTCTTCTTCGGGTCGGCATTTTTCGTGGAAAAAATCAGTGGAGGTCAGTTATTTTTAGACATCCATTTTTTTGAAAAACACAAGTAGTCTCCGCTATTCAAAGTCAATTTTTGTTGACTTTATAAAATGTAGCCCAGTCAAGTTATCTCAGTTTTTTGCCAAAAGTTTAATTAAAAAACTGCCAATGAAATATGATGTCCATTTGGCCCAAAATTATCAAAAAAAAATACAGGAAAATTCATAAAAATTGGTAAAATGCTGCACTACATTTTTTGTGGGAAAAATTGCAGCTCTCGAAGGGTCAATCTGTCCAAGCCCCATATTACTCTACGATGCTGGTTGATGTAATCCCGAGATTGCAAAATAGGTTCAAAAATGAGTCTGTGCCAGTTCACTGTAGGCGTGATTCATCTTCTATTAGTTTCAAATAGAGTATCTTAATTTGAGGTATAACTTTAGGTGATAATTACAAAACGCACCAGGGAGTATATTAGTCCTTGTGTTTGAATCAGAATTCATCAGAAAAACGTTTATGAAGTTGTAATACCTGCAAATCATCAAGGTCAGGTTTTTCTTCTCACAATCCGTTAGGGGTGGATCGATATTCGATATAGGGGTGGTTTGATATTCGGGGGAGGGCTTAAATGATTGACTATGGAGCATTATTTTTCCCTGCTTCACCTGGAATTATTCTTTTCAATCATGTGAATTCTGATATTTTTGTTCACTTCGCCTCTCAGAGGAATCTTTTTTCTAGCGCTCCAATCTTTGCTGTTCTTTTTGTTAAGATGCTTTTCTTCGTATGGCGTGACAGTACTAAATAAGGAAAGAAATAAAGTAGATCAAGTTTACATGGAACTATAGTCAAACAGCAACTGCTTCAGAATGTTGGAAAGTTGGAAAGAAAATAGAAGCATCCTTCAATACAACAACATTATATTAGGTACTGATGGAAATAAGAAGTCATCGAGGTCTCAATTTGTAAGAAAACCACCACGTCTGTTTACATTGTTCTAGGTAGTGGGCTAAAAGCGTGTGGCACATACCGACTAAGGATTTGAACAACTGTAGGCTAAATGCGTAGCGGTAGTTGGATACTAAAATGACAAAGTGACAATTAATCCATTTACTTAGGGTGGTTAGGAGGGCTGTCCCCCTCCTGATACTGAAAACTTTGAATTTCACATATCAAAATTGGGTTATTTGGCGGTCATTTTGAATGTTTTAACAGACTTTTCATAAGGACTCAAAATAGATTAGACAATATCAATAGAGACAAGTGAATATCCAAATAGAAAAAAAATTCTAATTTTTTTACTAATTAATACAAAGAAATGCAAATTAATGCAAAGAAATAAAAAATAATGCGGCTTCTACATATGTATATGCTACAGAAGTGCTTGGGATTTGTAATGTTTCAAAAGTTATGTGATACACTGGTTCGAATTCTTGGTATGGCTATTCATTTTGGAATGCAGTTTCTATTTGGACATTAACAGGTGTATCTACAACATGCTTTGAAAGAAAAAATAAATCATAAATTAAGGATATTATCAAGACATTTATGAGTAGGTCTATTTTACGTCAAATTCTTGTACCCTTGTTCAACCAAGTCACACTGCATTGCAAATGTTGTGCTTAAAGTTGTTAGAAATTTAAATAGAGTAGTTCTAGAAACATCCAATATTGGGATGAGTGCGGGAACCACTTTATGTACAAAAATACGATACTTTTTGTTTACAAGTCATGATGAGCATGGCACATATCATTGTAAAGAACAACAATTGACACACGATATCAAGTGCAGGCTAATGTTTCAGGTGTAGGGATGAGAAACTGTAGCAGGAGCACAACAAATGAATAATACTACTTAATCTTTTCAAATTATAATACTGGGTACATGTAAAACAACAGCAAAAGTGTCAGTTAAAATATCAATCAAATCAGGGCATTAATGAAATGAAATGTAATGAATTTAGATGTTTTGAAAATGTCATGACCAAAGGGTGCGCCGAAAATGAAAGATGTTATGAAAATAAGATGACCGAAGGGCGGGCCAAAATTGAAAAATATTTATAACAATGGTGTGACAGGAGGGCACGTCGAAAATTAAAGATGTTATAAAATAGGGCACCCCGAAAATTTTAACTTGGAAGGGCCTCAAGACTTAATTTAAAGATAACTGTCCTTGCATCATTTTTACTTCATCTCTGATGGCAATCTTTTTATTCTTCTGCCATCCTTTTCTGGATTTTTTCACAGGCAACCTCTTGGAATTTTTTTCTGCCAATGAAATATGATGTCCATTTGGTCAAAAATTATCAAAAAAATACAGGAAAATTCATAAAAAATGAAAGATGTTATGAAAATAAGATGACCGAAGGGCGGGCCAAAATTGAAAAATATTTATAACAATAGTGTACCAGAAGTGCTCGTCGAAAAATAACTATGTTATAAAATGGGGCACCCCGAAAATTTTAAGTAGGGCCTCAAGACTTAATTTAAAGATAACTGTCCTTGCATCATTTTTACTTCATCTCTGATGGCAATCTTTTTATTCTTCTGCCATCCTTTTCTGGATTTTTTCACAGGCAACCCTTTGAATTTTTTCCCCTGAAATCTTCCAAGCTTACTCCCAAGGAAATGGTCCACCCCTAAACTGACTAGAGTAGATATGCTGGTGCAAGCACCGCACGAAGGAACAAATTTGCTAATCTGCTACTCAGCTAGTTTCTCTAACAGTCTTGCAGTGAAGTTGTCATATACGGCATTTAGTAGGGGCATAATAACCTTCGCAGTATTTATCCTGTGACGAGCACTCAACCCCAGTTGATAAAACTTATGATAGGTTTTCGAGAAGAACAAAAAAATAAACCTGATGATCTGTGATAGTATTTTATATATGAACATTTTTAGAATGTTGGTGGATGTGACAAACATTTATAGCTCTATACTTCTATTCTGATAGACTTGTTTCAAGTCGGTGAATTTCTAAAAAAATATTTTGTAATAGTTTCTCTTGTGTCTCTCCTATTTCATACAAACTTATATAATTGGACTTTGGCAGCCCAGGCCAGGTTTTTCTTGCGATTAATTGAACGCGTTACATTTTAGTCTGCGCAGTAGTGAGTTAGTTTCTGCTGGATTCCGGGAAAATTTACCCCACTCACCGCGTTCACCCCACTCAAACATTCACAAATCACAGACTTGAACCAAGTCTATTATTCTGATTCAAGCTTGTGCGCTTATTTCAAGCATTTCTCTACCGTCATTTGACACATGGTCTGTAGTTATCGCAGATAGGTTACGCATTCAGAATACCTGCGGTATCTCAGCAGTCCAAGGAAAACGTACATCACTTGAAATTTTGTTCGACACATTGACGTTGTACGACCGGTCGAAAATTACAGTCTTGCACGATTTGGAAGAATTATTAGTTATTCAGAGCTCATAATGCGAATGTATTAATGATAGTTCACACCTTGCCAATTTACTTGTTGTGAGCTGAAATTTGTGTGCGTAAACTCAGAAAGTAGTCCACTTGCATCCCTTGGGTAAGTTTAACACTAGATTGTACCTGGAGGTAGGAACCTCCATGGTTTAACACTAGATTGTACGTGCAGAGTGGCAGTTCGGGCATAGGGTCCTCGAGCTCCGATGATGATGATGATTAAACATTTAAAAATGAAGGAAAATAAAAATATATTTGGACTCAGTAAAGTTGTTGTTGTTGTTGTTATTGTTGTTGTTGTTGTAGTTGATAGTATTTGCAGAAAAGGACAAATTATGCGCTGCAAAATTCAATACAGCCTCACTGTACACAAAGCTACCTCTATGCTATACACATGCGCTACAAAATTCAATACAGCGATATTGAATTTGTTGTTGTTGTTTTTATTATTGTTGTTGTTGTTGTTGATAGTATTTGCAGAAAAGAACAAAGTATGCGCTGCGAAATTCAATACAGCCTTACTATACTATGCGCTGCAAAATTCAATACAGCCTAACTATACATGTGCGTTGCAGCCTAACTATACTATGCGTTGCAAATTCAATACAGCCTAACTATACATGTGCGTTGTTGCCTAACTATACATGTGCGTTGCAAATGTTAGGCTGTATTGAATTTGCAACGCACATGTATAGTTAGGCAACAACGCACATGTATAGTTAGGCTGTATTGAATTTGCAACGCATAGTATAGTTAGGCTGCAACGCACATGTATCGTTAGGCTGTATTGAATTTTGCAGCGCATGTGTATAGTATACTATAAAGGCTGTATTGAATTTTGCAGTGCATGTGTATAGTTTGGCTGTACTGAATTTGCAACCCATACTTTGTTCTTTTCATCAAATACTATCAACAACAACAATAACAACAACAACAACTTTACTGAGTCCGATTATATTTTTATTTTCCTTCATTTTTAATGTTTAATCATCATCATCGTCACCACTGATCATCATCATCGGAGACTGAATTCCCTATGGTTCGGGCAGTGTGTGCGTGCTGTTCTAGCTTTAATTTTGCTTTTTTGTTTTATTTAGGCCTGTAATTTGCTTTGTAGTCCAGTCAATCTACGAGATTTTGGCACCTAACCCACCACAAATTGCAACAGAATTTTTTTCTTCAGAATGCATTTGAATGAGGTACCCAGAACAACATATTAAAAGTTTACTCGAATCCATCTTGGGGAAATATGTCTAATTTGCATAAATCAAATATGGTGGCCAACAATCCAACAAAATGACATAATTGGCTATATATCACATATTAAACAAGCTATTTCAGTGATTTCCAAGTCTGACACTAGTTATTTGGCCCAGGGAATCATTTTGGAGGTATAATGTTTAATATAGGCACCTCGTTAATTTGCATAATTCCAATATGGCGGCCAACATTCCTACAAAAGACATTTTCGGTCATATACCACGTACTAAACAAGCTATTTCGGTGATTTTAAAGTTAAAAGTATAGTTCTTAGGCATGGACAAATGATTTTCGAGATGCTATGATTTGCATAGGTAATTTATTAATTTGCATAATTCCAATATGGTGGCCAACATACCTACAAAAGACATTTTCTGTCATATACCATGTATTAACCCTTTGGGCGCCAAGGTTTATTTTTGTCAACTTTATAAAATGTACCACTGTCAATTTTTCTGCTTTTTGCAAATTTTTGATTAAAATCTGTAGCTGCTGAAAAATGATATCCATTTGGTCCAAAAATATGAAAAAACGTACAGAAATGTTCACAGAAATTGGTAAAATATCGCATTAAAATTTTGGTGTAAACAATTACAGCAGTCAAAGGATAAACAAGCCATTTCTGTGATTTTGAAGTTAAAAGTGTATATCTTTGGCATGGACAAACAATTTTCGAGATGTAATGATTTGCTTAGGTACTTTGTTAATTTGCATAACTCCAATAGGGTTGCCAACATACCTTCAAAAGACATTTTCTGTCATATACCATGTATTAACCCTTTGGGCGCCAAAGTCTATTTTTGTCAACTTTGTAAAATGTACCACTGTCAATTTTTCTGCTTTTTGCCAAATTTTTGATTAAAATATGTAGCTGCTGAAATCATTTGAAAATACGTACAGAAATGTTCACAGAAATTGGTAAAATATCGCATTAAAATTTTGGTGTAAAAAAGTACAGCAGTCAAAGGGTTAAACAAGCTATTTCTGTGATTTCAAAGTTAAAAGTATATTTCTTTGGCATGGTCAAATGATGTTTGAGGTGCAATGATTTGCGTTGGCACTTCGTTAATTTGCATAAATCCAATACAAAAGAAATTTTCTGTTACAAAATGTATTGAACAATCTTTTTCAGCCATTTTGAAGTTTAATTATATTTCTTGAGCATGAAGAAACGCCTTTTGTGGTTCAATGTTTTTAAAAGACACTTTGATGATTTTCAGAAATTAAATATGGCTGCCAAATTAATGCCCAAATAAAATTATGGTAGAGTTTTTAGGAATAGGAATATCAAGAAAAAACTGTCAAGAGGGCACTGCACCCAACGCACTGTATTTTGCAAATATTCTTCCAATTTTTATTGATTTGTTAACCCAAGATTAAAAATTTGTTAGGTTCACCTTTTAGCTTGGCAAGCAGTCGTAAGTTGCATGATATAGAAGGGTTATTGTATGCAAATGTATGCAAATCACCCGAATTCCTGCTTCCCTTTTATCCGAATTTCAAGATTTCCAAAGAATATAACTCTGTTCTAGCTGGGTCATATTTTCTGAAATTTTCACATTATAACAAAACAACTATTTTGTTTTGCAATAAAATTCTTACATTTTGAATAAGAGGCATTTTTATTTTGCTAACCATGGTTTTAAGCACTTTTTTGAGTGTCAGTCGTTCAGCCCATGCCATTTTAGAATGAGGATATACTCTTGTTTCAAGTGAAATATTACATTTCAACAAATAGTTTGTAAGGATTTCCTTGTCATCTTAGATAAGAAATATTCCTTCGAAAAAAACTGTGTTGGCAACGTGCAGCTCCACATTAAGGCCTTGAACATTTATTTTTAAAACTATAGAAAATATACAATAAATGTACATACAATAACGGTCCATTTACGAATAAAATTTTATTTTAATAGGTGTCTGTGATACCCGAATTCGTTAAATACCCCATAAATATATTGTATTTTGAAAAGAATGTTAAAGCAACTCTGGTAGACTTACATACCGGTATATGACTTCCGAACGGATTAAAATAAGTATATGTTGATGATCGTTTACTATTGAGTTGTAAGAAAGTCATGCAATTTTAATTATTTGTTATTTTTCTAAATATGGCAACCGTTCATGCTTGTTAGTCATCTAATAATAATCTATTTCTGAATATAACATTGGATTCATCTGTGTACGGCATTATTTGTGATTTTTATAGGTGCTTTATACTCTACAGGATTAAAACATGTAATCTTTAATGTTTACTGTTTTAAAAAAGTCGTGGACAAAATCTTTAGTTTCTAATTAAGACTGAACCCCTTCCTTATGGACGAGTGCATCTTTGGTACATCGCCCTAGATGATAGGCAAGAAGTCATCACATATAACAGCAAAAATACAATAAACACAACAAAGATAATAACAACGCAAAAAATAAAATAATGTGACCAAAAATAACACATGCCACAATACAGACAAATTAAAACTTAGCGCTGATGCAAACAATGTCAGACTCTTAAAAACTTGATCAACACACAAACTCACAAAAATTGAAAATTGCATGCTTAGCAAAGACTTAAAATTAATTCAAACAACTCATTAGCCTAACAGAATCCAACTATAAGTACACGATACACACTTGTACATCTGGAAAAATGACACTTGGAAAAATGACTCAAGATGTACTTCTTTGTAATGTGTAATAGTTGGATTCTGTGTTTGGATTAATTGTAAGTCTTTGCTAAAGCATGCAGTTTTCAGATTTTTTGAGTTTGTGTGTCCAGAAAGTTGTTATGAATCTGACATTGTTTGCAATAGTGCTAAGTTTTAATTTGTGTGTATTACGACTCTTTTTATTTCCGTCATATCATTTTTTTTAGCTTTCTTGTGTTTATTGTATTTTGCTGGTATGTGTGATGACTTCTTGCCTATCATCTAAGGGATCTTATAAAGATGCACCCATCCATAAGAAGGGGGTTCAGTCTAAATTAAAAACTAAAGATTTTCAACACCCCTTTTTTAACAGTAAACATTACAGATTACAAGCTTTGACACTGTAGAGTGTTAAACACCCTTACAAATTACGAAAATGCCACACACAGATGAATTCAATGTTATATTTAAAAAGAGAATATATCATTCAGAAGACTAACATTCATTAACATTAACAGTTGTCATATAGAGAAAAATCAAAAGTTTTTAAAAATGAATGTCCAAGGACTTAACAGTTTCTTCTTGATAGTTTCCTAGTGCTAAAAACTAAACCAAAACCGTTATTTATATTAGAAGCTATTAAGCCACGGGGCATTAATATGGCAGCCATATTTAATTTATGCAAATTATCAAAGGGCCTTTGTAAAAATTGAGCCACTAAAAGTGTTTCTTCATACCCAAGAAAAATATTAAAACTTTAAAATCAAAGAAATAGCTTGTTTAATGCGTGATGTATGACCGACAATGTCCTTTATAGGAATGTTGGCCACCATATTGGAATTATGCAAATTAATAAATTACCTATGCAAATCATAGCATCTCGAAAATCGTTTGTCCATGCCTAAGAAATATACTTTTAACTTTAAAATCACTGAAATAGTTTGTTTAATACGTGGTATATGACCGAAAATGTCTTTTGTAGGAATGTTGGCCGCCATATTGGAATTATGCAAATTAACGAGGTGCCTATATTAAACATTATACCTCCAAAATAATTCCCTGGGCCAAATTACTTGTGTCAGACTTTGAAATCACTGAAATAGCTTGTTTAACATGCGATATATAGCAAATTATGTTATTTTGTTGGATGGTTGGCCGCCATGTTTGATTTATGCAAATTAGACATATTTCCCCAAGGTGGATTCGAGTAAACTTTTAATATGTTGTTCTGGGTACCTCTCTGAAATGCATTCCGAAGAAAAAAATTCTGTTGCAATTTGTGGTGGGTCTAACCCTATTTTGACTGGACTTTTATTTACTTTTTGTAAAACATTTTCATGTTACCTTTATGTTGTTATCTAGTCTATGTATATATTCGTTAATCGACAAAAAACCAATCAAACAAAAATACATACAGACAAACAAACAAACAAACAAACACACACACACAGACAGACAGACAAAAAATAAATAAACAGACTAATAAAGAACGAGAAGACATCGGAGATCAAGTTCCTGTGGCTCAACTGAGTGAAAGAACTTGAAGGTCTGCAGCTGTATGTGTGCCCGAGTCTTATATCGTCACGAACCAATGTCTGTAATAATAGCAGCATACCTAGAGGGTCACATTTATCAAAAGCACTGGCTTAGCTGGTCAATAGTCATGGCGCATCTTTCAAGAACGTACGACGGTGTGTTGCTCGTAATTATTTCAATATGCTGCATCCACGGTTCTTTAAGCGGCGAAGAGAAGAAAGATCGATTGACTGCTGAAGACATGCTCTTCCGGGAGTTTATCGTAGAACACGAAAAAAAGTATAGTCCGGGGACAATTGAATACGAAAAACGCTTCCGGGTGTTTCAGGTAAGTGCCATGATAAGATGGCAATACAAGTGTTTATGCAGAATCTATCCTGTGTCAATGAACTCCCAACTGTAACGCATAGGTTGCTGCCGCATGAGCCAGCAGGAAACGCACCCTATGATCGAAACCTCTCTCATCTCATCACATATCTCACAGAGGTGCTTGTGAAGTCGAACGCATTCAGTAGTCTTCGACTAGTTGAGTGTGAGGGCGTTCGACTTCAGAAGCACCATTCGATATACCTCTGGGTCTGACCGTTGGTGTTGTACGTCAGACCAATAGTCATATGATTTGTAATCACTTTCAAAGGGGCGGAAACGAGTGATGTCGCGTGCTTGTTCCTAGCAGTGTTAGACTACTTACCTCTCTCCACTCATTTTTTTTAAATTTTCAAACACAGTTAACAATTAACTGGTCTTAATAAAGAAAGCTTTGTTTTGTTTTGTTCTGTCTTTCAGAAAGGAGGGTAGCCGACTTTCTTTCTCCAGTTTTTATTCCCCCCCCCCCCCCCTAATGGCAACAGTTTTCTTACGGCATTCAGTCAATACATTGAAAAGTAGATACATTATCTTTATTGGCAGTAATATACCAAACCTTAGAGTGTCCTTTTTGATTGAACAAATAGAAACAATTGTCCCCAATATGTATAGGGGCAGGTTTTTCATCCGCTTTGTCTGTTGAAGCAAAATTGACTAGTCCTTTGCACAACTTTCAAAGAACACCACATAATGAAATCAAGCAGTCGGTATCAACAACTATTTGTGCATGAACCAGGGATTCAGGACTGCGTGCTTTAAACGTCCATGGTCAAAGGTCTAGCTTTGCAGTCTACATCCAATCCCTAGCATACAGAATTTTAATTACCTTTTGCCTAGTTTTCACTTACATGTATATATATTTAGAAAGATGATTCCATCTATAATCAAAGTGTTTGGCCTGTGAGGTTGTGATATAAAACAATGAAACTTGAAGTTTTCAATCCAACCAGTCTGTTGTCAGAACAACATTTTCCACCAAGTTTCGCTCCGCAAATGAGACTATGTCGCCCGATTCATAGTGCTTGTGCAACTGAGAGATGCACATGTTAATAACATCATTAAAAATGCCATGTACTGATTATTACTCTAGACCAGGACCACTGCCAAATTATCCGATTCATGCCTTAACATACAATCAGCAAAGATATGCTTGTCTCTGATGGTTAGAAAAGCCTCTGAGAGCGTCATATTAGCTTTCTGCGAAAAATACATTTGAAAGCATGAATATATACATCAAATATCCAAGCCATTTTGAACATTAAAAGGTCAGAGGTCACATAGAGCTTAAGTCACGTTTGCATATATTTTTGTTGCAATCATGGCTGAACAACAACTAAATTTAGTTGCTGGGCTGATGCTACATCATCTATTTGGCCATGGCCAAATTTGCCTGTGTGAACCAGGTTATAGTCAGTTTGAATTCTTTACAAATTGGTCTGTAAGAAAATGCCACAATGTGTAGCAAAGTTCATTCTCTGTTCATCTGAATGTGTCTGTGAGTATATACAGTACCCTTCAGACAGTTAGCACTGATAAGTGCTTTATGGCCATAGTGAAAAATTAATTAGAAAGATTAATTACTGTAAGAGTAATTAATTGAAGTGTTGCATTACTATTATCCTTATATGATATTTATGACAACTTAGTCATGTCATTGTAAGGGATGTTGAAATTGTCACCCCTTGACGTTGACACTCTAGACCAAATGCCAGCACAAATTAGGTTTTGATATAGTATGTAGGATTCATATGCAACAATTTGTCTAGGCTGTAGTTTGTTGTTATTCATGGTTTGACACAATAGGAACTAGAAGCTTTGTTCAAAGGTATACACCACTTCAGAGGTTAGAACAGTTTTTGTTTGAAATTGGAGAGAGTTAGGTTGTGTGACTCAATTGAGATTTCCAGTTTGGATTTCAACCTCAAAGCCCCAATAGCTGCAAATGTGTAATAAACCAATCTCAAAATATCCTGAGTTTTCCAAGAGTTTTCATTAAATAAGACCCATTACAGACTGAAAATGTGTATAACGCTGTCGTGAGTGTCGAAAATGGCATGTAAATTCAAACGTTTTAACATCATTTTAGATTTCCCGCCATTTTCAAAAACTAATCATATGACAGAGAAAATAAAGATTACAACAACAAAATGTCGGCCATCTTGAGTTGTGCATTCGTGTAAATGACATCATGCTTGTTTCTGGTATGATCACAATGTGTATGTGTAGGAAGTACTGCATTTTTTTACTTTTCTGTGGGGCGCCATTTTATGAGTGCAGCACTGGTTTATTATTCATCCTGTTAAAACGCGTAGGCGTGGTCCAAATCAGTGTGCAGTGATACTTCTATACATGTCCTTCAGTTAGCACATTTACACAAACTAACTTTGGTTTGAAAATAAAAATCATCAAAATAATGCATTAATATTAGCAGCTATTGGGGCTTTAAAAAGTGTTCTTTTTATTGTCTTTTCATTATACAGCAAAGTCTACAAAGGAGTGAAAAATTGAACATTTTTTCAAGGAAACACAATGGAACAGCAGTCTATGGGATAACGCAGTTCTCAGACCTCACGCCAGAAGAATTTCAAGAGCAGTATTTGACACTCAAACCATATCAACCGTCAACTTCAGCGAATTTCAAGCCGGCTGGGTTTGTGAAAATTCCTGGTGATGTACCCAAAAAATATGACCTGTGAGTAATAATACTGATATTTACATTGGGCCAAACCACGGTTACTCTATGCTAGAGTAACTAGAGTAACCGTGGCAAAAATAATTAAAGGTTTTCTTTTTGACAAACATTGCTGTATGGTGGGTTAGCTGCACAAGCCTTTTGTTTTATGTTCACTTGGAAACTTGTGTGGGAAAAAATGACAGTTTGTCACACAAAGCAGAAAATGTAACATTTATTGTCTTTGAGATGTGCACACAATGCACAATTCTTAACAATATACTTAGCAGCAGCATCATGCAAGATGACATCATTACCATAGCATGTAAACACTGATCCTGATTTCGGTTATTTTTTCATGTTGGGAACTGGATCTTCTAATCTAAAAAAATGGAATTTCAAAAAAACATGACATATCATTTTATGAGAGACCTAAGATGAGAAACACAACTTAACTTTGAAGGGCATTTAAATATGTTAGTTTTGTCCTTCCCCACAGTTTCATTTCAAATGCTCAGTATTGTGGCTGCTTCTATTAGTCTATCTTTGTGTCATTTTGCTTGTCTGTCATTGGCTTTGAATCAAGTTTTATACATAGATTCAATTGAAAATGGCTAGAACTTGCTACTTTATAATGTGTATGGTTTGAATAGTGAAACCTAAATTTACATAATTATTCTTTCAGGAATCCTGTGGTCTTAGAAAAACTGAGATTGTATAACTTTCCGCAGTATGATGATGTTTTAAAATGTTTACATGTATCTCAATGTCATATAAGTACAATTGAACAATGCCATCTGTATTTTGAAATGCTGAATTACACTTCAGTAGTTGATCTTCATTAACCAATTGCATGACACCAGGTGTCACAAACCATGTAAAAAGCCATTTCATGTTGTTTTTTCATAGTGATTATAATTATGCACTATATTGTTTTAGCACAGCTTGTTTATCCCTTTTCCTGCCGAGCGCCCCTGTCCGTTATCCTGCCAAGTCGGTCAAAACCGGCCCCCTTTTCCGTGTCTACAGAAGATAGGCTCTCCTGCACGCTTTCCTGCCAGGCATTTGGCGGGAAAATACCGCATTTTCGGGGACGATTACCGACCATATACGCGTTAGACTTCAAAATTTTTGCATGCCCGTATAGAGGGGCAACCGCTGATGAGGTTGTGTCCAGAAAATGACGAGGTCACGGGCGTTGTTTGCCCCGGGGGACGTGCACTTTTATGCCCTTTTCTAGCTTACTTTTGCGGAAGTAAAGCTCGTTCGCCGGCACGCACGGCCACACACCGGGGAAACGTCACCTCTCTCGTGGGTTAGTAGAAGACCCAGGGGTTAGTGCTATGGGTGCGGCAGCACCCTCAAACCTGTCCTGTTTCCCCTGGGTTGTGTCACTTGGCCACGTACTTTGAACGACTTGGAAGAGTCGCACAGTGCAGTCTGCTTTGACGTAGTGTCAACGACATAGCTCCGCCATTGAAGGAAGGCGTGTACGTAGTTTGGCCAGTTCAGTGCACACTTAGCTCGTTAGTGTTACCGTTTCCTAACAGGTTAGTTGTGCAGTTGTTACTAAGGTGCAGTTTTGTACCACCTTAGCTCTGGACAGTGCAACTGCTCTATGCGCTAACCCAAACGACAGATGGTTGGTACAACGTCTACGTCGCACGAGCACAGCCTCCGTTGGGCTGTGCCCCTCCCACGTGATACAACGCACGTTCATCCATTACTATAGCGTCCTTACGGATCTGCCAAAAACGAAAGTGGGGGTAAAAACAAAACAAACGAAAATATGCGATCATAGATAGTATTTTATTCGGGAATAATTTACATTATGCCGAACAATAAATCTTGGAGTCTGTCTCGACGTCCGAGTGCATGGTCCGTGTTTCAAAAATTACAATCGGGGTGGCAGATCCGTGTTTCAAAAATTATAATAGGGGGAATTGTACAAAATAATCCGTCTAAACAAAACAAACGAAAATATGCGATCCATAGATAGTATTTATTCCGGAATAATTTACATTATGCCGAATAATAAATCTCAGAGTCTGTCTCGACGTCCGAGTGCATGGTCCGTGTTACAAAGATTACAATCGGGGGATTGTACAAAATAATCTGTGTTTCAATTTACAATCAGCGGGATCGTAAAGCACAAACAAACGGCACAACTGTGCTCAAAATGTGATCATGGTCCGTGTTAAGAATACAGTCAAGCCACTGTTAGGCGAAGCTGTCCCCTGTCCGTTATTTACGTCGGGTTCTCTTGCTGATGGGTGTCGTCGGGCTGTGTGAGTAGAGGTCTGCACGCCAACGCTCCTCTTACCTCGTAGCATCATGCGATGATGAAAAGCCGCAAAACACTCGCCCTCGTGAAGATGAACCCCGCACAGACTACATCCTTTGGACGTCTCAGACAGTCGTCCGCTCGCAGTGGTCTTACCCTCTCTGCTGCATACTTTACAGCATTTCTGCCGCCCCTCCAAACGGCTGACAACGTGCATCGGCTGATTTTGTGGATTTATGTACGAGGCAAGAGAAACGGTGGCCTCGACCTCTCTCACACTGGGCTGCGATCGCCCACAATAACCGCCAATGAGTTGTTCCCGACACGCAGATGAAACATCTTATGGGTCAGCTTACTATCAGGGTGTACATGCTTGAAGCATATATATGCATTTACCAGGGCAACATCAATCAGGTAACATGCCAGATATGTCCACCATCTGTGGTTCTTGCGCCCAGTGTGAAAGTACTTGCGCTTCTGGTTGGCTCGGTCGACGCCTCCCATGTACCGGCGATAATTATACTGCGACAGAGGCACTTGTCGCCGCTCGTCTCCTCCCCCACTGGCACGCACTCCAAGGGTGGATAGACCGTATTCAAGATCAGCACCTGAGCGTTACTATCCTGATAAGCAGTGATGTTAAGACGAGAGTCCGTTCTGGTCGTGGCTTTCATATCCCCAACAGACAGAGGAAGGCGCTTCCTCTTACCCGGCGGAATTAATTGAGGGGGCATGGTGCGACGATTACGGCGGTTAAAACTCCCGACCATGTAGATCCCGGTCTCCATCAGCTCTCTAGCAGTAACGACCGTGCTAAACAGGCTATCACAGAATAGGCTGTGATTATATCCACAGAATGGCTGGACCAGCTCCATCGTAATTCTTTTCACCACACCTCGCTCCTGCCGTCTCCCGTCAGTCCGATCCTGAAATTTCACACCTAGGTACGGTGCAAAGTTAGCGATGTATGCAGTGGTGGAGTCGCACAGCTGCCATATCTTGAAACCGTCTCGATCAGGCTTAGCGGTAATCTCTGCTTAAATTTAGAACGGCCCTTAAATCGCACCATGCCCTCGTCGATGGAGATCTCTCTACCCATCTTATAATTATTTACGCACCTGTCAACTATGGGCTCCATCCATGGATTGATTTTATAAAGGGGATCCTCCTGACACCGACGTCGGCGGCGTGCCTCATCAGGATCACGACGTGGATCGTTCTCTGGGTCTGCCAGATGAAAGTATCGCATAAGCTGCTGAAAGCGACTGCGGGTAATCACAGTAGAAATACCCTGGTTTCTCAGAAAGGGATCGCTAGACCAATAATCCTCCACTGATGATTTACGGTCGATACCCATACAGACTAAGACGCCAATGAACGCCTGCACCTCGTTACGCCAGTATTTATCTATTTTCCTAGCGATATATCGCTGGTGGAATTTGGCGTATTTATTAGTCTCGTCCTTGGCCAATCTGATCAGTGTAGCTGGAATAAACTTAAAAAAGTAATCGAGCTCACGGGAGTGGCTGGGCAAGGTGAAAGTCGGTCCTCTCTCATGGTCAAAATCGGTCTCCTCAAATATATTAGCATCGGTAGTCTCCGACATACGCCAGACAGGAGGGATGTCGTCCTCCGCCAACACAGCAGCAACGTCATCATCGTCGTCAGAGCTTGCCTCACCTACATACTGCCTGTCATAAAAGTCATCGTCCTCTGCCGCATCCTCGTCAACCTCCGAGTCGGACTCAGCGGTGATATCACCGTCGTCTGGGCGTCTGGGCCTGAACTCGCCCGTAGCGGCATCAAGGATCATATCTGGCTCAAAATCAGGTGGGCTATCCTGATAACGAACCCTCCGCACTATCTTTTTCGGCGGGGACATCGCAGCACACGAAACTATGGCAGGAGCGGCTGGGCAGCCTCTGCTGATGACGAGGACTCAAGCTCTTTCGCACTGGGCACAGGAACCTCTCCTGACGCAGGATGAGGGCTCATGGTGCACGCAACAGGTGGTGTCTCTCCCGGAGCAGCTTGGGGAGAACCAATGGCATCACCGTCTCGTTACTCACTGTCTCACTAGCAGCAGCAGACGTAGTCTGTGCAGGTGAAGTATCTCCCACAAGAGCAGATGTAGTCTCTGCAGGTGAAGTAGTCTCTCCCGGAGCAGCCGGGTGAGAACCACTGGCAACCGGTGACCCGTCATCATCCTCATCGGCAGAACGATCGGTCTTACGTTTACGCTTACCACTGGGTTTTTCAGCCGGAGATAGCTTTGCCTTACGGGAGCGTTTCTTGCCCGACTTCTTAGAACGTTTACTAGGGACATCACAACGATCGCTACCACTACCGCCTGGAGACTCTGCATCTTTGAGCTTCAGTCGTCTGCTCGCCTTCAGAAAACTTTTGCGGTCCGTCAAGCTCATGTCTGGAACAGTGTCGACAGACTAGCAGGTCCCTCCCTTTTAAAGCCACAGGGAAACAAAGCCCTGGACATGATTGGACGCAGGGGTGTTAATATATGCATCCACCTGTTATTATAATGGACCTACGGCAATCAGTCCACCAACCGGCGCTGACATTCCTACCCGTCATGTAAATTGCCTGTCCGCACCATTTGATATGCTAATATACTCATTTGCGATGCAAATCCCTCGAGCACTTAGCATAACATAGTCAATGTCATTAGCATCTCAACTTGACATTCCGTCCAGCTGGGTACGTGGCATGCGCACCTGCCACCCAAGGACGTTGGCCCAAGTCCATGTTTAGTACGGGTGGGAAACCCGTATCTTTAACCTCATGTCCCTTCTAAGTACGCTGCGCAGGGCGTATTGTCATCCAAGTCGGTGACAAGCCAACCCGACAGATCGCCCATTAAGCAGTAATGGACTGGCCGTCTCGTTCTTGTACGGCAACGAACAGTGCTTCAGCGGCTTGTTTAGGTCATAACCGTCGCCTGCCGAGCGGCTTACCCAACTAAGGCGGTCAAAGATGAAGGATGCCAAAATTGTCAACAGCTGTCTCGGCCTCGTCCGTTGGGCAAACATGGCTCCTTCAATAACGTGGCCAGCACGTCTACGTCATCAGCGGTGATGACGACCCGTCATTGACGCCCGAGTGCGTAAAACTCGGAATATACCTCTACCTGAGTCGGTCATACTACGGTATAAACCAAACACAGGTCTGCCAACTCCCGTTAGACTCGGCCATTAGCCGAACTTCACAGGGACAACATAGGCGTAACAAGTCGGTGAACAACGGTTCACGCACCTAACCGCAGCCGCCAAGTCGTGAACAATGGTATCAAATTTTGAGGCCATGTTCGTGAATGGCAAGGCTGAGGCGGTGTGTTTCGTTGCACGGCTTGAACGTCTAGAGCCAAGTGCAGCCGACAACGTCCGACATCTGAGTGGGTAGTCTTTTCGAGAAGGTAACAAGTCGGTTAAAAGCGGTGGTTACCCTTCACAAATGTCGCTCAAGTCCGTTCGGATCAGTTCCATGTCAGGGACTAATCAAGCCGAGTCCGTCAAATCCGTCCGCACTTCCCGTCAATCAGGACCAAGTCCGTGATTTTCGTCTCGCACCATTGGCAAAAAATTGCACCGCCAGCTGAGGCGGTCTTAGGCTGGCTGGGTAGCTTCCGCACCTTTCCCTGTCGTTGGACTCTCTGTGAACCCATTTCGAGAGCAAACGCCGTTCCTCGCCCAAAACCTGTCCTCGAACGACCCCTAGCGCGAGCAAGGGTTTGCTACATGTAGTTCCGTCGACTAGGCAGGAAAGGGGGTACCAAAAAGTAGCCCGATTTCCACCGCCTTGGCAGGATAACGGCCGTGGCTGCTCAGATTCTAGCTACACCGAATTTCAAGCAGATTTTCACCGACTTGGCAGGAAATTGTTTATACTTGCAAATGGTAAAAAGCAATCACAAATTCTGCAATATTACTAGTTATAAGCACAATTTTGAACCATTGTACCTGAATTTATCACTCTCAAGTAGCGTAATGATTTGATCCACTTATTTTATTCAGCAAAAATATTCAGTAGAACATGGAGCAAGTGTAACTCAAACTGTAAATTCAAAACTCAGTATTGTTTCTCAAGGATATCACAAAAGTTGGTTCAATTTATTTTCAATGTAATTCTTCTGAGATGTGCAAACAAAAATTATATGCGAATAGAGTCATTCAAAAATTAGAGCTTCTTAAATATGACAACAAAAAAATTCTACAATTTAGGAATAACTGGCAGAACTTAGCCAAAGTTGATGAAACTTTAAATTTCTATGTACATTGGTGATTACAACAATAGAACAGTTGTGAAAGGCATTCAGCAGTTTCATGCCAAGTGCATATCGGTACTGGTAATTTGCATATTTCATGAACTTTCTCTGTACAAAATTGCTGACTTATGAAAGTAATGTGACAGCGAAAACAAGAGAGTCATTAAAGTGTCATTTGATTGATTGATTCTTTTCAGCGAAAATATTTCATGAAACATGAAGCAAATGTTAGTAAAACTATCAAGTCATAACTCAATATTGTTCGCAAAGGACGTCACAAAAATGTTTACTGGTATCTACTTCCATACTGGTACATTATATACTTGTTTGCAGTGTGGTCTTCTGAAGGTACACAAACAAAAGACAGCTACATAAAAAAACCAAAGTCACTCAAAATTTTAAGGATACTATGAAACGACCAGCAATTCAAAACAATAAACACTTTACAATAAAATGAAGGATAAAAATAATGAAAACAAATTTTCCGACTTTGAGTAAAACAATTTTTAATCTTCCCTTTGAAAGTTTGAAGATTATGGTGAGAACTGTGTCAGGGCTCAAAATTAACTCTTTACCGTGGTAGTCCACTTGGACTACCATTTTCTGAAGTTGGTAGCCCAGTGACAATGGCTGGTAGTCCATGAATATTTTAGTTTGGGATTCTGTACTCGTTCGAGTATAGGCCCCGGTTCAGAAACACAAAATAGCAGTAAAACTAGGGACTTTAACTCGAGAAACCCCATGTTATGTGTCACGAACGCTTAATTTATGCTAATTTATGTACATTTTAACACTTTAGATACTTTCAAAATCGGCTTACACATCCAAAGAAATTGTAACTTGAGTAAAGAAAAACAGAAAAAAATATTCTCATGATCTTTATGAACTGGTATGCCTTGTTACACCTGAGTCTCTCTACACAGAACGTAATACATTGATACTGATCGACATCCATAGATAAAAGACAGCGAAACTCAGCCAAGCTTAACTGACACAGTGGTTTATATTACTATTTCAAATCAAACTGATTACACAATCTCTTGATACGGAAGTGACAGTTTTGTGAAATTTCAGCATCAAAACCCCAAACTTGACACAAGTACATCTTGTATGCTGCTGACCAACAGCATAGTGTGAACTGGCATGCAAAGACTACACAGGGAAAAGCAACTCACATTCTGGTATCAAACGCTCGGCATCTTGTGGAAACAACAACATAACAATGGAAATTTTAATAGTTACCAGAAAAGAAAATCTTCACAGATGAAATGATAATTGCTTCAAACAAATGAAACTGCATGTTGACTGCATTTAGCTCGTCCCAAAGTGACGGACATCGCACACCAAGTATTTCATGTCCCAGGCTTTGGTAGTCCGTGTGGGCTACCATTTCATGGACTTTGGTAGCCCAAGGGAAAAGTTGGTGGTCTGTGGACGCGGGACTACCGCTAATTTCGAGCCCTGTGTGTACATGGTATTCATGGAATACCGTCCAATAACTAAGCCCAGAAATCTAAATGAATATCAACATAAGTATCCAAAGCAGGTCTGCATACAGAGTATAAAATCAATAATTCTCAATATAGAATGATAACTGTAATCTGTTGTAATTTTTCAGTTTTCAGACTTTTTGATAAAAAACTTTTCATAAAGAAAACGGTAATCATTCATTACATGACATGTATTACTGTCTAATAGGGTATTTATAAAGCCCAATATGCTCTACTGGCACCATACATATACATGGTGAGGCCATCATATGGCATATAGTTTATCAAACAAGAAATCATATAGTTTATCAAAAAAGAAATCAAATATATATGTAAATTAGATGCAAATGATATGTAAATTTGTAAGATTAATAACCTTGAAAAGAAAAGATTTAGGATGATCATGTCCCCTACTTTGCTAAATACTCCTCTATTCAAAATCATGATGAAATCCCTGCATATATCTTTTACAGTGCCAATCTTTCAAACCTTGTCTTTATATTTTATCAATAAAACATCGTGGATTGCCTGATCTGATACGGTTTTGATCTCTTAAAATGCACATCATGCATTGTGCTCTGATTTTTCATTATGTCTATTACACTGCCTGTGTGACTGTAAAAAGAAGCCACTGGAGAAATATTACCTCACTCGCATTACCTTTAAAGTCAATCACTATTATTTGTCCCTCCTGCAATAGGTTAGGAATGCAATGGGTTTTACTTCATATGTATTTGTTAGGTTCAATTATGACACACGGCTAGGTCTTCTTGATACTGATCATATATACACGATAGAGCTCCACCTAAATGAGTCACATGAGTGACGCAAATTATGTTATTTTTCTAGACTCTCATCTTTTCAAAATCTTGAGCAGTTTATTGGTTTCAACAGAAAATCAGAGCACGGTACTAGACACATGTCTTTTGGCGATCGAAACTTGTCTTGATAAGTCCTCGGTAACATCATTGATAGCTTTAATAGCAAGTGAATTCACAAGGATCGTTTGGTTTAAATATGTACAAGACATTAACCAATGGGAATATGACAATTGCTCCTACAAATGAACCAATCTGTGTTACACCACCATACCAAATAAGGGCTGTTCGGCCTTCAATACGGAATCGACCACCGATGGAGACTTTCACGTACGTGAATACGAAGTAGAAAATTAACCATGAGGTGACCTGAAACAGAGACAGTTATACACATTCCATTAACCCTTTCACCACCATGGTTTGTCCCAAATCCATTGTTTTCTATGGTAAAGTTGGACCTGTATACAGGGAACTGGGGGTGAAAGGGTTAAGGTGGTTGGAAAGGCTAGAGCGTCAGTTATAAATTTCAACAAAACTATTAAAATCTAAAAGTAGTCAATATTGTCTGTGGAATAAAAAACTAGACATTTGGGCACAAAGGCATTGCAGAGTTATAGCCTGTTAAAACTTCTGAAAAACTGACCAAATAAGAAGAAGTTGGGGAGTCCTTAGTGTATTAACTATGGTAGAGGTCCCCTAGCTTTAAAAAATATTTGAAAAGGGAAAGTCATTTTTTGCTGTTTTTCAGGAAAGTTTGACAAGGCGGTGCTGACATTCAGAGTGAGTGACTGCTATTGTAAATGCATTTTTAGATTCTTTGAGTGTCAAAGAGGTGTCAAAAGTGAGATTAACCAAAAAAACTGCTCTATGACTTCAAACGAGGGGTGCAAATATGGCTTGTTTTCAACATTTTGACAGAATAACAGTTTTCCTACAAAATTGTATACCAATTTAATCCAACTTTGAAATGAGATATGGACATGGAATTTTTACAGCCTATTAACAAGGTTACAGATAAGATTTGTACGGCACAGTTTTCCTGTATTTGAAGTACTTTTTGAAAAATCACATTTTGAAATTTGAAAGAATTTTTAATAATTTTTTGATATATAAACCCATGTAAAATCATAAAAACAAATTTTATTTACAAATCCTGCCATACAAATCTTACAATAAATAGTGTCAACATATTTATAACTAATTTGGTAATATTAATACTATCCAATTATTATTAAATTCAAATATGTAAAAAAATGAAAAATTAAATTTTAATATTTACTGGTGTCATATTTCAAAATCATGGATGCAAATATACAATTTTTATATTCTTTGGAGAAAATATTAACTAAGGGAGTTATCCTGAAAATTTGAACTAAATATCTTGATTCTAACACTTGAAACTTGACATTAACTCTGAGAAAAGAATTGGTGCAAAAATAGCCTTTCCAACCATTTCATTAAGCAATAAGTGATTGCATATAATAGATCTGCGTCTGCTTGAAAAATACATGTACAATGTGAAAACTGCCTTGCTAATAGGAAATAGGAATGCAATGACAAGTTTGAAGTTCCCTTGTTGTAACTTTAGGTTTTATGCTATCAAGAAATCATTTCACAGCGACCACCTCCCTCATGTCAATATTGGATAGGCAGTGATGGTTATGTGAGAAAAGTGAGAGACAGAGGCAGATATTTCTGACAGAGTGACACAGAGTTGTAAGCAAACTAAGATGTAGATAAACAACCAGAGATAGTCAGATAGATTGACAGATCGACAGTCACACAGAAAGAAAGACCTGCAGTGTTCTCCACAGCTTGTAAAAGCAGAGGGCTTGTCAATTTACATAGTAGTGCATAATTTACATATTATTTTGTTTAGAAAATGTATTCTTTTGGGAGCTTATTATCATATGAATAGACCATTTGAAAAGCAGAGGGGTGGCCGACCCCTCAAAATCCCATTGTGGAGAACCCTGCATTCAGTGGAAACATAAAAATGTGTTTCCTGTAAACAAATATGACCCTGAAACCCAAACTTTTCACTTGTTGATACTAGGATAGCTCCTACAAGATCTGATATAAAAAAGAAATGCTTTTGAATAATTTAAATTTTTATTCTTCATGGATTCTGTGAGCAGATGCAAAGAATCTGACCCCGCTTGTTTCTGTTAGAGATCATAGGAGGCGTAATCTTGCAAAAGTGAATCTTCACTATGCTATTGACAGGTGTGGCTGAAAGTACTTACCGATAAAATCGGTCCCCAATCACTGCCACATAACGGTGGGTACGGACTCATCAGAGACAAATAGAAGATGTAAGCTGATACCAGAGTAGCTACAATTGAAAGTATACCAACAGACAGATTGGACTTTGCAGGCAGCCAGTGTACACAGAGACTGGCAGTCGGGATCATCATTAGGCCTAGCGTAACAGCCAGGTGATAGGTATAGTTTCCGTAGGGCAGAGTGGAATAAGACTGAATAGATGGCATAATTCCATTGGTCAAACAACATGCCCAGCCCTGTAGAGATAGCAGATACACTCGGTCTGCCGTAGACAACGGTGTTGGAGTGACATCCTTTGTATCTGTCTCATCTCCATCTTTCTGTTTTTCACGCATATCATCATCTTTGTCTTTGTGTAGCTTATTGTTTGTTGTTGTAGCATCATCATTTGCAACACTGTCTGCTATGCTATTTGAATATACAATTACATCCAAGATTACATCACACTCTTTTGAGACAAATGTACCGGTGTCACCCGCGTCAACTTCCGCTACCTTTTCGTCTACGTGTATTCTTTTTATTCTTGGCAAGTGCACAAGTAGAGCGAATGACACCAAACTGGTCAATAAGAGCAATGCCAGGAGAAAGAAGAACACCTCGACGGAATATCTGGGAGGTGGATAATAGTATTCTGTTTCATAATACGTGGTGTTAATGGTGGTATTTCCAATGAGTGTTGAATTAACATAAGTGTGGTTTAGGCATTCTGGATTGCCGCCCACTCCTTGGAGCAGGCCCAACACACTTGGTACAAATGCACTGAAACCTTCGCCGACAAAGTAAGAGCTCATGAAGGGTTTCTCAAACAACGACATGAACGCGAGAAATGAGACAGAGGACGTACAGTCGACTAACGCCAGGAATGCACAGAGAGTCAGGAAAGCAGTGCTGCGCTCTTCGCCGTTCACGTACGACGTCGTATCCCAAAACGGAATAAGCAGTAAGCATGAAATCATACCAATACCGATTATGGAATAATTTGTCGGAATTTCAATCCTCTTTGATGTGAATCTGTTCACGATGGAAAATACTATGGGTCCAATATTTGCAATCTGAATGACCAAGACAAGGTACGATGCTAGAGCCCATCCCTCAGGTAGATAGTTCACAATGATGGGTAGCTGTACCCACACGCCATTAATATCTAACCACGAGGCCATCCCAAACAGACACACCAGTGTGTGGACTCCATTCAGAAACGCAGTTGACTCTCTGACCTCCATCTTTGGACCTTGTCCGCTGTACCTGTAGTGGGAACACCCAAGAGGAGTTTACACTTCACACTGTCTTGGAGATGCTGTTTGACGCTGTCTTGGAGATGCTGTTTGAGTAGTTGCTTTACAGGTGGTCCATTTCATGCCAATTACGTCAGCCAGCTAAATGCACTCATTCATAAGCATGTACGAAACAACTCTAACTTGCATTCTGAAAGAATACAGTTGTCATTAAATATTAATACAAAACAACCAGTTTGATAACCAGTGGCAGGGATATGATATCTTTCCAGTTGATACTGGGATGGACTTTGACATGTGATAGCCATTTAAAAGCTGTAAGAACAAAATTAATTATGAGGGAGGGATGATTAGGGTTAAACAACTACATGCAGAAAGGGTAAAATTTTTCACTTTCATTCTGTTTTCATGGATTTCAATGTTTTTTCAATATCGAAAAATTATTCATCAAACTCACAGGTTTTTTCATATGACTCTTGTGAAATAAAGCTTGTAATTAGTCAAGAATGGCTGTGGTGTTTTGGTATCTCAGTACGACCACTGAAATGCCAGAGCTCCTGGATTAGCAAATGCATACATACCGGTACATATTTCTCGTCACATACTCCAAGGAAGTTGTCCTTTTTAACATTTGACATAAAACATTATTGGTCTCCGGTGTGATCACAGTGCGCAGTAATTCCTTTCTGTGGATTCCAAGCATAAAACAGATGTCAATCAAAGATAAAACAATTGGCTTGGACACTTTGACAATTGACACTAGTGGGTTTATCTGATTGGACGGTCAGAAAGATGTGCCAAGGTTCAGATGAGGCATTTTCAGAGGTCAAGGACGGTATTACTAAACAGTTCGGCTGTCTGCCAGGTGTCTGTTAGGACAGATACTACACTTGCTAAGCTTACAGCCTGGAAGTGTTCTGGTAGAGTTAAAGGCAAAATGATCACACAATCCAGTGTTCACTGTAATTAGTCTTTTTTGTTTATGGCCTGAAGTTTTTGAGTTACCTGGAAGTCTTCAAAACTTTTTTATCAAGGGTTGTCAAATTAAATCCTCTGATTTTTTTAAATGTAGAAAGATATATTGGAAATAATATCTAGCCTGTGTGCATTTGCTACAACAATGGTCAATGTGTCATATTTCTCCTTCATGTCAACTACAGTCGTGCTGTACTCCCTATGTACAGCATGTTGAGATACAAAGTGTTTATGGTGCTGATGCAGCCTGTACCATGTGTACACTGCATTATCATAGTATTGCTGACAAGTGTATTCTAGGCCCGACTAGAATTCAAATGTAAACAATAACAGTGAATTTTTCTTGTAAAGGTGGTGCGTTGACAAGCTGAATACATGTACTAGTAGTTTGTGTTTCAACATGTTTTGGAAAATAGAACAAGAAGTTGAAATTACATACAAAACAGAAATAGTGAAAAATCCATCAGTTATAGCTCCTGGCCTTTGTGAAGTATATTTTGACATTTTGAAAACAGCTAACCTAATTATATCTTCTTTGCCAAGTATGATCTCTTGTAAAAGTATACATGATGTACTTTCAGTAACTTTTCTTTATAGTTTGTACATTGGTTGGAACATAAATTGAAGAGCACATCTTCCTTATGGTATTAATCATTCCTTTCATGTGGTATTAATCACTGCCATTCCTTATGAATAAATACAAATATACATGTACCCCCTACAATAGCTTTGGATCATACTAAAGCCTGGCATAGACCCTGTGTTCTTCAGTCTTGCCTTAGGTGTCTTTGTTTTCATTGACAGGGATAACTTCACAGCAATTTAAGCCAGTGATTCTTTTATATGTCTTTTTATTTGGGTTTCACAGGAGGGACTTGAAAGCTGTGACACCTGTACGCGATCAGAAATCGGTAAGTTGTCATTCACCACAATATCCTAATAGGAAATGAAGTAAATTTATCAATGCTGAGATATTTACTCTTTTTAAACTCTTCACTCTGAATCTCAAAACATTAAATACAGTGAATTTACCATTATTGTATTGGAATCATGGGATTTGTGTATGCCTGAAGAATTGGTGTGTGCCAATCTGTATGGTGATCTTAGCCCTGTCATAGAGTTGTGTTACAGAATAGATGGATGGAAACATTCCTATGGCCCCCCCCCCACCCCCCCGATAATGGATAATTGTAGTATGAATCCCAGAGTTGTAGTAATCATAGTGTAATTCACTGTTCATCAGGCTCGTTGAGATTTTAGGCCTACCAGTTAACATTATGTATGCCCTCCCCAGTAAGTTTTACACTAAACCACCTCAATGTACATATAAGAAGAACTATCAAAGTCTGTTTCGTGATTAAAACAATTAATACAACTTTTACCTAGAATCTAGCCTTCATGAAATGCTGTTTTATTGTTTACACACTTCGCTTTTTAGCAGTATTTCTGTATCCCTACTACTTTGGGTTTTTTTTATTTATTTATTTTCGTTCTTTCTGTCTTCAGTGTGGTGGCTGCTGGTAAGTGACAATATTCTACTGTGCAGTTAGAAATTTTGTCACTCATGGCCAGGAACCATGAGTAAAAAGATAAAAAAAATTTTTTTAGACAAAGTAGAAACAGAGTGAGTCATAAATTTGTCACCAGTTCTCACAAAATGAAAATTATGTTGAAGAAGTTTCTTGAAGAAAAAATGAAAGAAGTAGCTGTGTGTGTGTGTGTGTGTGTGTGTGCGTGCGTGAGAGAGCCTCGGAGATTTTGATAACTATCATGTGACAGAGAGATAGAGACAGAGAGAGACAGAGAGATTGGGATTTTGACAACTATCATGTGATTGAGAGAGAGAGAGAGAGAGAGAGAGAGAGAGACACACACACACAGAGACTGAGATTTTGACAACTATCATGTGACTCTTGACCAGGGCATTCAGTACTGTGGAAGGCATGGCTACGAAGAGAGCCCTCAAAGGTGGACCTTTGACAACTCTCAGCTCACAACAACTCATTGACTGTGACTTAAGCGACAGTGGATGCTCTGGAGGAGACACCTGTAGTACCATGAAGTGGCTGCAAGTGTCGAGGACTGGTGTGGTGGAAGAAAGGCGGTACCCGTTTGTGGCACGGACAGGTCAATGTAAAATGGTCAAGTAAGAATTTTGCTAGAAGTTTTCAATGTTATCGGTGTAATCTCCGAAACTTCCAGCAACAACACGTTTTGGTGTGATTTGTTCAGTCATAGACCCCTCCTTAGGGTCTATGGATCAGTTTGTACTGTTTACTCTGCTCCTAAGTTTATGTCACAATGAAAAGTGGTAAATTCACTAATACACGTTATAGTCTATGTGTTATTTCTTCAGTGTTCCAGAATTCACCTGCCGGCAATAACATTGCATTTTGCAGACAGTGCACTGTCTCAGAATGACTGATACTTAGTATATTAATTTACTATCGCGAGGAGATTAAAGAAAGACTGTTTGTCGTTTAAAATATTTAGTTATAACTGGGGGGAAATTCTCATTCCTCTTTCATTTGTACCAGTAGTATTCTGAAGATAGACTGTTTTCTGTACTTTTTTCTCAGTCGTTTAAATTTGCTTAGGATACTCGTTAGGGTACTTTCTGACTTGGTTAAACTTTCTCTTCAATTCCACAGCATGACAAATGGTGTCAGGATGAAATCTCATACATGCGAATCGTAAGTAAGAAATAAGGACAGTAGATCTTTAGTAATTTGTTCATTTTAAATTTTACTCTGTGAAGCCTTAAGCAATACCAAGGTGGACAGAAAGAAAACCTTCAAATTAGGGAAGGAAGTATACGTCCTCTCTATAGAGGGCGCCATGACAAGTGACTTACAATTTGTAGGTATTCACAAAGATTGACATCAAGAGGAATGTCACCGATCGTATGACAGTATTTAAGAATTTGAACTAATTTTGGTGCCTCTATTTGCAGTTTTAGAAAGTTAATTAGTGAAATAATGTTCTGATTTGCAAGAAAGAAAACAAAACTAGAGCATTTAACAGGGGAGAGTACTTGCACAGCTAATTTGAAAAAGTTAAACCAATTTTGATACCCGTAGGTGCAATATGAGAGAAATAAATTGTGGTCTTTTTGAAAGGCATTGAAAAATTTCAATTGATTTTGATGCGTTCTGGCGGCATTCGATAGGGACCGGTTGTGACATGTAAGTTCTGTTTACAAAAGCAATGGAAAAGTGCATTCATCCTGATATTTTTTAAATAGATTATTGTGTATCAACTCTCTATGATGAATGAAATATCATACTTACAGGAAAACCGACAGAAGTTACTTTTTATATTCAAATAAATGTTTTGGTGAAATCGAATCAGAGAAACATCAGTATTTACAGTTTTCTAGACTGTGTCTAAAGTGAACACCATTTATGGCTGGCTGTCACCAGTAACTTACCATATTTTATCAAACCTCTGTTCTTGATAATTATCACAATTAAAATGTAAGAACGACATTCCAGTGTTTACATGTACAGAATTTAATTGAGTAATGGCCGATGGCGATGGATGGAAACAAATCCCATTTGCTATACCTTTCTCAGATTCCAATATTTATTATACCGGCAAATGTGTTGCTACAATTCTGTTGCACATAGTCATTCAAACCAGGAAAATAGGTCTGCCAAAGTACTGGTGTATACCCAATTATAATTGTTGCTTACACAAGGTGGGCGTACATGCAGCCTATGATACAACCAGTGCAATACTCTGTACACTGAGTTAGCTCACACTGAGTACCAATCTTTGCTACTTCATACAAAGTCACAGTGCTGTGTTGTCAAGGCAAAAATGAGCTATGCAGTATATTTCTCATAGATCCTACCCAGCTTAAATACTATTACAGCCATCCAATTCGGCCAGCTGCCAGCTATTATGATAACCCTGCATCTGTATGTAGCAGTTGGTTTAAAATGATTTGTTATACTGTAACTTTATGGCTCTCTAGCGAGAAGTTTGGGTTTACCTATCATGTTATTAATATAGATATATCATGTAACAGAACCATTTTTCACCTATACAATTTTCCACTATGATTTAACATTGAACGATGATCATAAGTTTTGATCACAAATGTATAGGATTGACTTATTGTATCACTTTTAAACTTTTGCTTTGTTATTTCCTATCATCTACATACATGTAGATATTCTGACGAAAGTAACATGGTGTCAGCGCTGTATAAAAATGGATCCCTAGTTGTCGCTGTTGACGCCACAAGTTGGCAGGATTACCTCGGTGGCATCATCCAACACCACTGCTCGCATAATTTGAACAACCATGCTGTTCAAGTCATTGGATATGATACGGCAGGTGAGCTCATGAATAATTTGCCCCTGGCCAGGTGGCAGGCACAGTCTTCATGTAGTTGATTGCGGCAAAAGGTGACAATTCACATTTTGTAACTGATCTTCCAATAAACAAGTCCAGAGGGGAGCAATGCAGCTACTTTAAATTTTACATGGCAAGTTTTCCTAAGAGGAGAACTTTGATGTTGGCCATAATACCCTATGCAGTGTGAGTGGGCTAGATGTCGTTTTGAAAGGAAAGTACAAACATACACCTGCAGTTGTAGAGATTTTAATCCTGTGAAATGAATGAGTATAAAGCAACTGATTCATTTGCTTATCACAACTCTCTTAAAAAACAAAAATTGTGCTGCCATAGTGGTCTTTTCAGCAAGGAATGACTTGTGTTTAATTCTAACGATATGAATTTAGCCCTGTTAGGTGGCTGCCCCACAAGTGATGCAAATTAACTGACAATTTACAAAGATCTGACCATAGGCAACCCACCTTAGTCTCTTCGGTCTCACTCTTTCACCACCGTGGTTTGGCCCACACCCAGTGTTATCGGTGGTGATTGTGGACCTGTTTACTGTTGAATTAGGGGTGAACAGGTTAACACTGGCAGCTGCCTGCTATGGCTTCACTAGCACTTCATCAAGAAAGAACAAAATCTATGTCTTTGAGAGAGAGGATGATGCTGTTACTTCTGACCATTAAATTTCTTCCTACTGAATTTTTGTTGATGATCTGTTCTTTACAGGTCAGATTCCATACTACATAGTGAGAAATTCCTGGGGACCGAAGTGGGGTTTGGATGGCTATCTCCGCGTGAGGATAGGAGGCAATGTGTGTGGTATAGCATCTAGGGTTTCCACCGTGGATGTGGAATAATGACTGACCAGTGAAGAAATCAACGTCACCAAACTCTGCAACCAATACACATAGTATACACAAATATGTATGATAAGGTGGAACAGTATGACTAACTGTATAGCCAGAGAGTTTTTAAATGTCAGTCAAGGGATCTGTCTCTCTCCACAACCAGCTTAGATTTTGAGAGGTCTTAAAAGTGTCATTTATACAAAGATCTTTAGCAACATATATTAGGTAGACAGTACCAGGAAGTGTTTGCATATTTGTTAAATTTCAAATTCAACAATGCCAGTGGGTCCAAACATTTTCTGTAAGAAAACTTTTGACAATGACAGCTTTGCATATGCTGCTCCTGTCGCATCACCTTGAAGACTGTTCACTTTTGATAGAAATCAGTCTCAGAGCTTCAATTGTTTTGAAATGGTCAAAAGCCAACTCTGCTTTTTCATATTCAGCAGCATTGAAGATTACTGTATGATTGACATGCTACAATGTAAACCCAAGTGATTGATCAATTGATTGATTGACTGATTGAAAAAGAGACAGAAATCAGAAATCGGAACTTTTGACTGATACGTTTTGGCAATGGAGAAAGCAGTGCTATGCATATCATTGCACAGTCATTATACTGTAGACGGCTCAGCCGAAGGCTGATCTAATTATGTAATCGGAGCTGATCAATGAGCAAGAATGGACATGAACAATGAACACTGTTATTGGAGGACAGCAAAGAAGTGCCATTGAATGCATTGTAATGGATTCGGCTTGAAGACGGCTTGAAGACGTATTCTTCTTGGCAAGGTGATATTGACAATGGTACAGGAGGCACGGCCTTGCGCATGGATGGATTGCATCTGGTTAAGAAAGTGTTCAGTTTTTACCTTAAGACAACTGGAAATGTAACAGATGAAAAAAATGTTGTATTGTCGGTAGTAATGTGAAATTTGACGCAAAGAAAAGCGTTAGGATTGTAAGACAAATGTATTCACATGTAGGTTACTCAATTGGCAGAATTTGCATTGTGTGTAAACTGCCTCATAATTACTTAACAAACTTCTGGGTTTTTTTTCAAATGTGAAAAGGCAGTTCATGTTGTGCGAGGGACTCCAGCCTCCCATCAAAATCTGGCCCTCTTTGCCTCTTTAATCATATCATATCACATCACAAGAATAGGACAACCCATCTATTGGTGCAGTGACTTTCACCGCCATAAAGACAATCATGTATCACTGATTTGGAAAAATAAATTGAATTGGTGAATCGTTAGCATTAAATCATGAGAACAATTACATGTATCATTTTACGACTGAAGTCATTAATTTAATGAAGAGATTGTTCATAGGTATTGACCCGTGATGTCCATATTTAACTTACCCAGTAGATAGGTATCACCACAAGGACTTGTCATACTTAAATTGAGACATTACTATGCAAATAAAAAACAACGGTAAATTCTACTCTGTATGTAACATAAGTTGAAGTTTTTTAGCTTATATTATGTATATATATATATATATATATATATATATATATATATATATATATATATATATATATATATATATCAAAGAAAGCTCATGTGGTAAGTTGGTGGCATCTGTATGTCTGTGTACATGTATGTACATGTATTCACTTGTGTATGTATTTCGGCCCACATCAAAAACTCAAATACCACGAATGTACCAGCATAGTATTTAGTGTAGAGGTGCACCTCAGGGTGGAGATGTTAATTTGTTCAAATGAAGATGTTAGTGTCAAAAATATGCAAATGAGGTAAAATAACCCCACCAAATCCTGCAAATTGTTAAAGTTCTGTAATCACAGGCCAGATTTGGTTGAAACTTGCATACAGGTTCTTCTCATAGTTGTAATATTGGGGCAATTTTCCCAGCCTTTGGTAAAAAAATGTTCTTCTCTAAAATCGCTTGTCCATTTGCTTTGAAACGTGATTTGTATAATTCTAGGGTTGACATCTGTCAGATTTGATAAAATTGTGGTGAAATTTTTATATTTGTATTTTTAGGGACATTTCTCCCATTTCTGGTCAAAAAATATTCTTGTCTGAAACCACGTGTCTGAGTGCTCCTAAACTTGATGTGTTTGTAAGCTTAGTTGAGTGTCTTCAAACTGTGGTGACATTTTCATATCTGTATTTTGGTGGCAATTCTTCTCATTTTTGGTCAAAAAATATTCTTCTCTGAATCTTCTCGTCAGATAGCTTTGAAACTTGGTATGCATGATCTTATGGGTCACCTGACGGTCAGTCAGATTTGTCAAGTTTTGGTGAAAGTTTTGTATTTGTATTTTTGCGGTAATTTTTTCCCATTTTTGGTCAAAAAATCTACTTCTCTGAAATCATCTATCTGATTGCTTTGAAACTTAGTAAGCCTGTTCCTAGGGGTAAACTTAGTTGAGTTTCTTTGCATGTCTGTATTTTTTCTTTTTTTTTGGTCACAAACTCTTCTCTGAAAATGCTGTTCCAATTGCTTTGAAATTTGATATGAAGGTTCTTAGGGATGATCTATATCAGTTTTCTTCAAATTGTGACAAAACCTGCAATATTGTATTTTTTGGACAAGTTTTGCTGAGTTTGGTCCAAAAACTGCCGAATATCTCCTTCTTGAATTCACTGGTCTACAGGTGTAATTGCAAAAACTTAAAGGTATGGAAATCGATCCCAGGGCCTAGGAGTGGCACATGTAAAACAGTGTGTATCTTTGCGTCAGAGGCGGAATAAATCTATTTATCCAGGAAATCTTAATCCCGACTGCTATGTTTGTACGCACATAGAGCCAGTCGACGTTAGGGACACAAAAAACAACACGAGAACAAACAGGCAGTGGTTTTGAACAAAATCAATGTACCCGGTACTTCACCGATGTCTGTAGGCCCTGACTCAGTACATGAAAATATTCGTAGCTTGACGCACTTTGAACATAGCTCGTAACAAGGGACAGTGGAAAGCCCACAGAACTACGTGTACAACTATAACAGCCACTCATGTAGTTGGCGCTCAGTGAAGATTTTTCCGATCAACAACTTTGACGGATGATGGACTGACCTTTTCTACCGCAATTGTTATCTCCCTCGATTCAGCACAAAATTTTCGTATGGACTGTTGATGCGGTGTTTACAGTTGTTACGTGGTGGTAAATCCTAGTCGTATTTACGACTGCTGCGTAAACAGTCACCGAATAAATTTGCACGCATTTACGAGCACTGGATATTACTACCGTTTTTAATCGAAAACCGTCCGTATACGCGTATGACGGTTGTGACAAAAACAACACAAAGAATCTGGCGTACATTGTTACTGCATTACTTTGACCAAAAAATCACCCAAGTGCCGAACGGTGATCATACAGAACTCTGCTGCAGGTTTCTGGACTAAACGACCCAAACCGACCGGGTCCCAGTCAACTGTGCCGGGCTCGACGTCTACTCTATCAGCGTCAATTACTCAAACTTTCACTCCAAACTGGGAATATACTAAATTTACCTTGAAAAATTTCAAACTGTGTATCGTATTGAAAAAATCTCACCGGGGCCACGGAGCAAATTAAAAAACCAACAAACCCCAACAGAAACAGTGGAATGATCATTAGTGTGCAAGGTCGCTGTATTATATGTCAGGGTGAAAAAATCTAGCTTTGAAATTTCTGGACGGTACAAACGGCGGGGCAGAATTAGACAAGATTACGACCAATGTGTTACCGCCGATGGTACATAACGTACTGTTGATAGCAGGTAGTTCGGTGTCCAGTGAGAACACGATTCCGAATATATCACGGCTGTTGATTTGACCTGCCTCCGATCGAAAATTTTCAACACAAAGACATGATATCAATAATTTTGCGAGATTATAAGTACCCGCTGTCTTCTCGCCAAATAGCTGCGATCAAGATCATTATGATAGAAGCAATTGACCGCCGAACACCTGCTTGCTGTTCTTATACACAACGTGTAAAAACTTATTGTTCCTGCTGAGAAATACGACAGCAAATATTGCAATGTGAATTTCTTACTATCTTCCTCGCAATGGTTTTGCATCTGTGTTTATTTTTTCACGGTCACTGGACCATTTCTGACGATTTTCACTAACAAAGAATCAGTTCACACTCATCGTGGGAACACATTGCAAAGACGTTCACAAAATTTTCATCACATTCATCACATTACCGTAATCCCCGTTTCAAAGACGTAGGAAATGTATAATGATTTGTTTATCTTGAAAAATCCCGAACTGAAGCCTCTAAATACAAAATGATTTTTCTTCTGAACAACTTCCCGACAACTTTACAATCAGACTCTGGTCATCACATGGCGGTTGTAACCGTACATGTGCTGCTGCCAATGGAGAATCAAAAGACTTCAAAACGTACGGAAAAAATATCAATATCCAAGCAATGTAAAACAGAGTAATTTTGATAAGGTCAATTTATTGTATATTATAAAAAATCTCCAGACCACTCGGAACAGCGTAAGATTATGATTTCACTCATTCGAATACTACACTCGCACGGTAGGGTAAAAATATGGGAACTCAGATCGTTATATACTGTTTCCGTCAAACGAGTCCGCTTATCAAAAGACGGCAAAAATGGTAAAAAAGACGGTAAAATGACCATAATTATTATTGCTTGTCTCTGTAAATTTTGCCGACTATTCGTTAGTAGTTGTCGAATTTCTTGAGTTTGTCCGAAAACTATTTCAGTGAATGACGTAAGTTTCAAGACACCCGAGTGCGAACGCAATATCGATATTGGGATAGCAAAATCAGTCACAGACAATCGAGGAAGAACATAAGAGTATATTAATCTGCGATTTAATTCATCCTAGGTTACCATGAAAGTAAAAAAGGTAATGTTGTGCCCTGGTTGGGAAAGAAAAGTTGATTAAGTTTTCAAAAAAACGTCAGCTAATACTCGAACAATTTAGTAAAAAACTAGCTCAGAAAAACGTATAGAGAAGAACGACATCACCGATCACGGCGATCTTCAGACCTTTTATCATGTTTCAGTCTGAACGGTCAACATTTGATGCTATAATCTATGTCAAGTGTCTCTTTTTGGTCAAATCCGACAGAGATGAATCAATCACGATTTAGTTTCATCGCCCCGACCCGACAGGAAATAATGAAGCTCATGGGCACCTGTATACATGTAATCGTGGCATGAACGTATCCAATGCCCGTCCACTGCATGAGCCATTGACCGTGCATCGCGAGCAAACAACGGTTTTGGACGTCACGAGAGCATTTTTTTCGCAGTCTGTGAGCGGTTGAGTGGTTTGGGTACGCTGCATACATGTAGATCGGAATCGAGTTGATTTCGGCCGAAAACAGTTAGAAAGTAGTTTTTCGTGCTCCGTCCAAATTGGATCAGCATGTTGCCGGTTTGTCCATGGTAATCAGCAGAGCTGTGGTGGGAGGCCGTATAACGCCGGGAATACACGTCATCGTACGCAGGGCTAGGCCACAACATACTTCCGAAAGCGATCTATCGTAAAATATCGTACTGCAGGTCAACACAACACATCACCCATTCATAGGCCTACAGGTACACATATCAACGAACAAAAAGGGAGAGGCAATCTGCTTGAAACCATGAAGTAGTCCGTTTGTGTCTGAATTCATTGAGGCGCGTGTTCAGTAACCGTTGGTCAAGTTTTTTCGTTCAGTAGTAAGAATCGTTTATTCATTGTTGACATCGTAATCTATCCGATGTACACAACAAATGTTTGATCGTTTGCACCTTTGCGCGTCCCCTCGTGATTGGCAGCTGTTTGAATGCTTTCATCTATTGTTTGTTGGACGCTTCGAACACAGCATCGAAGCAGTTTTGGCATAAAAATCAACTTAAAATGGAAAAAATGAGAGAATTTCGCCAACAGGGTGATGCCACAAGTATTCACAAAACGTAATATGTTGGAACAGTGCTTTAATTTACACCATGGTTGTTCAAAGATCCAGATTTTCGGGAGCATTCCTTGACTTTGTTACCATGTGCCACTCATGTTGGATTATGAATCCCCACGGAGATAGGGGGTATTTATAGGCTCCCCCTGCCTTTAAGAACCACTGCATATCAGTTACCAAAAGTATGCTAATGAGCGGCAAAGGTGTAAACTTTGTGAAAATATCAATAACTGCAAGTCAGAATTTTACATGTTGGTGATGATTTGTACACGAACACAACCGAAGACCTCCAAGCCAAAAATAAGTTGTTTGGATGAATTACCAAATGTTGGTTACAGTCATTCCATGCCAAACACTCTACATGTACAAGAGGACATCTTTCCTTTGCTATGGTAGATTGTATCAATTATTTTGATGTGCCGGGCTGCATGGTGTTGTGTGTATGTCCATTGCAACAGATGCCAACCATTACATACTTCTCCTTGGTATTTGATGGACAGTGCATCAGAATGTGTTTAGATGCGCTTGACATTATGAATATTACAATCTAAGGCCAATAGAAGCTAACATAGAGGGCGCAGCCCTTGGTGTCGCACCGGGGTAAGATTAGAAATGTTATTTGTATTGAGTCATGGTTATTAATAGTAAAGGATAAAATAGATTTAATTGTTACTTGCTATATCTACCACCACTATGTCCAGTTTAGCCTACTCTGATGAAAACAGTTCACACAAGTACACGTTGTCAGACCCTGCGGGTATAGATTTTTTGTTTAGTGTGTAAAAATGCTAGACATAAATTGGAATTTTGCCCTAATAACAACCTATTGTGTTAAACAAGGGATGTGTTGTGCCATAATTATCGTTGCAACAGTAACTGTGCTGTCGAAATTCCAATTGCAAGCTAAACTAGCGTTCCGTCTAAAAACTGGCAATTTTTGAATCAAGTTATTGACACCGGGTGCTTTCTAAAATTCAGCTACAGCATTCTGTGTGTATGTCCTCATTCATATGCACCTCAGTTTTCTCTTTTTCTATTTTTAGGCGTGATAGTAATGATATTTTGTATCAGTGACATGGTGGATATCAATACTTACTGGCTAATAAAAGAGATATATTTCATTAATTGCATGTTATAAAATAATACTATGCACGTTTCGTATTTGTTTACTTATGGGCACTCAAAAATGGCGGCGCCCATTAAGTTAGTTGGGTACACTTCCGGTTACACTCGCATAGTGTATATAGTCAGCAAGCTGCTGGCGCGACTATTAAATAGTGTACTTACACTCACTCAGACCAGCTACACCTAACCAAATGTGAGCCAAGTGTCATTGAGGCTATGTTTTATATAAAGGCCCTCAGGGGAGAGATGTTTTTGTAGAATAATATAAGGCACTTTGAATTAGCTGCATCTGTTTTTATCCCAATACGAATTTTGACAGGCTTTTGAGCTGTTAGTTTTTAGCTAACAAAATCTATCAATCATTACAAATATAGAAGAATGAATGAATGAGCAGCACCTTGGAATTAGCAAACCATTGACTCAATTAACTGAAAACCGTGCTAGCTTAACAGAAGATGATTTACACAGAGTACCCAGCAGGATAAGATCAGTGTCTTTGGATGTTACTGTCGTCAATTTTGCAATATTTAGTTTTTCTTTCTGTCATATCAATCAGAAGTTTCAAATGTACCAAGATGTGTGACCAGCAGGAAAGTTAAGATATAAGTGGTCATGATGAAAACAAACAGACACCTTTTGAGGCTGGTATGTAGATTGTATGTGTGCTATCCCCACCTCAAAGGACTCCCCATGTTGCTGACTTTTAATGCAAAATGTGTTCTGTGTTTCCCATATTAAACTTTTACCCAAAGGACTGAATGAAGAATTGCCATCCCTGCTGCTGGATAATGCAGAGCGCTAGTAGGGCTCACTTCTGTTGTGTTTGCTGATTAAATAAATCAAACTCTGTCACTGAAAGCAGTGCTTTAAATAGCGGACAGGGTTCAACCAACTCTTTCCTATTTAGGCCTATAAGCTTTTTTAATACCTATTCATCTCCCAATTTCCTGTAAATTAGGTCCACAGTCACCACCTTTGATAACGCTGGGATAGGGCCAGACAGTTGTGGTGAAAGTGCAGAAATAAATGTGCATACACAAACTAAGCTTATGTGTTGTCACTGCAATAAATTAACTTGTCATTTCAATAACTGAGTTTCACTCAACATTTTTGTTGAAACTGTCGAAGCATGGAGGTAGGCCTATCTAGGAAGACTACCTCCATGGTCGAAGTAATACCCTCAGGTGTACTTGATATGCCTACATGCATTTGTGTTTCTAAAGTTTTTAGTTTGTTGCTTCGATCACAGCAGAAGCCGATGTGTCACGTACAAATTGTGCGCATAATTTACCATGTTTGAGCAGATTTCAAAAATACATGTATTTAAGGGTAAATACTTGTCAAGACAGCACAGGCAGCATTCCCATTAATCAGTAACCTAGAAAGTTATCTGGAACTGGATCAGTGATGGGTCACATTAAGTGAGAGCCCCCAACCATTTGTTTGGTATCCAGTGGTTGGTATGCAACAAAATAAGTTATACCCGGAGGGTATTTGAGTATTTGTACTAACAGCCTCTAACAGGTGATGTTTGATACCGTGTAGCTACTTTCTGCTATACACAGCTTTAAATATTGGTCAGGTATTTATAAACTGGTGTAAACAAGAACTTAATTGACACAAACTTAAAATTGAAAATAAAAATAATTAAGAGGTAACTTAAAGAATTGTTTGTGTATTTGTATTTCTCATTCAAATATCAACACTACTACCACTACTTGAAGAAAATAGGGATCGGGCATTAATACCAATGTGTCTTTTGATGAGTAGAAAGTAAATGATAGTTACGTAATGAATGGTTCACGATTCTTTTGTCGGTGAGCTTAACGATGTGACCTTTGAACTCTAACGTGAGGGACCGTGCGTGAGCGGATTCCTTGTGCTGTCCGGTGTAAAGAAACTCGTACCATTTAGTGTACGTTCATGCTCACCATGGCTATAACTTCATTTCCGAACCATGGTACTGGTAACGATTAAAAAAGAAACACCAGGGATATGCACTTGTCGTGCCGTAAATAAAAAACTCTGTGCCTAAAGCTGAAAGAAGCTTTTCAATCACAGCTGCTTACTGCTTTTGTTCTAAATTTAGAAACGTAAAGAAGCACAAAAATGTTAGTTCCCCAAAGCCCTAAGAACACCGTTGATAATGGAACCATTCTCTCAAAGCCTTGAGAATGTCCGACGAAAGTAAAATCGGCCGGCAGAAGTGGAATGAGCCAATTCAAATGTGACAAAAATAAATGTAATGTCTGCATGTATCTGATCAATGCAGTTAATGAGTTATGATCGTGGACAGCAGTCTTTGATCACTGAGCACATGCTGTATGTAAGGGACTGGTCAGTTTCTTCGGCCTGGGGGGGGGGGGTTGGATTATTTTTTGCCGACGTCAAAAAGTGGCTGACCCCCCCTATTCCAAATTTTGAAAACAGGGTGACCACCCCCTATCGCAAATTTCGAAAACAGGGTGACCCCCCCTCCCCGCACGCGACAACTGTAAAACAAAAGGTGGACATAATATATATATATATATATATATATATATATATATATATATATATATATATATATATATATATATATATATATATATATATATATATATATATTAGATTTTACATACATTTATATTTTAACAGTCATTCTGTGTTTTAATGAAATTGTTGACATGTCAGTTGTAGGATAGGAATTTCAAAGTGTCAATCTTGAAGTTTGAATGCAGTACATTTTGAATGAGTTGTGAATGTATTTCACATTTTCTATGTTTAACCAGATGTCCTGAACAGAAATTGATGTCAATCATTAATATCAAAGAGGAAAAAGCAGTAAATCAAAAATTTTGATGGGCGTTAAGACTTGCCAGCCATCGAATTAAATCTCCTGAGGAGCCATAGAGAGGCATTTTAGCTAAATCTGATGTGTGCAGTGTCTGAGATGACCTTTTCTTGTAACATTGAAACCATAAAATCACAGCTAATAATGACAAAAACTGCCTTTTTAACTGTTATTTTGGTCATAAAAAAGCATCATTCTACAGAAAACCTGAGACACAAAGGAAAACAGTTGCATCAATGAGAACGAAATATATCTTGTCATTTTTAGCTCACATTTGTTTTACCAATGTGAGTTTATCGTATAGGCTGAAGTCGATGGCGTCTGTATGTATGTGTGTATGTATGTATGTATGTACAGTATGTCCGTCAACATCAAAAACACGCAAACCGCTGCACGTTTCAGCTTGGTATTTGGTGTGTGGATGCATCCTAGGCTATAGATGGGATTTTGTTAAAATGAAGTCTGCATTGCAAAAATTATGCAAATGAGCTTACAAAATGTGAAAATGGTTAAGAATTGATAACTCAAGAACCGCTTTTTTGATTGCTTTGAAAATTTGTGTGCAAGTACCTTAGCTTAACCTTATACAGTTTTATGAATATTGTGAAGATATCCTTAATTTTGTATTTTTGCTGAATTTTTTTGTGATTTTTCTCATTTTCAGTAAAAATTCTTCTTCTCTGAAACCGCCGGCCCAATCGCTCTCAAATTTGGGTTGTCTCTTTGTAAGGGTGTTACTCTTCTAAATTGTTGAAATTATGACAAAATTGGGAAAATTACTATTTTTGTGCAATTTTGTCATTTTTGGTCAAAAAATCTTAGACAGTGTTTCCTTTTTAAAACCCCTGGACAGACAGCTTTCATATTTCGTACACAGACGTACAGAGATGACAATAGTTAGATATGTGGAAATTGTCCTGAAATATAAAAAAATGTATTTTTAAGACAATATTGTCATTTTTGGTTAAGAAAACTTTATCTCAACATTACTTGTTTGATAGCTTTGTAATTTGGTATAAAGTCCCTTGTTTGATAGCTTTGTAATTTGGTGTAAAGTCCCGAAAGATGTTATTAGATAAATTTTCTGCTCAAAGTGTTGGGAAACCCCAAAATTTGTATATTTTAGGTACTTTTCTCAGTTTGTGACCTTAAATGACCTATACTAACCCAGGATATGTTCCTAGACAATTTTGAAGGCTGTGAACATAATTTTGTCATATTTGATACCAATTTGTAGGAAAGTTTGATCCAGAAAACAAAGCTGAGGTGATTTTTTTCATTTTGGACCAAGTTTTGCAACTTTTCTATGTAGGACATACAAAAACTGATGAGAAATTTGGATCCAGGATAATTCCAGATGTTGTAATCACCACCCACAGAGGAAGGCATTTCACTATCTGTAACTAACTTAAGTGCTGTTTACATTAGAATTATAACACTCATGGCATTAATTAAAAAAACTCCAAGGTTGTAAATGTACTTCCTGTCATTCGGTCTTATGTAATACCAAGGGTTGGCACATTTGATATGCAGGAGGGGGTAGGGTTTAGAAGATCAATGATGTAGCATTACTTTTTTACCAGATCCCTTGTGCATTTTTTGCCCACTCCCACCTTTTCTTTTTATCAAGCCTTCTCTGTTTTTTGTTGTTGACATTTGCTTATGTAGGTAGGATCTGCTTCTCCCATTGTTATAGAAGTTGATATGCATGTTCCTAAAGATGACCTCCAGTACCTAAGTTGGAGACCTTATTTGCTTTTGTCATTCTTGTTTTTCCTGGTTTAAATATTTCTCGAATGGACCAATTCAAACCGAATGTGAGCACATAGTGTCCTTGACGGTGTTTTTCTATCTCTAAAATAAGTCACTTCATCAAATATATGTTGTGAAATATTTGTGCATGTTGCTTTCTCGTACTGAATTCTCATACAGAGAACAGAAAAGTATCAGGAATTTGTCATGCTTTTCATATGAAATGCAGATTTCATAACGGTACACTTTCACTTAGCAAACATCAAGATATCTCTGGCATATATCTCTGATTTATTAAAGTATGGCGCCCGAAGGGCGCGAAGAAAAATATGAAACATCCTGATACCTCTGATATATATTTCTTGTATATTTAAGTCAAGCACAGGAAGGGCGTGCTGAAAAATGTCTGATATATTAAAGTAATGTGCTCGAAGAGCACGCTGAAAAATATTGAACATACAGATATCTCTGATATATGTATGCCTGACATGTTAAAGTTGGGCGTGCTGAAAATATGCCTGATTATTAAAGTTACGCGCCCAAAGGGCGCGCCGAAAATGCAACTGAATGATAAAATTTGTGGCTGACATGATGCCTTTTAGGCAATGATGAGCCTGTGTCGAAATTCAAAAACACACTGACCCCCCCCCCCCCCCATTGGGCATTTCAAAAACATGGTGACCCCCCCCTATCACCAAAGTCAAAAACAGGGTGACCCCCCCATGAATCCATCGGCCCCCAGGCCAAAGAATCTGACCAGTCCCTAAGTGTTCAGAATATATTTAGTTTCATGTAAAATGGCATGATATATCAATTTCAGGGATGAACTTTCAGTTTCAGGTGAGACTGGATAGACTAGCCTCATGTTTCACTATGGAAACTAAATAGAGATCACTTGAGTCGTATTCCGTTTAACTTTATTCTTAGCAATCTGTACAGGGCCATAAGGCGTTATTAGTCATAGCATATTAATAAATGCATGATTATCAATTTTGTTGGTAAAAATCTATCAATATGTTATGACCAATAATGCCTTATGGCCCTGTGCTATTCGATGTCTTTCCGTTGTTGATGTACAGGTGAAACATTACACCGCGGAAAAATCAAAAGCAATCATGAGCACGTGACTTTATAGAAGTTAAACGCCAAATCTTGACGATTTTTAATGCAATTTGTCGTCGATGCCAGCACAGACAATGGACCTCTGCTCCACTGTGTATGGTGCAAGAGCGAAAATACACATTTTAACACGTACCTCATGGGGCAAGAGTCTTGCAAAAATAGATTCATAATCAAAATTTTAAGCACACTATTTACATACTGTTTTACAGAGTCATCAAAAAACGGCGTAGAAAAAAAGGCAGCATACAATTTATGGATATGACATTCCATATATAGTAAAGCAATGAGTACAGTGCGTGCACAGTCATCAAATACAGACTTGTGAAGACACATCACAGATCGAATCCGTCACGATCAATTTTATATTGAACATTCAATCATATCGCATATTCGACTTCCAGCTACAAATGTATATATCACAGCTTTGTTAAAAATACAAAATCCGAAGCTAGTATTATTTGCTGTTTGGAAAAGCAAAATTCAAAGGGTAATTAAAAGAAACCTGAAGTCTTCTCTCAAAATTGTACATATCAGTTTTGTGCGAAGTGCTTGGCATTTGTGTCGGCCGTTTCTGAAATGGACCACCTCATTCGAGCAGCCTTTTTGAATTTCAAATATCTTGTTTGAACATTTCTCCGCTATATAGCCTTATAATTCTCTCTGGTTCTTAATTAAAAAACAAACACAAATGTCTTACTTGATTTTTTAATGGATATTTTTCCAAAATGATTTGAGCAAAGTCATTTAGTTTAATTTTTTGCGACGCGCATCATTTTACTGACGTCACGAAGAGTTTTGCTTTGCATGCACTGAAGCCGCGGCGATGGTATGAGTTACATATTATTTTGGCAAAGTTCACTTTTATGTCAAAATATATCATTTCAGTCGAAAAAGGTGACTCAAAAATCAATCAAAAGTGTATTTTCCCATTTTTTCCTTAATTACCCATGCTGGCATGAGATAAGGATGACAAGATAATAACAATGACACTACTAGTATCTCTGACCTTTGCCCTATGGAGATGCAAAACATGTGTCTACATATAGCCTTGTGTATACCTGCTGACAAGGTTCTGAGTGGCTGTCGAAAGACAATGGTCATCAATGACTTTTAATTGGCGATCACATTATTTAAAACTATTAATGCTATTTTTTCCGGATCATAAAACTACGCCATTTGATAACAAAACAATTCAGGTGGGATGTCAAATCCATATATTGAATTTCTTGACAAATGTCTGTCAAAATCATCTACCATATTTTTTGTTTGTAGCCAAACATTCATCGTTTGTGAGACAATCAGGTAAGAAAGCGGAAATATCTTGGAAAGTCTATTAACAAACTTTTAACCCTGTTTGTCTGTAAAAAACGTCAGATATGGAATGCTTTGAAGTTTAGAAGGTATCAAAAAAACTTTTTTTCTACCCAAGAGAATCCCCGCAACCCTTCGAATATGAAGGCTTTTTACCGCTTAGAAAGTTGACTGAACTGTTTTTGTATGTACGATTTCTAATTGCCCAATGAAACCCTGCATAAAGGTTTCCGTCACATGTGGAAGAATCATGTATGGAGAGTTATCCCCATTTGATTTACACAACTGAAATGAAATTCAAATATGCAGTACAATACGTAGAATAAAAACTAGCTTTGTTGTTAACACATTGTCCACTTAGGGTACGGTACTTGTGAGTTAAACTAAACAAACTATAAATTTTCAAAGTGGATAGTCTTTAGCCATGCCATCACATTTCTTTGCGTCCGTGGCGACGAATATCAACAAGTCGTTCGTATTGTTATTGCCTGTGCAATCAATCAGAGCTGCTTCTGCACATGAAAAATCTAAGTTTTTCTGAGTATCTTTACATCAGACTAGCATTGTAGATAAAGTTGCAACTTGTATATTGCAACCAGGAAAAATTGTAACGCATATAGGCATGCACATAAAATTCGTAACATTATGGTACGTTACATCCATAATTGAAAAGTGTTCAACGCCAGGAATTTATATTAATTCAACTTCAATAAGAGTCAGACCTGGGGAAAGGTAAATGTCACGATCAAGTTAAAGAGCAGATTAAATGCACATCGGTAAATGCTACAATTCAAACAATTAAACAATAGCTCAGCTAGGAGCTTTAAAAAGCAAAATCTGGCAGAAAAAGGCCCGCAAAAATGTTTCACATCGAAACAGTTGTCGATTCGTTCGTATGGTGAAAAGATGGTTATAAATGTACTTTCTCTTTACGTTCAATAACAAGGTTGCACACACAAAATTTACAACACATCAGGTTGAAAGCACCATAATATTGCAGCAGAAAAATTAATAACCCGTGAAGCATATGCTCTCAATTCGAAAAGAATCGATTTTGTAGATTTGTACTTCACCTGTATTTCATTTCATACCCGGATTCTTCCCCGTCGTAAAATGCAGAATGGTCTATTTGTATTCGGGAATCCCTATAAATGATTAGACTCCACATAGCTTTTACAACATTTTCATGTAAACACGTCATTCACAAAATATTGATTTTCCTCAAATTTGTGACATGATTATTTCATAGTCATTCAAGCAACCGTTGAGCTGAACGAAACTCCATTGGCAGGTTTTTGTCAACCAATGTTTATCATTTCTCTTTCGTACACGGTATGTCGATGGAGGCCGCTAACCTTCCACTGTTTTCGCATCTGCGCTGTCGGTCTCCACAGTGAGTAAGCGTAGCCCGGCCCTGCAGTCCTGCAAATCGTTGTCATCAACGGTGCCGGAATCCCCAGAGTCGCTGAACACATCGTCTCGACTGACCGTGGAGCAGAGGCGCCTCCTGGTGTCTGAGTCCAGCGGCGGGATGTGGTTTCGAGGGACCAAGAACGTGGATAGGTTGACCAGATCGAGGAATATCTTGTAACGATCACTGGTAAAGAAAACATCCGAAAGTGAATCAGTGTGCCTGTCGATCCCCACGCCAGTCGTACCAATACCACGGTCGAATATTACAGGTCGATAATCTTCTATTTTTTAGTATTCCGGAAATGTTGGCGTAAATTTGCACATATTTTGAAACTATTGTGAGGTCTATGAGAATTACAATAAGTGGAATGATATTTTTACTTTATTTTTCAAATTTACAATGTTTGCAAAATTAGATATAGCTTTTCCGCTTAACCATAGAAGTTCACATACCTCATAGTTGTTCTTAGATAATGGTAGCCACTCGAACCGCCGGTACCCGGTTTACTTCCCAGCATTCTTTGCACCATTATCACGTGATTATCTATATCAACGAGAGTATGGAATGAAGCAGTTAATCCGATTCTGTGAACAAGCACGCTATAATGATAGTAGCACCAACTTTCACCTATTTTAATATCGTATGTCACGAACATCACGGTCTTAGCTTCAACCAATGAAATGCAACGGCTTGATGTCATTTATTGGATGACGCGTTCCCGGATGTCATTCCAGTTCTATTAAACTCGAAATAAATATTTAAGCACTAGTTGCATCCCTCCCGACCCGGATGGACGAAAGCAAACTTTGCACGACATAATGTATAGGAGGAAGCCGTGTTCATTATGGAGCCGGGAAAGCCGGAAGGGGTTACATTAATGCTATCATTTTATAGTTTTGGCAATGCCGGGAAATTCCAAGTAGAGGTAGAAAACACCTGCAGCCACAATAGTTGCTAATCGGATACATTATCAGTAATAATCTGGCGGATCACGTCACAAAATTCACTGGAATTGGCAAAGCTGTAGCATAGTAAAGAATAATGAAATACAAATGCCATCGTTACTTTTCAGGGAAAAGGGATTTTTATTCCCCCCTTTTTTGTGTAATTCGGCTCAGTGGATAATATTGAGATACTAATCTACAACGCTTTAAAGTAGTTTCAAGATGCCGTACGACCAAAATAATTTGAATTGTCTTAATTATGTTAGCCTTGCATGTATTGTAGAGGTAGAAAAAGTTGAAATTTTCGTGCTAACTTGTTGCATGTTTAGTATAATAGCAGGTTGTCAAGTTGACAATACTCCAAAAGCAAAATTTCACAGTGTATACGTACATCTCCACTTCGAAAGGAAGGAGTCTAGATCCATGAGCAAGCTCAGGAACTGGTGTGGTTGATGGAAGCGAGGTTCATCTCGATAGAACGAAATCATCATTGCACCTTGGAGAGCTTTGTAGGAAAATGTCCTGTCGCCTAAATGCAAAGTAAAGGTCAGAGGTTAGATTGCAAGTTTTGTGTCGATAATAGACACTTTAATGACGCCTAAAACAAACATAATAGAACAATTCACTTGGCGTCTCCCCACAAAACGACCAAATGACTGTGGTAGCTTTATAGAATTTTGAAGGTGAGTTTAGATTTCTGCAGAGTTTTTGTTCCAAAGATATATAATACTACATTTCTAATAACTTAATTACTTATAAGTTTTGCAAAGTGTAAGTGAGCAGTACAATAGTAGACAAATCAAACAATATGTGCATTGGCCAAAATCGTTGCACGATATGCTAAAAGAGCTAGTCATTCGTGATAACTTCGTGAGTTCTATTTAGCGGAATCCGGCAGAGTCAAAGGTCAACACAGCAACTCTCCTAACAACGGCAAAAGTGACCTTTAGAGAGAGAGAGAGATGAAAGGATTGGACTTCTTACCTCTGGCAACCATTGCGTTGTGTTTTTCCTCATCAAAGATGGTGTCAAACGTTTCCTTTTGGTTCTTGTATTGGATTAGCAAGACATCTCTCAATGTACTGTCTTCTTCCTCCTGGCAAATGTTAACAAACTCTAGGTTAGATAAGATTATCGCAACAGAATCCCCCCCACGAAGGCCAAGGCCTGGGTGCGGTGGCATCCAAACAATACCCGTATGTGCGGGAGAAGAGAACATACTATCTGCAGCGTTACAATGAAAAGCTTTCTACTTGCTAATACATTATGAAGGGATCATTGGAGACAGATGAACAACATCTGTGATCCTTTCCGTGAATTTTATATCGCGTTTTCATAGTCACATTTACTGCACTACAAATTATTTGGAACATAGCATTCTACAGGATAGCCTTGTAGCACAGAAAAAATGGACTTTCAGCATGAGACAAATACGAAATACAAAGCTGTGATGAATTGCATTTTGTTTCTTCACTAATACCACTCTCACTTGCTGACAATCAAAGGTCAAGGTGGCCCAACGCTTTTGAAGATTACCAAAATACAAATCAAACAGATAAGCGACCGATGTTTTGTGCGGCGCCTTTCGTAGTCAGTTTATTTTTTACACAGTTGATATTTGAAAATCATAGTAAACAAACCTGGATCGATTCAAAATTCGCCTTCAGCATCTGAGTTACACTTTCTTGAAACTTTCCCCAGAAGTCAAAACCGTCCTTCTCAAGTCCCGGTGTTCTTTCAAGCCATCGCTGTAGGTGTGCGCGATAAATAAAAATTAAATGCACGCACGCAGCCATGCCTGCCTGCCTGCCTGCCTGCCTGCCACCCACACATACATACATACATACATACATACATACATACATACATACATACATACATACATACTTGCTTATTAATGAATAAATGAACGAATGAATTGATTAATTATTTATCCATTAAAAAGGGCAAGATATGATAATTTAGATCAAACAAACTGTAAGAATACTGTGCCACTTCTCCATTGTATGATGGCGTGGTCGTCTAGAACTTGAAGGCACTATAGTTGGGGTAGGTAAAGTACGCGATACTTCAAATGGGCTGTTTGGTTCCCTGTAAATATTTAAAGAACACAAAATGTGGACACTTCGACAGGAAGCCGCGTCTTTCAATGTCAGTATTTACGTCACTGATAAGAAATAAAATTTTACCTGCAGTAAATCGAGCAGTGATTGTTCGTTTTCCGATCTCTCCAGTGCTTCCAGCAGTTTGGTGTCTTCTTTGAAAACTTCTGTGTAGTGTTTTTGTCCGTAGCGTACCCTTTTTGTCTGTCAACGTTGAAAAAAACAGAGTTTAGCATCGCCTTTTTGAAATTTGTTTCCAACGACAAAATGTATTCATTCGGTTTTATTGATTGAAATTGTTGGGAAATGCGCCACGCGTCGGTTCTAATCTAATGAAATATTCGACTCGAACGGCAAAAGCTTCAAGTTGGATATCAAAACTTAATAGTCACTTAAAGCAAGAAATCTCCGTCCTTTCTTCAGTCGTTTGCACGTTCACTGCGCTCCTTTCGGCTGAAAATAGTCACGGGAAGCCATCCACGACTTATTTCAGTAAATTGTAAGTTGAAGTGTTCTTTTTTACAAATAATTGCTATTCTCACGTATTTTGTTACCCTAGGTGCTTTCTCAAATGTGCCAGTCTTATGTGTTTTGAGCAAGTTGAAGAAAATTTAACCTTTTTTAAAGGGGGAAATCAAAACTGTTAGTACGTCCCTTCGCTAAGATTCCACCCCCCCCCCCGATCATCACACCAGTTTTCCCTCCCCCTTCTTCCCTGTTTGACCACCCACCCGCCAACAAGGAACCTCAATTGCCAACATCTTATCCCGAATGGCTTTATCGGCTGCCCCCCCCCCCCGGCTGCCCCCCCCCCCCCATGAATACTCACGGATATTCGTTGAGAAAGACGCTCGTGAAAGAATAAGTGTGCAGCAGCCGGCTGTTATGCTACAGAATTTTGCATGGATCATCTTGTGAAATTTTCACATTGAAAATAATTTGTGTTGTGGTAAAACGCTTGCAAGCAAAGAAAATCGGTCAAAACGCCGACATTTTTCTCTTTAGTTTTACATGAATTATACATGTCTTCATAAATTGCCCGACAGGGAAGTATTCATATCTTATGCCAAAATATGCCATATTCTAGAAGAAAAATATGGTACCCGTTTGAGTATCGATAAGTCCGTTCAGTAAAATTTGCTCGGATTTTTAGAGTGAAAGGTAAACACAAAAGCGAAGCTGCAGACGAACCGTTCGAACAACTATTTTTAGCGAGGAATATTAAGTGAGTGTAAGAATATTGTCCTTTCCCCCATCAAAATCGAGAGAACGAGAGAGAGAGAGAGAGAGAGAGAGAGAGAGAGAGAGAGAGAGAGAGAGGGGGGGGGGAGTGCGTGTGTGTTTCATGTTGGTCGCCATGTTTACCTGCTTTAAACCAAGTTTATTTTCAAGCATTCGGAACTGGAAACTCTGAAATCCGGAGGCTGGAGCTAGGAAACTCCTAAACTCGACAAAGTCAAGCGGCGTCATTGTCTCCATGATCATGATCTGATCCACCAGGATCTGTGGGAACAAAAACCAGTGAACAAAATGCTTATGTCATTGTGGATTAAACTTATACAACACATATCAGAACGGATCTTCAGAAAGTTATCAAAGTCTCGCGGTTTACAACCGAAGTGGACATTCAATTTATTATCAAGGAAAGAGCACGTTGATCGTATAATATCTTCATTAAGTACAGAAAGTATGGACGCGATTTCGGTTAGCAACTGTCCCTCCACAAAGTTTCGAAAGAAAGCGTTTGATTCGAGACCGTTGATTGGACTGGCCTGTATACCATGTGACCACTAAAACCTATGCCAGGGTCGGAAATATACTTGCCTTCATAATGTGCACTACCCTGTTCAGTCGTGTTATTATCGCTAGCATATCACGCTCGTCCACGAAGTCAGCGTCCAAGATTAATCTAACCGAGTCGACCTCTGCCAGTATCTGCTTGAACCAGAGTTCGTAAACTGAACGAGAGAAAAAAGAGATACCCGTCACTTTCAATTTAACATGATTGGAACTAATTTGGGATAATTGGATTAGCACAATTTGTCAAGAATATAAGAAATTTGTTGAATATTACACAATATTTGCATACTATCTTAAAAGTGGTATTCAAAAGTTACGATGTTGTACAAATGGCATGAAAGTAGATGATGCAATATTGTTCACAACAAATGAAAAATATTTATATTTATACTATCATGCCCTGTCCGTCGCATTTTAATTGGTCGACGTGAACTATGTGGCCAACCACAAATACGCAATAATGATTGTTTGTCATTTTTTATGTGCCCGTGAATATGAATAATATCGTAAACATCGTAACTTTTCATCTAAAATGTGAATTGTAATTTGTACAAAGATCATAATCAATCACAAAATAAAATGGAACACTTGTGGGTCAAGTTTAGACACTTTTTGAAAAAATCTCCGGATTTGCAAAAGTTTTACCGTGCGCGCACTACTCACTGACAAGTTCCGGGGCCCCGTTGTCGTTCGCGTGGGAAATTTTCGTAAATTTTGACGGTTTTTTTGGTTCGTTGATAATATAATGGAAATAACAGACTCCGCGCTGACCATTAACGTTTATTTGTGGGCACCAGCGAGAGGAAAGCCAAAATTAACGGGCCCTGACTATATTTAGTATTTATTCAACCAAAATTGACGAAAAAGTAAGGGACATTTCAAAAGTGCATTTTGTCACGTTCTTTTATAACATTAATACAAAAATAAAACTTTTTTCGTACGGTGGAAATTAATCCTCTTAAGGGATATACAATAATAGATGTATTTGTGCTTTTATTTTTGGCGAAAAGAATATTTCTATTTTTACACTATTCTATCATTTTGCAGAATTTAAGGTGTAAAAAAAAATCAATTTCATTACGTTTTCCTAATAATTACTCTCATCTAAGTTTCCCAATTTAGTTCCAATCATCGTGTTCTTTTTCATTCATCATGTACTGAAATCCGAATCAAAGAATAATTATGAACATGCATTGCTCATAGAATGTTGCAAAAATAGGTAGTTGCTGTCATTATTTAGTCTGTCTATAATATTGTATACGAAATGAAACACAAAAAATATCGAGAGTACTCACGGGAAGATCATAGAATCGATGTGAGCAAACAAGGTAATTATTAAAGGTCAATTTCCTTAGTGAACTCAGTTTACAAATACAACCAAAGGACAAACATTTATTTCTAGCCCTTACAGGTAGAATATAGAATTAATACAATAGATTGACACAATAATTTTCAATCAGTCATGTCAATGCTTATTTGAACCCATAGTATATGACAGATGACGGGCTTTTAAGTTTCAAATAAGGCCATTTAAGGAAAATTATTTGTTTGCCGTCGTTGGATTTTTCAAAAACCCCACCAACCAGCCAGGGAAAAACAAACACAGACAAAAAACACAAGTGCATTAACATAAGTGCAATTTTTTATTTGTTTTTCTTGGAAAATAATATTATTAAATGTAATAGTGTTAACATTGTGTTTGTTTTTCTTAATTTTCGTTGAAAATCTACCAGCACGCGGACGGCAAACAAACAATCTCATTTAAAGCGCCTAATTATAACTTTAATTATAACACGTATACTATGAGTCATATTAAACTAATTTGAGTCGTTATTCTTCGATCATAATGCCATGCGCAAGTTCAAATGAATTCTGTTGTCGCCAAAGTTTCCGTTATGACGTTTTAGGGAGGGGCTTAGCTCAAACGCAACAAGTTCTGTTTGCGATGCACGCTCTCATTATCCGAGGTAGCTTCCTTACCTTGGTGAACAGTGATGAAGAGATGTTCATCATGACAGGGTTTACCCTTCAACTCGCTCTGTCTGAGGTTACAGGAAAGCAGCTGATCCAGTTGCAAGTATTTGCCATACGTAATACCACCGCCAGCCGCTGCATTGTGTACACCAGGGCTGAGTGTACCGTCATTACTGTACGGGAAAAAAAAATGACAAGAAGCTCACAAACGCGTGACCTCAGGCGAGCATTCGTGCGTCCGAGTAATATCTATTAAAGTAGTAAGCGCTTCGAATTGAAAAAACTTGAACATTTGCTGAAACCTTGAATCATTCCCTTTCGAAACAAAATTTAACACATTAGAGGTCACGTTGCAAAATTTGGAACCATAGAGAGACAAATTACCATATATTTGCTGTCTCTTGTAATTCAAAAGAACTATATCCCCCGTGTTAATTACCTCTATTGGGAAATGTAATTTTCGATTTTCATAAAGCTAAGCCGATAAAAATTTTAGTTATTCCATGAACTTCGAAATAAGCCCCCCCCGCAAGTGCTAGACCTAAAGGGTATAGCGTTATATTTTCGGGAGTCCGAATCTGTGTCCCCGAGGCGACCGACACTGTCACCCCGTCCGTCTTGCTATCCTCTGTATGTTAATTTGATGCTTGTGAATGGCCCTATCACACCTTGACGATTTACCTAGCGTATGCCAATGTATGAAAAATTTGCGAATACGCTGGGCATACGTCGAATACGTTATGACGTTGGTTAGTACGGCGAGGTCGTCGAAAACTTTTGTGCATTCACAAAACTTTTCGACGTATGCCAGCGTATAAGGCTCATACGTCCCGCATATGCGGGCCATAAGTTGTGGGTAGGTTATGCACTCGTTGACACACGTTCACACACCGTCGTTATTTCTAAGTTACTCATAAGTCGAAATGCGTCGAGATAATGTCTAGCTTAAATACCCAAAACGTATTTTTAACCTGTGGGTACTATATGAATACGCTATGTATACACCAAAAGTTGGAAAAACAAGTCGTTATTTTAGCAAGCAAGTTAGACAATTTTTCATACTTCGGCATACGCTTTCTAAATCGTCAAGGTGTGACAGGGCCCTGATATACTGCGGAGCTTTCTGTGAGTTTATGGGAAAAGGGCACCCGCTTGTCTCATCGACACCCTTTTTTGCTAACCCGGCCCTACTCTCCCACTGATGAGCGTCGAGTTGCTGGTTAATCAAAACTCTATCCCGTCCCCTAAAATCATTTAGCTGTCTCACTCAGATATACTTGTTTTTTCCGAACTTGGTATTTTATTCGTGTATTCAAAATACTTTATTGCGAAAGTCGTGCCAAGATGGTAAATTTTGTGCGATGTCGTATACATGGGTTAGAGCCAACGTCGGACTAGCACACCGTTGATTGGTAAAATGAGGTGATATTTTATAGGAGATAAAGAGATGGTATCGTTCTATTGCATACAGGTATCAACATCAGATCGGCCATTTTCCAAAAGGTCTATGTATGCAAGCAAATGTTGAACCCCTATTCAATAAGTAAATAAAAAATGACTAATGCGCAAGGTTCAAAGACCCGAGTCGACCCATACGTTGCCTGCACAAAGTTGAAAACAACCCAAAGTGTGTCAGTGATCGCGCGAACTGAGATTAATGAAGCGCTAACACGGTCAATTTATCGATGAAACAGTGACGGTGTGCCGAGATAAGTATTGCATACATGCATGTTGACAACAAGAGGAGTCGAATGCATGTCCTGCACGCCCCTCGAAATCAACGCGAATGTTATGAAATGCGTTTACCGCCGAATATGGATAAATAAGCAAAACTGTAAAAAAGAAAGAAAACAGATAATCGCTATAATTTAACATATTAATTTCATAAAAGAATTAGTCTACAGGAATGATGTACAACGGAAAAGAGCTTTTAAGTACTTAAGCACTTGGATGGAACGTAAAACAAACTGGGCAAAGATCTGTCAAAAATATAGCCCTACGATAATATATGATTGTACACGTCATCGTTTTAGCCCAGCATTACAGCATTATCATCCCGCGTTTTATTGATGTCAAAACTGTGAAATGCAGACGACCGACTTTTTACCGAAGATTTCCTTTTGACAGTGCGTCCGAGATGAGAGGGCCTCGAGTTTAAGTTTGTTTTGTTTGAAGATTGATATAGGAAACGTCGCATTAGGACGGTTATAGATTTCAAAAACTTTGAAAAACTTAACCAAACAAGACGCATGCGCTTTCTGTGGTTCCTTTTTGATGGTGACTATTGAAAGATTTGGACTAGTTCCAAATGTATCGCTCGGTACTTCGAACCGGCCTTGTAAGTTTTAGCCTTCACATGTGTACCTAAGTTTTCGTGTTTTCTTTTCTTTTCTGTTATCTATATCAGCTAACGTAGCGATGCTCTCGCGAATGCAATAATTCACGGCGTTTCCGAACAGTATGACGCGTTTATGACGCAAATTGTGAAATCTTTGACATTAAAGCTATCCATCAAAATGTTAAAGTATGTCACTGTTACAGCCTATGATAAAAGTGACACTCTTCGTGTTTGTGGACGCGATCTAGTTTTGATGATACTGTCGACTTTCCGAAGACTTCTTCGATGGAAAGCTCACATGATGTATCATTGCTTGATCGGTAACACTTTTACGAAGCCATGCCCAAGGCATAGAATCGCTGTACTCAAGAAAGTTCTAGGAGACATTCTCAGCATTCGAACAGACGATTAAAGCGAATGAAAACAGTTCTTCACATTATCATTTTCCAGAGAAGCATACTGAAATTGTTAATCAATTTTTCTACCAGCAAGTTCACAAAGGAGCCTGCATGATCAAGTATCGAAAATTTCAAAATATTCCCAACTCATGTAGCACTTCAAATCTATCTTGAACGATTTTGCTGCGAATCAACGATAAACGTTCCGTGTCCTAAAAGAATGACCAGTGCTGTGTGCAAACTTGTCCCGTAACAAGTGCAACAACCCCGAACCGGGTGACTGAGCCTGTAATCAAACAAGTGGTTCAACCTTTTCATCGCAATGGTTTTGCCCAGCCCTATTGTTTCTCTATAGCACATTGGACTTCTTAAAAGTGGAAAGAGGGAGAAAGAGTACATTCGCTCTGCACTGGCATGGCCGTGGCGAAGTAAATCATTTCGGGGTTAATTCACAGTTTCAATTGCAATGTAAGGTAGTACACGCCTCGAAATTGAAAGATTTAAATTTTACTAAAACTGTTCGTAAGGGAACATTAAATTATTTCCTTTCGAAATCAAGTATAAAATTATTGGTCTCCTTGCAAAAATTGGTGACAGAGAAACGTCGTTAACGCGCTTATACTGTTGTCGTGATTTTGCACGCATTGTTAATAGTTTTAAGTAGCTGGAGAAATGCACTTATTGATTAAAATGCTAAACAAGTGAAAGGATGAAAAGTATTGTAGATATTTTTCCTCAAAATACACGCAATCTACAATAAATGTTGTTGACAGAAATGAGGCAGTGGGAAGGAAAACACGGAATACACGGTACCACTCGTCGGGGCTTCAGTTCATGTCAATCCTTCAGCGGACACGGTAAGATATAGGCCCTATAGGTTGGTGTGTGTTTGTGACACGTCAGACCGTTTTTTTACTATTTTCTTTCTATTTTGTGATTAATCTGATTCACAAAGACCATCAAAGTTTTCAATCCCCGTGTGCGTGGCTGCATTGCTCTAATAGGATATGTATGGAGTATGTAGCATAGCCATAAGGCTCTAACAAGTACACCTGGCTTACAGAAGCCAAACGTTAATTACATGTGAAGTTTCCTCTAAGAAGTCTGGTTAAGGTAATCTTCTATTCAATTGAAGTATATGGAAACTCGAATTGTGCCCTAGAAACATGAACGTGAACACGCGCGAGGGCGACCTCGGATTCACCGGGTGCGGAAGATTTAGGCCCAGGCTTCCTCTACTGAACAGGCCGAGTGCCACGGTCCAATGTGTGCGAAAGTTCACACTATCTTCGACTGCCGACAAACACGACAACTACATGTATAGACAGAGCAAAACAACCCAGGTGAAAAACACGTCAATATTTGCTTCATCATCGCTTTCCTTGTATCATACGCAATACAGATGAGTAGATAGCAGTACCGTGGTGCAGACACGTATACATTTGATATTTTCGTGATTCTTTGGATCGACCTGCCATTGAGGTGCAGGCAAATAACCAGAAGACTATTTCTTCTGTTAAAAATTTATCCGGAAAACAGTAGTAGCAACACCAGCAGTTATGAAATACCAGTGTCGTTAAAAGAAAGGTCTTAATGAGCAACAACTCCCATCACGAGATGTCGGTACAATGCGCGACATATCATAGACGACAAAAAGTGATTTCGCTGATATGGCCGAGTGGAAGGTAAATGCTCTAATAAGGCAGTTTTATAATCAATTTTCCAAACTTTTACACTACTCTTTTCCGTTACTATAGCGCCGGGGTTTTTTTTGCGCCTGCTAGTTGAACACCCTCTGTCCCCGTATCAGGCTTCTATGCTAGTCGAGGGGCTTTTTTCAGTAAACGTGTTTCACTTTCATCCTACTCAAATATTTTCCCGCAAATTGTCACGAGAAATGACTCCGAGTCGAAACTCAGACTTTAATGAGTATAAGTCAGTTTCATTGTGAACAACGAGTGTTCAACCAAGCTGAGAAATTCAACGCTCGAATCTCAGCTCCACAGTACCTGCGTTCCTATGACAAATGCAACGACCCAGAATTAGTCAAAATTTACAATCGATATATTTCATCTGTGACTGCCTCTCTGGGAACGAAGTCCGATCGGAAACGTTCGGGCGATTTCACGAGTCGTAGGGTGCTTTTTATAAAGAGCAAATGCACAAAACTTCGATGTGATCGGATGCATTTCCAGCACCATGACGTAAGAGAGAATGTCCCCGTAAATTTTTACAATATGGAATGCATAACAGTTCCATAAAGAACAGACTTTGGAATACTGTATTATGAAAAAATAATTAAAAAACAGAGACCTGTTTCAGAGAAGTGCAGTAAGATGGCCGGAGATTCTGCCTCTTTTTTGCTTTTGTCTACGGCAAGGCAAAGAAAACCAAAAACAATGATAAAGTCGAGCCCGCCTTTCTGAAAATCGACAGTAGAGATGGTTCAATGGTTTTCAGATTGGCTGGATCGGGTTCAGCTTAGTACTCGAAACACGGCAACATGCATTAACTGACCTTCGTGTTAGACTGTTCTTGGTTGCGAGTCATCGTGATGGACTGTTGATCTGTCTCCTGATGTATTTTTGTAAGGAAATGTGTCTTGGTAATAAATAAGCTAACTCGATATCGATGTTGTGAACGGAGTTCGTTATTCTCCTGGAGACCAGGTCGTCAATTCATCGAGTGAAAAGTTCAGCTTATCAAATTTTGATATCCATCATACATTATCAAACCGTTCAAACAGTAACTCGAGAGTCATGTATGCTGTTTATCTTTTCGAGTGTTTTCTCGTCAACGCAAACTCAATCTAGATAATGTAGACAATGCACACTTTTTTCATCAGAATTACCCCCTCGTCAACCAACACAAAAAAATAACCAAACAAACAAAAACAAAAACAAAATCAGCACAATCGAACTAGAAATTTATCGTATCGCATTGACTTTGGCAACGTAAGTGGCGTGAGTGAGATATATCGTTTATTGTTAAGCTGTTTTTATTTTGTTTCGTTTGTTTTTTACATGTCGGTGTAAGCTCCAGATGTGAGTCTGTGCGTCTGGGCACTTTCCACTCAAGGATTCTGGGAATCACAGGTGGTTGAACTGAGAAAGGAACCAGCGCAAAATATGTATTTGTAGACTTCTTCGATGAAACCAGCCAACTCATTGGTAGACTGAATTCGCTAGAATAGCAAAATAAATCACCTTAGACTCCTAAAACACATAAACACACAAATATATTCACGGCAAAGAGTACCAACTTCTGTCGAATTTTGAAAGAACAATTTTTACGTGAATGTCGGTGTTGTTAGGAATGCCATAGAGCCTCGAGGGTCTATGGGAATGCCAACTTCTGGGAAACATTATCTAAGCGGAATTGCGTTTATTCATTCGCTCTTAAAAGGTGAACATGGCAGAAATGATGTCATTTCTCAAACGAGAAGACTTACAATCTTTAAATAAACACTGGTCCACTTTGGGGACTTTTTAAATTTTACCACGATTTATACTGAGCAAAGCCACAATGCTACTCCACAATTTTTAATCTGCCCCTTGTTGCGACTGCCCATCAACAATCAACGAAGAACTCTTTGTCTATAGCATGCATAATCACAGTCCTGTGACATAATCAATCAGTCTAGCTGTGATTTAGCCGTCGCTTTCGCGTGAAACACTTTTTAACAGAGGCGGCACATACTGTGACACATAAATGGCACAATGTCACCATGGATGTGATGATCGGATGATGTGATGTCGCTTACATGTCTGTTCAATGCAAGTATCGTTTTCACGCTGCTAAAATAATGTCAGTGTCAACGTGGAGGTAAAAAAAGATCTCCATTGTGTCAACGTTCATTCGAATGTCATGGCCGGTCGGGCAGCAAACGCATTAACCGTTAGCTGGGAACAAAAACGTTGAACAATAACGGATGGCAACACTGCATGCAAATCACCATATTACAGCACACTCTTCAAATCGTTGAGGGAGCCCCACTCAATAGACAGGCTGCATACACTTGGCAAGACTGCGTCAACTTTATTGTGCGTTTGTTTATTGCGCATTGTCGTTCGTCCACAAAGTTGAATAACATTACTCGACCTGTTGTCACTTTAGTAGACTTGACAGACTAAACGTCACGCCTCAAGTTGGTCGCACACACGTACACAAAACAGAGTCAACCTGAAACAAGCGTCGACATTTGTCGGACGATCGACTTTAAAGAAACTTAAAACTTTTGACATTACCATGTAAGAGGCACAATTAACTATACAAGACAATCCTAACTTGAACTCTGAAAGTGGAAGTAAAATTCTCCAAGGTTAGCTTCTGAGCGCGGACTGTCGGAAACAACAAACATATCTCATTTTATCATAAAAAGCTAGTGTATGTTGAGTCGGACAGGACTTTTCTATCATTCATGTGTGCAACACTGACTGTAGTTAAGGTTTATAGTTTGTGGGTTCCTGTTGAAAAAATAGTCAGATATGTGCACGGCGAACATTTCATGATGAGGGCGATTTCACTCTCCAGCACTGATGTACCGCGATACCCCCTGCGAAGACTATTGATACCGTCAGTCAAATGAGAACACGAAGGGTGCCGAAAAGCTCCATACGCCAATTGAAGAAAGTGAAAGTAGTACCGATCTGGACATAAGACGCTCGTGTATCAGTTATTAAAAAGTGCGTTCGCTTTAGAGTTTCCTCACCTGTCGGTGCCAATGTGTGCCACGGGACATGCCATGTCGACCAATTCTTCAGAATGCTGAGACGAAACCGAGATCGGACGGTTTTATGGTCCACTTTGTCGCGAGTGAGACGACCTTCTTTGGCGATTGGCCGGAGCTGGTCACGTGACAAACCGTGACGATGCGAGGTAAAAAAATCTCACAACGAGTTATCTTTACATATGACGGCGACCTTGAAAGAGACCCAGGTTAAACTGACGGAGTGTGTCACTAAAATGATGATCAAAAATAGCTCGCTATGAAATAGTTGCTGGATCAGTGCGACAAGATCATTACAACGTCAGTCTACGACAGTTGCACATCGCATGTCAACAAGTTTGACTGAGACTTTGACAATCAAAGAAGGTTCAACCCAAAGACACACCCCTCCTTTGCCCCCATGACCAATATCAAGGGAATAGGCGAAATGCGTAAGTCTAATGACACCTATTTCGAAGTGATCGATACACTCAAAAAGTCATCAACATCGCCGCCAACGGCTTGCTAACAAACACTAAGAAAGTATAATTGAAGCGATACTCGGATTTTAATAGGAAAACTTCGGTACATCGACATGTTGGGTGTCAGCGACTCCTCCAGACATGCGTATCAGTTGAAAATGGATGTCTCCATATCAGGGTTTTGTAGTATTGTGACGCTAATCGATAGGACGGGGGTATAACTTCAAGTAGGGCGATTTTGGTACGTGTGTACCGTGTTTTGCGGAAGCTGGCACAGACCCAGTCACAAGATGTGACAACAAAGCTATCGTAACATCAACAATACTTGTCAACAAAACAACTACTGGACAGCCCAAGTCGACCAAATAAATCACAAGCCTAAGCCAAGAAAAAACAATTACGTACTTCTGTTTTTAACATTTGACATAAGTGACGAGATTCTCGTTTTTATCTCCTCTTTTTTCCTTACCACGTAAAGTAAAGTAAAGTAAAGTAAAGTAAAGTAAAGTAAAGTAAAGTAAAGTAAAGTAAAGTAAAGTAAAGTAAAGTAAGCCTTTATTGAAATCGTTTCCAAGTTTGGATCTTGATCATAAAGTACAATAAAGGTTTTGCAAAAACAACAATGAAAGAGTATATATATATATATATATATATATATATATATATATATATATATATATATATATATATATATATATATATATAATATATATATATATATGAGGTCAACATATTACAGGTTCATAAATACTTTTTTTTTCATTTTGTCTTGTCTGAGTTTAAAACATGTATGTATGTATTTTCCCAATTCACATAGTGATGCTTTATCTGTCCTTGAAAAGATGCTTACAAGGTCTTGTGTGCCTCTGAATGCGTTTTTACAAATGTTTAGTTTACTGAAAAAATCATGTCTAATGTCTGTGTAGCCTTTGCAATGAAAAAGAAAATGTATCTCATCTTTGTTTTGGCAAATTGGGCATGCTCTGTCTATGACATCAAGGTTTCTATATCTACCTGTTTCAATGTGTAGCATGTGTGCACTAATGCGTAACTTGCACAGGGCTGATCTGTCACGTATTGTCATATATGAAATTACCACGGCAGTTATTCCATACATTGAGAAGGGCGTATAGTTTGATCTTCATTTATAGCAAATAATGAAATACATGTTCAATGTAGCTATTTATGTCTGTTGATTTTTCCTGTAGAGCATCGTGAATTTTTCATTATCATTGATGTGCTCACTGTTATTAGGATGTATTTTTGACGCCAAAAATAAAAGATGAGATATAAGACTTGCACTGGCAGGTTTCGAAGTGATGCCAGACATGACCAGAAATAAATCTATTGGGAAACGGGTGCTCAGACTGAAACACTGTACTCCCTATTTTAATGGTGTACAATGTCCTCATTGTGAACCAGCAAAACCAGATCATGATGTATTTCACCCAAAACTTGTATAAAATTATATCAACAGAAAATTAGAGTCAAAATAAATGTTGTCCGACTTCTGTGGATATATTACCGTTGTTATTGACAGACATACAAACACATTTTGTAGAGCCATATATGTCACCTGCCTTTATCGGAACTGTACTGGGAATCGGGTCTATAGTGTGACGACATTTTGCTGACGCAGTTGCCGACACAATCTCTCAGAGGTTATCTAGAAAAACATTTTAAGTTCGTACGTTCACATGTGGGGGTCAAATGTACACCGTTACACATCAGCGACTTTTCAAGATGGCAAAGGTGTGCTTGGCGGTTGCACTTTTATGCTATGTGATACCACCACCCATTCAAACAGACGTCACAATGTCCAGGGTCAACAACAGCCCTGATAACAATAGGAAGAATATGTGAGCAAGGTTGAGGTAGTGCAATTGAATCCTTTCTATATAAAACACTGAAATGCTTTAGGCTATAAATTTCACAATTTTGTTTCCATTTTTGTTCGACTTGTTGTCCCTGTGTCATGAACTTTTTTATGGATTCCACTAAAAGCACTTGATTTAGTTCTCCACTGTTTTAAATCGGTTGTTGAATTTTGCACTGTTACTGAAATGGAGCCGTAACTCCTCCAGAAGTGCGCAGAGAGAGAGAGAGAGAGAGAGAGAGAGAGAGAGAGAGAGAGAGAGAGAGAGAGAGAGAGAGAGAGAGAGAGAGAGAGAGAGAGGAGAGAGAGAGAGAGAGAGAGAGAGAGAGAGAGAGAGAGAGAGAGTGTGTGCACGGACATATAGCATCAGGGATACTTACCTTGTCCAGCCATGCCTGCTTGCATTAGAATTGTCGCCCCTCTCTTTCTTCTCGATTGAGCTCGATTGAAACATTAAAACGATTAATGCGCAAACGATTGCGCGCTCTCGCTTTGATGAGAAATGTTAGATGCGTGAGTGACGCGTATATGAAATCCGGGGTATTTGTCTCGTACCAGTCGAGATCTGACAAAAACCTGAGCTTTTTAGGAGGTCGCGAATTGCGAAGAATGTCAGTTTATAAAATTTGTTGTATAATTTGAACAAACATCAATATGAGCAATCTTGTGGTGACACAGTATGTACGTTTGTGATACACAAACGATACCGGGTTAAACTTACAAAAACACCAAATATTTTTATTACTCAGACTGTTGTTATTGAAACTTTCAAATAAATCTATGTTTCTAATTGTAGTATATGCTAGGGCTTACTTTAAGACACATCCACTATCGAGTATATAAAATTGTTTGAGCATCAAATGTTTTGTGCGACACGGGCCGAGATGTATAAAGGTGTGGATAAACTGTCACGTGTTTAATAGCTTGCACGTACAGTTTGACGAACTTCAGCCAAAGTATGATGCCAGGTCCGGACTTGTTATTTTCAGTTTGCTGGCAGCAGCTATGATTAAAGACAAGACCCTTTAGGCTCGCCGACAAGAAGCTACTAATACGGCAGAAAATACATATTGCATTCAGGTCGTATTGAGGTCAAAGTGTAAGCTTCGCCTACTGAAATTAGTATGATATGAAAACATGCAGGGAATCACATTTGTTTCTTCAAGTTCGGACATTTTTGTATTATTAAACAAGACTTTGTTTGACGGTAGGAATTTTGAAAATCGATCGCACCTCGCACACCTGTACCGAAAAATGTGAACTTCCCCCTATCCTCCCGTCTAAAAAGTGACCCTCCCCCTTGTCTGACATTCTAAAACTTTAATCCCCCCCAACCACTGCAGTATTCTCCCCAGGAATAACCGAAACAGCTAATTTACGTAACAATTGGTGTGATTAATTGTTATGTAAGTTAGGGAAAAATTATGGAGGGGAGGGCTGGTGCTTTTGGAGGGACGGTCGCAGTTTATCACGCAGCATTTTAAAAGAGATATACTATTTCATACATTCGAGGGAGGGTCACCATATTTTGTGCAACTATAAAAAGGCAAGATGTGGCTGACACAGTGCTTCATCCAAAAATATCAAATTATAATACATGGAGTCTATCAGGCAAATTATCGACAATTTTTTCCACCACAAAACATACTATATCTGCATATTTTATATGTTTTATAATACATTTAAATGTACTTTGTTTGAAATGGGAAGTAACATGTGCATTTGTGTACAAAAAATGATTTTGGAATTTCATCTAAAATGTTGGTACACTATATATGGCAGTCTATGATGAAACTGAATAATATTTTCCACTTCAAAACTAGGTAAATCTGTGCACTTACATATATGTACACTTGATTATTGGTATTAATGTTCATGATTAGACTGTAGTGGTTTCAAGTCCATGGTTGTGCAAGAAATTTGATTTTGGAATTTCACAGGAATGTTGATTCACTGTACATGGTAGTCTATGAGAGAACTGCACAAATTTTCCTATATAAAACCAATAATGACTTTACATTTATGTTTATTTGATGATTGATTACACTTTTCCACCTGTTGCATATGTTGTTGTCTCTTGTCTTTCATCAGTTTTAACTGTTCAAGGTGTTTAATGTAGGATACCACTGCAGCTTGTTCGCTTAATTGTGAAACTTTTGGATAATGTATATGTATTTGAAAGAATCGGTGTATTTCGTTGGTGATTTCCTATTCAGGAAATATCACACAGACAATCAAAGGTTTGGCCATAAAATCAGCTTCTGTTAAAAATGACCCTCCCAAGATAGGTTTATAAAAATTGACCCTCCCCCTTGAACAGTTTTCTAAAAAGTGACCCCCCAATTCCCCCGGCCCACCCCTGTAATTTCTGAAGGCTCCCTACTACGTCTTGTAGCTCCATTTGAGCTGTTTAGGAGTTATTTATCAGATCTTGACTGATTTCTTTGAAATTCTGTGCTGTCGAGAACTTCAGGGATAGTTATAGGCACACAGTGCAATATCACTCCAAACATTTAATCAGATATTTTTCATTTTTAATAAATAAATGTGCTCGCACGAGCCTGCAAAAGAGCGATGAGCGGTCATCCCTCACAGGGAAGCCAGAATGAACGAACAAGAAACAAACAAGAACAAACAAATCAAGAGTTAAAAAAAATAAATATAAGAGAAAACTAAGAATTGAAATAATTGACTGAACTACTCACAAAAACATGCTCTGAAGTTGGATATGTTGCATGATGTATTGTTCTGTCAATTATTTCAATCCTCATTCAATTATTCTTTTCTCATATATTGATTTACTTATTTATTTGTTTGTTCGTTTGTTTGTGTATTTATCATCGCCGGTGGTCGCGGCATATGGTTCTTTCCTCTTCCCCGTCCCACAAGCATCCCGCGCGGCGTATACGCTTCAGCACAGCGCCACCAAGTGTTGGCATTCGAAACCCGGAAGTTGAAAGTACTTGTCAAAGCGAATTCCGCGAAAGGAAGAAGTTGCACGCTGTGGTGTAATACCGACTGTGACTTCTGCAGCGTCGGCCGGCAAACGTGCATTTACTCTGCTAGGTCTTTTATCTTCTATCAAGGAGCGTTCGTCCACGATCGAGTTCATTTATGGTACGTGCGATATATGTAACTTCACGGCACATGTTCAAATTCAAGTGCATGATTGCAGGAATATAGTGGGAGGAACGATTTGCACCTTGATACCGTAGCAGTAGCAAGACACCATCATGTTTTCCAAATATGTTTCTACTTGAACTTCAAGGGCAATCATAGTATAGATGCTGCATGGAGGCAAAATGCATTGAGGTAACACTTACGTCAACATGGTCTATCCTGACACAGTACCATGCATGATGTGTTTCAGTGAAAGATTGGAGCATGGAGGAGGTACTAAACTCGTGATTGGAGCAAAGCCTGTAAAAAGTGAATTGTATAGATGCTCAGTCGTTATCCATAGCTTGTTTATAGCTTGCTGCGGCTACTCCCTTTGCTGGTTGTGTTGGGGGAGTGCTACTCCCCCAACACAACCAGCAAAGGGAGTGGTAGGGCTACGGATCCGCAGCAAGTTCATAGCATGCTACATCGTACTTCCCTCCTGAGTCCTGAACCTGAAACACAGGTGATGTTTCTTGGAGGAAGCAAATCAAATGCAACTTAGAATTAGGGTTACTTTTAGAATTAGCGTTAAATATGAATGAAGTAATGTAATTATTATACCATTAGGTCGGGAAAGGAGTCATGGGTCCCTCAGGCTCGGAAGATGTTACCTCTGTGTTTAAATGGTACATACCGGTAGTAGGGGGTGTTAAAATGGAGGTGAGCCTGGAGGTCTTGCAGATCATGTCACATCACCTGCAACTCGGACGACTGTAACTACATGGAGGTAGGGCGAAGGAACTACCCCTGGGGGACTACCTCTACAGCCTGAGAGAGCTACTGTTTTAAGTGAAATATTTTTTTTTCTGTGCAGGTATTCGCCAGTGTTTGTCAGTAGTTGCCATGGAGACAGATGAGAAGGAAGCTAAACAGTTACTGAAACTGGCATCTCCGGTCAGAAAGCATGCATTTGCCCGCATGGTGTCATGGGAGTTCTCTCAGCCCTCTCAGCCTTGTAAAAACAGACGTAAGAAGCAGCGTGTTCTCTCTGTTACAACTGATGATGTTAACAGTGATGAAGATGATGTTAACAGTGATGAAGATTGTGTCGCCAGGGATACAGGTGATGGGGCAGAGTCAGATGAATACTATACTGCTGATGAAGAGGTCAGCAGCGTTTCAGGAGAGGAGCTTGAGATGGAGGAGGAGGAAGTGTCCCTGGAGGGGTTGACCCTCAGTGATGTTCCGCTGCCCAAGTCCGAAAGACATGGGGGACGCAGCAAAAGCCAGAAGAGGCGTCGCAAACGCATTTACCGTCAAAACCAGTTGGACTTCTTTGCGCCATTCGCTAATGACGAAGGTGACATGATAGAGGCTGTCCAGGCTGAAGACTTGAAACCGGTTAAAAACGTCCCGACGCTCATGGAGATATGTCTGAAAGCATGCAGTCAGGGAAACAGCGGCCCATTGCCGATTTTAAAACAACACAAAGATGAGCTGAAACATCGTCGGGCTCTTCACTCCCAACAGCTGAAGTGGCTGCACAGAATTCTCTTAATCAACGAAAAGGGGTTTGATCCAGAGCGTGTAACTTTCGAGAAAGTAGGAAGGTGTGTTTTCCAAGAAGGCTACGAAAGAAAAGATTTGGATGACTTCTTCAGCAGGCACATGCAGTTTGATGCCCTGAAATCTCTGATGTTAAAACACTCCTGCAATGACTTAAGTGCCAATGAAAAGATAGCAGGTAAATTAGCCCTGCGTATGATGCTATGTGTTCCTGGCATTATACGGCCTCCCACCATAGCCCTGCTGACCACCATAGACAAACCGTCCCAATTTGGACTGCACACAAAAACTACTTTTCTAACTACTTTCAGCCAAAATCAACTCCATTCTGATCTATGCCTATCCGAATAACTCAACCGCTCACAGAATGCAAAAAAATGTGCTCTCGTTTCATCCCAGAACGTTACTTTGCCAGCGATGCATGGTGAAGGGCCCAGTGGCTCTCCATTAGATACGTTTATGCAAGACATGGCCAGCCAGCTTGGTCCTTGACTGTGCATTGCTAGCAAACTAACAGTTCGGGACGTTACGAGAGCAAATATTTTTGCAGTCAGTGAGCAGTTGAGTTATTCAGGTAGGCATATGGTAAATTGAGTTGATTTCAGCTAAAGTATGTTTTTAGTGTGTGGTCCAAATTGGGACAGCATATCGCAACTTTTGTCTATGGCAGTCAGCAGGACTGTGGTGGGAGGCGCTGTAACGCCGGGAACACACAGCATTGTACGCAGGGCTAGCAAGCAACTGTACCATGGAAACTGCAGCCATACTGAGCAGTGTAGCAAACATAGTAACAGTGTAAAAACAGTAATTCTTTGATCCATCAAGTGTATTTCAGTAGACTTTGAAATCACACCGAGACCTTGAAATTTGCCATCCAAAGAGGATCCATTTAGCAATATGATTATAACTTACAAGTATTTTAACTGATACTCTTGATTGCAACATATGTTAGCAACTTACATGAATTATTCCGTTTCGAAGAGAATATATCGCAACAAGTGTACCCCTCCTGGGTTTTTTTCCGCATTTCTCTTATGTCCTAAAACTTGGCTCCTGTATTTCACTCAGTGCTGGCCCATGTTATTGATCTGATGCTCCCGAGCACGTTCCGGTGCAAAAGGTCTCCGAGTGTGACGGAGGATGAAGACGATATTTTGAGAAAGGCAAGACAGACTGCTGTCATCAAGGTCAAGATAGCTCTCAAAGCAAGGTAGTGTTTGATTGGTTTAAGTAGGTCTAGATTTTTATAATTAATAGCCAATGATGCAAGGAATTTGTTGGCCTGTTATCAACAGCTGCTTGGGCAAGAACCAAGAATTGTAAACTATTTTAAATTAGGTAACTGTAAAATTTTATGATTCTCACCAAAAATATACCAGCCTCAGGGCAGGTTTGCAGACACTTATTTCATACTTTGAAGACTACAAGAAACTGCTGTGTATTTGAGATTAAATGAAAATGCATTTATATTCATGTAAGCAACATTTTACCATTTCAGAAATAAAGAGTGTAGGGTGAGATATAATGTCAAACTAAAGCCGTGTTATAATAATGATATGTTAGTTCAGATAAAATAAGGAATTGGCAAGTAAGCAACTACGCTCATGCAGCAATCTGCACAAATTGTTTGATGTTGTATTCCATGTCTGTAAGTGTACTTGCCCCAGTACATCTTTTGTAGGATGACTGCTGGCTTCTTTACTTAGATTGCATCCCCATTTCAACTTCGCACATCTACTTCATAATTTTCAGGTATCCAAGATTTGTGGAACACCTGTTCGACATTTCATTGGCTTACGTGTGGTGGGCCAGGGGTCATCTTGGCCAGGCCTCGGAGTTACTCTTCCAAGCTGCCGACCAAGTCAAAACAAAGACAACACCAGGTGAGGAAAAAACAGTGTGATTGGTGACGGACTCTTCCATGACTGATCAGATCATAGTATTGGGCTAAAGAAAATATGGGTTAATCAAGACAGCTGTATACTGTACATTTAGAATATGAATGCTATGATTAAGTGAATGACACAGATTCTATCATTATAGTCTGCTCATAGATGTACCACTGAGTGTTCAGATGTGCCAATTAGTGTGTGTTAGCAACATTCTATGGTCACTTTCCCAAAAACCACAACCTGGTCTAAGCTGCACAAATAATGTCTGGGATTTTCGGGTTAAGTTATGCTCATAGAACACACAGGTTGTATGATTGAAGTAACAGCATCTACCAGTGTTGACTCTGTGACTCACATTCAATAAGTTCAATACATTTTACACCGTAAGAAAGGTGCAAAATTCTCTCCCAAGTTTTATTTATATATATGTATGTCAATGAAGACTGGTAGAAAGAGGATTAACTGGCAATTTGAGACTGGTAGAAAGAGGATTAACTGGCAATTTAATTCATGGTTGTAAAATGCAATTGTAATAGTGGTTTTCACAGACTGGACATGACATCATTGTACCTTGTGAACACTTACAATGACCTGAGAAGACGGTTGATAACCAACATCCTTTACAATACCTATCATCCAAAATGAAAAAAAGGTACCAATACGAACAGTAATGATACTGACATTGTTGTCTGCATCTAAGTGCTTTCATATACATGTTATTTAGATGAATAGGGTCCCTTGGCAGTATATGAAATATATTACCCGGCCCTCACCTTAAGTGACTTAAGGTAGAACGCGCCTCGGGGACAGATATTCAGACTCTCAAATTTCAACAATTCTTTTCTGATCCATCACTTGCGGGAGTTCATTTTAAAGCTCTTGGAGAAAGTAAAACTTTTATGATCTTAGTTTTTCAAAAGTCCAAAATTTAATTTTCCCCCATAGAGTTAACACAGTGATGGCGGCCATTTTGAATCTCAAATATCGCAAAATGTAGGGTAATTTGTTTCGCTAGTTCCAAACTTTGCACGATGACCCCCGATTTTCATTGTTGATTTAGTAAGAGAATGATTGAAAGTTTCATTTAGGAAAGTTTGAGCAAAAGAAGTCTTTCGCTTTTGAGGCACATACTAAGTAAAAAATTGATGATTTTAATGTCTATCAGCTTATATCAAAATTTGTCATCGATGCGGGTAGTTTATATCTGTTGTATCTTGATTAGCACATAAGGATTCAACAGAAAGGAGAAGCAATCATCTTCATCTGCAGAAGGCCATGTACATGAATGATGCTGGTTTAATGTACGCGGTGTTCGGTGATCCCATCGCTGCCGCAAAGTGTTATCGCCAGGCTGCTGAAGTCAGCTGCACTGGATTCCAGTCAGGGGTCCAAGACGATGTGGTGTTGCAGTCTATGATATTGATCGCTGCAGCATGGGATCAAGGGTGAGTACTATTGCTGAGAGGGCCATATATAAGTGGTGGATGTAGCATTTGTGAAGTGTGAATCTCTTGCAAACATCTGCGGCCTGTAAGTATCAATAGTAACATTTCATTTCACAAAAGGTTGAAGTTAGACAAAATGTCATTGAAAGGTGTTTTTGTGTAGTCTTCAATGTAAATTAGTGACTCCACAGTTGTATCCAGTGAACTTGGACAAAAAACTTGACAGTGGGTGAAAATCAATGACCAGGTTAGGAGGACACCATAACATTAGCACTGTTGGCATTATCTGATATTATATCATAGCTGTGTCAATACCAGTGAATATTGTAATGACATCCCTAGATTATTTCTGATAATGTATCCGATTATCCAGCGTTGTGGCCTCAGGTATTTTCTAAATACATCTACAAATATGCTGGCATTGCCAAAACTATAAAATAATAGCAATAATGTACCCCCTTCTGGCCTGTAGTGGACTCAAGCAAACTTTGCACTTCATAATGGACTTGTCATTACTTCATACATTATGTTTTAAAGTTTGCTTTCATGTTTTATGAGCTGGGAGGGGGTACATTATTGCATAAATATTGTCTTACTTGTCGAACTTTGAGTCTAACTTTAGAAGGGTAAGGTATTGGCAGATCATCAAGGAGCTGTGTTATAGGATAGTATTACATAGAATCAATAATATTGACCAATTTCTAAATGTTAGCATATGCTATTTGAAGATGTGGTTGCAGCTGTCTGACATTCTGTTTCATTGGATAAAGTCAATGATAATGTCCAACTTCAATGATGGAATCCTAATGTTCATCGCAGAAATCCCCCACATGTCTTAGATGACTCCCATAGGATTCTTGTAGGACATGTTTTGGATGAAAAGTAGTTTTAAGCAATAGGTGTGATATGAGGTGTACGTGTGTGTTGGGATTAGGGTGGGGAGAGAACTTAACCCTTTCACCCCCAGTTCCCTGTATACAGGTCCAACTTTACCATAGAAAACAATGGATTTGGGACAAACCATGGTGGTGAAAGGGTTAAAGAAGCTGTTGTCAAAATAATAGTGACACATTATAGCTTAAATTGGAAGTCACAGTATAGATTTTTGTCTCTGTGGCCCAATAGTTTGCAAGTCAGCCTTTTATTGAATTGTTTCAGTCATCTAGAGTGAGCTTGCTATGTCTCAAAAATGATATACTTTTCAGCTCCTATAGAATATTTTTAAACGAAAAATAATTTTAACCCATAGGCTTTGATAGTTTACATGAAGGGGAGATGGGGCAGGTGGATTGATCTATCATTTCTCAATAATTATCTGAACAATCGTTTTGTGAATTCTCATCATTTGCAGATTGATGAATAAAAAGTCATCAGTGAATTCAGCCAGTGCATGGAATGCAGTGATGGCATCACCTGCAGACTGCCCTCTGGAGGCTGTTTATGCTGCAGTGGAGGCATTCCTTTGTTTTCATGCCGGGTATAGCACAGGTATGTACAGGTTGAGACAGTGATATTAAGGCAGTCTTCACACACAGACATAGCATGAATCAAGTCATTTGCCACTATATGTTGAAAACTCTTATTCTTTATGCTCACATTGAATGATACACCGATATGATGATACATATTCGGTCTGGGGGTTTAAATCTGATCAAATGATTTTGTTGCATTGTGATACGCATGCCCACAAATTGCTAAAGCTGGAATTTACCCAAATTCCATCATTGATAATCACAGTATGCTACACTTTGCGCTTGGGTCACCCTCATCATTATATGTGGAAGTCTTTGCTTGCTGTGTTTTGTGTGCAATTTCTGTACTGTCAGCAACTTTGTTAGGGCAGACAGTGGCTTGAAATGCGCAATTTGCACAGTTGCACAGTTGAGAGAAAACCCTGCAGTTTAAAACTTCCTGTTTTGGGGCATGCATTACCCTATTCTGCCATAATTGGTTCAGCCTGATTTGGATTTCCTCATTGTGTTGGCAGGGGTGTCAACGCCAGGCAAGCACGTCACTTAAATTATTGAACGATTTGACAGGTGTCCGATTTGATCCCCTTTCTAGACTCGTCAAATCTTTCCCAGGAAGAGGAGAATAAGGCGTGGCTGATTGAAGCAAAGGAGAAACTGGAAAAGCTTATGAAAACTTTTCCAGAAGCTTCTGTCCTCAAACTGTATTACTCATTTGTGTTGGCAATGCTCGGAAATGGATACGACTCCATCCAGGCTCTAAGACTGTTTACATCCAGGTTAGTATTGTAGCAACTCTAAACATTAGTTTCTCTTGTATCTCTTCTATTTCATGCAAACCTATTTGAAATTTGGCAGCTCAGATCAGGTTTTCCTAGTGATTGAACATGTTAATAACTTTGGGTCTTCACAGTAGTGAGTTAATGATTTCGGGTGAAACTCCCCTCTATTTTGGTTCACCCTACTCACACATTCCATATGAAAACAGAACACAAATCATCACATTCACCCAAGTCACACATTCACAAATCAGTTTTGAACTTAGCCTAGACTGGCCCCAGTCGCTTGGCTTTTTTCTGCAGCAGTGACAGGCTGGTGCAGTGACTGGTGGGCCTTGCAAAACACCCTCTAGTGTTAGGAGTGGGACGTCTAGCCATTTGTTGACACAAGCATTCTATGTAAGCAAATGATTGACAAGGACCTTGGACTGATGAAGCAGATCAGTTTATACGAAATAATCTTGATTTGCAGCCAATAGTTCTCTAAACTTGACAAGGGAGGTTCTTTCTTCCTGGTATGATCTGATTAAACATGGGCAAGCAGAAAGTGATAAGGAAATTAGGCCTGACGCTGACATAATACTCATACTACATGTACATGTACATAGTGCAGTTGTAAATAGGCCTCCATCACTGACGTGGCTTTCAATCCCAATCAATCAAGTTGATAATTTACTTGGTTAGAAAAACAAGAGCTACAAAGCTTCTCTGCTATCTGTGGTTTGTCGCACGATGGGTGGAAAGGGCTGAGAGATGATCAAGAAAATTTACAGTGCTGGTGTGTTCACTCTTGACACATGCATTGACCAGCTTTTTTCACTAATTTTAATGTGATACTTTTTCGTATAAAAAATTGCGTCCTTCAGATTATCAGACATCCTGATGACAATTTGCAACTGCTGCCCATTTGAAGAAGATAATTTTTCACGCCATGTTTGCAGAAAAGCGTTCCTTACTTTCATTGTCACCTTCATGGCTGTTACGAATGCACAGTTACAACATACTTTCCAATGGCATGGCTGTACCATTTGTCAATATTTGTGCATTTCTCTGTAAGTTTTTTAAAGACTCATCCCACAATTTTACTTGGTTTCGTGAAATTTTCAGTTGTGACCCAGCATCATATCCACAAGGATTTCCTGCACGCCAAGTGCGTCAAGCCACCAAGGCCAGCGTTTTCCAGCCTCTGGTTGACATAGCCAAAGAGACACACAGACCTGTGCCTGTTATGCCACTGCTGTGGAGAAGACAACTTGTGCATCCAATAATCAGCAAAACTAGGTGAAAACACAAATACCCTTCAACAGTGGGACCTTAAAACTAATGTTAATTAATATGTGCTTTTGTATCCCTGATCAGCACATTGTGATATATAATATTCATTTCAAGCTATTAAACATAAGTTACCTTCACACAAATTAAACTAAATTATCTCAAGAGTGTTCCAACTGTGCTACATTATGAATATAGCACTGTTATTTTCATGTCTCCACCAATCAGATTGCTATATCATGCACCACCATTATATTGGTATAAACATGGCAATCGATAACACACCGAATTTCAACATTTTGAAGATTTGGATGTAGAGCACTTTGTATCTTACACATGCATAAGTTGTGACTCTTGATTTTTTTTGTTCATGTACATGAGTATGTGCATGTACATGCATGTTGAAAAAATACAAAGTTTATTTATGGTGATTTTTTGTTTGTTTTCATTCCTCCACAGTCATTCATTGCTTGCTGATAAGCAGAGTGTGCCCCTGAATCTGCATATCACAGACGAGGGATACCTGACTGGGGACATGTACCTCAATCTTCCACCAATGAGGGGCGTTCTCTTGGATCCATACACTGGGTAGGTTGGACCCAGACACCGAAGCCAATCTCTGCTTCTTCAGTGAATTAAGAAGTGTCCAGCTATCTTCAGAAATATGATATGAATTCTAACTAATTGTTTTAATTTTTACCTGTTAACTTACCTGTGAATTAATCAGGGAGACAGTGTGTGACCAGAGGGGAACTATTTAATTATAGTCCTTCCTGCTCTTTCAGATTATTAAAAATAAGCAGAAATGAAAAATTGAGAAGAAAAGAGTTAAAAACTATTTAAGCAAGAAAATGTAATCTTCATATACAGTACTCAAAATTAAATCAATGAATTAGCATGAATCATTTTTCGATCATTGTTAATCATGTCAATTTTAAACTGCAGGTCAGTGTGTATTCCTCACACACCAAGTGTCAGTCAGCCGTGGAATTCGCTGCCAGATTTTACAATAAGATGTGAGTACTGTCTTGATTTGCAGATTGAAATTTTTTTGACAAACTATCTCCTTATACTACAGTGTCTGTCATTGGTTACGATTGTATACTGTATGTAATGAAAAATGTACCATCAGGACACTCTGAGACGCATGTAAATAACATTCACAGTCCACAGGATGCCTGTATCTTTTAACAAAGTATATCTAAATTTTAACTCAGAAGTTATCACAATTGGCTAGGATCCCAGATATTTCAAAACTTACCCTGTACTGGAAATTGCAAAAGGTTTACTTGAAATTGCAGCCATCTTTGGGCCTGTCAGCAGCATTCCAAGATGTTGAAATAAAAACACCCTTCATAACAGGGCTCTCACTTCCATTGTACATCAATTATGCTATGTGTGTAATAGTAATTGATAAGTGTTTCAATTTCCAGCAAACTTTCAACAATTTTACAACTTTGATAATTTGAACACTGGTGATGATGTAATCGGTGATGAACCATAGCTTTTTGAGCAAAGGTATTTCACCACATCAAGAGCTTTACTCTGCGGTTACTATGCATGTCCAACTTTGATTGCAGGTTATGAGGATCACCTGCCAATACCTGTCCAAATCTACAAAGACCCATCTCGTCACCTAACTGTAGATATGGTCAACGTCGTTCACTATGAAAACAACCATTGGTCCAATCAGGGCATCTATCTTCACTGGAGGGATCCTAACAGAAATTACAAACTCAATTTACGGAATGTTGTGAAGAAAGTCATGAAGGAGGTATTACATGCTGAGGCGTTATCTCTTTCTCTTCTGCCATTTAGCAAACTCTATGTGTACTTCTAAACATGCTTTGAGTATATGTGAGATTTTAGGCTTGCAAGTAATGTGCGTAAGTAGTGATCTGGTCATATTACTATTGAACATGGTTTTAAATCTGCCATCCATAAAAATGGAATTTGGCATGTGCTAAAAAGCCTCCATGGATCACTAGTTTGGTAATACATTGAGTGTTTCCACTGGTGTCTTCAGCACAGTTACATGTACGTTACAGATGCCTCCACATGTACCGGTATACCCTAGGCTTCAAATGCTTACATTCTGTATATGCAGCTTCACTGGCTGTCACATGGTCGTCCTCGATCGCATTCAAAGCTGGCGTTTTGAATGCAGAAGAATAAATATGAATGGTGTGAAAAAAGCCATAAAGCAATGCATTTGATGTCCTAGTCATGTGTGAGAGATGTATGATAATAAGATTTTTACAGAATTACTCATTTACTGCAAAGACATTTGCTTAACACATTTCCCTCAACTACAGTATGTGTCAGACAATTTTCTGTGCAAATGTCCTCCTGCATACTCTGTGGTGTTTTTGTGATAATTTTCATAGCATTTACAAAGAGTTTAGTAGTTACCCTGCAATGACCAGTCATGTGACTCCTCTCAACCAATCAGCTGCAATGTTACATACCTGTTAAGCAGAAGACAGTAAAATTATTTCAAATATGTTGGATGAATCCATGTACAATTTGAATCCATTTGTAGCATTTTGATTCTGGAGAAATGCTATCAGGACAATCAGATAGATGATTAACATGATAATGATTTCATGTCATTGTTAATATTGGCAGTATTTGACCCTTGGTTTTCAGTAATAATAGTAATTTTTTTTCCCTACTGGTACGTTAACAAATGTAATTTGTAAGCCATTAACTTTGTTATAAAATGTTACTCACTGTTTTGTTTGTTATTCTTTGCATAAGGAAATATTGAAACATGCCAAATCAGAAGTAGTGGCTCAAGATAAAAGTAAAAAAGGCCTTACTAGTTCAGATTATGAAGAAGGGGCGAAGAAATTGGAGGAACATTACCAGAGAGGATGGATTTTTCACTACTCGGTACATACTTTAAAATTAATTTTTAGACATATGTGCATGAAGAGTTAGCAGATGAGTTCCAGAAAGTATATGTTAATGTTTTATTTCTGCAGAAGCCAGTGAATTTACCAACATTTTATCATTTCGGTGATATTAAGTCTTTTGGGCCGACTCGCAGCGATTTCGAAGCTGTTGCTGTGAATAGTGATAATCGACCAATCAGATATAACCTTGCAAACACGCTGCGAGTCAGCCGAGTCTTTTAACCTATAATTGAAAATGATTCCCAAGCTTTGTTGAATCAAAGCATCCACTGTTGAATCAAAGCATGTGAAAATAAGCAATGGGCTCTTGCCCTGGTTTGGTACTGAAAACACTCGAAACCTTCTGCCTGTGGTAATGATTCATTGGTTGTGAATTGTATGCTTCAAAGCTGAAAAATGAATGGAGGCTTTCGTGCCATCTTCGCAGCGTTTCATTTTAATGAATATGTAATTTCAATCAGTACATAGAGAAAAATCACATGTCTCATATAGTCATTAATCTGGAAACTTTTAATAAAAGACCTGAAAAAAATATTAATTTTCATATAAAGGAAGTTTCCACATCAAAAATGAAAGATGTAAAGTTTTGCTCAAATTTTCCTTAGGCAAACTTCAACCATTCTCTTTCAAAATCAAGAATAATATTCAGGGGTCACGATCCAAAGTTTGGTACTAGATAAACAAATTACCCAACATTTTTCTCGAAACTGAAAACTTAGACTTCTGCTCAAACTTTTCCATAGGGAAACTTTAAACCATCTCTTTCAAAATAAAGATAATTCAGTAGTCCCCATGAAAAACTTAGTATAGAGAAACAAGTTACCTAATATTTTGCCTACACTAGAAATTCAAAGTCTGCCATCATTGTGCCCACAATTTGGCGAAAAATAAACTTTTGATTTTCTCAAAAATAAGCCAACAAATATTTTATTTATTCCATAAGCTTCAAAGTGAAGCCCGACAAGTGGTAGACCAGCAAGTATTGTAAAAGTAACAGTCCAATTATCTATCCCCGAAGTGCATCCTACCTGTTGTAAAATTTTACCATACTGTCATAGTTTCAAAAGATCAATACAGCATAATTCAAACTTCAATCAATTTTCCGCCATTTTTTTTCAGCATATCTTTGGATATGGCAGGAAGCAGTGTTCTTGTGGTGTAAAGAAAACAAAGAGAAAGAGATACACATACCCGGTGTCCATGTTTAACATCTGCATCAAAAAATTGGTCCGGTTTGGACCAGCAAGTGTATTGTTTATGCTCAACACGGTCAAAACTGACACTATGACTGCCGATACTTTGGTGGTAAGTTCTGATATTGGCTTGCTATATATTTGCCACAACCAATAACATTCCTATCTTTGTTTGTCTTTTCATCGTCTACTGCAGTAAAGTGTGACCAATCTATTCATTGGAAACAATAGGGCAGTCTCAAGAGCTTGCTGTTGAATTGGTGGTGACCATTAGGTTCATCATGTCATTTTTTCATCTGCAATCTTGAAGGAAGGCTTACTCTATTGGCTTGTGCTGTTTGAGTCTTACACAGAAAAAACACCCATTTTTACCATTTACAACCCTCTTCATTCATCCGTACAGCCTGAAAGCACTGATGAGAACAGTAGTGAATTCAATATAGTCAACATTCCTATTTTAAAACACTATGTCAGATACGTCTACAAAGTCTACTTGTGGTTACAATTTACTGTAGCTCTGAGTAATTTCTAGGACTAATTGCACGTAAAATTACAGTCTGTAGGTACAATGTTAATTCTGTTTTATTCGGTGACACTAATCTCTTATGAACCCCAGTTTTCAGAAATTTTTTGGATAATTTTGAACCAAATGGACATCACATTTTGTTGGCTGAAGCTTTTTATCAAAATTTTGGCAGAAATCTTGAAAAAAATTGACTTTGGTATATTTTATAAGGGCGACAAAAATTTACTGTGGCTTTCAAAGGGTTAATAGTTGATCTCTGAAATGTACATTGAAACTTTCATGTAAGCTTCAGTGAGCCATCAAACAGCAAGTGTCTTCAAAAATGCCATTTTTTGTTTTTTTTGCCAATTTTACACAATCTATGTATTCTTATAATGTCAAATATTGATTGTTGGTATCAAAATGAGATGTTTTAAATACAATGATGTTACAATCAGGATGTTTCCTTGATTATTGTCTTTCTGAACAGTTCCTTGACATGACAAGTCTGGAGACCTTTGTCAATCCAGTTGTCCATTACGTCGGGGCTGGCAGTGATCGATTTTTCCAGGTGGAGACAGTGCCTGCTACCGACAACAGCATTGAACCACAACACCAATACGTCAATGTGATAGGTATCACCCGAATAGATGAAAAGGGAGGTTGTCTTCGGTAAGTGGATCATCTCTGTTGTCTCTGAATATTAAACAGACATTTTACGTGTAGCTACATGTGTTTCAACGTACATGTATATTGTATATATGAAACAAGTATACAATGTATGTATGTTAGTATGTTTTTGTTCAGATATCACTTTTAGCATCTCTCCGATGGGGATCAATTAAGATATTCTCAGCCCTGTGTATTGGCAAGTTGAAAGTAGTGTACTTTTACATGACTATTTCAGGTTACACTTTACGATGAACAAGGCAAGCACATTGATGAAAGGAAAGTGAAAGAACCATATAAAGAAGACCCAATCCTACTGACCCATGGTACAATGTCTCAGTTTTATGGTCTCAGGAGAGAGGTGGAAGGAGATGGAAACGAAAGTGACATGTCAACGTGAGTCTCAAGTCTATGGTGGAATATATCTGACATGATACTATAATTTGATTGACACTGACAGTGACTCTCACTATTCTTGTTTACACAGATTGACTGTTTTCTCTGTTCATTGCCGGTGTGCGGATCAAAATACCTGTTATTTTGTATTTAATGCATTGTTACAATGTCGATATATTAATTAAAAAGTAAAAATCTTTTCTCAGGTTGAGTTCCACAACAATACTCTGGGATATATTGCATTGTTGTGAAATGCATAAATATGCAATTGTCAAGCACTATTTGTGTGTAGCCCACACAATTCATAAAAATTTACATAATCATAATTTTTCATGAAAATAGCAAGTTACAGCCATGTTATTAAATCATATTGTAATCTTTATTTTGATGAACAAAGATGCCACAGTGACAAGGGTAGCAGATTCATAATTTTAGGATGATTAGTCAACTTTGAGACCCATGCATGTTCTTACTGTAGGTGTTGTGTGACCTTGAAGTTGACACTGTACTTCCCATTGCGTCTTCAGATCCCAAGAGTGATGAGTACCTAATTCTGTAATTGGGCTTCTGTCACACAATAATGGATAGAATAGATAAAGAAATAAATATTGAAATCAATGAATTAATGTACAGTTACTGTTTTGTGCATGAATCAATCATGAGCCCGACCTTTCACCTTTGACCTTTGCAGGGTATCTCTTTGGGACATGAAAACAAAGAGACACCAGAAGTCGGTTTCACTCTTCCAGCCCAAACAACTGGTCGGTGCGTACAACACGATCTTTGTCAGAACAGAGACTGCATTGGTTGTGTTGGATACATCGACGATGCTCTCCGTGGATGTGACCTTTGACCGGGCATGCGAAATGCCAGAGCAAACCGCCCTGTGGCTAAACAAGGAACTGCATAATATCTCAGTCTTGGCGTCCAGGAAAATTACCAGGGTTACTCCCCAGGGTGAGAATGTGGAATTGTATCGAATGGTCTTTACTGCTGACAACAAAGTTTACCTACTGGATAGGCCTTGCCTGAACAGGTATGCAATACTTTTTTGTAAAGAATTCATATACCCACATGTACGTGTATGTAACACATACTTCACAGAAGTTTTGACTTTAAGTTCTGTCTATAGACCAAGTTCTTTATAGCAAATTGTAAGTATTAACCATTTTCCTATATTGGTTCCCTGTTGACGCATAAAATGACAGCAAAGGCAGAACCAAAATTTGGTCAGGAAATCTCTGAACGTATTACATGTACCATATGTAAAGCACTGCTGATTCTGACCGTCATGCAGAGCCGGGATGCACACACACACATGCATATCACAGACCAACACACTGCAACCATAGGTGGTTCCAAAACCAAGTGAGAGGGAGGCATACAGGTGAAGTAATCTAATAGATTGATGATGTGAAGACCAAAAAATATGATTGAAAACACTTCAGTTCTGATTAGTTTCATGCTGATGTAAGTGACTTTACTGACAAATTAGTGTTGGTTCTTTTGGCTGGTCTGGATTAACAGCTTTTGTCTCATTGTCCTCCTTTGTAGTGATGACGCACAAGCTCCACTGAATGTCACAACAGAAGTAGTGATAGCAGGGAGAGCAACAGAAGCATGTTATATCAGTGAACAAGGTAAATGTTACTTTATGGAGTTAGTGTATCAGAGAACAAGGTAAATGATATTTTTATGGAGTTAGTACATCAGTTAAAAGGTAAATTGTTACTTTTATAGAGTCTATATTATTATTATGTAAAGATCATTTTTCGCCAAATTGTGGTGGTGGAAGAGTTAAAGAATGAATTTGAATCATGTTACTCATGGACGTCTAGCCTGTCACGAAAAGGTGGTTTTGACCCCCACATGTCAGTGATGGAGGCACACTAATAGAGAGCCCATTTCATCACTCTGTCAGTCTGTGTGTGTCAGTCTGTCTGTCTGTCTGTCTGTCCACCCGTCTGATCCATATGTCCATCGGTCAGTCTGTCTGTAGACCAAATTTATGGAGCTCATAACTCAAAAACTGTTGCACCAAATGTGACCAGCTTTGGTATGAGGAATGTTTTGGTGATTATTACATTTTGTATGACAATAAATGTACATGCTGGCAGCAACAATTCATTCAGTCTTGTTCAAATTAGTATAAAATTTTCATATTTGCATTTTAAAGAATTTTTTACAGTTTTTGTCAAATGTTTTCTCAATTTGTCCAATAGATCTTGAATTGGGATTTTTTAGGATAACCTGATTACCGAGAATCCAAATGATGAAGAACTTTAAATACCTACACATTTGGCCTAATTATTTTTTGTCAAAACATCATACCTTTTAGAATTGCTTGAGTTATAGCTTTCAAAGGTATCGATAGGTCCCTAAGAGTCATTTAATTTTGACTTGTGAAAATTATTATGACATTTGCACTTGAAAAATTGTTGGAGCAGTTTTCTCTTTCTTTTTCTGTCAGAACATCATAGTATTTGTAAAATGCTAGTCCAATAGCTTTCAAATTTAGTTAACTGGTTCCTAGGCATATTGTGCAAATGATGATGAAATTTGCTCAGTACTGTCTTATTTTTTGTGAAAAAAGTCATGATATACTTATTTCAGTCATTTCCCTATTTGATTTTTGAGGGTGCCATGGACTAGTTAAGTTCCAAAATATTTTTTTAAAGATTACATTGCATTCTTTTTCATCATCACAGCCATATAACACAGATATTACTTTGATCTGTTATGAGATACATGTAGGTTATTTTGACAAAGTCAATGTTTTGATGACATAAGGCAAACACAGGATAAGTGGAAACATGTTTAACAGTATTGTTGACAAATGTTTGACATGCATAACACGGGGGCATGTTGTCCATTTTATACTGCCCTCTAGTGACGACTTAAGAAAGTCAGTTTAATTTTTTAAAAATTTTTAATTTAAATTTTTTCCATCATCCAACGGGCATTAGCCCAATTACAGGATGAGGTACCCATAACCCACTATCCCAATGGAGCACTGAGGAGTAAAGTGCCTTGCTCAGGGGCACAACACCGTGCTAGAGTTGTGAACTCACCGTCCTCCGACAGTGAGTCCATTACTCTGGATCTACCGGGACTTGAACCGGGTCTCGAACTCACCATTCTCCGATAGTGAGTCTGTTACCCTAACCACTGGTCCACGGTGCCTCCTCACTGACATGTGGGGGCCAAAACCACCTGTTCGTGACAGTCACCCTCACTCTGGTCCTTTAGAACAAATGATTCAGCTGTGAATTGGCATTCCAGCACTCCATGACCTGAATCTTTCAAACTACATGGCCCTTTTACACTTAGCTCCTCTTCTTGAGACTGTTTAGTTAACATTATTTATCTTTCATCAGTTTGTCACTACTTATGAATAGCCCTGACAATTCTCATCAAGCTCATATATGTATCATTTTCGTTCTGTATTTAAGAAAACATCTCTCAATTTTTTTTCCCAGTTGGTTTTGTAATTGTTGTCACCTTGAACGAGGAGACAGATATGAACTACAGAGACCACCTGTACTGGTACAGCACCCGTGGTGAACTGAGGGGTGTGTTGCCATTCCTTGGTAAAGGACCCCACAGCTTGTACAGTGTCTACCTATCGGGCGATGAGAACCAAGCTGAGACTGAGGGATGGTATCTCTACTTTACAGATGGACATGGTGCAATATGTTGTATCAAATTGCACTGATGTGTTTTTAATGTTCAGCAAAGATAGTCTTTGAAGTAAATTACACATACCAGCACTTCGATGTCGAGCCGTTGACCCTCCCCCATTACTATGGAAAGATTGCAATTTCTCCATTGAAAACAATGCAGGCTAAACCATTGTGTGGTGATGGCAAGGTTGACCATGTAGTGGAGGAATTATGGAGTATGCCACCTGGCTATTTAGTATTCTGCATTGTAATCAACGATGATAACAAGAATAGACCTCACATTGAAATGTGTCAAGCAGAATAAGGGTTAGCTGGCAAAGTACGGAAGTGAGAATTTCAGGGTATTATTTATCCCAGTAAATGAAATTGACATTAGGAAATATGTATTTAAAAGTTAGATTCCATGGTTCTATTACAGCATTACCTATCCATTGATGTTGAACAGTCGGGTACAACCCTGTAATTTTTTCACACAAGTTCAAGACTAGACATGGTCTATTCACCTTTATGCATTTGCAAGTAGTTTATTTTTCATAAAAATATGTCACTGCACATCACTGTCCTTCTAAGGAGACAGTCAATCTGTTCTTTCACCATGGTGATACTGAAATATTACTTTTACGCTGTCCTCTCCCTCTGAGTTCTCTCAGATATTGTGGCATTCCAACACGTTTTCAACTTTTTCAGGGTTTTCATCAAAGACAAGGATATTTGAAATTTCAAATATATTTAGGATATTTCTTCTTCTTGCAACCCTTCCTGGTTGATATTAGCAAAGTCTGTTAATTTATGTTTGTTGAAATATATTGTTGCTAAGTGTTCAAGATTTGAACTAGTTATCTAGATTTTGTATTACATTCACAGTATGAGCAAGAACATAGCAGTGGAACCAGTTTTCTAGTCATCAATTTATTGAAATTAAAAATTGAAAATAATCTTGTTTGTATATATTTGAGTGTTGAAATCTGAAAATCTGGTTTGTACATATTTGAGTGTTGAAATCTGAAAAAACTTGTACAGCATAGACAGGGTATAAATTCCAGTCCAGAGCATAGATGTTTGACTGCACAGCTGTCACATTTGGATGGAGTTCTGATACTTTTTGGCATTATTTCAAAGGCCGGTATGCAATGTAAATATTTACGTGTATGTCTGACATGTACAGACAGTCACACTAAATGTTTTCATTAGGGACAAAGTAAAACATTATACATGTATGACAGAGTAACTGCAACGACCAGCATGCCATACATGTATGTGCCACCATGCTACTATTCAAAGCAATTTGTATCCTTAGATTATCCACTTTTGGCAATTATTCAGTTTTTTTGTTTCCATGGTGAGCAAAGAGTTGATATGGAATGCATAGGGACCATCTATTTGCAAACAAATATGCTTGTTATCACTTTGACCCAGCACGAGTTCCTTTCATAGTTTCTATACGCATGACTTTGACCTTTTTGCTCTCCCGGATCCACCATTGGTAAGTTTACCGTGCACAAAATCAACCAAACCATCAAAAGATTGGAACTATTAGAATGTAGCAATTTGTAATATTTGGATATAAATTGTTTTCATATCAAAGTCAACTGTAAAAGAAATATTTATTGCATTCACATTGGTTAAGAAGTGTACAACAAGTGTATTGAGGCATATCATAGACAACGGATAATGCAAAACGAGGTGAACACCACTGTTCACAAATAGACTTTTCAGATCAAATTCTGGATTTTCTCTGTTGCCAATATATCATACAAGGATGTTTAGAAAAGATTTAATATTTAAACAATAAAGCACAACCAGCAGCAATGGTATATCATGAGATTTTGACCAGTTCAAGACATAATGTGTACAAGTAATAGCGAGTGCATATATGGAGTGAACTGGTCAAAACTGAGTTGTACATGTTTTATACCCATTGCTGAGGTGGTTTATTGCCATTTCATAACATTAAATCAGAATTCTGGCCTGAAATGTCAAAAAAGAGGAATTTTCTCCAGCTGAGAGTTTGCGCCTTTTCAACCATGCTATATTACGAATATAGTACAGTTATTTTCACGTATCGACCAATCAGATCACACTATATGCGCCATCAATATAATGGTATGATATAATCTACATTATCAGATTATAAGCCATGGTTACCAGGTACTGTTGTTAAATCGTTTTATGTCGTATAAATGTATATGTTGTATAAACATGTAATATGACGTTTTGCGGTGTGATGGAATACTTTCTAAAATCCGCCTGAGAGTGAAACAACGTTGATCACAAGGTTTACAGTTGGTCAGAGCAGCTCTTACCTCTTAAAAATATGTTTCGTATTTACAGTGTGCTCTCAAAGTTTTACCCTGTTTGCCCCAGTTCCCTGCATTTTTGTAAGGTACGAGAATGCACCTCTGGAAAGCTCAAATTTTTACAACTCATTTCTAGTTCACTGATTGTGTGAACTCATTTTGAAGTCTGTGAAGTAAATGAAGTTTTCACTGTCTTGTTTTTAGCTACTATAGACTATAGTCTATAGAAGCTATTGGGATGGGTATCCGTCCGGCGTCCGTCGTCAGTCTGTATGTATGTATGTATGTATGTATGTATGTATGTATGTATGTATGTCCGTTTGTGAGGCGTCCGTCCACTCAAATATCTTGAGAACCGCAGTACTTACTGATTTGATATTTGTTGTGTAGATGAAAAATACGATTTTGAGAAACTATTTTTTTTAATTTTTTGATATTGTTGAAACTAGGCAAATTAATGCCAAAAAAGGTGTTTTTGGTAAAAAATCTTCTTCTTCATAACCGCTGGTCAGACAGCTTTGTTATTTGGTATACAGGTCCCTAGGGGTAACCCAATTTAGACTTGTTCAAATTGTGATGAAATATGCAAATCTGTATTTTTAAGGAATTTTTTTGTCATTTTTGGTCAAAATTTGACTTACATTGTATGTAATTCTTGTACTGTATAAACCCTATCAATTCACCCAGAAAAAAATAATTAATATGATTTAAATAATTGAATTAATTAGGAAATCATCAAAGCCAAAATAATTTTAGTGTAGAATTATCAGAAAGTTCAACTTTTTTTGACAGTTCATAGTGAAATGCTTACCATCTTGGAGGATTAAAACATGTAAAGGCAACTTTCCTGAATCCCAACTTTGACATATTCTGAACCGTCATTTATTGTGCCCTGTATGTTATCTAAAAGAAATTGCTCAAAATAGTCAATAGAGATAGAGATAGAGATAGAGATAGAGAAAGTTTAATTTCCATTTATGGTTGACTTGGTAAGGATAAATAAAATTACTTTTTTAGGAAAAAAAATAGAGTGGTCAATTAAAAGAGTGGTCAAAGTGATAGGGTTTTTATGGTAAAGCTGGGCTGTATAAAGATTCCTCATGTGCTATTTATAGCAATTATGCAATCTGTGTAAACAGTGCAATGAAAGTGTAACATGATTCCTTATAATGCTTTTGATGACCTTGAACTTCTTAAGTTTCAAACCTTTGTCTCTTCAGTGTGCTTTCTCTGAGTATGTACAGTCTCAACTTATTAAACAGAACTCACAATGTTAATCAAAGGTATCCACCTTCTTCATCAATACATGTGTCACAAAAGGTTATTCTCTACATAACTCAACAGAGCTCTGTCAACTGTTGAGTTGCTTGTTCTTTCAAAACCGCTGGTCAGACAGCTTTAATATTTAGTTTACTTGTCCGTAGGATGACCTTAGTGAGATAATTTCATACAGTAAGGAAATACTTAATTTTGTATCCATGTCTATAGTAGCTTCAGGGACTTTGGCCCTATGTTTAGTAAAAATTGAAAATACAATTTCTGTTGATATTTTGCACTGTATACCTACAATTTTGAATTTCAAATTTTGTTAAATGTTCAGTTATTAGTTTGGCTGATCCACTGAACACTTTGTCTGGTGACTCTCGTTTTTGTCTTCTTGATAATGAAAAAGAATGTTTTCATGTTTCATTGAGGAAAGTTTAAAGTGCGGCAGTTGTCAGAACTGTGCATTTGCGACTTTCTTGTTTACAAACAATCTATTTCATGCATGGTATCTTGATGCATCAAGTCAATATAACTGCAATATGTAAATTTTGCGATATTCGTTGTTAACAAACATATTTTAACTTTCATCAATAGCCAACGTACCCTAGGTGCAGTGTTTACATCGGTCGTAGGGGTCCCTGGCAACCTTTGAGCAGAGTTCCGACGACCACCTCCCTTTAAATAATGAAAACTCTCTGTTTGGAGGCAGGTACTACCTTACATCAGCCCATGAATCAAAGAGAAGACCCATTGAGTCAATGACACATTGAATTGACATAGAGAACATAGTGGATAGATACGGAGAGTTCAAGGGCCATTAGGCTGTAACTGTGGAAGATTTTTTTCAATTTTATTTGTTTTGTATGTCAACTGAAACTGTATCTATTCCGCAAAGCATTTTGAAACACCTGCCACAGTATTTTAGCTTGTCAATGCAGCGTCTACACTGGTAAAGTGCACACTTATTGTTTACGTTTGAATTTCAGTCCAGACCAGAATTCACTTGTCAACAATAACAATGCAGTTTACATATGAACAGGCTGAGTTGACAAACTGACAAGAAGCTGTAGTTATAAAATACAAAAAAAAAATCATTATAGTAAAAGTTACAGCAACTGGCTTTTTAATGTCACTGTAATAGCCTGGTTTGGCTGCTTCTCCAAATCTAGAACTGCTTTTTTTCTTTTCCTTTTATTTGTTTTGTACAGAAATCACGTTAATATGTGTACATCACAATGAAATGAAGAAGTTATGGAGAGATGCTTCTCTATAAAATTGACATACATTTACTGTACACATGTGAAACAACAGTTGCATAAACAAGATATGTATAAATCTGTAGAAATATTTTATAGCAAGCTGTACAAGTATGGAAATATTTTATAGAAAATAAAAGTTATCTCTAGAATACATTTCTCAGTATTTGTCAAAACATACTTTACATACACATATTACTAAATTGTAAATATTTGCATACACATCCATGTTGTATCCATATCGGGAGGCCCAACGGTCAGAAACAAAGGATGTCTTTGGTTCAGTTTGGATGGATGAAAATGAGCGAGACTGGAATATTTTGCTACTTTTCAATAAGAAAACTCAACTGACCACAACCGATCTATGATAATTTATCACTGGCTGAGTGTATCAGAGTGACTGTGACTTCAACATGAACACAAAATGAAACAGTCTTGCAGTACTTTCATGATTTGAAGAAACCATCCTGACTAATCATATTCAGCTAACAATCCAGTTCTTCTCATTATCAACAACATTATTCTGTTTATGGCACGAAATGTTGCTGAGAGTTTTCAAAGAACAAAAGAAGGATATACACATGCGGTAAAGCTGACAATTGGTCTCTTTGCGGACCACTAGTATGATCTGGAAACTATTCAAGTTTTTGATATCTTTACAACTGCACATCAGTACTCTGCTCATGTCTAGTAAATTGCACATTACGACTTTGATGAAAGAAATTGTTCATTCCACCAAGGCTGAAATTTGTGTTACTGAGGATGACTGCGGGGGTCAACATAGATTAGAACTCTCCCTCACCTGTATGATTGGAAAACAATGCAAATTTATTACCTTAGTGTGCTCTTAGATAAAACATAGGGCTAATCACACTCCAACAGTGGCGGCACTCTCACTTAAAATACAAATTTATCACCTTAGTGTGCACTTAGATATAGTCCGTGGGCTGGAGGGGCCCACCGTGCACCCCCCATAAACCTACTACATGGGTATTTTTTGTTCTTTGGGATCTGCTGAACTAGAAAAAAGATGTTAACATTGGATATTTTGGGATGCACTACCTGTCTGCACTGGTTTTTGATTTGTATGTACCGCAAAAAATGGCGAAAAATGGGTAGGGGTAGGGGGTACTATATCCTCCCCTAAATTGAGTAAACTAGCATGAAATAGCACAAACCTTACATTTTTGGAAAGCTCAGATACTGCTCTTTCTGAGGAATACCAACTTTAGCAAAATTAATTTGTGTACATAGAATAGGACGACTTTAAAATGATTTTTTTTTGACAATTTTGAAATTTTTTACCCAAAATACCATGTAACAATTGTGATTTACTTTTTATTAAGCAAAATTTTCACAACTTTTTGTGTTTAAATTATTTATTCCGACATATTAAACAAGAAAAAAAGTGTTAACATCAGATATTTAACTATACACTACTTCTCTGGCGTCAATTTTGAATTGCGTATCTGTATGGGGTGTGCAAAAGCTAGGGGTAGGGGTTCAACATTCTTTCCTTGATGAAGTGAAACTGGCTTGAAATGCCATATACCTTATAGTTTTAGAAAGCTTAGATACTGGTCTTCTAAAATGCATAAAGTTTTAGTAAAATAATATGACGTCATAGAATTGGATAACTTTAAATCGATTTTTTCTGGTAATTCAGCAATTTTAACCGGAAGAAAATACGATAACTATTGTTTCCTCCCAATGAAGCAAATCAAACAGATTTATGGATGTTATTTACTAATTGCAATGTGCTGAAGAAGAAAATAAATGTCAAAATTGGGTATTTACAATGCATTATTGTCTCTACTCACTAAAATTGCAAGTTTTGCTACATTGGTATATCGTGAATGGGCATTTTATTGTTATGCAATGAACTAATGCACAGCCTTCAAAGAAGACTTTAAAACTCACACACATAGTCATATTGCCATTTTCTCCTTAAAGTAAATAGATTGTTGATGACTGTATTTTTATAATTTACTTTTTAAAAATTTTTTTATAAAATAATTTTGATAAGACGTATTTGGCAAATTGTCTATGCCTCCTTGTCTTACTTATACAGCAAGCATTACTAACAATCTATTAGGCCGTGAGCTAGAGGGGCGTCTACGTGCACCTCCCCCCCCCCCCAACCGCACAGGATAACTGACCTGTATTTTTCAGAAGCCTGGGATCCCTAGAATAAAGAAATAGGATTTTAACAGGCAAAATATAGGGACTCAATAGCTGTTACGGTCATTTTTTGAAGGGTACCGCAAAATCACGATTTTGTGACCCACATGGATTTTTGTCAAACCTGTCTTCATGTACGTCTTCTGCTGAACTTACTGTTTAACATGACCTGGCTTATGGGGTATCATTAGAAGGTGATTTATTCTTCTTGAAAAAGGTATATAGCAATATGCAATATCTTCCACAGTTTTCATGAATAGGGCCATAATTTACCCCATACCCCAAAGTTTATGTCGCAATTACTGTCAAAACTAATCTAAATTCTACCAATTATTTACCGAGACATAATACAAAGGGCAATGCTGTGTATTAACTTTGTGTTATTTGCTACAGGTACATGTTAGAAACCTGTAATAAACTTTTGACAGAAAAAATATTGGGATCCTGTAGCTGTAACAATCATATTTTGAAGGGTTCCGCAAAATCACAGTATTACTGAATCACATTCTTTTTTGTTCAACCTGTCTTCTTGTAAGTTAAGTCTTCTGCTGAGCTTATTTTGAACATAAAGAGGCATATGCGGTATCATTTGAAAGTTAATTTACTTGTCTTTAAAATGATATATTGCAATATGCAATATCTTCAATAGTTTTTATGAAATGAGACCAAACCTTACCCCAAACCCCAAAGTTTTATGTCGCAAGTTACAGTCAAAACTAATGTCAAATTCTACAATTATTTTCCTAGACACTTTACAAAAGGCAATGCTTTGTATAAAACATATTTTATTTGGTAAAGGGACATGTCAAAAATATGGCTAGACTTTTAACAGACAAAATATTGGGATTGAATGACTGTTACTTGCATGTTTTGAAGGGTACCGTGAAGTCAGAGTATTACCGACTCGCATATGTTTTTGTTAAATGTGTCGTCTTGTAAGTCATCTGCTGAGCTTACTTTTTACCATAGCCTAGCTTATGGGCTGCCATTAGAAAAGACAATTTATTTGGCTTTAAAATTACATATTGTAATATACAATATCTTCTATAGTTTTCATGAAATAGGACCAAACCTTACCCCATACCCCAAAGTTTTATGTCGTAAATTACTGTCAAAACTAGCATTTAATTTTGAAAAATTCTATAAAAAAGACAAACTTTGTATGAAACCTATTTTATTTGTTACAGAGACATTTCCAACTATGAAAGATACCATTAACAGGATAATTATTGCGATTTAATAGCTGTTAGCATCATGGTTTGAAGGATAGCAGGATATGTTGCTGAAACCCGTGAAATTTTATTAAACAGGTTTCCATGAAATTTATCTGCAAACCTTTATTTTATCCATAACCCAGATTGTAGGGTATCATTACAAAGATTTTATCACTCTTATTTTTAGCATATCATAAAGTGCATTATCATCTTAAGTTGTAATGAAATAGCAAAAACCTCATCACCCCAGCCCTTAGTTTGATTTGCAAACTACATCTGTTCTAAAACTTTGCAGTTTGCGAATTGGGGATTTGGGGTAAGTTTTGGTCCTATTTCATGAAAACTATTGAAGATATTGCATATAACAATATGTCGGTCGCTTTCTGGCAAAAATTGTCTTTCCAATGATAGCCCATAAGATAGGTAAGAGTAAAAAGTAAGCTCAGCAGATGACTTACAAGATGACACATTTAACAAAAACACATACGAGTGGGCAAGACTGTGACTTTACGGTACCCTTCAAAACATGACAGCAGCAACCATTCAATCCCAGTATTTTGTCTGTTAAAAGTCTATCTCATATTTGTGACATGTCTCTGTAGCAAATAAAACAGATTTCATACAAATCATTGTCTTTTGTATTATGTCTAGGTAAAAGGTTGGTAGAATTTGAAATCAGTAGTGACAGTAATTTGCAATATAAACTTAAGGGGTATGGGGTAAGTTTTGGTCTTATTTCCTACACACTAAAGAAGATATTTTATATTACAATATGTCATATCAAAGAAAAAAATCTTTTTAATGATACCCCAATAGCCAACTAATAAATGTTAAAAAATAAGCTCAGCAGATGACTTACAATAAGACAGGTTAAACAAAAACGTATGCGAGTTGGCAATACCATGATTTTGTGGTACCCTTCAAAATATTACTGTTACAGCTACAGCATCACAATATTTTTTCTGTTAAAAGTTCGTTTCAAGTTTCTAACATGAACCTGTAGCAAATAAACTAAATTTAATACAAATCATTGCCCTTTGTATTATGTCCCGGTAAATAGTTGGCAGAATTTGAGATTAGTTTTGACTGTAATTTGGAACATAAAACTTTGGGGTGTGGGGTAAGTTGCGGTCCTATTTCATGAAAACTGTAAAAGATATTGCATATTGCAATATATTATTTTAAAGAAGAGTAAATTAACTTTCTACTGATGCCCAACTTGCCACGTTATAATAATAAATAAGCTCAGAAGCGACTTACAAGAAGACAGGTTTAACGAAAATGTATGCGAGTTGGCAATACTGTGATTTTGCAGTACCATTGAAATATGACTGTTACAGTTACAGCATCCGGATATTTTTGTGTTAAAAGTTTATTTCAATTTTCTAACATGTACCTGTATCAAATAAAACAATTTTATACAAAGCATTGCTTTTTGTATAATGTCTAGGTAAATAATTGGTAGAATTTAAGATTAGTTTTGACAGTAATTTACGACATAAAACTTTGGGGTATGGGGTAAGGTTTGGTCCTATTTCATGAAAACTATAGAAGATATTGTATGTTACAATATGTCATTTTAAAGCCAAATAAATTGTCTTTCTAATGGCAGCCCATAAGCTAGGTTATGTTAACATGTAAGCTCAGCAGATGACTTACAAGACGACACATTTAACAAAAACATATGCGAGTCGGTAATGCTCTGACTTCACAGTACCTTCAAAACATGCAAGTAACAGTCATTCAATCCCAATATTTTGTCTGTTAAAAGTCTAGCTCATATTTTTGACATGTCCCTGTACCAAATAAAATATATTTTATACAAAGCATTGCCTTTTGTAAAGTGTCTAGGAAAATAATTGGTAGAATTTGACATTAGTTTTGACTGTAACTTGCGACATAAAACTTTGGGGTATGGGTTAAGTTTTGGTCTCATTTCATGAAAACTATAGAAGATATTGCATATTGCAATATATCATTTTAAAAACAAGTAAATTAACTTTCAAATGATACCACATATGCCTCTTTATGTTCAAAATAAGCTCAACAGAAGACTTACAAGAAGACATGTTTAACAAAAACGAATGTGATTCAGTAATACTGTGATTTTGCGGAACCCTTCAAAACATGACTGTTACAGCTACAGGATCCCAATATTTTTTCTGTCAAAAGTTTATTACAGGTTTCTAACATGTACCTGTAGCAAATAACACAAAGTTAATACACAGCATTGCCCTTTGTATTATGTCTAGGTAAATAATTGGTAGAATTTAGATTAGTTTTGACAGTAATTTGCGACATAAACTTTGGGGTATGGGGTAAATTATGCCCTATTTCATGAAAACTATAGAAGATATTGCATATTGCTATATACCTTTTTCAAGAAGAATAAATCACCTTTCTAATGATACCCCATAAGCCAGGTCATGTTAAACAGTAAGTTCAGCAGATGACGTACATGAAGACAGGTTTGACAAAAATCCATGTGGGTCACAAAATCGTGATTTTGCGGTACCCTCAAAACATGACCGTAACAGCTATTGAGTCCCTATATTTTGCCTGTTAAAATCCTATTTCTTTATTCTAGGGATCTCAAGGCTTCTGAAAAATACAGGTTTGTTATCCTGTGCGGTTGGGGGGGGGGGAGGTGCACGTAGACGCCCCCTCTAGCCCACGGCCTAATAGATTGTTAGTAATGCTTGCTGTATAAGTAAGACAAGGAGGCATAGACAATTTTCCAAATACGTCTTATCAAAATTATTTTATAAAAAAATATTTAAAAAGTAAATTATAAAAATACACAGTCATCAACAATCTATTTACTTTAAGGAGAAAATGGCAATATGACTATGTGTGTGCGTTTTAAAGTCTTCTTTGAAGGCTGTGCATTAGTTCATTGCATAACAATAAAATGCCCATTCACGATATACCAATGTAGCAAAACTTGCAATTTTAGTGAGTAGAGACAATAATGCATTGTAAATACCCAATTTTGACATTTATTTTCTTCTTCAGCACATTGCAATTAGTAAATAACATCCATAAATCTGTTTGATTTGCTTCATTGGGAGGAAACAATAGTTATCGTATTTTCTTCCGGTTAAAATTGCTGAATTACCAGAAAAAATCGATTTAAAGTTATCCAATTCCATGACGTCATATTATTTTTACTAAAACCTTATGCATTTTAGAAAGACCAGTATCTAAGCTTTCTAAAACTATAAGGTATATGGCATTTCAAGCCAGTTTACTTCATCAAGGAAAGAATGTTGTACCCCTACCCCTAGCTTTTGCACACCCCATACAGATACACGCAATTCAAAATTGACGCCAGAGAAGTAGTGTATAGTTAAATATCTGATGTTAACACTTTTTTTCTTGTTTAATATGTCGGAATAAATAATTTAAACACAAAAAATTGTGAAAATTTTGCTTAATAAAAAGTAAATCACAATTGTTACATGGTATTTTGGGTAAAAAATTTCAAAATTGTCAAAAAAATTCATTTTAAAGTCGTCCTATTCTATGTACACAAATTAATTTTGCTAAAGTTGGTATTCCTCAGAAAGAGCAGTATCTGAGCTTTCCAAAAATGTAAGGTTTGTGCTATTTCATGCTAGTTTACTCAATTTAGGGGAGGATATAGTACCCCCTACCCCTACCCATTTTTCGCCATTTTTTGCGGACATACAAATCAAAAACCAGTGCAGACAGGTAGTGCATCCCAACATATCCAATGTTAACATCTTTTTTCTAGTTCAGCAGATCCCAAAGACCAAAAAAATACCCATGTAGTAGGTTTATGGGGGGGGGGGGTGCACGGTGGGCCCCTCCAGCCCACGGACTAATAAAACATAGGGCCAATCACACTCCAAACAGTGGCGGCACTCTCACTTCCGTTTCACTTCTGTAACCTGCTGTAACGGAAGTGAGAGCGCCGCCACTATTTGGAGGGTGAGGGCCTATCTCCCTAAAGCTACTATAGACATTGATGGTATAGCGCACATACATAGCATACATTGTATTACCAGACACAGTGAGTGCAGAGGTCCTTTGGCAATACAGTGTATTTTCATGGCAGAAGAATTGTTTCAGTATGGCTCACACTTACAGGCCCCCTCTATAGCCTACACAGACATCAATAGAAAATCTTGAACTGTTAAAGACCTGTTAGAAAAGTGGTCTTTGTGACGATAAGCCTTTATTCATAATAGCAATAATTTGAAATATCTTTCAGTGTTAGTACTTTCTGTATGAACAAGATGTTTAGTAAGTGTCATCAAATTTGACACTGTATTATTGGATGCATCACTTTTTATGAGGCTTGAACTCACAATATCTACAATACTAATTCACCTGGCGTAGCAGTCAGTTAGCTAAAACCCCTCAAAATAGATTTTTCAACAAATGGCCTGAAAAAAGCTATGATTGTGTTTGCACATAGTTTGAACTTTCAATTTTTAGCAGTAGTCCATTTTTATGACCAGTTTTCAATTTTAGTGATCAACAGTAAAATTTGGTGGTCCAAACTTAAAATTTTTGAGTGATTTTATCAAAGTTACGTAATACACAGACAAACCAGGCATAAAACGTGCAATATAAACTATACATGTAAACCAAATAAACTGATGAGAATAAAACTAACAACAGCTTCACTAACTTTCCAATGTTGGACATCAGTGAAAAACAGAAAGATTTCAATTATTTCCCAGTTGTGTGAGAAGTATGTGTAACATTAATTGTGAATACTTGTTGGTTTCAGATAAAAATGTACAACTATATTTTGACAATTATTGTAAGCAAAATATATAGGAAGTCAACATTGTCCAAGTAAGTTAAAAGTTGTGATGAAAAGCAGGAAATCATGGGTCATTTATCAAATGCACTGATACATGTAAATCGAACCTTAACTTGTTGTTTATTCTGTTTGTATGATAGAATGACCTGATATCATCCTTACTTGCTCATCTTAGTCATCCTTTTATAAAGGAAATGAAGACAACTTCACACATCGGTTTTAAATTTGATAGAGATACTATACAGTGAGTAGATCAATGTGAATTCATGATAACGGAAAGCATTCCGAGGAACTGGTGAACTGATACTGCTTTGACCAAGGTAATGTGACCTCGGTTCCTGAACAAAGGTTTACGTTGTGATTTTGGTATTTTTGCTTTCTTTGTTTGAGAAGTCTTTTAGCATTTGTTGAATATTCTGTGTTTTTTATGTCTCGTTGTGTGCTGTGACAGTACAGACAATCGCTTTTTTTCGTGCAGCGTCTTCGCTAAAGGCAAAACGCTTATCACGTGACTATTAAGCAAATAATGACTGTGTACTGTGCATGAACGGATTTCTCAATATCAGGGCTTTCAGAAAATTGATACTTTATTAGGGTTCCGGACTTCAATAACTGAGAAAAAAATAAAAATATGAAAGTGTCTATAAGGTTTCTAGCTACTTAAGTATTTTAAATATTTTCTGTACATAATGTACAGAAAACTACTCAATGGCAGCCGTCTTTTCAAAATCGTACTCAAACATAGTGTTTAGAAAACTGTAATGTGATTTTGAACAAGGTCTTTTCTGAAGAAAAAATAGAACCTCAGTAGTAATTGAAATATAACAATGATTAATCAATGTGAAAAATATCATGCTGAAATATTGCATCCAAAGAGGCGATTATAGTTAATCACAGAAATCAATTTCAAGATGTAAACAGGGCGGAATGTGTCCATTGTGAAATCAAACGCAGAATTAGGCTGAAATTGATTCACCACATGACTGATTGTCATGACTTTTAATTTTCTTTGGTATAGTTCTGAACGTTTTTAAAGGCACCCATTTCTCGTGACTTGTTTCTCCAAATGTAGAAATTATTGCGGTTTTTGAATTGGCTTTGATTTGGGCGCGCCGTTGATCCTCCATTTTTATTTGAGTACAACCCGTCTATGCGTATAGCCGAGATATTGAGATATGTGAGGTTCAATATCTTGACGATCTTGTACGTAAAATTAAACAAATGTAGTATATAGGAACCATACAATAAATAGGAAGGAAATTTTAAGTAATTCGCCTTATAATGTTTCAATGTAAAACTTCCCAAACGCAAATTAAATATTCTGACATTTCCGAGGAGTTTTCATAATAGATGCATCTTTGAAGTTAAGGTTACAGGTCATATTGAATTTCTTCCTTCATGAATGGCAGATAAATGAGCGTGTTTCAAGTCCTCGCATACTCCCCGACATTTTATTTTTAAAAAATATTCCTTCAAGTAAACATGTATTTCCTTTAATAATTGCCCAATCTGATACTGTACAAGACACGACACAACATAAACTCGTATACAGCTGTGTGTATGGCGATGCTTAAAACGAAACATACAGTTTACAAAACGTTTTTATTTGCCCGATTAAGACAGCAAAAATATGTAAAACTTGCGACTTGAAGAAACAGTGACTGCATGTTCAGCCGTGTGGTTTGATAAAAACGATTGTTTTTGCGATTAATATCGCGCTTTGCGAAAAACAACAACGCAATCGAATAAACAAAACATGATCTTATCAGTAACAATCAACGAATCAACATATAAAAAATGTATATTATACGTATGGTAAAATATTTTAATTGAACGAATGTTTCCTTGATACTTACCATTACTGGCTTTTTAGATTGTAGATTACAGATGCAACTCCAACAGGCCATAAGATAAAATAAAAGATTAAGAGCAGATCCTATTGTTTTCACTTTTTTCATAATTCTCATCTCGATGAGAAGGATGGCTCTATGATACAAATATGTAGAGATGATGTGGATTCTACTACACTATAATACAACAAAATGCAGTGTGGTCTTTAATTCGCGAATAAATATAACACAATAATGGCTCTGTCAAGGTCAAACCCCGATTATTTTACGAAAGCGTAGATTATAAAATATAGATCATCACGAATGAATCAAATCTTTATTCCGGTGCCAACTTGTACGATTTTTCGTCTATTATACCCACGACTCTCTTGAATTGGAGAACATCACCCAGCGGCAAGTATTTAGGGACCGAGCACAATTAACGGCAGGGGGGGGGCGCGGAAGAGAAAATGGGGGGGGCCACGAAAAAAATGAGTGTTCTTGGGGTGGGCCATGAAATTCCAGGAAAGTAGGGGTGGGCCACCAAAATTTTTTACACCATGACAGACAGAGAATATTTTTCAGCATTTTTGTTCCCTGTTGAGGCTGGAGTTCCTTGTTAAACTTCTTGTAGCATGATGAAATACCAAGTCTTAAACCTCACAATGCAGTTGTTATGTGTAAAATGAGCAATATTATTATTGAAATTGACTTCATTTGTCAACAGTAATAATGGTTGGTAATGATATAGAGGCTCGGTTGAAACTGGTTATTTCATCATGCTATAGGAATCCCTTATAGAACAGGAATGCCTGTCAGTACCATGTGAAATTAGCATTCACATGGCTAGTTGGCATGACTTAATGCATGTGCATAGGGAATAGGCAGTCAGGCAGTCCACATTCATTTCAGCAGCACGTTGGTAACATGTGTATAGGCCGAAATATTTAAATGAGCTAGCCATTCACACACATGTGAATGAATGGTTATCTGAATCCACTCACATGTATGTTGTTATGTAGGTCATTTCCCCAACACTCATCATGACCTGAGTTCAATTAGTCTAGAACATTCTCAAGGTCACTGCCCTTGATGACCTCACAACCTTGAATTCAATTAGTCATGTTTGGAATGTTCTGGAAAGTTGATTAGTTGTGTAAGGAGATAATTTTAGAACAGTAATTAGCATGTCAATAAAAGTTCTAGATTGTTCTTATATGCCTTTATAAAAGGGACGTGCACAGCTTCCAGTCAGACTTTTGGGATCGTGTCTCTTGTGTGTTACTAAACTCCAGCAGTAGTCATTCTCAAGACCTTTCAAGACCTTCACTGCCAACGCTGGATTTATACTGTGGACTTTGTGGCAGTTTCAAGCCTGCAAGCCAAAGGACTGTTCATTCATCCGACTGACTGTTACAACTCTGAGACTGGAGCTCTGCCGTCCCAGCTGAGATAAGTAGTCTGTACACTTTTAAAGCTTGTACTCTATCCCTGACTTAGCAATTAGTTTTATTTTCGTAATAAATTTTGTTTAAACGTTAACTGCTGAGTTCACCCTTTTGTTCGTTTTCTCTGCACGTAACAAAATTGGGGCTCGTCCGGGAGCCGAATATTTTGAGCCGTTTGACAACATTTTGCCTGCCTTTTCAAAACTACTGTATACTGTGACTCAGCAAAATTCAATCATGGCGGAATTCAAGCCAGACGAATTTATGCATGACTTTGATCAGGACGCATTTGATTCCCTCAAAAAAGACAACCTCATTGCACTGGCCAATTTCCTTAAAGTAGATGTCAAAAGATCTATGCGCAAGCGGGAAATACAGTACCACATTGCAAAACATTTAGTTAATTTAGGCCAATTTGAGGAATCCACCTTGAAAGATTATGAGCCCGAGTCTACCTTTGAACTAAGAAAATTAGAATTAGAAATGCAGACAAATTTGGAGATCAAGAAACTAGAATTACAAATGGAAAAAGAGAGACAGGCATTAGAAAAAGAAAAAATACAAATGCAATTACAAATGGAAGAAAGACAGAGAGAGAAAGATAGGCAGGAAAGATTAGAAATGGAAGAAAGACAGAAAGAGAGGGAATTGGAAATGAAAGAAAAAGAATTACAAATGGAAGAAAGACAAAGGGAGAAAGAAAGAGAGGAAAAAGAAAAGGAAAGAGAATTAGCAGAACACCGACTGCAGTTAGAAATGAGACGTTTAGAGCTTGGACAGTCAGGAAAATTCTTCCCTTCAGACAAGTTTGACATCACTAAGCATTTCAGGCTAGTTCCCCCTTTCCAAGAAAAGGATGTTGATAAATATTTCCTTCATTTTGAGAAAATTGCTCAGAGTCTGGATTGGCCTAAGGAGTCCTGGTCTATGCTTTTGCAGAGTGCTTTGGTGGGTAAAGCCAGAGAAATTTACATTCAGTTGTCAGTAGAGCAGGCTTCAGATTATGATTCTGTGAAGGAATTAATTCTCAAGGGCTATGAGTTGGTGCCTGAAGCTTACCGTCAGAAATTTAGGGATTGTGAGAAGGTGAAGGATCAAACTTATGTTGAATTTGCTCGAACAAAAGAACAACTGTTTGATCGTTGGTGTTCTTCTGAAAAGGTCAGTCAGAATTATGACAAATTACGACAGCTTGTTTTGATTGAGGAATTTAAAAGGTGCATTCGGAGTGACATCAAGACGTTTATCAATGAACAAAAGGCAGATACATTGGAGGTTGCTGCACGTTTGGCCGATGATTATTCATTGACCCACAAATCTTCATTTCTCAGCAAACCATCCCAGTCCTTTTCTACAGAAACAATGCAGGTAAATTTAACTCCTCCTTTTCATCCAAGAATTTTTCAAAGGAGAGTAGGAAATCAAATGACAACAGTTCACAAAATTCAAGTAACACTTCCACATCATCAGATCCCAAGTCTCAATCTCCTTCTGACAAACAGTTCGTACACTTTCTTGTAATTATTGTAAGAAAGACGGCCATTTAATGTCAGAGTGTTTCAAATTGAAAAGAAAACGTGAAGGTCAAAGTGGTCAAAGTGGATCTAAGCCACCGGCTTTATTTCTTCATCAACTCAATTAGAGTCTAATAATGTGTGCAACACATTTTCTGAGGTTAAACCCCTCTTATCCCCAATTAATGAGGTCAGGTCAATTCTTCTCAAGATAGCATTATGGGTATTTTCGAGCCATTTATTCATAATGGTTTTATATCACTTTCTAGTGATTTCTCTTCCGCTACCCCTGTCAAAATTTTAAGAGATACCGGGGCTTCCCAGTCTCTTTTGTTGGCAGATACCCTGCCGTTTTCTGAAAAGTCATTTTCAGGTTCTAAAGTTCTTATTAAGGGGGTAGATTGTAATGACTACATTCCTGTTCCTCTCCATAATGTCTATTTGTCTTCGGACTTTGTTTCTGGACCTGTGACTTTAGGTATTAGCCTTTTTTGCCTTTTGAAGGGATTCACCTTCTTCTTGGAAACGACCTTGCTGGGGACAAGGTCATTACTAATCCACTTGTGACTGATAATCCTAGTTTAGATCAGGATCCAGAGCCAATTGAACAAGAGATACCCGATTTATTTCCTTCATGTGCCATTACTCGAGCCATGTCAAAGAAAACTTCCGAGAATCAAAATACTCTCAAAAATAATGTCACAGATGTTGACTTAAATGACACCTTTCTCAGTCAGGTGTTTGACACGGATCATTCCGTTATCCCTCGTGGATTTGAAACTTCCAGTAAAACTTCTGCTGACCAAAGTCAGACATTTTCTAGATCAAATCTCATTGCAGAACAACACAAAGACCCAGATATTTTGTCTTTGTTTGACAGGGTAGATGATGAAGGTAAAACTTCAGATAGCTCTGTTTCCTATTATACAAAATCTGGTATTCTCATGCGTAAATGGAGACCTCCAGATGTTTTGGTTGATGACGATTGGGCTATAAAACATCAAATTGTGGTTCCAAAGCCCTATCGTGCTGAAATATTGCGCCTGGCCCATGAAACGCCCTGGGCTGGTCATTTGGGAGTAAGGAAAACTTATCACAAAATTCTCAGTCACTTTTATTGGCCTAATCTCAGGCAGGATGTAGCACATTTCTGTAAAACTTGTCACACATGTCAAATGGTAGGAAAGCCAAATCAGACCATTCCAAAGGCCCCTTTACAACCAATTCCTGCATTTCAAGAACCATTTAGTAGGATACTAATAGACTGTGTTGGGCCCCTACCAAAAACAAGATCAGGAAATGAGTATATGTTGACAATTATGTGTACATCAACCCGGTTCCCAGAAGCCATACCACTGAGAAACATAAAGACAAAGACTATAGTGAGAGCTTTAGTCAAATTTTTCACTTTATTTGGCCTCCCTAAATGTGTCCAGTCCGATCAAGGCTCCAACTTTATGTCTGGTATTTTTCAACAAGTAATGGATCAGCTAGGCATTAAACAGTATAGGTCCTCCGCCTATCATCCAGAAAGTCAGGGTGCTCTTGAGCGATTTCATCAAACTTTGAAAAACATGATTAGGACCTACTGTTTTGACACAGAGAAGCAGTGGGATGAAGGAATTCATTTTCTGCTCTTTGCTGTTAGAGAGTCAATTCAGGAGTCTCTTGGTTTTAGCCCATTTGAGCTTGTATTTGGACATACAGTCCGTGGCCCACTCAAGCTCGTTAAAGAGAAATTCCTATCAGACGATGATGATTGTCTGAATATTTTACAATATGTGTCAGATTTTCGTACAAAACTCTCTAAAGCATGTGAATTAGCCAGAGAAAATCTTGAGTCATCTCAGCAGTCAATGAAAACCAAATACGATAAAAACACCTCAAAACGGAAGTTTGAACCAGGTCAAAAGGTTCTTGTTCTACTTCCAATTCCTGGCAAAACACTCCATGCTCGTTACTTTGGGCCATACCTAATTGATAAGAAATTGAGTGATTTAAATTACATCATAATAACACCTGACAGGCGAAAACAAAAACAGCTATGTCACATAAATATGCTTAAGCCATATTTGGATAGGGATAATCCTACTATAACTCAGCCTGTCAGTGCAGTCAGTTCAAACCATTATGAAGATAGTGATACTGAAACTGACTTGAGTGAAAATACTCTAAACTAAAGCTGGGCTCGGTCAAGCTTCAGAACTCAGAAATCCTGGAGAAGCTGGAGTCTACAAAGTTGGCACACCTCCAGCCAGAACAACAACAACAGGTGAAAGAACTGCTCCATGAATATAAACACCTGTTTCAAGATGTTCCAACGAGGACGAACGTCATCTATCACGATGTTGATGTTGGGGACAGTAAGCCTGTAAAACAACATCCATACAGACTGAATCCAACAAAAGCGAAATATCTCCAGGAAGAAGTCAAATACCTGCTGGACAATGACTTTATTGAACCCAGTAAAAGTAACTGGAGTTCGCCGTGCATACTTGTTCCCAAACCAGATCACAGTTATCGTATGTGCACGGACTTTGGAAGGTCAACACTTTAACAAAGACAGACACTTTCCCAATCCCGAGGATTGATGACTGCATCGACCGAGTGGGAAAAGCCAAGTATGTGACGAAATTTGACCTACTGAAGGGATTTTGGCAAGTCCCTCTGACAGATCGTGCTCGTGAAATATCCGCCTTTGTTACACCAGACGGATTGTTCCAGTACAAGGTGATGCCATTCGGAATGAAGAACTCTCCGGCAACGTTCCAACGGATGATCAACGACGTCATATCGGGCTAGACGGGTGTGCAGCTTATGTTGACGACGTCGTCCTGTATAGTGACACCTGGGAGGAACACATCAAGCTCATGCGGAAGTTCTTTGAGAGACTGAGTAAAGCAATGTTGACTGTCAACCTTGCCAAATCTGAGTTTGGTTGGGCGAGGGTGATTTACCTCGGACATACTGTAGGACAGGGTGAGGTAAAACCTGTTGATGCCAAAATCAGTGCCATTTCAAGTTTTCCCATACCAAACTGCAAACGACAACTGATGCGCTTTCTCGGTATGGCTGGTTACTACAGAAAATTCTGTCCAAATTTCTCCACAATTACTGAGCCTTTGACTAACTTACTTAAAAAGAAAGTAAAGTTCGTTTGGTCAGAGCAATGCCAACAGGCATTTGATACACTTAAAGCCATACTGCAAAGTGCTCCAGTGTTGTCTGCACCAGATTTCACTTTGCCATTCAAATTAGCTGTGGACGCTAGTGATACGGCTGCTGGTGCTGTTTTATTGCAAGAGGATAGTCATGGTGTAGATCATCCTGTTTGCTATTTTTCACGCAAATTTAACAAATCCCAGAGAAACTACTCTACAATTGAAAAAGAGTGTTTATCTTTGATATTAGCTTTACAGCATTTTGAAGTTTATGTTACTTCTTCAAATCAGCCAATAGTGGTTTATATTGATCACAACCCTCTTGTTTTTCTGCAGAAATTCAAAGGCAAAAATCAGAGATTGCTAAGATGGAGTTTAATGTTACAGGAGTTTAATCTTGACATTAGACATATCAAAGGCAGAGACAATTTAATTGCAGACTGTCTCTCTCGTATTTAGAACTTATTGTTGTTCACACTTTTAAGATTACATTTGTAAAAGAAAGATTTTTCATTGAAAATTTTCTTTTTTGAAGAGGGGGTGTGTTATGTAGGTCATTTCCCCAACACTCATCATGACCTGAGTTCAATTAGTCTAGAACATTCTCAAGGTCACTGCCCTTGATGACCTCACAACCTTGAATTCAATTAGTCATGTTTGGAATGTTCTGGAAAGTTGATTAGTTGTGTAAGGGAGATAATTTTAGAACAGTAATTAGCATGTCAATAAAAGTTCTAGATTGTTCTTATATGCCTTTATAAAAGGGACGTGCACAGCTTCCAGTCAGACTTTTGGGATCGTGTCTCTTGTGTGTTACTAAACTCCAGCAGTAGTCATTCTCAAGACCTTTCAAGACCTTCACTGCCAACGCTGGATTTATACTGTGGACTTTGTGCAGTTTCAAGCCTGCAAGCCAAAGGACTGTTCATTCATCCGACTGACTGTTACAACTCTGAGACTGGAGCTCTGCCGTCCCAGCTGAGATAAGTAGTCTGTACACTTTTAAAGCTTGTACTCTATCCCTGACTTAGCAATTAGTTTTATTTTCGTAATAAATTTTGTTTAAACGTTAACTGCTGAGTTCACCCTTTTGTTCGTTTTCTCTGCACGTAACAATGTGAACCAATGGTTATTTTGAATGCACATATGAATGACAGGGTCATCCTGGCAGAAAAAGAGCACCATGAAAAGTACTGATTTGACACCCGATTTCACTTATTTTGATGTTGCCGTTATGAATTTGGTAAACATTGTTACATTTGCATGTTTGCAAGGTGTAAGCAAACATCAAATAAGTGAAATCAAATTCCAGTAAAATCAAGTACTTTTACACAGCCTCTTACGGTGAATTATAAGATACAATTGGTTGGATATGTAATTTAACCATATTTGGCCTAAAACTAAGACAGGCCAAACAGAGTTAAAAGCAACTCTGACTCACCTGAACACAGCAAACACAAGCAGACTCACCTTTCCAAACGTTCAAAATAAAAAGCACCAAACATATCTGTAAGTCTGATGACCAATTTAATAAATTTTTGGCTTAACAAATTTCATAGACACAGTGAAAAGTGATTTAGTCAAAGATTAGTTTTTAAAAGAGTTCATTTAACTCTGGCCAAGTCTCGTCTTTCATGTCCTATTTTGTTTTGAAATTTGACATTGAAGACTTCTTTACGTAAGTCATGATTATTCTTGCCAAATTTCTCTTGGGCCTTGGCTGACATGCACACTGAAATGAAACAGAAAGGAGAGAATGAACTTAGCAACATTTATTAAGACGACAACTTTACAAAAGTTTCAGAACAAGTGTGTGATTTGTTACATACACATAGAGGAATTTTTTACATACATCTTTGCGAGTGCAAAATTAATACATTGAAAATGTAACATATATGTCTAGAAATGTGCTTGTGTACGTTGTATTGACTTGACTAGTTGCCACAGCCACTATACCGATTAATTTATGTACATCTTTACAAAGTGAGGGCATCACAATTCATAATTTGAATCAAAACAAGTCATCGTTGATGACCCAGTCCCCGCTTGCTAATGGGTACTTTGATTACAGGTTCTGTGATAAAAATACTTTGATACAGATGGCACTCAATGGCCAAGAATGAGTTCCATGGTGATGAAAAACATAAAACCAATGTAGGCCACTATCCTAAAGGTCATTAAATGAGTCAACTGGGAATTAGTTGACAGGATGTTGCAAAACATTTTTTCATTCTATCCTAACACTAATAGATAACCGGTACCATATTTCATAAAGTTTAATGTAGTATTTACAACACTATGAGATCAACATCTGTATCAAGTTTCATCAAATTTGACGTTGTATTTGTGGATATATCACTCTAATTAGGAAAGTTCATTACATATGCAATTACAAATTAATTAAAATGACACTGATAAATGTCTTTTTCACTGTTAAAGAAATGTGAGCTTAACATCTGTACAAAGTTTCATGAAATTTGATGCAGTATTTCTGACATATCAACCTAATTATGAAACTTCAATAATTGACATGATACTGCTACATGACGTGAAACAACTGACGAGCATGTATGAAATAGGTCAATGTCCTTGTACCAACTTTGAATGATACTGGTGGAAATACCGGTATGTCTGAGTTATGGCTCAGTACATGAGAAAATTGTAACAAATTTGCCGCCACGCAGCGATATTTGATCTTACTGTTTAAAAAATCAACACGTATATGTATTACATAAGTCAATGTCCAGGTACAAACTTTGAATAAAATCAGTTGAGACTTGCTAGAGTTATGGCTCTCGACATGAAAAAAACCATAACAAAATTGCTACCATGTGGCCATATCAGACCATATCGAGAAACAAATCAATGTACTTATGTATACTATAAGTCAATGTCCTTGTACCAACTTTGAATAAATTTGCTTGATACATGTCTGAGTTATTGTTCAGGACATGGAAAGTCGTAAAAAAATGGCCACAAGGCGGCCATATTGGATCGTATCACAAAACAATTCAATGTGAATAAGTATAACATAGGTCAATGTCCTTGTACCAACTTTGAATAAAATCAGTTGAGATATGCCTGAATTATGGCTTTGTACACGAAAAAATCATAACAAAATGGCCGCCTGGCGGCCATATTGGATCATATCACAAAACAAATCCACATGCATATATATGACATTGGTCAATGTCCTTGTACCAACTTTGAATAAAATCTGTTGAAACATGTCTGAGTTATGGCGCTGTACATGAAAAAATCGTAATAAAATGGCCGCCTGGTGGCCATATTGGATCGTATCACAAAACAAATCGACATGCATATATATGACATAGGTCAATGTCCTTGTACCAAGTTTGAATAAAATCGGTTGAGATATGCCTGAGTTATGGCACTGTACATGAAAAAATTGAAACAAAATGGCCGCCTGGCGGCCATATTGGATCGTATCACAAAACAAATCAATGTGCATATGTATGACATTGGTCATTGTCCTTGTACCAACTTTGAATAAAATCGGTTGAAACATGCCTGAGTTATGGCTCTGTACATGAAAAAACCGTAATAAAATGGCCGCCTGGCGGCCATATTGGATCATATCACAAAACAAATCCACATGCATATCTATGACATTGGTCAATGTCCTTGTACCAACTTTGAATAAAATCGGTTGAAACATGTCTGAGTTATGGCTCTGTACATGAAAAAATTGTAATAAAATGGCCGCCTGGCGGCCATATTGGATCGTATCGCAAAATAAATCGATGTGCATCTGTAGGTCATAGTGCTATGCCTTTGTGCCAAGTTTGAACAAAATTGGTTTGGCAGTGTCTGAGAAACTGTTGATGACGGACGGACGGACGGACGGACACACGGACGGGACCCAATCTATAAGTCCCCGCCGGACTTCGTCCGCGGGGACTAACAAGAAAGTATGTTAATACATGAGGCAAACAAGTTATTGAACTCAATAAAAAATTACAGCTGCTGTCCCTTGAAAATTAAGACGTATCACATTTCTAAACATTTTTTCTGTCTTTCAATACAAGGCTTCTTACCTGGCAATATCATATTAACAATGAATTTTAAAAGTAACCATGTACAAAAGAAGTAAATAATGCAAGTAAGACCGGGTGGTACAAACAATCATAAGTTTACATAGCCATGTTCATCCTACGATCTACCGGTAGTTTGGTTTTTTTTTAATATTTTCATTTCGCCTATTTTTTTTTATAGCAGTGTTTTTGCACTGAGTGAGACCATGGACGCAAACTAAGCTTAGGCGTTGTTCAAGCCCAGCTTTGTTTTGCGTTAATGGCCACACTGTACACCTCCCTCCGCCCTGTCCAGGTATACAGATACGTACTTTCTTTTCACCCCTAAAGCTCAGGTTAAAAATGTCGGGCCATATACAAAACCAAGCTTCCAGGAAAACATCAATGTGCAGAGAAAAGCCTCTCTATAAGGCATACTAATTTCGTAATTGCCCTTTATAAATATGCATTTCAAATACTTACCGGATGAATGGAAAATTATCGTCCACGACGACTTGCTATCTCGGCCACTGCATCCAACACTGTCGCGGGGAAATACACTTTACCTTCATGCCAACTGAAACATTACCACTTAGACCTAACTCACTTGCTGTTTTGACTCAAAATGTGTCGTCACTGGGGGAAGAAATGACCGAGAAATCAGCCATAATTCGTGAGATTCAGCTGGTCTGAACAGCCATTACTTCAAAAAATCTGCGCAATCTCATCTGAGAGATGCAATGTGATATCCGACAACGATCGTGTGGGAACACAAAGCAACGATGCTGAAGTTAGACTCGGTTTCGGATTCGGTTTCGGATTCAGTTTCGGATTCGGTTTCAGATTCGAGTGACTGAAAGAAATTTATATTTTCAGCCGATTTCGTTAAAATGTGGAATACTTTATTTTTCACTTGGAATTTATTTTCGTTACTTTCGCTGGACCTTTTTTCAGCTAAAATAAAATAAAATCAGACTAGACAAAATGAAAATAAGATAACAGTGAAACAATGAAAATATTTTCAGCTGAAATAAATTTCAGTGAAAATAAAATGGACCATAGTACTTCCGTATGCAAAGATAAATACTTGTCATCAAGAACAAGTTTTTAATGGATAACCGGTCGGCATATGTAATATATATTTCACAGCATAAATTGTAGCATGTATTTCATGACATAATATTTCACACATAACCATAACTTCTAAGCTTACAGTTCAAAAATACTAAACACTTTCGGCACTAGAGCAAGAAACTATGGTGCATGTGCATGACTACACAAGTCAAAAGTGTCCACCTCAATTATTAGCATTATGCAGTTAGGACTATTTAAAGACGTACAGTCACCTGTAATCTAAATATGCCCATATATGGTCAAAGGGGCGTTCCTTGGTATTCAAAATGCCCATGTGAGGGCGCTGTTTTTAAAAAGCGGCCACCCGCTTAAAATCTGTGATTGGTTAGATTTTCTCTTTCCATTGTAACTGTGGCAAAATTGGAACAGGTGACAGTATACCTTTACGCTAATAGTACTACGCACAATTCAAAGAAATGCATTCAATGCAATCTTTATTACACAACATATTAACTGATAGTTTAGTCCGGGAGTTTAGTATAGTACTGAAAGAGTTGTTGATCAACATCAACCAAACATCAAGTAATACAACACATTACACCATGTGACACACATTGTGACAAATAATCGATTAATTAAGGTAGAACGCACCTCGGGGACAGACATTTGGACTCTCAAACTTTTACAATTCTCTTCTGATATACCACATGTGGGGGTTCATTTTAAAGCTCTTGGTGAAAGAAAACTTTTCACCGGCTTAGTTTTTCGAAATTCAAAAATTTTTATTTTTCTCCATAGAGTTAACACAGGGATGGCGGCCATTTTGAATTTCTAATATCGGTAAATCTTGGGTAATTTGTTTCTCTAGTACAAAAATTTGCACGGTGACCCCCTATTTTTATTCTTGATTTTGAAAGAGAATGATTGAAAGATTCCTTGAGCAAAGTTAGAGCAAAAGTTTAAGTCTTTCACTTTCGAGGTGCATATTACCTTAAAGTATAAATGTTTTTGTAAGTGTTGTTTTCCTCCACTTACTTTCAATTTCGAATAAAGTGCTTTGAAGTTTTCTGTAATTTCTATTTTTTTAACCATTTTATTTTATTTTGTAAATAGATGCACACAATTTATGCCGACAGGCAACCCATAAAAAACTTGTTCTTGACGACAAGTATTTATCTTTGCAACATACCGAAGTACTATGGACCATTTTATTTTCACTGTAAAATAATCGCAATCATACCAATCCATAATCCAATAACACTAGTCAGAATTCGTAAGACAATAGTTGTAAACATAGACACAAAACAGCACAGAACAGACAAATTTATTTCAGCTAAGAATAGATTTTCATTGTTTCACTGTGATATATTTTCACTTTGTCTAGTCTGATTTGATTTGATTTTAGCTGAAAAAGGTCCAGGGAAAGTAAAGAAAATAAATTCCAAGTGAAAATAAAGTAATCACATTTTAACAAAATCGGCTGAAAATATAAAATTTCTTTCAGTCACTCGAATCCGAACCGAATCCGAAACTGAATCCGAAACCGAATCCGAAACCGAGTCTAACTTCAGCATCGTCACAAAGCATTGGTCAAATTCGAAAGGTCAAGGGTCGTGATCGTCGCAAAATTTTGACATTTCAAGTACGCGTAAACTGTTCCTTTAGATTTTTCCAATAAGCAAAAATTGACTTTATATGAAGAGATCAGTTAAAATACGGACGTCAACACACTAAGTGAACCCTGTTGCAATTCTGATCAGCCTCGTTAAATCCAAGCGTACTCATTTACGAGACCCTTACGTTCATACCCTGTTGCGTCCCGTCCACTCTTCCAACACAACTCTTTCCAAAGTCACGACATCATACATCGTCAGAACCGCTAGTCCATCCGGCTCGACTTTTGAACGGTTTGGGGATGAACAGTACCTGTACTGCGTTTCCATTAAGTTTTATGTAAGTTGTAATCGCGAAAGTTTTACAATGGCAGATGCAGAACCGTCGCAAGTGTGTTCGTCGTTGTGTGATGATCTGACGTACATGTACATGACTGCACATCATAGCCAGTTGCTGACGGACGTACGCGAAAACATGGACCGTATGAGAAAAATTTAATGACAGATCCAACCATATTACGTCTGGAAATGTGAGTACCTTTCAATAGAATGCAGGTTCCGATCATATGGAATATTTAGCGGTGAACATGTGTTTATTATTGCACATTTTGAAAATAAAAATAAACGATGTTTAAAATTTTATCTGTGCTGATTTAATTTAGAGGCTGCTCACAGACGTTTGTAGCCATCTGCATGACTTCCCTCTTGTCATATTCATTGGTTTATACTGAAAATCCCTGGTCTCGTTTTTTTGAATGGAGATGAATGAAACTAATGCTAATTATATTTAAGGGATAGGCTGTAACTTCATAATTTTGGCAGAAATTGTGTTCTTCGTACATCGACTACAGGTTTTCTCTCTTTTCAAAATCATGTTAGCCAGTATTGCTAATGTTATTCTATTTTCTAAAACACGTTCAAATATCCAGTCTTCAAACCTGTATTATGTACTGTCAGCATTGTTATTGTTGGTAAACACATTTTGGTCTGGACTAAACTTCAATTGAACACAATAACAGTGAACTTTTATAATATACATGCACACAAAGTGTATGTTGGTTGTATTGATAATATCAACGAGCTAATTCAACTTAAATTGTAAACCAATGAAGTAAGTGCAGTTGATATATAACAAAAACATTAACAAAATCAAAAACTTACAGCTTTATACTGTCACTTTAAAATGGCAAACCGTTGCTTCTGTAGCCACTAAATATTTAAGTCTGAGAACAATTTAACTGGTAAATGTGACCCATGTGGCATTTCTATAGTGCAAACATGAGTAATTTCACCTGAAAAACTTAACCCAAGTAAAATCAACTCTACACATGAGTGCCGCCTAATTTATTTAAATTAAATAGACAATAGGGATGTGAAAACATGAGAATTGACAACAAGTCAGTCCTTGGAGTTTATTAATGCATGTCTAAATTTTTACCGCCACATGTGTAAGCTACCATTCAATCCATTGACAATCTTCCCTTCTATCATGAATTCAATAGGACTGCTAATGAATGGTTACTTCACATGGCTGAGTCTGATTTCACATTCATAGCCAGTGATGAATGTTCAAATTTTAACATGTCATATTTCCAATACTGGCATGTGGCAGGTTGGACTGCTATGGACTGCCTATTTTTCCTCAAATAACCATTCAACCTGTTCCACACAGGAATGTGGACTGGCTAATAGGCAGTTCAGAACTAGAATACGTAGTGGACACACAGGAAAAAAATACTGAAAAAAGGGAGGAAAAAATGGCATTAATGGGTCTTTTATAGTTCGCCCATGAAGGACTATTCCAATGGCAGACTGTCATTACAGTGGAGTAACATTGAATATCTTGGGTAGTCATAGAAAGGCAGACACTGGTTGTGGAAAGTGCATTGAAATCACAACGGTCATGTTATACATTTTCCCCAACATCTGAAAACATCATACAGATACTCAGTTGAAGTAAAGTTATTTTATTTGTTTATTATTTATATATTTATTTGTTTATTATTTATTTCAAGAATGCAAGAATGTTGTTTTCACTAAAGCATATATTAAAGTTATAAGGATTATATATATGTGTACAACTTTGTACCTATGTAATCTTTCTTTTTGGGGAGGGGGGGGCCACAAAAATTTTGTTGCCGGTGATGGGGGGGCCACTAAAATTTTTGCTGGTGTTAGGGGGGGGCCTGTAAAAAATATACGCACCACATATTTTCTCTTCCGGCCCCCCCCCCCTGCTGTTAATTGTGCTCGTTCCCTTAAGTCCGGCGCCTACAGTGACATGTAAAACTCTTTCTAATATTTATTTACTGCATTGTATTAAAATAAGGCTTGACTACCAGGAAAACTAGCCCCTGCAGAAGCCTTCCATAGGGGTTGCTGAACATATAGGGGTGTCAGAATATAGGGGTGTCGGAACATAGGGCGGTCACCGTGGGTATAGCTTACGCGGGTTCCGCTGAAATGGCATACGTAATTTTCATCATTTGATATATAATTACGACTGACCAACCCTGTGTCTACAGAAAAAGGTAACTTGATAGAAACCTTTTAGGCTCTGTCCGCCACGTTTGCTTCAACCAGCTGGGGTAAACATCGCTTTGACCGTATGATAAATTTGAATTATCGTGATGGGAACTTTCGTTACCTATGCATGTAGAGGTCAAATGGTCGTACAGGAAACAAATTTGAAACATACGCGTTCTCCAACAAAAAACGGAATACTTTTTCAGTTTATTTTCGACTCAAGTTTTGCTGCTATATATTCACAGACATCATATGCAAGATTCTATGACAATGAACGCGTGAAACATGACAAAATTATGGGTTTCTGGGACCGAATATGGCACGTCCGATCAGTTGTGTCGCTTTTTTACATTTGCATAGATTTACGATCATCCGATTTTATAGGAGAAGTTCCTGTTTAAACCCAGTGTACGCATTGCAAATGGCTGCGTCATCAGTAATCCCCGGCCCCCAGTGTGCGCCCAAAGTCCTGTAACTTCCCGATAAATAAATATGAGAGAACCAAAATTGAATAAGAATTGAAACAATTGACTGAACAATGCATTCAACATATTCAAGATGCGACGTTTGAGTATCACGTGACTAGGTCTACCCACTGAACTCCCTCTGCTGATTTGCAGCTGACTCGGAAGGTTATGTATGATTGGTTCACTGTCACTATTCACAGCAACCTAAGGAGTCTATTGTGTATAATTCAATATCAACGTAAGAATTATCCAACCACTTGGATAACAGTTTCCTAAATGCTGCACATTAGCCAACTACATTACTGACGTCGCATCTTGAATATGTTGCATGTGTTGTTCGGTCACTTATGTCAGTTCTGATTCAAGTTATTGTTTTCTCTTATATTGATTTACTTATTTGTTTGTTCGTTCGTTGTGTTTGCTTATCCTGACTTCCCTGCGTGGTCGCGTCACATTGCTTATTCCTCTTTCTCGCATCACAGACAAAAGTTAAAGAAAAAGTCTGTGCTCGAATGCTTGCCGGAGCCAGCCTGCGGGGCATATACTTGAACACAATGCCACCAAGTGTTTCAATTCGAAACGCGGAAGTTGATGGTACCTGTGAAAGCAAATTCCGCGAAGGAAAGGAGTTTCATTTCTGGTGTAATTACCGACAGAGACTTCTGCAGCAATGACATCGTCCTCTCGCACGGGTCCGTTACTTCAACTACAGTGTCCCACTAACTAACTGCTTTCGGTGAGCATCCTGCAGCTGCAGCTGAAGCTGCCCGGACAAGAGACCTTGGCAAGCGGACATCAGAAACGGCAGGCAAACGTAAATTTAGTGATTTACACGGCTAGGTCTTGTATCTTCTACCAAGGAGCATTTGTGAACGATTGAGATAATTTATGGTACGTACAATATATGTAACTCCACAGCACACGTTCGAGTTCAAGTGCACAATGATATCAGGAAAATTTTGAGAGACAAATATGCAACTTTTAGGGTTGGACATTTGATATCGGGGGGGGGGGGGGGTGTCCTGCCATGGAAGATTGATGAGGTAGCATTATTTTTCTTACCTGATCCATTGTACATTTTTCTCATCTTTCCCCCTTTTTTGTCGAGCCTCGTCTAGCCGATTTTTTATTGACATTTGCTGGGAATCTGTTTTTTCCCCCAAAATTCCAGACCCTCCCACAGGATACCAAATAGTCTACTAATTTGGGATAATTGGATTTTCATATTTGTCAAATTTCTCAAAAGTGTTAGGTGCCGTATAGCTGAACGTTGTAATATTGGAAATTACTCATCAAAACAAGTGTGTAATGTAAAAAGAAAAGCAGATGAGATTACATTTGTAGATCAAATTGACATTACTTCACCATCCAATTATCCCAAATTAGTTCCAATCGTGTTTTAAATTTTATTATCATCGACTGCTATAGCTAGATCATTATGCTACATTTAACATAAGTATAAAACATGTTTCCGGACATGTGGAAGAGAGCAAGGGTTACTGCTCAGCACAAGTCTGGATCCTTACAAGATTGTGGGAATTACAGGCCTGTTTCAGTATCCCCCTCCTCTTTCAAAGATATTTGAGAAAAATGTTGCAAGTTGTCTGTTTTCAAGATAACATTTCTGACGCTTTACCGATATATACTTGGGTTCCTCAAGGTAGTATACTTGGGACCCTTTTTCATATTGCTTCTGAATGATTTAGGCCTACGTTTAGCTGTCAAAAATACCACTGAAATGTATGCCGATGATTCTACAATTTTGGTAAAAGGAAGAATATGGCGGAATTGAAAACACTGAATGGTGATCTTGAGTCAGTAAGAAACTGTAATGTAAACATGTAAAAATAAATGGTACAAGCAAAACAAATCCCATGCTTATGGTTGGCATAACGTAAGAGATTGTCACGTTTACCAAATGCACTTCGTTGTAAACTTGGTCAGAATATTTTAGATTCTGTAAATAAAGTAAGACTTCTATAGGAATAGTTGTAGATCAACACTTGAACTGGAAGTCAAATACTGATTCATTTCTAAAAAGGTCAATTCATAGGTTTACTTAGACGTATAAGCTTAATACGGTATTGTCCATTAAGCACCAAACGAACATATTTATTGTACTTGCACTTCCCCATTTGGACTATTGATGCAGTGCATGGGGAACTAGTGCAAATATAAACAAGTTATTCAAATTACAGAAACGCGCTGTGCATGTTATGATATGGGCTGCAAGTATAATTATCCTACCAATTGGCTTTTTAGATATTTGCATAGTATGCCTTTGCCTGGTAGAATTTTACATAAAAATATGTGTTTAGTGTTTAAATCCTTGAATGGTATATCCCCATGGCGGAAATGTTCCAATGTGTCAATCAGCGTCATAGCCATTCGTGTGACCAGAGCTATAGTTCCCAAAATAAGCTTGATATCCACTGAGCCAACGTTTTTCAAAAATGCATGGTCAGTGCGGAGAGTTATGTCTTGGAATAAATTGAAAAGAGAAGTCAAATCTTCTGAGTCTCTTTTAAGGTAGCGGTAAAGGCTATTTTTGCACCAATTCTTTTCTCAGAGTTAATGTCAAGTTTCAAGTGTTAGAATCAAGATATTTAGTTCAAATTTTCAGGATAACTCCCTTAGTTAATACTTTCTCGAAAGAATATAAAAATTGTATATTTGTAGCCATGATTTTGAAATATGACACCAATCAATATTAAAATTTAATTTTTCATATTTTTTTACATATTTGAATTTAATAATAATTGGATAGTATTAATATTACCAAATTATTATAAATATGTTGACACTATTACTTTGTAAGATTTGTACGGTAGGATTTGTAGATAAAATTTGTTTTTATGATTTTACATGGGTTTACATATCAAAAAATTATTAAAAATTCTTTCAAATTTCAAAATGTGATTTTTCAAAAAGTACTTCAAATACAGGAAAATTGTGCCGTATAAATCTTATCTGTAACCTGGTTAATAGGCTGTAAAATTCCATGTCCATATCTCATTTCAAAAGTTTGATTAAATTGGTATAAAATTATGTACGAAAACTGTTATTCTGTCAAAAAGGTTGAAAACAAGCCATATTTGCACCCCTCTTTTGAAGTCACAGAGCAGTCGTATTGGTTAATCTTACTTTTGACACCTGTTTGACACTCAAAGAATTTAAAAATGCATTTACAATAGCAGTCACGCATTCTGAATGCAAGCACTCCCTTGTCAAACTTTCCTGAAAAACAGTAAAAATGACTTTCCCTTTTCAAACATTTTTTTAAAAGCTAGGGGACCTCTACCATAGTTAATACACTAAGGACTTCCCAATCTTCCTCTTATTTGGTCAGTTTTTCAGAAGTTTCAACGGGCTATAACTCTGCAATGCCTATGACCCCACATGTCTAGTTTTTTTTATTCCACAGAGAATGTTGACTACCTTTATGTTTGAATAGTTTTATTGAAGTTTATAACTGATACTGTAGCCTTTATCGCCACCTTAAAACCAGTAATTAAAACAATATTGGGCAGAATTTTTAATTGTTCGCGTTGTTCCTGTTAAATGTTGTTGTAGTTACGTGTGGCTTTTTGTACTTTGTATGTGTGTGTGTGTGTATTATGTATATATATATATATATATATATATATATATATATATATATATATATGCCAAAGGAAGCTATTCTTATAGTTTGAAATATTGCCGCCTGTCTGTCTGTCTGTCTGTCTGTCTGTCTGTCTCTCTGTCTGTCTGTCTGTATGTATGTATGTATGTATGTATGTATGTATGTATGATGTATGTATGTATGTATGTATGTATGTATGTATATATGGATGGATGGATGGATGGATGGATGGATGGATGGATGGTTGTATAGATGGATGGATGGATGGATGGATGGATGGATGGATGTAAGGATGGATGTATATGGATGGATGGATGTTCGTTTGTGAGATATCCGTCCACTTAAATATTTTGAGAACTGCTGTTACTACAGACTTGATATTTTTTGTGTAGATGCAACTATGATTATGGCCAACTACCTCCGTGTCATCGCTTGTCAGTCTGTCCGCCAACAATTGCCTTCTCCTCTGAGACTGAACGTCCAATTGCTTTGAAATTTGATATGCAGTTCACTTGGGATGACCTCATTTAGGTACTAGGTTTGTTCAAATCGTAGTGAAATGTGCATAGTTGTATTTATAAGGCAAATTGTGTCGTTTTTGGTAAAAACATTCTTTAGAAATCGTCTTCTTAAAAACTAGCTCAGAAAGCTTTGACATTTTGGATATAGGTCCCTCGTGATGACCTTTGTCATTTTTTTTTTCATATTGTGCAGAAATATGCAAATTTGTATTTTTGAGACAATTTTTGCACAAAAAACACAAATAATGGTTGGAGGTGGCTGAAGAAATCGCGATTAAAATCTTATTTTTTCAGATCCCCCTCAGTACCCTCAAAAATTTTCAAGTTCCCCGTCTATATGATAAAAATTTTTAAAGTCCCCCAATTATCATATAGCCGCATACTTATTAGGGATGCACGCAAAAAAAATAAACATGTATTGGGCAGTTACGCTCACAGATGTTCGACACTACCTGCTATTAGCAGTTTGTAGAGCCATACTCCTAGGGCAAGTTCTTATATGATTCATTTTTAAACACAGTGGATTTTTTTGATTTATCAGTCAAAGCTGACTTTAGCTAATCCAACTCTGGCCAATGGCACCCGTTGAGGATCGGAGTACACAAAATGACGATCCTGAGATAGTATTCAAATTGTGAAATCCTTTCTACATTTGATGCTACTTATAGGATTTACAAAATTGACAATACTTGAAGATTAAAATATTACATCAAATAAAGGTTTTAATATTGATTTTTTGTGTAATAATGGTAAATGGTAAATTAGTCACACATTTTTTCATTTAAATTAGAGTCTTTACTTTCCAAAGTTTTAATTTTGTGTTATTTTACGACGAGAATGTGAAAATTTAGTAAATCAGGCATGGTGACCCCCATCTTTTTTCTTTAATGTTTGATTATTCTCATATGCCAGAATTCAAAATCCCCTGGTAACTTTCAAGCGTCCTAGTCTTTCATGTGTTTCAGACCTGATCTTGTATACATGTATGTTTCACTGTCATGAGTGTCACATGATCCGAACTTTTCTTCAGCTACCTCATAGTAAGAGCCATCTCAGTCACTACCGGTATGCAGTGACAGTGACACTGCCCATAGGCAGTAGCAGGTCAGTATCTGTATTAACTTTAATAATTTTGACAATAATTTTGTTCAGTTTATACGCTGTATTCTTGTTCTACTTCCTACGGCGTGTTGAACAGCCCAGTCCAACATTCAGCTTGCAAAACCAGCCTGTGAATATATACCCCGCATTTATCATTGGCAAATGACTTTCAGTGTGGACTATAATTCAATTGTCGTCCAATAGTCATACAAGCAGGCTTTTCTTGACAAACAATATTGTGTGTTTCAGCATGCTAGAAACTGTATTTGATATACTGCATAGAAATATTGAAAAAATCATCAACAGTAGCAGCTCAACTTCTGCCCGATGCTAGGCCTACTTGTTTGTTTTTTTTTACGAAAATTCATATATTTTCAGATTTTTTCCAGACAAAAGTAATGAAATGCCACAAAATGCTTCTAGGTCCTGTTTAATTACTACGAACATTAGAGCAATTGCACGACATTAACATTTTATTAAATGTTTATTGAATTATCCACCAAAACTTGGAATCGTAAAGAAAGGGAAACAAAAAATTTTCAGCCCCCCCCCTAAGCAGAGCAAAACTTTCAAGTCCCCCTCTACTACCCCCAAGATTTTCGAATCCCCCTTGCATTCCTCCAGCCCCCAATTGTTTTGCCGTGAACGCGGCCTTACAAGCTATTAAATATCGTAAGTACATTCACTCTGGCTTCGAATTCCCTGATGAAACCAAATGTGGGCAAAATGCCATTGATACTATTTTTCATACATTTGTTTGCTTTTTTGGATAACTATATGTGAGAAACAGTGACATTGCCACTATTTTTGTATTTCAAATTTGTTGTGATTTCGAGGGCCCTGGAGGAGATAGACTCGCTCCGGAGTTTACCAGGCTTCCTTCGTTAAATAAAGCCAACTAAAATAGAAAAATAAACATCATCGGCAACTCGGACAACCGTAACTACATGGAGGTAGGAGGGACTACTCTTGGGGACCACCTCTACATGCTGAGTGCATGATTATTTACTGTTTGAGTTAAATATTTTTTTTTGTGCAGGTAGTCACCAGTGTTCGTCACTAGATGCCATGGAGATAGATGAGAAGGAAGCTAAACAGTTACTGAAACTGGCATCTCCGGTCAGAAAGCATGCATTTGCCCGCATGGTATCATGGGAGTTCTCTCAGCCCTCTCAGCCTTGTAAAAACAGACGTAAGAAGGAAAGTTTTGACTCTGCCAAAACCGATAAGGTTAATAGTGATGAAGATTGTGTTGACAGGGATACAGGTGATGGGACAGACTCAGATGAATGCTATACTGCTGACAAAGAGGCCATCAGAGTTTCGGGAGAGGAGCTAGAGGTTATGATGGAGGAGGAGGAAGAGGAAGAGGAGGAGGAGGAGGAGGAAGTGTCCCTGGAGGGGTTGACCATCAGTGATGTTCCGCTCCCCAAATCCGAAAGACATGGGGGACGCAGCAAAAGCCAGAAGAGGCGTCGCAAACGCATTTACCGTCAAACCAGTTGGACTTCTTTGCGCCGTTTGCTAATGACGAAGGTGACATGATAGAGGCTATCCAAGCTGACGACTTGAAACCGGACAAAAATATCCCGACGCTGATGGAGATATGTCTGAAAGTATGCAGTCAAGGAAACAGAGGCCGGTTGCCATTTTAAAACAACACAGAGACCAACTGAAACAGCGCTGGGCACTCCACTCCCAACAGCTTAAGTGGCTTCACAGAATTCTCTTAATCAACGAAAAGAGCTTTGATCCGGTGCGTGTAACTTGCGAGAAACTTGGGAGGTATATTTTTCAGCCAGGCGTCTTTAACGATAGGAAGGGATCTCTGATGTCAAAACACTCCTTCATTGAATTTGATGATAATAAAGAGATAGCAGGTAACTATACCATTGCAACTGTTGCAGCCATACTGTGGAGCAAGCCTAACTGTAAAAGCAGTAATTCCTTGATCCATCACATGTATTTCAGCATACTTTGAAATCACATTGAGTCCTTGAAAATTTTGCTGTCTAAAGGAAATCCTTTGAGCAATATGATTAGGAATAAAAAGTTATTCAACTGATACCCTTGACTAAAAAGTGGCAACATATGTGAGAAACTTTCATGAATTACGAAATCAATGTATATCCTTGTCGATGAGAACATATCACAACCAACGTACCCCTCCTGGTTCTCTTTTTGCATTTCTCTTATACTTCTTAAACTTAGCTCTTTTATTTCACTCAGTGCTGGCCCATGTTATGATCTGATGCTCCCAAGCACATTCCGATGCAAAATGTCTCCAAGTGTGAAGGAGGATGAAGACGATATTTTGAGAAAGGCAAGACATGCTGCTGTCATCAAGGTCAAGATGGCTCTCAAAGCAAGGTACCAATGCTTGATGAATTTGAGCAGTTCTAGCTCTTCAATGGCCATGCAAGAAATTTGTTGGCCTGTTATCAACAGCCTCCTGGGTAGTTTTGAGTTTAACCTTTTTCTCCAAAATGGTTTAGCCCAAATACATCACTATCGACAGTGATTGTAGACCTGTTTGAAGGGGATTTGGGGTGAAGAGATTTCGAAGTCTAAAGGAGTGAAAATTCAGAGCAACTGCCTGTGTCTCATATCTATTAAAAATAACCCAGCAGATTATTGCCAATGCAGTGATGTATCTAATATCGATTGCAGGCTAACAAAAATGAGGGACCGTTGATAGTCCTGCAGTGTGAACACATGAACCTTCACAAATTTAAGGTTTTACTTTCCTGGAGTCTGATATACAATAATTAATTTCAAATTCTTACTGTTTATGGCTGAGGATTGTGGGAGCATTTTCAGAAACTGACCAAACCGATGGGTGACCTTAAATGTAAGGATGGCAAATATTGACGCAATTAAATTCGTCAGGTTAGAGAGCCGAAAACAGCAGTGCAGGACTTTTACGGAAATAGATAACCAGACAGCCAGGCAGGTAACCCTTCTAAAGTTGAAGCTGCTGTCTGAGTAAAATGCTATCTGCTATGATAATTGCATTCCACATATGGTATACACAGTGTACCTTGCTTCTGATTGCAGTGAACCAAGATTTGTCAATTAGTTTAAATTAGGTAGGTAATTGTGAAATTTTACGATTCCACCAGAAATTTACCAGCCACGGGGCACTTTTGCAGGCACTTATTTCATACTTTGAAGACAAGAAACTGTTGTTTGTTTGGAACGAAGATTTGAATGAAACTGAATTGAATTGATCTTTATTCTCCCTTCTGAATAAATATTACAAAGTACGTAAAAAGCCAGAAAACTGATCTATATTTGAACACAGGCTAATAGAAAACAGAAACATGGCAAGACTGCTAGCCAAATTGTATATGTGAGTAAAATTTTACCATTTCTGAAATAAAAACCGAAGGGTGATAAAGGATGATGTCGAATTAAATTTGCATTCATATTGTAATCTACTACCTAATCTTTAAACGCTTTAGTCAATTGGATTTTTGTAACAAATACAAGTCTGTCACATATGTCCGATTACAGACACATTAATATGATGTTTTTAATGAATTTTAAGTCAGTTAAGATGAAATAAGAAAGTGATAAGAGAGCAGCTAATGTTCCTGCAGTAATCTTCACGAACTCTTTAATGTAACAGTTGTATTCCATATCTGTAAATGTTCTCGTTCTAGTACATATTTTGGTGAATGACTGCAGGTTTCTTAACTCAGAGGGCATATCCTCCTTATGATAATTTCACACATCTACATGTACTCTATAATTTTCAGATATCCAAGGTTTGTGGAACACCTGTTCGACATTTCATTGGCTTATGTGTGGTGGGCCAGGGGTCATCTTGTCCAGGCTTCAGAGTTACTCTTCAAGGCTGCTGAACAAGTCAAAACGTCGACAACACCAGGTGAGGAAAACAGTGTGATCCGTAGCTAACTCTTTCATAACTGATCAGGTCATTATATATTATTGCGCTGAAGAAAACTTGGCATTATGTTTTCAAGACAGGGGTATACTTTAACTCATGCGACTGATCTAATGACTCAGCGAATTACAAATATACTAATCATTACAGTCTTAATTCTCATATAATGTCTTAGCCTGGCTGTGTCCTAGCTGAGGTTTTCAGATGCCCCATCGAGTGAGTGTGAGCAACATATACGTAGCCCCAAAACCACAGCCTGGTCTAGCCTGCATATGCATCCCGGATTAGGTCAATTTTTGCAAATGAGTAGAGCTCACAGGTTGTATGACTGAAATATAAGCATCCACCAGAGTTGACTCTATGACCCACACTGAATAAATTCAATACATTTTACACCTCAAGAAAGGTGCAAAATTTAATTGACGAATTAAGGGTAATTAAATACCATTGTAATAGTGGTTTTTACGGACGGTCACATAATAGTCCTTCATGAATATTTGCAATAACCTGAGAAGACAATGGTCAATCAGCATCCTTTACAATGCCTTTCATCCAATAAAAACAGCAATGATACTGACACTGCTGTCTACAATAATTTTAGTGCTGTCATGTTATTTGTATGAAAAGGTAATTGACTTTCCTAAGGCAGTATATGGAATGAATCAACCCCTCATATTATTAAGCTACTTCGGACCATGCCCATACTGAAGAACTACAAAGGAAAAAAGTAAAAAAATGATGACTTTACGCTATTGTATTGACAAGGTACTTAATATCTGATGTATCTTGATCAGCACATAAGGATTCAACAGACAAGAGAAATTATCACCCGCATCCGCAGAAGGCCATGTACATGAATGATGCTGGTTTAATGTACGCGGTGTTCGGTGATCCATCGCTGCCGCAAAGTGTTATCGTCAGGCCGCTGAAGTCAGCTGCACTGGTTACAAGTCAGGGGTCCAAGACGATGTGGTGTTGCAGTCTATGATATTGATGGCTGCAGCATGGGATCAAGGGTGAGTACTATTGCTGAGAGGGCCGTATATAAGTGATGGATTTAGCATTCTTGCAAACATCTGCCGGCCGTAAGTATCGATAGTAAAATTTCATTTCAAAAAAGGTTAAAGTTAGACAAAATGTCATAAAAGGTGTTTTCATGTAGGTCTACAATGTAAATGAGTGACTTCACAGTTGTATCCGGTGAACTTCAACAAAGAACTTCACATCGGGTGAAAATCACTAACCGAGTTGGGAGGATACCATGACATTGGCAGTATTGGCATTATCTGACATATTTTCATAGCTTTGTCGATGCAAGTGAATTTTGTGATACCAGCCACAGATTATTACTGATAATGTATCTGACTATCCAGCATTGTGGTCCCTGATGTTTTCTACATTTAAAAATACACTGGCATCGCTCAAACTTAAAAATAACAGCATAATAAACCCCCTCCTTGCCCATTATTGGCCCAGGAAAACTTTGCACTTTATAATATACTTGGCATTGCCTCGTCCATTATGTAGTTAAGTGTGTTTTCATCTATTATGACCTGGGAAGGGGTACATTATTGCTTAAATATTGTCTTACTCGTCAAACTTTGAGCCATACTTTCAAAGGGAAGGTAGTGGTAGATCGTCAAGGTGTTTGATAGCATAATATTACATAAAATCAATAATTATTGACCAATACCTGAAGTTTTAGCATATGATATTTGAAAGATGGGGGTGTAACAGCTGTTTGACGGTCTATTTTCTCGTACAAAGTCAATGATGTTGTCCAACTTTAAAGCTACATTTTAATGTTCATTGCCAAAGTCCCACACAAGTGTAAGATGAGTCCCATAGGATACCTGTAGGATACGTTTTGGATGAAAGCAATTTTAAACCATAGATGTGATATGAGGTGTGTGTTGTGGGGATGTGGCTAGGAAAAAGAGAACTTATAAAATGCTGTTGTCAAAATAATTGTCACATTGCAGCCTTAAACAGGAGTTACAGCGTGGATTTTGTCTAAGTGGCCAACAATATATGTCACTCTTTTATTAGCTAGGCTGTCAGCGACACGTGTTTACAACCGATAACGTAGTAACTAACTGAAAACGTATCAAACCCGATAACGTAGTAAAAATTTACCGATAACGTAGTAATTTCTTCTAACCGATAACGTATCGACAACTGATAATGTGTTGGATCAAGCGATTCATGGGAATGTATTCATAGGGATAGATCTATCCTCGATCGATCGATCAATCTATTGATCAATCGATAGATCGACCGACGGATCGATCGATACACCGATCAATGCACTGATCTATCAATCGATCCATATTTCTATCGATTGAATGATTGAATGAATTGATCGATTGCTCGACTAATATAACGATTGATAAATATATATATATATATATATATATATATATATATATATATAATATGTATCTATATATAGTTATCAATCCTTCGATATATATATATATATATATATATATATATATATGGATAGATAGATAGATCGATCGACGGATAGATAAATAAGATAAATAGAGAGATAGTGTATCAAATCAACCCATAATGCAACCAAGTGAACAGTAACGAACTAGTATCAAATCAAATCAACCGATGACGTATTAAATCAACCAATTATGTATCACATCTACCAATAACCTAGCCAAGTGAAAGAGTAAAGATTTCAATCAACTGATGATGCATCAATTCAACAAATAAATCATCAATCAACCGATAAAGTATAAATAAATGGAAACTTACTGAGTATAAATGAGTGTTGTAATTTTCGATTTTTTCAAAAACAAACGGTCACACCCTCAGAGTTACATATACTTGGAGTATGCTATTTTCGTGGTATTACTCAGACGTCAAAAATCGAAATTCTTCAACTTGGGAAATACGAACTAATTTATAAGTATTCCTGCAGGATGAATTAAAGATACAACACACATGTGAGTGTATTTATCGACACACTTTCTAAGTTTGGAGGACTTTGAAAAAGGTTTTCAACATGACCAATTATAAAATTTCGATACTTACAACGTCAGTATATCAAAATGACAATGCTCTTTTTCTGGGACTGAATTACAGGTACATCTGAAATCATTGCTCAATTGAATCCCTTATAATCAAAATTGAAATTTTTCAAGTATAAGCAAGCCAAATCAACAGATTTTGTAGACAGTATATTGCTTTTTCTTTCCTTTTTATTCTTTCTGTCGTGATTCACGTCAAGTCACATCTTATTTGAAGTAGGATTACGAAGGCATCACAAAATTATTGAGTAGTCGTACAGAGTATAGCGCTAGAAAAAAAAGCTTAAGCAAAGAAAATTAAAAAGTTACTTTGTTTCTCATCCTTTCGCGCCTCAACTGAGACCCGCCTCGTCAGCCTTTTTTCTGCTTATGAGGAAATAAAATGAAAAAACAATAACAAAAATACGCGATGATAGTGCATAACACAGTGCTACCATAACTGTAAACAAAATAACTGACACTAACAATCCATTCATAACTGTAAACATATGTCAACGTATATTAAGCTGACAAAGCTGTATTGCTGCACCAAAAGTCAAACCGCAGAACTGTTGCTATACAAAAATACTAAAGCAGCACTGCTCTGCATTAATGTCTGCGTGTATTCCTTTGTCGTTTTTATGTTTTTATGCGCGTTCTTGTTGGTTGAAGAATAAAACAACTGAGAAGAAAAAAAACCGCTTAACCGCATCATTTTTGCAATATGTCTAGGGTGAGAAACAAACATTTTGTTTTTCTTGGCCTTACCAGATTTCACTCATACATATTGGATTCCTGCATATTAATCACTTATATGCTTACCTTTTGAAATACACCCGATGGAGATTTTCAGTAAAATGAAATATCGTCAATGTACGAATAAATCATTAATATTCTTTGGGTAATCACTATACGCAGTTATTTCTATCGGTGACGTATCCAGTATGTGTGCGAAATTTGCGATGTTGGCTGTTGGTGATTGCGGTATTGCAATTGATCTGCTAGAGCCAAAGCACAGTATCGAAGGAAAAAGGTCTTCCGTTTTGTAGCTGGTCCGATTACTTTGTTAAAAAATGTTTTGTGATAATCACGTTTATATGCGAAGCAAAGCATTTCCGCGACTTGCCTGTATAACTTTTGTTGCAACGCGAACGACTAAGTTGATCTAACTGTTGTTAAACAACTGGAATGGGTTTGGAAATTTGTTTCTAATCTTGCTATTACAACCATACATTCTGTCTTAATTGTAATACACGTAATAGTTTTCTTTCTCGGTAGAGTTCGCTGTGTAAACCAACAGCCGCTCAGTACCCTACGTTTGTTATACCAGTAGTTATACTATTTCTTTGAATTTTACCCAATTAAAAGTAAACTGTTTAGCTACTATAGCAAGACTAGAAATAACTTCCCAAGCCTATTCAAGTAGTTTAACAACATTTAGATCAACTTAGTCGTTCGTACTACCATAGAAACAGTTGAAACACGATTGATTTGCTGCAGAAATTTGTATTTGATCGATCTATCAATCAATTGATCTATCTTTCTATCAAATTGATAGATCCTTCGTTATATCGATCGACCTGCCCATCAATTTATCTATAGATACATTGAGTGATTGATCGCCTGACTATCTATCATACATTGATAGATAGATAAATCGATCTATCGATTGAGTGATCGATTTAGCTATCGATACATTGATCGACCTATCTATCTATCAGCCTATCTATCTAGCTATCGATACATTGATCGACCTATCTATCTATCTATCTATCTATCTATCTATCTATCTATCTATCAATCTATCTATCTTTCAATCTATCTTTCTATCTTCCTTTCTATCTCTCTATCTATCTATCTATCTATCTATCTATCTATCTATCTATCTATCTATCTATCTACCTAATATCTATCATCTATAAATCAATCGATCTATCGCTCCCTATGAATCGCTTAATCAGATATTATCAGTTAATCGAAACGTTATCGGCTGTTTTGATAGGTATTTGTTGACTTTTTTACGTCATCAGTTGATTTAATCCGTTATTGTTTCGTTGATAGGTTATCGGTTAGGAAAAATTACTACGTTATCGGTAAATTTTTACTACGTTATCTTTTAGAAAAATTTACTACGTTATCGGTTTGTTACTACGTTATCGGTTGATTAACTACGTTCTCGGTAAATTTTTACTACGTTATCGGGTTTGATACGTTATCGGTTAGTTACTACGTTATCGGTTTTAAAAGCGTAGCTTATCTAATATGTGGATGTGTGGCGTCATCCGTCAAGTTTCTTCATACTAAGCTTCTACTTCATGACAGCTGGCCTGATTTCTTTGATATTTGGACTACAGGTCCCAGGGATGACCTTGAATCATAATTATTCAAATTGTGATGAAATATGCAAATTTGTATTTTTGAGGCTAATTTTCCTATTCGTGGGCAAAAATCCTCTTTACCTTAACGGCTGGTCCGACAGCTTTAATATTGATATTCAGATCCTTAGGAATGATCTTATTTAGATTAATTCAAATTGTGATGAAATATGCAAACGTGTATTTTTGAGGCAATTTTTGTCAGTTTTGGTCAGTTTTTTTACCATAACCACTTGTCTTATAGCTTTGATATTTAGTATAAAGGTTCATAGCGAAATTGTTTCTAAAGAAGTACTCGTTCTGATAGCTTTGATATTTGGTAGACATGTTTTTAGGGATAATCTTAGTATGCTTGAAACCCGATTGAAAAAACTAGCCGTATTTTCTATCCTGGGTTGATAGCTCTGCTGGTGGACAGAATTGTCCCCGAGGTTATCGTTCGCCCAGTTAAAGCGATGAAATTCGTTTCTTCGCCTCGATAAAGTTTGTATGTGCGATGTGTGATAGTGAGCATGCGTGAGTGAGTGCTTCACGAACTCTACAACGTGTGGAGCGGTCTCAGCCAGAAAAATGTGACAACTTAGCCGGCTATTGAAGCACTCTTTTTGAGAGTGGGGGATTTAGCCGAGCGGTTCTCTCTGTGGCCTCTCCGCTAGGCGACTGATGCCGTATGTTGTGGGTTCGAACCCGATTGAACAAACTAGCCGTATATGATATGTTCAAATCATTATGACATTTCGAATTGCATATTTTTGCAGCTATTTTTGACATATTTGGTCAGGTCATCATGCAATGAGATATCAAAGATTTCCACCTCCTTCATCAACGCCTGTGTCACAAATAGTTATTCTCTACATAACACAGCGAAGCTATATCGGCTTTTAGGTCGCTTGTTGAATCGTTGCAATCATCAACAGTGAACTTGCTGTCTCAAAAATACTTTGATTTACACTTCCTGAAGAATACTTTTAGACGAAAAATAGTTTTAATCGATCGGTATTGGTAGTTTACATGGAGGGGGAAATGGGGGGGGGGAATCGATCTTGATTGTCTTATGATCAATATTATCTGAAAAATCACTTTGCCGATGCTTATCATTTGCAGATTGATGAATAAAAAGTCATCAGTGAATTCAGCTAGTGCATGGAATGCAGTGGTGGCATCGCCTGCAGACTGCCCTCTGGAGGCCGTTTACGCTTCAGTGGAAGCATTCCTTTGTTTTCATGCTGGTCATAGCACAGGTATGTACCACAAATGGAGATAGTGATAATGAGGCTGTCTTCAAGCGCAGAAAATCGTTGCACATTACACTTTGAATTTGGTGTGTTGGTGCTTCCAAAATTGTGAATGAGAATTAGTTTGAATGAAGTCATCATAAAGTATGCAGGTAAAAATGATGAGCAGCAAAAGGATAAACATTGTGAAATGTCAGTAACTGTGAGTTAGAATTTCACATGTTTGTGATACTTTTACAAAATCACAACCACAGACCTCCAGCCCCCAATAGTAAATTGTTTTCTCAAATATCACTGCTCGATGAATTACCAAATATTGTTTACATTGATTTATATCACAAGAGGACATCTTGACGCTGGTATGGTAGCTTGTATCAATAGTTTTGATGTACCAGGTTACATGTTGTTGTATATAAGTGTATCCATTGCAACAGTTACCAACCTTAAATACTTCGCCTTGGTATTTGATAGACTATGTATCAAAATGTAATCAAATGCACTTGACATTATGATTATTACAAGCTAAGGTACTCATCAGAAAGCTTTTCAAGGTTCCAAGACAAGTATCAAACCTTCCCATTTATTAACTCTTTGCGGAAAATTAAGCTCGTAACCTCATCACAGTATCTGAAAACCTAGATATTGGCAAATATTGTGTTTTGTATTATTTGACAATTGTTTACATTCGGACCACGTGACAGTCAATTTGGAAAACCTTTAAAAATCGGTTTTTACATTTCCATGTGGTAACGCTGCAGTATTTCAGGTCAAAGTTAGCATGATCAAAAGGTTTCGTGGCAATCTTTCAAAGTGTGTCTCCTTTTTTTATTCTGTCCTACGTTTTGTGTTACATACTTTTAACCCTTTTCCTGCCAAGTCCATATTTCACCATCAGGTCAAGATGGTTAAAATTAATGAAACACAACATATTCCATATGGTGTATTTTAACATAATACTGTACATTTGAAGGCTGTTGAAAACATAAATACTGTAAACTTGATTTTTTTGGACTAAAGATGCTATAACATACCAAGCCGAGCGGGTGAAAATACGTCATGTTTTGGCTCAATACCGCTTTTTACTGACTTGGCTGATGGGGAAGTAATAGTCTTAATACTGTCTGGCAGGAAAAGGGTTAAAGGTGTTAGACTAAGGATCCGTTATCGGTTAGATAATTGTCTCGCCATAAAAAATGTTCAAGGGCCTAAAACAAAAGTCCGAGGCGCGTAGCGTCGAGGACAATACCGACGCGTACAATGTACGATGACATAAATCCCATTGTTTTGTAAATACATTATATTATCAGCTTGGTCACTGTTATTAAATTGTTGTACTTGGTCAATTTTTGAGCTTTGTCTTTCTTAATGGTAATTTAAGTAATTAGGATGGGTTTCTGCCCATCATGTAATGTGTTGTGATAACTGAGAAACTGTTGGACCTGTCATTTTATATTTTGTGTTAAGAAGTACGATGATATTTTGCGATAGATATTTACTTTTCATCTGATGTTTACATAAAAGTAGATAGCGGCCAGATGGCTTGATGCAACAAACTCTGAATACAAACGGTTGCCAGTTAATTAGTAGAGATACCAGTGTAAGTGGAAACCCAAATAGGGGCTGGATGATCACCTTTTTTCACTGTCAATTTTTGAGCTTTCACTGCAGCAAAGGAACCAATTCGGATGGGTGTCTATCTATCATATAATGTGTTCTTGATAACTTGAAAAATAATCGCAATCATACCAATCCATAATCCAATGACAGTAGGTCGGAATTCGGAAGACAATAGTTGTAAACATAGACACAAAACAGCACAGAACAGACAGCAAATAGACGGCACACAAACAAAGTCACATTCATGAAAGAAAGATATATGGACCTCTGGCCAGAAGACCAAGAAGTGATGTCAGGTGTTTCGAAAATAGTAAGCGCATCCTGCCCCACATGTGGCACCCGCCATATATCAATCTATAAGTCAGATAGGTAGTGGTCACTAACTAAGGCCCAATGTCACCGATGCCATCAGTGATCATTTGTCGAAGAGAGATATTGTATTTATCTACCAGCTTATGATACCTGCCAAAAAAGCGTTTGAATGTAGAGACAAGTCTTGCTCTGGTGTAACCTTGATTTTATAGTTTGTAAGAGAGATAACTTTTGCACTCTTATTTGGATATTTTGTATTAAGGAGTATGATGATATTTTTGAATACATTTAACTTTTCATTTTTTGTTTGCATAAAGTATACATTGTTCTTCCGAAAAGGCAACAATTGTAAAATGCAATAACTGTACAAATATCCTGTTACAAAACCCCTTACAAGATAGCCTTGATATTGAGTTTACATGACCGCAGAGGAAATGCAAGTCACATTTGTCCAAATTGTGACAAAATTTTAAATTGTATTTTTGAAGCAATTTTCTCTATTTTTGGTGAAAAATCTATTAAATCAGTAGACTCATATTTTTAAAATCTGATATTTAAAGCGTGTTGGAAGATGGTATTTTGGGGAATACGTGTCTTTTTTGGTCAAAAATTATAGCCCCTTCACTATTGGCCCAGAGATGTTTCAGAAGTGTCTTAAATGTATACCTGTGAACTCCATATTAATTTGTTTACTGTGACTGTGTAAACAATACACATGCAATTCTTTGAAACCAGGTAGCACTTATGAAACCTGATACTTGACAAGTCATTTTTTTGTTATCAGCTTGATTTATGGCTAAGCAATAGGGCTAGAGATCTTATTTTCTTGGGAATGAACCAATATAAGGCCTTCAATCGTACTCTGATTTCGGATTTAATTCGTAATCGCCACCATCTACAATTATGCACTTATTTACTTTTGGGCTAACCAACAGAGCTGGAGGCAGGGTACACTGTATGGAAGCGACAGTGTTGTTTACACTTTTTTGGCCACCTTCATAAAGTATATCATGAAATCTCCATTATCAGCTTGTTATTGTTGTACTTCAATTTTTGAGCTCTGTTGATAACCTGTTGCACCTATTAACTTGATATCTGTGTTAAGGAGTATGATGATATTTTTGGATAATTTTTGTCACAAAATTACTAATGGTATTTTTTTAAGCAAGTTTTTCTATTTTTGGTAAAAATCTACTCTGAAATCACTAGACTGATATTTTTGAAATCTGATATGTACAGCCTGTTGTTTATTATGTGCCAACTTTGGTCAAAAATTATGAATTCTTACATAATTTCTTATCAATTGTAGCGAGACAGTGCCCTTGACACTAGTTTTCTTGATTATTAATGGTTCTCAGTAAGTTTTCCGAAAGAATGTATGAACAACAGATTAAAACCTCTTGTTTTGAGGAAGGCATTACCCTACTCTCCCGTAATTGGTTTAGCCTGTTGGTTGTATAGGCTTGATTTGGACTTCTGCATGGTGGTGGCAGGGATGCCACTGCCAGGCAATCAGCCGTCAATGATGCGATTGAACGATTTAATAGGTATCCAACTTATTCTACTTTTAGCTATGTCAATGTTTCCCAGGAAGAGGAGAATAAGGCATGGCTGATTGAAGCAAAGGAGAAACTGGAAAAGCTTATAAAGACTTTTCCGGCAGCTTCTCTCCTCCAATTGTATTACTCATTTGTGTTGGCAATGCTCGGAAATGGATACGACTCCATCCAGGCGCTAAGACTGTTTACATCCAGGTTAGTATTGTAGCAACTCTAACACACAATTTCTTATTTTTAGCTGGACTGGCCGTGGGCGTTTTAGACGACCTTCTTATCAAAGTTTGTAATTGCTGCCCATTTGGAGAAGATAAAGTTTAACACCATTTATGGAGAGAAATGTTCTTTGCTTTCATTGTCACCTTCATGGCCGTTAAATGCAAGTTACGACCTACTTTTCCATGGCATGGCTGTACCATTTGTCAAGATTTGTGAATTTCTCTGTATTTCAAAGACTAATCAAACACATTAACCTGTTTTTTCTGAAATTCTCAGTTGTGACCCAGCATCATATCAACACGGATTTCCTGCATGCGAAGTGCGTCAAGCCACCAAGGCCAGTGTTTTCCAGCCTCTGGTCGACATAGCCAAAGAGACACACAGACCTGTGCCTGTTATGGCACTGCTTTGGAGAAGACAACTTGTGCATCCGTACTACGGGAGATGGTAATACAGAAGTTCATATCATTGAATGTGGAGCATAGGGTCTGTCCTGATTAGAAAGGGATGGGTAGTGACAGGTTTTATCAGTACGTAATTACTTATAATTTTTTAGTAAGAAATGGTGAAACACAGGCATTAACCATTCCCAGCCATTGGTATACTTTAATTGAGATTTCGACGGGTTCATCTATATGTGCTAGCGATTATACCAACTGCATACACGGAGTAAACTGGTCGAAACCAAATGATATACACATTATTTAAGTGATCGATTGCTATTGTACCATAACAGAATATTGAAAATTCTAGTGTTAAACGTCAAATAGGAGACTTTTCTTTAACTGAGAGCTCAGGAGTGTCCAAACTCCCATATCATGAATATAGCACTGTTTGTTATTTTCATGTCTTGACCAATCAGATTACTGTATATGCGCCATCATTTAAATTGGTATGAACATGACAATCGACAACACATCAAACCGTGCTGTCATGTAAACCATGGTACCATCATGGTGTTTCCATGGTTATCCCGCCATCAGAACTTGAAAGGCATCAACATGTTTCTTGGTTCTCGTAATTCCTTAACTTTTGCAGTCGCTCAAATAAAGTGAAACACGGTCACTGATCATGAGTGAATGTATTTCACGTTAAAGTTCATTGTAGCGTCGCAAACTTGGATATCTTAATCTGCTGGACTTCAAACCACAGCCTAGCCGCAATACTGGAAATTGAACTCGATTATTTATTTATTTTGGTCATTTACCTCAAGAATTTGTTCGAAAGTCCTTTTCCGATTTACAGCAGACAACAACGACCTTGCTGTGATCGCATTTGCGAAACGTACGTAATACAGTACACGTTGTGCTTATCGCTGGCCGCCATATTGTTTGTAACGTATGTGCAACGATGAATGACGTCATAGGTTTCGCGCTAGTTCTCACGTGATTTTCTCTTTATTTCTTGCGTGCGTGATTTTGCGGGTTTTTCTTTCTTTTTTTTACTTCAGCGTCTACATAGCTCTAAAAAGTCTAGGGTCGGCGGGTAAAAAATAGGGTAGGTCGGGTTATCGGAACAACAAAATTATTTTTGTTTGGACTAAGTGATATAGTACAGCCGACTGTACATGTGGCCGTCTGCATGCCTAACTGGTCGCGGTCGAGCACAACACGTACTGTACGCATTCGAAATTAACATTGCATACTTCTTTCGATTTTGACAAAACAAATTATCTGGATATATCGACAATTATTTCGGCACCATCATTCAACTTCGATCGCCTGTTACTCAATCGCTGACTCACAGATGTTAACCCGAAATATGACGTATTATGATTGGTTTTTCGAATGATTGGCTTCTCAACCTGCAGATAGACGCATATACATCTCTCTCCACAGAGACATGACAGAACAAAAATTAAAATATGTCAACTTTCGTGGTTTTTGTGATCATACCCCTGTCTTAAAACAACATTACTTTAATCAAAACATATCCCATACCGGAATTTTGATGCCCACTGCCCTCCAGTAACTATGGTCTGCTCGCTCCCCGCTGCCCACAACAATTCAAGCTCCAAACTGCCCTCTCTCCACTACTGAAATTCCCCATTGTCCACTAGATGCCCACTAGGCAACCCGGATCAACCCAAACCGTGCGAGCAGTATATTACTACCTTGGAAGATTGCTTCCCACTAAGTTATAGGCGCTTAATCACGGCCCGGGGCTTACTCTTCCCTCAAGTTCTACCGACCACAGCATCCCCTCCCTCTACGTATTTTCCGGTACCCGCTGTCAAAAGTTTTCTCCACGGCCACTGAAAAAAATTAAATTTCTTTCTTCCCGTCAACAGTAAATATCGATTTTTTTCTCCCCGCCTGCCGATCAGTTTTTAAATTTGCCCTCCCGCTGAAAAACTGCACACGAACACCTTTTCACATGAACAGCTTAGTTGATGGCACCTGTCTAACACTTAGAACTCGGCTGTATTCATTCATGCTGCTCAGCAATCGCAATCGTAAGTTTTGTACCGGAAGTTGTAGGATCATGTCTGATAGACATCATAGATCATGTGAAAACTTCATTACAATTGGCCAGATTGTTAAAATGTCAAAGGCCAAATCTGAGCGGCAAATCTGATAAGCAATACGGCAGTTGTGACCTTGATGAAATGACAGCTATTTACAGGTTTCTGTATAGTAATGAAAATGTTAGATTATGGCAACAAATTGCATAGCCTTCTTTGACCATGGTCAGTCATAATGATGGTCCTGTCATCATATTCACCATGTTAGACGATGGCCACACTACTCTGTCACGTATGTGACAATGTTTGAATATGGTCTACCGTTGCATGATCATGCTGTCAAATTCAACCATGGTTGACCATGGTATATCATGGCCACATACCAACCATGGTCAGCATGTTTGAATACAGCCATGGTAGACCGTGATCGCAGACTTAACGATGTTTGGCCATGGTCTGACTGTGATGCCATTTCCCAGTCAGAATTGTAACAACTTTAGCTCAGTTATTGAACCAATCTTTATTGAGATTGGGGATTTAGCCGAGTGTTTTTGTCTACAGCTTTCTTTGCTAGGTGATTTGGTATACGTTGTGAGTTCGAACCCGATTGTAACCATCATATTCCCAAGCATGGTCAAACATGTTTGACCATGGTTCAAACCATGTTCGAACTTGTTCCTTGACCATGTTTAAACACGGTTAATGATGTTCTACCAAGTTTGAACCATGATACAGAAAGCATGGACAAACATGTTTGATCAGGTTCAGACCATGTTCAAACATACCCCTTGACCATGTTTAAAGATTATTCACCAATGTTCAACCATGTTTGAACCATGATGCAAAAAGCGGGGAATGTCAACATTCCGAATATTTGCATGTGGAGTAATCTGTATCATATTATTACATGAACAAGTTTTTGACTCTCAATTTTTATTGTTGCATGTACATGCGTATGTGCATGTAAATGCATGCTGCAAAAATATTAAAGTTTATTATATGGTAATTGTTTGTTTGTTTTCATTTCTCCACAGTTGTTCAATGACCGCTGATAAGCAAAGTGTGGCCCTTAATCTGCATATCACAGATGAGGGATACCTGACTGGGGATATGTACTTCAATCTTCCACCAATGAGGGGCGTTCTCTTGGATCCATACACTGGGTAGGTTGGACTCAGGCACCGAAGCCAATCTCTGCCTGTGTCCAGCAACCTTCAGAAATATAATACGAACTCTAATTTAATTTTAAAACTTTTCCATGTTAACTTACTTACGGACATTTAATCAGGGAAACACTATGTATGTGACCAGGGGGCAATCATTTAATTATGACCCTTTAAGCAGAAATGAAATTGATAAAAAAGTAAATAAATATTTAGCAAGAAAAACTAGTCTTCACACTGTATACAGTGCTTGAAATCAAATCAGCTAATTATCATGAATCATTGTTAAACATGTCAATTGTAAACCGCAGGTCAGTGAGTATTCCTCACACACCAAGTGTCAGTCAGCCGTGGAATTCGCTGCCAGGTTTTACAATCAGATGTGAGTACTGGCTTGATTTGCAGGTTGAAAGGTTTTGTTTGTTTGTTTTTAACAAACAAAATCCATATACTACAGTGAGTTTGTGTCATGCTATGATTGTATGTATAATGGAAAGTGTACTACCGGGACACTCTGAGACGCAAGTAAATAACATTTGGAGTCCCTGAGGATGCCAGTATTTGTTTTACGACTGTATCTAAATTTTAACCACAATATTATAACAATTTGCCACATAGGTGGTTAGGGTGTTTCAAACTTACTAGAAATTGCAGAAAGTTTACTTGAAATTACAGCCGTCATTGGGATTTCCAGCAGCATTCCAAGTAGTTGAAATGAAAACACCCTTCACAGGAGAGCACTCACTCACATTGTACATCAATCATGGTTTATATATGTAATAGTCATCGATAAGTGTCGCAAATTCCAGCAAACATTCAGCACTTTCAGGTAAATTTTCAAAATGCCATCGGAACGGCAAATTGCAATAATTTCTGTACCAAGCCACTAAACCTAATATTTCGCTTTTTAGCTCCGCTGTCAGAGACGCGGAGCTTATCAAATAGGCTGATTCTCCGTCGTCGTCCGTCGTCGTCGTCCGTCGTCGTCCGTCGTCTGTCAACAATTGCCTTCTTCTCTGAAACCGCAAGTCCGATTGCTTTGAAATTTGATATGCAGTTCACTTGGGGTGACCTCACTTAAGTTTGTTCAAATCGCGGTGAAATTTGCATATTTGTATTTTTGGGGCATTTTTTGGTGTTTTTGGTAAAAAAATCTTCTTCTCTCAAACCGCTTGTCCGATTGCTTTGAAATTTCGTATGCAGTTTACTTAGGGTGACTTGAGTAAGATTTGATCAAATCATGGTGAAATTTGCATATTTGTATTTTTAAGGCAATTTTTGTCATTTTTGGTAAAAAAATCTTTAAAAATCTTCTACTTTAAAACTACCGGTCAGATAGCTTTGATATTTGGTACATATGTCCCTAGGGATGATCTATTTCAGATTTGTTCAAATTTTGCAGAAATATGTAAATTTGCATTTTTAAGGCAATTTTTGTCATTTTTGGTCAAAAAATGTATTTCTCAAAAAGTACTGGTCTGATAGTTTTGAAATTTGGTATACAGGTTTCTATAGATTAACAAAGTAATATATATTGAATTTCTGATGAAATCTGTAATTTTGTACTTTTGGGGCAATTTTTGCCATTTTTGGTCAAAAAATGTGTATTTCCAAAATTACTCATCTGATAGCTTTGAAATTTGGTACACAGGTTTCTACAGATGAACTAAATGATATTTATTGAAATTATGATGAAATCTGCAATTTTGTATTTTCGGGGCAATTTTTTCCATTTTTGGTCAAAAAATGTGTATTTCCAAAACTAATCATCTGATAGCTTTGCAAGGTGGTATACAGGTTCCCACAGATCACCTCAATGATATTTATTGAAATTATGATGAAATCTGCAATTTTGTAATTTTGGGGCGATTTTTGCCATTTTTGGTCAAAAAATGTGTTTATCAAAAAGTACTGGTCTGATACCTTTGCAATTTGGTAAACAAGTTTCTACAGATGAGCTAAGTAATATATATTGAATTTCTGATGAAATCTGTAATTTTGTATTTTGGGGCAATTTTTGCCATTTTTGGTCAAGAAAATGTGTATTTCCAAAACTACTCATCTGATAGCTTTGAAATTTGGTATACAGGTTTCTATAGATGAACTAAATGATATTTATTGAAATAATGATGAAATCTGCAATTTTGAATTTTTGGGGTAATTTCTCCCATTTTTGGTCAAAAAATGTGTTTCTCAAAAAGTACTGGTGTAACAGCTTTTAAATTTTGTATACAGGTTTCTATAGATGAACTAAATTTGATCTTTTAAAATAATGATGAAATCTGCAATTTTTATTTTTGGGGGCAATTGTTGCCATTTTTGGTCAGAAAATTTTATTCTCACAAATCTACTCATCAGATAGCTTTGGTTGACGTGTTCTTAGGAATGATCCAATGTGATATATTCAAAGTATGAAATCTTCAATGTGTATTTTTGCAGCTTATTTTAGCCACTTTTCTCTGGCCACTGCATTGAGCTATCAAAGATTTCCACCTTCTTCATCAACATGTGTCAAAAATAGTTATTCTCTACATAAACACAGCGGAGCTATATCGGCCGCTAGGTCGCTTGTTGTGAACATGTGCAGGCAATGTAACTGGTGACGGTGTAATCAGTGATGTAGCAAAAGGTTTTTGAGCAAAGGCATATCGCCACAGGAAGGGCTTGACTCTGCGGTGACTGTATCCAACTTTCATTTCAGGGTGTTGGGAACACCTGCCAATACCTATCCAAATCTACAAAGATCCATCTCGTCATGTCACCGTAGATATGGTCACCATCGATCATTATGAAAACGGCCGTTGGTCCAATCAGGGGATGTGCTTTCACTGGCGGGATCCTAGCAGAACCTACAAACTCAATTTGCGGAAAGTTGTGAGGAAGTCATGAAGGAGGTATACCACGTGAATTTTACACACTATGTCGTTATTTCTTTCTCTTATGCCATTTAGCAAACTGTACATGTAGTTACATGTTTTAAGTATATGTGAGATTTTAGGCTTGCAAGTAATGTGCATAAGTAGTGATCTGGTCATGCTATTATTGAACGTAGTTTTAAATCTGCCATCCATAACAATTTCGCATATGTTGAAAAGTCTCATGGACCACTAGTTTGGTAGTACATTGAGTGTTTCCACCGGTGCCTTGAGCACAGTTACATTACATATGCCTCAGCATTTACGCCTTAGGCTTAAAATGCTTGCATTCTGTGTGCAGCTTCAAAGGCTTTCACATGTTCGTCCTTGATTGCATTGAAAGCTGGTATTTTGAACCAGAAGAAATTTATGACTTTGTGTGAAAATTGTCGTAAAGCAACGCATTTGATGCCCCAGTCATGAGTGTTAGCTGTATGATAATAAGATTTTTCACAAAATCACTCATTTAACACGATTGGAACTAATTTGGGATAATTGGATTTTTATATTTTTCAAATTTCTGAAAAGTGTTAGGAGCAGTATAGCTGAATGTTGCAATATTGCAATTACTCATAAAAACAAGTTTGTTATGTAAAAAGAAAAAAGCAGATGAGATGACACTTGTAGATTAAATCGATATTACTTTACCATCCAATTATCCAAATTAGTTCCAATCGTGTTACTTACAGCGAAGTAGTATGCCCAAGACATTTGCTAAACACATCTTCCCCAACTATGTATCAACAACATTCTGTGCAAATGTTCTCCTGCATACTCTGTGGTATTTATGTTTGACTTTTCATAGTATTTATTCAGAGTTCAGTAGTTACAGTGCTACAGTGCCACTCATGTGACTTCTCTTCACCAATCAGTTACCATGTTACATATCATAATATCTGTTAAGCTGAAAACATTAAAGAAATCTAAATATGTTGGAAGAATACACGTTGATTCTGATTCTATTTGTAGTGTTTGATTTCTGGAGAATTGCTTTCAGGACGATGAGATAGATAATTATCACAATGATGCAGTCTTAATATTGACAATACTCGATTTCCTAGATTTTCAATAATAAAGTAATTTGTTACCCTAATGAAATGATAACAAATGCAATTTATAAGCCATAAATTTTGTTATTAAATGTTAAGAACTCTTTTGTTTGTTATTCTATGCATTAGGAAATATTGAAACGTGCCAAATCAGAAGTAGTACCTCAAAATACATGTACTGCAGGCCTTACTAGTTCAGATTATGAAGAAGGGGCGAAGAAATTGGAGGAACATTACCAGAGAGGATGGATTTTTCACTACTCGGTACATAGTCTAAAATTAATTTTTAGATGTATGTGCATGAAGAGTTAGCAGATGAGCTCCAGAAAGTATATGTTAATGTTTTATTTCCGCAGAAGCCAGTGAATTTACCAACATTTTATCATTTTGGTGATATTAAGTCTTTTCACCGGTTAATGAAGTACTACTGCAATCTTGATTCCCAAGCTTTGTTGAATCAAAGCATCCACTGTTGAATCAAAGCATGTGAAAATAAGCAATGGGTTCTTGCCCTGGTTTGGTACTGAAGACGTCTAAAACCTTCTGCCATTGGTAATTTACTAATTTTGTTTTAAATCGTATGCTTCAAACCTGAAAACTGAATGGAGGCTTTCATGCCATCTTCGCTGGATTTCATTCTAATGAAAATGTATATACTTTCAATCAGTACACAGAGTAAAATTCCATGTGTTATATTCATTAATCTAGAAACTTCTAATAAACGACGTCAGATAAATCGTAGTTCAGTATAAAATAGTTCCCGCCTCGAAAATGAAAGGCTTCGTTTTGCTCAAATTAATATTTTCTTTAAGCACCCTTGCAACCATTCTTTTTCAAAATTAAGAGTGAAAATCAAGCGTCACCGTCCAAATTTTGGTACAAGAGAAACAATTACCAAATATTTAGTAATATTAGAAGTTAAAAATAGCGGCCATCCATGTTTTATCATTGTCATCCTGATTTTCACAAAACTAAGCTTGTGAAACTTTACATACTCAAAGAATTTCAAAAGAAGCCCCCATGTGGTAGACCAAAAAGGCATTCATGTAAAAGTTTGAGAGTCCGAATTAATATCTGTCGCTAGGGCGCAATCTACCACAGAGCAAAATCTACCGATCAAATAATTGAAAGTGGTCAACACATTACAAATGTTCATACTGTATACTGTGTGTACCCTTTTGAGGTAGTATTCTTCTCGAAACTGAAAAACTTAGACTTCTGTTCAAACTTTCCATGGGGGAACTTTAAACAATTTCTTTCAAAATAAAGAAAACTAAGTGGTCACCATGAAAACGTTTGAACAAATTACCCCATATTGTATCTGCACACTAAATTCGAAATGTCTGCCGTCGTTGTATTTACAATATGGGGAAAGAAATAAAATTTTGATTTTCACAAAAATGAGTCAGTGAAAACTTCATTTACCTATTAGCTTCAATATGAGTCCCAAAACGTGGTAAATCAGCGAGTATTGTAGGAGTTCAGCAGTCCAATTATTCGTCCCAGAAGTGCTTCCTACAATTTTACCACACTGTCAGAGTTCCAAAAGATCAATACAACGTAATTCAAACTTCAAATTGTTTTCCATGATATCACCAAAATAAGCTATTGACCAGCAAAAGTGTAACCATTTCTCAGATTGTCTTGAAAATCTATATTCATTCAAGTACCTAAGGTAGCATACCTCATACTTGTGGTTTACTTTATAGATGATATACCGTTAAAACTGTAACGAGGACAGCTTACAACTTACTAGCATACCATGTTGTACAAAAAGTGTTGCATGGAAGCACCATGAAGATGCAGATCATGCAGATCTTGCATTACGACCAGCTATTTCATTTCAAAGTATGCAGGATGACATAACTAAATGTACACAAACAAAAATGGAATTTGTGTAGATAGCACATTTAGCTGCTAAATGCTCATTATGTAAAATATTTTGCTCAACATCAGTTTTTTCAAAGATTTATTCAATTTTAAGTAACTTGTGAACCGAAGGTTAAAGTATTGGTTGCCTTCACCTTTTAGCTTGTCAAGCAGTCGAAAGTGGGTAAGTAAGAGGTGTAAATTTATGCAAATTTATGCAAATCTCATGCCTTCTTTTCTCCTAATTTCTAGAATTGAAAACAAATTAACTCCACTTTGGCTCGCGGTCAAATTTTATGAAATTGTCACATTATGTTCGTTAAATAATATATAACAAAAGACGATTTTTTTCGCGATAAAATTCTTACATTTTTAATGAGAGGCATTTTAATTTTGCTTATTATGATTTTAACCCTTTTTTGAGTGTCAGTCTTTCAACCCCTGCTATTTTAGAATAATTCAAATAAAGTAGTATTATTTTGCTACATATACTCATGCTTCAAGTGAAACATTAAATTTAAGAAAATCGTACAAGTTTTTGCCTTAAATTAATTTTATCAACAACACCAAAACAGAGTTTTTCTATCCCAAATATAAAACCTTCATCCTTCCAGTGAACGGTTGCTACCACACTAAACTTTAGATTCTCTGCTTTTTAAAAATATATCGTATGAGGGGGTTTCCTCGTCATCTTTAATGAGAAATATTCCTTTGAAAGAAAATGTTGATTACGAGCAACTCAATCTTAAAACACCAAGGTCGCGCTATTAATCACCAAATCTTACATCTGTGGATGTAAATTTGTCAAGTTTGATTTGAAAAAAATGCTGAATCGCTTTGAATCTTGGTTTGCAGGGCCTTTGTTACTTTCATAGTCATGTTATATATCATGAAATTGCTTGTCTATGTAGTCAAATAATTGCTTCTACTCTAACCACTGGTTAGGGACTGGTCAGTTTCTTCAACCGGGAGGGGGGGGGTTCACCCTGCTTTTGACTTTGGTAATGGGGGTCACCATGTTTTCGAATTGCCCAAGAGGGGTCAGTGTCTTTTTGAATTTCAACACAGGCTCATACTTGCCTAAAGTACATCGTAAAAGCCATGAACTTCATTATTCAGTTACATTTTTCGGCGAGGCTTTGGGCTTGTAACTTTACTGTATCAGACAAATATTTTTCAGCGTGCCCTTCAGGCACATGGTTTTAATGTAGCAGACAGAGAGAGAGCAGGATTTTAACATTTTTCGGCGCGCCCCTTGGGCGCGAGACTTTAAGGATGATCAAGTCACTTGCTACGTCATCTTAGCTGCAAACAATACAACGCACATTATATTACCATGCCCTGTCCATTGCGTTTTAATTGGTCGAGCTGAACCACGTCACTGCCCACAAATATAGAAATAACGGACGACGCGCTGACCATTAACGTTTATTTGTGGGCAAGGGCGAGAGGAAAGCCAAAAATTAACGGGCGAGGCTTATCAGCGAACCCAAGAAAACCGTCAAAATTTCCGAAAATTTCAGGAGCGAACGACAACTGGGCCCCAGAAACTGAGCAATACGCGACGCACTGTCACGCGCGCTGTAAACAATTGGCAAATCCGGAATTTTTTTTAAAAAAAGTATCTCAACTTGACCTACAAGTGCTCCATTTTATTTTGTGATTGATTATGATTTATGTTTGAGCTGTAAAGTTACGATACTTTGAGTTGTTAATCTTATTATTCATATTCACGGGCATGTAAACGAACCATTACTGTGTACTTGTGGTCAGTCACGTGGTTCAGCTCGACCAATCAAAATGCGACGGGCAGGGCATGGTAATATAATACACAGTAATGGTTTGTTTTCATGCCCGTGAATATGAATAATATCGTAAACATAGTAACTTTACAGCTAAAACGAAAATTGTGATTTGTACAAAGATCATGATCAACCACAAAATAAAATGGAGCATTTGTTGGCCAAGTTTAGACGCTTTTTTCCAAAAATCTTCGGATTTGCAAAATTTTTGCAGCGCGCGTACTACTCACTGACAGGTTGCGCCTCCACTGTACGGGACCGTGCTCACTGTAAAAATAACATCGTGGTTTTCATGAAAACCTAGCTTCATACAACTTATTGTCAGAGCTTTTAGCATGAAAGCGACGTTTTTAGTGATGATTGAATGATCATTATATTATCTTCGAGTTGTAAGTTTTAAATGTTTGAATGTTGATATATTTACAAAGTATTTAAAAATCCCAACAAAATAATTTTAAAAGGACATATTTCTCATCAAATTGTGATTTTTCCCATTTCACATATGGGGAGGGGTAATGTTAAGCGATGTAGTATTGTAAATAGGCTGGTGACCCCATATTTTATTTGATGCATATAATTTGCAATATCTGAATAATAATTTATGTGAAAAAAAACCCAAAATTGTTGGATTGGAAATCTAAATAATTCTACAAAGTATGGATAAGGCATGGTCATTACATTTAAGTTTGCAACAGCTTTAACTGTTGTTTTGGAAGGCCTGAGAAGTGATAATTTAAATTCTTATACACATTTTCAGCGGAAAAATAGCTAAAACTTTCATTTATTATCCAGTGCGGTTCACATGTAAATAAACAAGTGCAGCATTTCAGAAAGGAGCCGAAAGTAAATATATCGGATTTGGCAACGCTTATGGGAGATTCATAATTTCTGTCATTCGAATGGGATAAAGTGGGTGTATTTCAAATCCTTCTAGATGCCAAATTAATCTGGTGAAAGATTGATTTTTGACGTGATCTCATCCTCACATATAAGTCTTACTGTAAGAGAAAAATAACAAAATTGTTGGTAAAATTTAGTGGCTCGATCACCCTTAATATATCAGACATATATATCAGAGATATCCGACATATATCTGACAGACATATGTCTGACAGATATCGACATATATCAAGATATATTGCACAAAATTTCATGAAACTTTTCACTGATGACAGTATCTGAACGTTACGAAGATACTGTGAGTGCCATGCCAATCATTTTCTCATTTGCGTATTCAATAAACTTTTGCCATTAGTGATATAACTCCGAAATTCATTGACCAAATTTGATGAAATCTGCTATAAATATTGATCTGATAGATATCTAATTTTACTGAGAAGCAGTGGGCAATGTCAAGTTAATAAATAGCTCATTTGCATATTTTAAGAAGTTGAATTGTAATTAGTGATATAACTCTGAAATTATGGCACCAAATTTGGTATAACCTGCTACAGATATTGATCTGATAAATATCGAATTTGCGCGTGAAGCACTGGGCAGAGTCAAGTTAATTAAGGGTTCATTTGCACATTTAATGAACTTTGTAATTAGTGACATTGCTCCGACTCTTGCAGCATTCAGTTTGATGAAACGTCCTGCGGATGCTGATCTTATATATCTAGTTGTTCAATGAAGCATTGAGCAGTGTCAAGTTAATAAACAGCTCATTTTCATATTAAATGAAGTTTTGTAATTGCTGATTTAACTCCGAGAGTACTGTGCGAAAGATGATGAAACCTGCTACATATAATGATCTGACAGATATCTGCTTGTTCCGTGAAGCGTACTATGAACGTACTATGAACCTGTTGTAAATCACGTGAGCACATTGAGTTCACATCTGGTTACATGTTACCTTTGTCTTCAATCGAGCAACTATAGGCAGTAGAAGGATCAAATATTTTCCATATTGATTCCATGCAATACAATTACAAGAGCACAATTTTATTTTGATATGGTACATTGAGGGATCAAATATGTCCATATTAATTCCATGCAATACAATTACAAGTCAAGAGCACGACTTTAATTTGATATGGTAGATTGTACCACTCGTTTGATGTGCCAGGCAGCATGGTGTTGTATATGTTTGTGTCAATTGCAACAGTTTACGTACTTCGATTTCACTTGACGACATGGATATTACAAGCTAAGGCTCATAGATGTTATTAAATATGGGACGTAACACTCACTCGGGCCTGCCATATGTAACCAAACGTAAGCAAAGTGTCATTCATTCTTTTTTCTCAGCATATCTTTGGATATGGCAGGAAGCAGTGTTCTTGTGCTGAAAAGAAAACAAAGAGAAAGAGATACACATACCCGGTGCCCATGTTTAACATTTACGTCAAAAAAATGGTCCGGTTTGGACAAACAAGTGTACTGCTTATGCTCAACGCGATCAAAACAAACACTATGACTGCCGATACTTTGGTGGTATGTATAAATTTATTCATTTTAATCAATAGGACAGTCGTAAGAGTTTGTTGTTGAATTGGTAGTGAATATCAGATCATCGTATAATAATTCTTTCATCTGCAATCTTGAAGGGAAAGTTTACTGTCTTGACTTGTGCTATTGGAGCCTTTCACAGAAAAAACCACCCATCTTTATCATTTACAACTCTCTTCATCCATCCGTATATCCTGAAAGCACTGATGAGAACAGCGGTAAATTCGATATAGTCAACATTCCTTTTTAATACACTATGTCAGATAAGTCTATACAATGTACTTGTGGTCACAACTGAGTAATTCCGAACGTGCCTATACACACGTTCAATGGGCGTGTAGGCGCAGAGCAGAAGTGAAGAAACAGACGACTGTAGATCTACGCCCCACCCTTTCAGTATTACGATATATATTTATTCGAAAATAAATATTTTCAACATTATATATCATTTGACAATTTGAACAACATCGTACACATACGTGCGGTGCTGGAGCACAACTACATTCGGACAAGAGTACGAGCAAATTACGAGTCTCCGACGTGCGATGATTTTCGACTTTGTCATTTAAAGTTATCGTTTGACAGCAAATGTGGTGTGCGTATCAGTAGATATATTTTTGCCAAATTTCCTTTGGACAAGTTTGTGAGACAATAGCGAATTTTAATTCGAATACCGATGGCAGAGTCTTATGAAACAGTCTCCGAGGTGCGTGACCTTTTTACCCAAGATCATATACCATTTTGTAAGAGGGCTAACCTGAAAACTTGGCCCGACCCAAGTCGACCTGAGATGAATTTCGGATAACCGGACCCTCTAGGTCAACATTTGTAAGTCCAATTTCATGCCGTGTCGCTCCAAGTTGTGATAGCAAGTCTAACGTCGGACACGGTGGAAGATCATTCACCGCAAAATGTCGAAGAAATATCATGTGAACCGAGAAAATAAAACCCCACGGTGATCTACTGCTAAACAAGAGCTGTCTGAAAATTACCCACTGCGCCTGGCATGAAATGCAATCCTACTCGGATGCATATAGCCACCACCTGCACCTGTCAATGCGATAACCACCACATACTAGTTCGCCCAGTGTTCTATACATTACTCCATATGCAAGTTAGTTGCAGTAATTGTAGCTCACGGACCATGCGCCAGTTTCTCTGTTATGTTGGCTGTGTCGCTGCCCCGTAGGCGCTACAAACACGATAGAAAAAGCCGGCGCACGGCCGTGGACTACAATTAGGGACCGTTCAGTTTTACGGCCGGGGGGGCAAGATCTTGTCGCCGGTGTTCAAAAAATATAGACCCCCCCCCTGCGTTTTTCGTGAAAAGAGGATGATTCCCCCTTTTGTCAGACAAAAAAATTTGATGACCCCCCCGCTGAAAAATACCCAAAACTCATATGTCAAATTTACCCGCACGGTTTGGATTTGAACTCCGGTACGCAGCACATTTTATTCGTGTGGTAGAGATGCCAGTGCACAAACTTCTCAGCCCCATCCATGCAAACGTCTGTTAATTAGGACGACTGTAAGGCAATTTTTAACTTCATTTCCATAGACAACTTATGTCCATGGACATTGTATAAAGTAAACTTTATTGGAGTGGTTCGCCAAAGGCAGCCCTCCCGTTAAGAGGGTCATGGGCCATCACGTAAAATCTACTTTATTCTAGTGGGCCACCAAAGGTGGCCAGCAGGTAAAGAGGGTCGATCATGGCCATCCATAAAGTAAACTTTACTGGACAGGGCCGCTGAAGGCGTCCGGCCGTTAAGGTGGTCATGGGCTATTACATAAAGTAAATTTATTATAGTGGGCCGCCGCAGGCGGCCCACCGGTAAAGAGGGTCGATCATGGCCGTTGCACGAAGTAAACCTAATTGGAGTGGGCTGCCAAAGGCATAAGAGGGTCATGGGTAATACATAAAGTCAATTTATTGTGGTGGCCGCCGAAGGCAGCCCGCCAGTAAAGTGGGTCGATCATGGCTATGGCATAAAGTGAACTTTATTGTAGGTATTATATTCTTGAAAATGTGGTGACCCCCCCTTTCCTACCAGTGAAAAAAGCGATGACCCCCCCCCCTTCGCGGATTCCAAAATTACGATGACCCCCCTGGCCCCCCGGCCGTAAAACTGAACGGTCCCTTATTGCAGTTATAGTAGTATATGCATGCAGGTAGCTTCCTGGTAAGCTCTTTGACGAAAACTGTCTGTTTGATATGTATGTTTTGAACGTATTACAAGTATGTCGTATTTATACAATGTCAGTGCAAAGGGATAGGCCTAAACGCTTTTGCAGCATGTTTTGTGAATATATGAGAGCGATTTCCGATCATCAGCACAAGGGGCCTCGGTCGTCTTTTCTCGGGCCGGGTTTTCCAGTTAGCCTACGAGGGTATAGGGGTGGCTGCACTTTCCAGCGACAAGTTTCTCTCTCTCTCTCTCTCTCTCTCTCTCTCTCTCTCTCTCTCTGTATTACGATGTTTCGTTGAAATAAAGAATCTAAAACCATCAACTACACGATTTTGTGCAACATCGTACAGACCAAGAATGAAAGTCAGACGTTTAATTTGCATTTCGTGTCTTTGATTGCGTCATACTTGTCACTCCATATTGGTTGCGTGTATATTGCGCCACAAACGTGGTTGCATGTGCATTTTATATTAACTTTTTGTAGGAGTTTCGGACAAATTCCAGCTGAAATAATGTTAGAAGCCATTACTTGACTTATACAGACAAACAATTCCATAAATATACAATATGACAATAGAAAGAAACAAAAGCCTTTCAAACAAATTTCCAAGAATTGTTTTCAACATTTTCTATGAAATTCAAAAATCAAATTTCTTGTACACACATTCACTTTTTACCTCCAAAGCACATTTACATAAATCATCAAAAATAAATAAAAGTACAGATATAGGTTGTTTGTAGGGAGAAATATAGTTTGCCCAACAGCGACCAAATCGTTGTTTGCCTCAATATTACTTGTCGGCAATTCATTTGATATACGTAAAAATGGGAAATTATGTGATTGGTAGAAAAAGCTATGTTTAAATATCCTGTTTTACTCCCATGTCCAATCGGAATATTTGACATGGTACTGATACACAGATGTGGCAAAATTGAGAACAGAGAGGATCTATGTGCTGATCCCAGAATGCAATATTCCACGCCATTTCCAACTTTGACTGACTGCTTCAAAGGTTGTTCTTAGTGATACTGTTCTATAGAGTCCACAGGAGATACGTATAAGGCTACACCACACCACACCACAAAACACTTTTTTGCCCTCGCCATACTCTGGCTATAGTTACTGCCAGTGCCACCGCTAACTCCCCGGCTCAGATTATAAGTGAATAATGGTTGACCTTTGAAACCTAAATGTAAATTGACATGTAAGATTAAGTGAGCCATCAAAAAAGCAAATTCTCTAAAAAATCCCATTTGTGGTTTTTTTCGCCAATTTTTTACAAGCCCTGCATTCTTATTACGCCAAATGGTATCAAAATAACATGTTTTAAATACTATCATGTTACAAAAGACGGTGCATCTGTATAGTAAGAATGTTTCTTTGATTATTTTCTTTTGAACAGTTCCTGGACATGACAAGTGTAGAGACTTTTGTCAATCCAGTTGTGCATTATGTCGTGGTTAAGAGTGATCGATATTTCGAGCTGCAAACAGTGCCTGCTACCGACAACAGCATTGAACCACAACACCAATACGTCAATGTGATAGGTATCACCCGAATAGATGAAAAGGGAGGTTGTCTTCGGTAAGTGGATCATCTCTGTTGTCTCTGAATATTAAACAGACATTCTGTCTATCTCAGCTTTTATCATTTATGCTGTAATGGCTTTCAGTTGCCTGTACAATGTCCCCATTGCCAAATTTCTGAAATCATCATTCACTGTGTGATAATCTGATATTTTAGTTATTGTAATCTTATAAGTAGCATGCAATCAATTAGTACTGGTAGTTACAAAGTGAAAATTGAAAGTCGGCATTCTTCAGGGTTTTCCCAGACCATGTTTGCCTCATGGCTGTCCTCTGTTGAGATCTTATCTCATAGCCAGGGAGTCTTTCAATCCACTTGCTATGTACTGTGTGTGCACTTAATGTATTCATGGTCCAGCTGCTATGAAGACCTTCTTGATCATTGCGAATCGGTACAAATCAGTACACTGTTACCATGTTTGAACATTGCAAATCAGTACACTGTTACCATGTTTGAACATTGCAAATCAGTACACTAGCTGTTACCACATTCACACTATGGAGTTTAGGTTGACTCTTAGGTGGCTGGACCAGCCTAATTTATGTGGCTGGACCAGCCTGATTCATCTCGGGTCTGAGAGTTGTATGGTTAGAGGTGACATGAATTTGAGACAAGGTCCCAGTTGTGTGTTTTGAACGGTTCAGGTCGGCCCTGCATGGGCCCACTTGATGCCCTAACCTTGGTCTATAGTGAGGACTGTAGGAGACCAAACGGTAGGCGGTTCAAATACAGTGTGAATTAATATTGACCAACATAATATATTGTAGCCTAAACATGGGACTATGTGCCCGAGGGTAGGTGAGCATTTGCCCGACGTAAGGAGGGCAAATTGTCTCCTGCCCCGAGGGTACATTGTCCCATGTTTGGGCTATAATGTTTTTATTACATGCCTCTCTTACACAGTTTTAACTCAAAATATTCAGGTTTATTGGCAAATGTTAATCAAATGTTTTATTTCCATCTTAGACGAAATTCCCATAAAAATTGAACGATTTCCATCATCGAATGGCGCATTGATATATTAAATAATGTTATGCGGTTTATCAACCTTTTTGTGCAAAATTTTCCAAAAACCGGATTTTCTATGCAAAACATGAAATTCCAACACTTTCGTATTCAAAAGTTGTCAAGTTGAAAACAGTTCTGGTCGGTTCACTTTCAGTCAAATGATGACTATGCGGCCTGCTACGTCATCGACGAGTTACGATTGAATCCTAAGGAGCGTGCGACATTCCATATACGAGGCATGTAATAAATGCCTCATCACAACCTTGCACCAGGCCCAGAGGCAGCAATGGGCCGAGTGTGAACCTACATGTAGCAATTGATGTTATTATGTTGCAAATTCAGATATGCAAATTAGACATGTGAGACACATGAGCACCAAAACATAGCCCCACAAAAATATCAGATTTTAAAATATTTTTTATGTATAATATATCCACCAGGTCATACTGTACATGTAGCTACAATATCAACGTACATGTATATATGAAACAAGTATATGTAGGGTTAGTATGTTTCTGTTCAAATGTCACTTTTAAACATCTCTCTGATGGGGATCAAGTATAGATATTCTCAGCGCTGTGTATTGGTAAGTTCAAAGTGGCGTACTTTATTTGACTCTTTCAGGTTACACTCTTATGATGAACGGGGCAAGCACATTGATGAGAGGAAAGTCAAAGAGGCACATAAAGATGAGCCAATTCAACTTACCCACGGCACAGTGTCTCAGTTTTATGGTCTCAGAAGAGAGGTGGAGGGAGAAGGAAACGAGAGTGAAATGTCAACGTGAGTATCGTGTTTATAGTTAAATATATCTGACATGATACTATGTTTTGATTGACACTGGCAGTGAGTCTCACTATTCTCATTTACTCATATATCGACCATTTTCTCTGTTCATTGATGGTGTGCATATCGATCACTTTGTTGTTTTGATATAAAATACGAAAAATGCAATTTTGTCAAGTTATTGTGTAGTTAATGCATTGTTGCAATGTCTACATATTATTGAAGAAGTAAAATTCTTGACTCAGATTGACCTCGACAACTGCCAAAACCACTAAACATTGCATATAGCTGTAACTTCATAAATATGCAATTTTCAAGAAAGAACAGTTTGTAATTCATAAGAATTTGCATGATAATATTTTTTCATGAGCAATACAAAAATCATCAAAAGTCGAAGCCATGTTATTAAATTGTATCGTTACCTTCATTTTGATGAACAAAGATGCTGCAGTGACAAGGGTAGCAACTCATGATTTCAGGATGATAAGTTAATTAAAAACCCATGCATGTTTCTACAGGTGATGTATGGCCTTGAGTAAGGCACTATACTTGTCATTGTTTTTTCTGATCCCAAGAGTGATGGGTACCTCATTCTGTAATTGGGCATCTGTCATAAAATGATGGATAGAATAGATAAAGAAAGAAATATTGAAATAATAAACTACATATATATGCAGTTTTGTGCATGAATAAATCATTAGTCAGACCTTACATCTTTAAGCAACACAGGGTCACTCTAGTCTGATCGTTCACCTTTGATATATATAGGGTATCTCTCTGGGACATAAAAACTAAGAGGCACCAGAAGTCAGTTTCACTCTTCAAAGCCAAACAACTGGTTGGCGCTTACAACACGATCTTTGTCAGAACAGAGACTGCGTTGGTTGTGTTAGATTTGTCGACGATGCTCTCTGTGGATGTGACCTTTAGCCGGGCTTGTGAAATGCCAGAGCAAACCGCCCTGTGGTTAAACAAGGAACTGCATAATATCTCAGTCTTGGCGTCCAGGAAAATTACCAGGGTTACTCCCCAGGGTGAGAACGTGGAATTGTATCGAATGGTCTTTACTGCTGACAACAAAGTTTACTTACTGGATAGGCCTTGCCTGAACAGGTATGCAGAATATGTATATGTGTACTGTAAAGAATTCATATATCTACACGTACATGTATGTAGCACATACTTCACAGAAGTTTTAACTTCTTTCTCTGTCTATAGATCAATTACTTTATAGCAATTAATTGTAGTTTTTACTTTTTTGCTATAGTGGTTCCCTGTTGACTCTTAAAATAACAGTAAAGGTAGAACCAAAATTTGGTCAGGAAAGTTCAGAATGTAGTACATGTGATTACCATCATGCAGTAAACGCACACACTTGCACATCACTGACCATAGGCGCACGACGAATTTTAAAAAATTATCTGAATTTTTAAAGTTTAAACATGCATTTTATTAACAAATGTGCAAACAGAAATCGTGCGGCCAGATTTTGAGGCATACAGTGAACAGTGCCCATCACTACACTGTACATTGCAGTGCATGCGAGTACTGGCCGTTTAGCTCGGCGTTTAATACTTACACACTCAGCGAATTTTAAAACCGCTTGTCTGTCATTGAATGGTGAAACATGCATTTTATTAATAACTGTGCAAACAGAAACCATGCGGACAGCTTTTGAGACATGCTGTGAGCAGCACCCGAACACGGCTGTGGCCAGAACACGGCTGTGGCCACTCGGCTGTCTTGTAGAGTAATGTGTACAAGACAGCCGAGCGGCCACAGCCGTGTTCTGGGCGCTGCTCACTGTATTGTCTCAAAAGCTACCTGCATGATTTCCGTTCGCACAGTTATCAATAAAATGTATGTTTCAACATTAAATTGTAGACAAGTGATTTTAAAATTCGCCGTTTCTATAAAGTTAGTAACGTTAATAGTAGAGCTGAGCGGCCACAGCCGTGCACGGGGCACTTATTCACTGTATGTCTAAATAGCTGCCTGCACGATTTGCGTTTGCACAGATTTTAATAAAATGCATGTTTCAACATTAAAATTACAGACAAGTGATTTTAAAAGACGTCGTGCGCCTGTGCACAGACAAACACACTGCAACCACAGGTGGTTCCAAAACCAAGTGAGAGTATACCATGCAAGTGAAGTAATCTAATAGATTGATGACAGGAAGACAAAGATACCGAAAGATACCATATCGAAAACACTTCATTTTTGATTAGTTTGGTGCTGATGTAAGTGTGCTTGACTGACCAATGAATGGGTTCATTAGGCTTGTCCGGATTAACAACTTTGTGTCATTATCCTCATTTGTAGAGATGATGTGCAAGCTCCGCTGAATGTCACAACAGAAGTAGAAATAGCAGGGAGAGCAACAGAAGCATGTTACATCAGTGAACAAGGTAAATGCTACTTTAATGGAGATAGTACATCGGTAAACAAGGTAACTCTTACTTTTATAAGATCAGTACATCAGTTAAAAGGTAAATGTTACTTTCATGGAGTCAGTACATCATCAGTGAACAAGGTAAATCTTACTTTTATATTAGATCAGTGCATCAGTAAACAACGGAAATCTTACTTTACCAACCCCAGATACCTTAATTGTATTAGAGTTTTGAAAACTGCGACAGTAATATGGTCATATTTGGTATCAATTTGTAGTAAAACTTGATTAAAGAAACAAACCTGAGGCTTTTTATTTGATGGACCAAGTTTTAATAGCAAATATTTCATGGAGGAAACCCAAACACTGATAAGGACTTTTGGCTATATTACAAGAATGCCCGAAGGCTAGATGCACCCTACCTTGAATACAGACTCTAGTACAACCATTGTGTTAAATCAACATACACACAGCTGTCAGGTCATTGATTCATTAAGTAAATTATCACAGCATGGGGGCTAGCCAACGGCAACTCATACTTAGGGTTAAGGGAGCCATCATTATTTACGGCCTGGGGGTCAGAGGAATTTCATCGAAACTCCAAAATTCGAGTAGCCCCCTGCAAACCATGCTGAATTTGAGTAACCCCCTCTCTCTTAGTCTGAAATTTTGACTTATCCCCCCAAACTTAATTAGAAAAGTTAAATACCAATAATATATTTGTAAAATTATGAAAAAACAGCAGTGGTAAAGACCTTTCAAATCCTGACCTGCTAGATTATCATTGGTTATCTCATGATGTTTGAAAAAGGTTAAACAAACAAAATGAAATTCAAAGTTACAATAAAATACAGATATAAAAACCCATCCTATAATCAGTATCCAACCATAGTATTATTTAATTTAGATGTGATCTGACTGGGCAGAATTTAAAAGTAAATGAAAGTTAGAGGAGTTACTCAAATTTATCACGGTTGGCAGGGGGTTACTTGAAATTTCGGAATTTTTCGATAAAATTCCTCTGATCCTCTACACCATCCATGTCTACAGTAGGTTTAGGGACATTGGTCGTATATTTATTTTAGAACTGCTTGAGCAATAGCTTTCTAAGGTATTGATAGGTCCCTACGAGTGTTTTAATTTTGACTTCTGAAACTAATTACTTTGCACATGCAAAGTTTAGGAGCAGTTTCTCTTTCTTTTGTCAGAACATTTTCATAAATGCTAGTCCAACAGCTTTCAAATTTAGTTTACAGTCAGGTTCCTAGGCATGTCGGCTTTGTATATTGTGCAAGTGATGATAACATTTGCACAATACTGTCTTGTTTTTGGTGAAAAAGTCAAGATATACCCTTTTTAGTTATTTCCATGGCTGATATTTTAGGTGCCATATATGGACTGTACATACAATTTTAAAATTAAACTTTTTTTGATTACATTGTACTCTTTTTTTCACACCACAGCCATGTGACACTCAGGCCATGAAGGTCATGTTTAACAGTATTGTTGACAAATGTTCGACGTGCAGCACTGTGGGCGTTATTAATTTTATACTGCCCTCTAATGACGACATTAGAAAGTCAGTTTTCCAGTCATCCTATCTGCTTGTCCTCCACATGGTCCTTCAAATCATAAGATTCAGCTGTATGCAAGCATTCCAGCACTACACGATCCAAATCTTTCAGTCGACATGGTCCTTATGCTTTGCTGATCCTCTTCTTGATAATTTATAGATAACATTATTTACCCTTTATCAGTTTGTCAATACTTATGAAGGATAGTCCTTACAATTAACGTCATATATGTACGATTTTTGGTTCTGTATTTAAGAAATGTCTCTCATTAATTTTTTCCCCAGTTGGTTTTGTGGTTGTTGTCACCTTGAATGAGGAAACAGACGTGTACTACAGAGACCACCTGTACTGGTACAGCACCCGTGGTGAACTGAGGGGTGTGTTGCCATTCCTTGGTGAAGGACCCCACAGCTTGTACAGTGTTTATCTATCGGGTGATGAGAACCAAGCTGAGACTGAGGGATGGTATCTCTACTTCACAGATGGACACAGTGCAATATGTTGTATCAAATTGCACTGATGTGTTCATGTTTGGCAAAGATGGTCCATGAAGCAAATTTTCTGTCACGAGGTTGAAATTTTGTGAAGATTATGAACATTATGGCACTTGATGTGATGCCATTTGACCATCCCCATTTCAATGGGAATGATTGCAATTTCTCCATTGAAAACAATGCGGGCTAAACCATTGTATTGTGATGGCAGATTGATCTTGCAGTGGAGAAATTCAGGAGTATGCCACACCCCGCAATTTTGTATATAGCATCAACAATTATTTGAACATTTCAAACGGAGTAAGGGTTAAATGACATTAATAAGTATCCAAAATGAGAACTTCAAGGAAAATGAAATCAAAATTAGGAAATCTGTATGGAAAAGTTAGATTCCATAGCTCTACAACAGCGTTACATATTCCATTGATGTTGAACCGGTACAAACCTGTAATTTTTTCACACAAGTACAAGACCATGCAGACATACATTTTATATGCATTTGCAAGTAGTTTTTTTTCATAAGAGTATGTTACTACACATCCTTGTCTTTCTTTCACCTGAAATATCAGTTAGTTTACGCTGTTCTCTCTCACTGAGTTCTCTCAGATATTGTGGCATTCCAATATTTCTTGCATTCTTCTTTAGGGTTTGCATCACGGATGAGGATATTTGACCAAAAACCATTCTGTGTATGTCTGACTTGTACATAGACACTAATGTCATTTATTAGGTATGTGCTACCATGCTAAGTCAAAAATCGAAAGTATCATGTGCCTTAAGATTATCCACTTTTGGCAATTATTTATGTTTTTTTTATTTCCATGGTGAGCAGGGAGTTGATATGGAATGCACAGAGACCACTTAGTTGCAAACAAATATGCTAGTCACATTTTGACCCAGCACCAGTTCCTTTCATAATTCTACACATGTCTTTGACCTTTTCAATTTTCCCAGATCCCCCGCTGGTAAGTTTGCCCTGCACATGTTCAACCAAACCATCAAAAGATTGGAACTATTAAAATTTAGTAATTTGTTGTATTTGGATATTGTGTTCATATTAAAGTCAACTGCAAAAGAAACATTTATTGCACTCCCACTGGTTTAAAGTTTACAACAAGTGTATGGACATAGACAACTATAATGCAAAACAAGGTGACAACCACTGTTCACATAGCGACTTTTCAGATCAAATTCTGGATTATTTTTGTTGCCAGTCTCTCATACCATAGACCCTGTAGATCATACAAGATTGTTAAGAAAACACTTAACATTCTATATTATAAACCATGGTTACCGGTAATGGTTGTAGATGCAAAACAAACGTGCTGTCATAGACACTTTTACGGTGCAATGGAATACTTTCTAAAATTCAACCATGGAGTGAAACAACATTGATGACGAGGTTTGCAGTTAGTCAGAGCAGCTGTCACCTCTTAAAAATACATTTTCTGTATATAGCGTACTCAAATTTTGAGCTGTTTGCCAAAGTTCCCTCCTGAATTCCTCCAGCCCCTCCCCCCCTCCCACTTTTTTTTGTGAACACAGCCTTGCAAATATTTGAAATTCAGAATTGCAGCTATGAATGATTTTTCAATTTTACTAAAAAAAAAATTTTTTCCCCTCATGTCATTTGTGAACACAGCCTAAATGTTCAGTTATTTGTTTGGCTGATCCAAAACTTTTTCCATTTACTCAGGTTTTTTCTTCTTGATAATGAAAGAGAATGCTTTCACGTTCCATTGAGGAAAGTTCAAATGAAATATGAAAGGCATGTACTACCTTACGTACCGTACATCAGCCCATGAGTCAAACAGAAGACCCACTTAGTCAATGACACATTGAATTGACATAGAGAACATAGTGGATAGATACCGGAGAGTTGAAGGGCCAGTAGCTGTAACTGAAGATTTTTTCGCTTTTATTTGTTTTGTACATCAACTGAAACTTTACAGTGTACTCAAAGCATTGTGAAACTGCTGCTATATAGCTTGTCGATGCAGCGTCTATACTTGTAAAATGCAGTGTTATTGTTTACGTTTGAATTCCAGTCAAGACCAGAATTCACTTGTCAACAATAATGATATAGTCCACACGTGTACAAGTTGAGTTGACAAACTGACAAGAAACTGTCGTTTAAAAAAAATACAAATATCGTGAAAAAAATCATTAAAAGTTACAGCAACTGGCCTATTGATGTCACTGTAATAGCCTGGTTTGGTTGCTTCTCCAAAAACTAGGAGTGAAATTGCATTTTTAGCTACTATAGACTATAGTCTATAGAAGCTATTGGGATGGGTATCCGTCCGGCGTCCGTCGTCAGTCTGTATGTATGTATGTATGTATGTATGTATGTATGTATGTATGTATGTCCGTTTGTGAGGCGTCCGTCCACTCAAATATCTTGAGAACCGCAGTACTTACTGATTTGATATTTGTTGTGTAGATGAAAAATATGATTTTGAGAAACTATTTTTTTTGATTTTTTGATATTGTTGAAAATAGGCAAATTAATGCCAAAAAAGGTGTTTTTGGTAAAAAATCTTCTTCTTCATAACCGCTGGTCAGACAGATTTGTTATTTGGTATACAGGTCCCTAGGGGTAACCCAACTTAGATTTGTTCAAATTGTGATGAAATATGCAAATGTGTATTTTTAAGGAATTTTTTGTCATTTTTGGTCAAAATTTGACTTACATTGTATGTAATTCTTGTACTGTATAAACCCTATCAATTCACCCCCCAAAAAATAATTATATGATTTTAAATAATTGAATTAATTAGGAAATCATCAAAGCCAAAATAATTTTAATGTAGAATTATCAGAAAGTTCAACTTTTTTTGACAGTTCATAGTGAAATGCTTACCATCTTGGAGGATTAAAACATGTAAAGGCAACTTTCCTGAATCCCAACTTTGACATATTCTGAACCATTATTTATTGTGCCCTGTATGTTATCTAAAAGAAATTGCTCAAAATAGTCAATAGAGATAGAGATAGAGAAAGTTCTAATTTCCATTTATGGTTGACTTGGTAAGGATAAAATAAAATTACTTTTTGAGGAAAAAAATAGAGTGGTCAATTAAAAGAGTGGTCAAAGTGATAGGGTTTTTATGGTAAAGCTGGGCTGTAAGATTACTCATGTGCTATTTATAGCAATTATGCAATCTGTGTAAACAGTGCAATGAAAGTTACATGATTCCTTATAATGCTTTTGATGACCTTGAACTTCTTAAGTTTCAATCATTTGTCTCTTCAGTGTGCTTTCTCTGAGTATGTACAGTCTCAACTTATTCAACAGAACTCACTTACAATGTTAATCAAAGATATCCACCTTCTTCATCAATACATTTGTCACAAAAGGTTATTCTCTACATAACACAGCATAGCTCTGTCAACTGTTGAGTTGCTTGTTCTTTCAAAACCGCTGGTCAGACAGCTTTAATATTTGGTTTACAAGTCCCTAGGATGACCTTGGTGAGATAATTTCATACAGTCAGGAAATACTTAATTTTGTATCCATGTCTATAGTAGCTTCAGGGACTTTGGCCCTATGTTTTCTTTTCCTTTTATTTGTTTTGTACAGAAACCACATCAATACGTGTACATCGCAATGAAATGAAGAAGTTATGGAGAGATACTTCTCTATAAAATTGATATACCTTTACTGAACACATGTGAAACAACAGTTGTATAAACAAGATATGTACAAATCTGCAGAAATATTTTATAGCGACTTGTACAAGTTTAGAAATATTTACAGAAAATAAAGTCATCTCTATAATAAATTTGCTCAGTATTTGTCTAAACACACTTTTCATACACATATTACTAAATCATAAATATTTGCATACACATTCATGTTGTATCCATATCTGGAAGCCCAATGGTCAGAAAGAAAGGATGTCTTTGGTCCAATGTGGATGGATGAAAATGAGGGGGACTGGAACATTCTGCTACTTTTCAACAATAAAACGTAATTGACCACAACAGCTCTCTGATGATTTATCACTGGCTGAGTGTATCAGAGTGACTGTGACTTCAACATGAACACAAAATGAGAAAGAGTCTTGCAGTACTTTCATGGTTTGAAAAGATACCAAGCTTGACTAATCATATAAAGCTAACAATACAGTTCTTTGAGAGTTTTCAAAGAACAAGAGAAGGATATACATATGGTAAAAGCTGACAATAGGTCTCTTTGCCCTCCACTAGTTTGATCCAGAAACGATGCAAGTTTTTCAAAATTTCTACAGCTGCAAATCTGCAGTGTGCTAATGTCTAGTAAATTGCGCACAATTGGCTTTGATGAAAGAAATTGTTCATTCAACTAAGGCTTAAATTTCTATCACCTAGGATGAGTGCAATTTGGAGTAGGATATTTCCTCACCTGTAAGGTTTTACACACTCCATAAATGCCACTGTGCATTAAAACAGAAAACTGAACTATGTATAGGAGACTTATGGGCTGCAAATGTCATGATAAGTCAAGTTGATTGCAGAAGTGTTATTTCAAGGTGAATAAAGATAGCGTGAAATCACGCCATGAGAATCCTGTTATCGATGGAGAATGCTCTACATTTACCAAGATAAGTACATACCTTTTACACATTTATAACGTGAAAATTTCCAAAGCGTGAAGTTTGGATGATATAAACTCATTACAGTGGAAGACAAAGTATTTGCCCAGCTCTGTCAACAGTGAGACAAACACTTGCTGCCCTTAGAAGTTTTAAATGTGTCTTCTCATTTTGATTTCTGAGGAACAAACTTTCCACTTGCAAATTCTTTGAAAGCACTGTATAAAACATTTTTAAAGTGTCCAAGAGTAGCTCATTAAAAAAACACTGCTGCATAAAAAAGAACAATACGTTGAAATAAACATTCCTTCTAAATACATGTGAGTTTCCAATATTCACTTTTGTTTTTCATTTATTAAGATTCCTCCTCTACTTGAGATTTCACAGTGCTCATCATCGCATTCTCCAAGATGTTGGGAAGCATAAGAAATGACCGCTACATACTCACTGGGACACAACATCTGCAAGGTGATTCAAATTTCTACAACAGATTTTGGCAAATTGCCAAAGTCTTTGCAGATGATCAATTTCCATTTAGTTTCGGACAAGACTGTACAAGCCAATTTACACTACCTATCGTTAGCCTTGTGGACACTGTGAGGTCACTATATCACGTTATCTTTCTGTTTTGAGAGCAAAATGTTGAATAAAATTTTCTCTTCAGAGGATGCACATTGCAATCGTTGAGTCAGGGCTTCTACCATTATCCATTATCTCTTTGACCATGACACTCATTCAAACCTCACAGAACCACAGTGCCATTGTTAGAGGTCAACTGTCATCCTGAGAATGCTTGATTGTCACACATGCAACCATGTTAATGTCAAGGTTTCAACTGAGCTTGGCAGCACAAATTGCACCGTGTCCATCTGTGAAGTAGAGATACCATCCCTCAGTCTCAGCTTGGTTCTCATCGCCCGATAGGTAGACGCTGTACAAGCTGTGGGGTCCCTTCCCAAGGAACGGCAACACACCCCTCAGTTCACCACGGGTGCTGTACCAGTACAGGTGGTCTCTGTACGGCTTGTCGTCTGGATGGTTAAGTGTGGCAACGACTACAAAGCCAGCTATCAAATCCAAGAAGAACCAGAAAAACTTCAGTAGTCATGGAGAATGCATTGATCAAAATTGTCAACAATTGTAATGTCAAGATTCCTACTTCTCTTGAAAAATAAAAAATCAACGTAAAAACTTGATGCAGGAAGGTAAAAAGTGAATGTTAAATTCAAGAATTATAGAAAACATTTTCTTTTGATTGTTATTGGAAGGACTATCAATGCTCATTTCCATTGACAGGATATGTTTAGTTCATGTGGTGTTTTCTGATAGAATTGCTAAATGCTCATAGGTTCTGTAGGCCTTGATCCTGACCTGACAATGAACATGCACGGCTACGCATTTGTAACACAAAATAGAGAAAATTACCATCTTGGCTGACATAATTGGCTTCTGTTGGTCTTCCAGGCACTTTGACCTCACACAACACGGATAGTTTATCTCTAACAGAGAAAACAGACACACCATGAACAGGGATGCACTTACATAAATTTCATGTAGAAAATCTGAAACACTGACACAGTTCCCTGTGACTCTACAGAGATTAAACATCACTCAAAAGTTTGGTGAAACAATCAAAACATTTTATAGTAACACTTATGTACAGTTAAACAATTATGATTATCCAAGGGTGAAAACTTTGTATGTCTACATGTGCACATAATGTAGTACTGAGCACATCATAATTTGTACATTTCAAAATTTACGTTTTCCAATTATTCTACAAAAAATGATATTTCCAAACAGAGAAGGAAAATATGGGAGAACAGTTGGTATCTGTTGTACTGAGAACAGAAGAAATAAATTTTACAAGATCAATTGCCGAGAATAGTTAATAATACATGTACTGGTAGAATCATGAAATGCACACTTACCTTTCATCGTTGGCTGATCTTTCAAGCAGAATCAGGTGATTGGAATGAGATGTTTCAATGTTGAGGAGGAATCTTCTAACAGTAGTTCTGCAGTGGCTCAGTAGAGTCATGCAATCTTTATAGGCCATTACCTCACACTGCCTGATCTCGTCCTCAGTGGCAAAGATACCACCACTAGAGGGCGCTGTCTTACTCTCGGCATCATCATCAGCAGTCACAGGTAAGTGCTGCAGTGTTTTAGCATCGATGGCCAGCACGTGATTGGATGATGTCTTGATTAGGAGAGTGTTGCATACAACTGTGACGCTGTCAATGGTTGCGTTTGGAACAAGTTTACAGAGATGCCAGGCACAGCTGTACTGGTCCTGAACATTTTCTACCAATAACCTATAGTATGCAAAAAAGTTTCAGTACAAAATATATCCACCATGTAAAGCTTGAAGTCTAAATGTATCATATGCAAAACACTTGCGTTGGTTTTGATAAAAACATTCCTTACATTATGAGAACATTTTGACAAGAAAAATCATCTTCATTTAATTTAATTAATTTAAAATTAATGATTCAGGAGCTGAACATAAATTCAGTGTTTTAATTTTGGGTTTTTGGATTTAAAATGACAAAGGAGATATAGTTGCAGACACCTTAGGAGCACAAATCATGAATAATCTAACTTGCAAACTGACATAAAATAAAAAATGTTGTTACTCAAATATATGGATAAACAATTTTTTACAGGTGACTGTGACATAAACTGGATCGTAATACTTTCCTTTTTGGGTATTGTGCTAGCTGGATCAACTAATGTATGGCAAAAAGGAATCTGAAGTCCTCTGACTCAACGCTACAACCACATACTTGCCTTGTCTTGGCACTGTCTACCCTGTAGAGATAATGTTGGAACCCACCAACAAAGTGGTGATCAAACAATGAGGGGTCAGTATCTTTTTCCATAGCTCTTATGATTTCTCCATCTTCATCAAATATAGTCTGGGTTATTGCTGTTGATGTCCGCGGCCTTCAGTTGCAAAATAAAAAAAAAAAATCTAAGTCTGTGAAAAGCATGAATGAACAAAATGAGAATAGATGAAAATCATCTTATCCATCATGAAAAAATCATGATAAAATTGTGTATGAAAATTCACCTACCATATTGACTGCATTGCTGTTCTTATCACAAAATACGAACATTCCCGATTCGGGGACTGACGACAGTGCATGCTGGGAAAGCAGCTACTTATATCCCATTGGGTGTTGGCTGATGGCAGGCAGTGTATTTTTGGATTGAGGAATGTATCTGGGCTGCTACAATTAATGAACTACAGGAGAAAAAGCATACAAAGTAATAGTACTTTCAAATTAGTTCCCTTTAAAATCCCCTGTTAGATAGTGTTTTAGAAAAGTGACAGGTCTGACGATGAAGTTAAAACATGGTTTATTTGTGTCAAATATAGCACAGGTGTTGTCTCATCTCTGAGTGTAATCACATCAAATACTTACGCATAACATGTCCGGGTTGTTGCCAGGTTCATAACCATGCCTGAGATGTAAAAACAATACAACTGTTCCCCTTCCGAACCTTGTAAATCCACACACGTACAGAACAAAAGGGGGCGCCCTTGTGGTTTTCTTGCCACAGTTGCACTGGTAGCTTTCATTGATATGCTGAAGAGGAACACAAATGAGTAAATTAGTGTCATACGTACATGTACCGGTATACCCTTTGTTGCTACATGGACTACCAATGGTAGCTCAGCACCTTGCATGCTTGAATTTGAATGAATGGATGAATGAATGGGTAAATCAATCAACCAATCTAGTATACTTTGTTGGACCATGTATATTTACCTGGGTACAAGTTTTGAGCCATGAGAATAACTGACCCGAGCAGGGACAGGTTACTTTTGTCAGTAGACATTTCTTTTATTTTTGCACTCAAATGAAAAAAGGAAATGATGCATACACGTACCGATATATCTAGGACCCGTGTCCAATCTTGCATTGTCACCTGACTGTATCCATGGTTACCATGATATACTTACACAACTGTGGTACAGCCATCCACTGTTGAAGTGCTTTTCAACTCTTTCTTTTAAAGAATCCTTCATTTTTTCCACTTTCCACAACTTGTACCTGTGAACCAGGTTTAATTTGTCAATATGTTCCATTGTTACCTGTAAGGAAAATCCACTTAGAACATTAAAAGCCCATTAAATTGCATTTTGAAAGTTGTTATGTGATGTAAATTCATGTTGAAATCAGTTTGTGTAAATGTACCCATACTGGACTGAAGGATGTGTACAGAAATTTATGTTTAATAACCACAGTTTAGAACTGCATTTACATATTAAAACATCATAAACAATAACAGGGTGCACCATGCACTTAAATGTAAGACAAATTCTCTGAACAAGTTTCAGACAAATAAATACTCACTTTCTTCAGAGCAAGTCTAACTTTCTTTCTTATGTCGAGTTTGCGTACTTTGTTTGGACCCCTCCACCAAAGGTAGGCTACCTGGTTGTGCAATTCAGTGGCCCCAGCCTCCTTGGTGTCAAGTTTAATCAGGTCCACAAAAACTCTTGCAGCTGAGTCTTCGTAGACGCGTACTGGTGTCGGCAAGTGGTCTATGCGACCTGCGTGACAGAGAATTGTAATATGTTGCTTGTTGGTCATAAAGAAAATGAATCAATTTACACTGAGTTTGATAACAAGTTTGAACATGGATTACTATGATGTACTGTCTAAATTTATTGTTACATAATTTAGTCAGAGACTGCCAACACATACCACAGGATAAATACTTGTGACGATTGATAATATTTTTGTAATTTTTTGTCTGTAAACTACTGTAAACGTACACTTTGAATTAGTGAACAGTGACCAGAGGCAAAGACGACATGGCACATTGCCAATTTTTCCTGTCAATAAAAAATTTCAACATGCACAAACCTGATGGGAGCTCTGGTGGACTTGGAGATTTCAACAACCAGTGAAACGAGAATTGTTTCTTTGAAGATGATGGGAAACAAAGTGACCTGATAGAAAATGAGAAATAGTTGCATAGTATTGCATCATAAAAGCAACTATAAATCAAATTTGAAATCACAAGATATGCCAGGACAGAATGTCAAGTCTTTCAAGAATGCAACTCTGGGAATAGTTCTAGATAATATAATTTGTTACATGACTTTTCCTGGTCTGCTTGGACTTATTTTTCAGCCTTTTGCGAAAATGAAGTTTAAACTTTTATGCTTTTGTTGAAAGTAAATTTTATTTTCCTCTTTGAGTTAACATATGGAATGGTGGCCATTTTGAATTTCAAATATTGATAAATTTTTTTGGTAATTTGTTTCTCTCATCCCAAACTTTGCACAGGAACCCTTGATTTTTAATAGTCATCATGAAAGGCAAAAAGTTGCCTTGAGCAAAGTATGAGCAAAGTAATTTTTAAGTGTATACTGCCTACCGTACGTAATGAATATCACATTTTAATTCTTTTGAGTAGAGTTCTGTGGGAAATGCTTACACAGCAACCAAAAGACAGCCAAAAATTGCATCCACTATACTGATAGAGAGTTTGAATATCATGTTTTGCATGAAGGCCAAGGGGCATTTCTGTGTACTTGTACAGGAGTATATACTGGTACATGTACCAAAGTCATGGTATGAGACAATAATATATTTCTTGAATGCTTAGCATACAGGTGTGTGACTTCTTAATCTGTCATTTCAATGAAAATACATGCATACCTTTATTTTCTGTTGTTTGTCGATTCTTGAACATAAAACCCGCCTTTTTTAAAGCCAATACAAAAATTTGAGCATGAAAAAAAGTTAGAGATGTTGAAATTTTAAATTTACTTTGACTGAAAATAACTGAAATATTTATTTAGACACTGTCTCAGACTATTAAAATAAAAAATATTGCACTGCTGCTCTAAGGCAACTTAACCTCAACTCACCCGTCATAGGGGTCTAGAAGGAGGGCTCTGATTGGTGGAAAACTAAGATATACATCACCAGTCAAGTATCCATCTTCAGTCATATACAGATTCAGGGGCTCACTGGAGCTTTCCCCAACAGAATAACGGCTACAAGGAAAGATCAAATGTTTCCATGAAACCTTAAAAAGTTGACTCTTTCTAAAGAAACATATTTTTCATTGCATTATGTAAAGCACCATCTGCGTATATTTTTTGATACTGAGCTGTTCATATTTTACTAGTATCTAGAACTGTATTTCTTTGAAACTATGGCTTTGACAGTGCGCATGAGTGTGTGCATATATGAGTAATAACAATTAGTTCATTTTTTATTTATTGTTTATTTTGTCATACTCAATGTAAATATTATACACTGCAGGTACAAGAAAACTAGCTATTATGTAAAGATACATGCATTGTGCAAAAGTAGTAGCCTTTCATGTAAGTATACATTATGTCTATAAGATCCCTGAGGTGTAAATGATAGCATCTGAAGTCATATTTTTAGTGACAAATTCAATTTATAAAGAGCAGATCATAAATTTTGAAATGCATATAATATTTTTGGAACAATTTATTGGTAACAAATTACATATTATATTATATCATACTACAGCTTTGTCAGCACAAGTGAATTTTGTGACGTAATACCCTCAGATTATTACTGATAATCAAATGTATCCAATTATCATAATTGTGGCCACAGATGTTCTATATCTACAAATTCACTGGCATTGCCAAAATTATAAAATGATAGCAAAATGATAGCAATAATATACTCCCTCTCAACCAATAATGGACGCAGGCAAACTTTGCACTCCATAGTGTACATGCTTCGCCTCGTACATTATGTTGTGCAAAGTTTGCTTTCG